>NC_138039.1:17180996-17780996 GCF_964106645.2 Podarcis pityusensis
GCTTGGTTTTATTTCTCCTTTATTTTTTTGGCTTCACAGGCTGTTGGGTTCTTGGAAGTTCTAGGAAATTGAAAAAGGCGGGGCCGACCAGGGGAAGCCTTCCCCCTCTAGCTAACACCAGGATGGATAGGTAAGGAGAGGAAATGCCGGTTCTGGGAAGGTCCGTGTGTGTGTGTGTGTGTGTGTGTGTGTGTGGATTTCTGCAAGCAGAAAAGGAAGGAGGTTTGCGAGCGCTTTGAAGGGACGCTGCAGCGTCACACCTGAGCCACTGACATCTCCGGTGGTGCAGCACTATCAACCTCTTCATCATTTGAGTTTCTTCCCGGAATTTCAAAGTGGTCCAGACCATTTACAGCAGAGGCACGGAACCCATCACCCTCTAGACGTTTCTAGCCCATCACCCCAGATTCCTGCATTGCAGAGAAGGTTGAGCTAGATGACCCTTGGGTTCCCTTCCAGCTCTACAGTTCTGATTCCCTGACCCCTGGGACTGGTGGAAGCCCAACGACACCTGGAAGGGCACAGATCCCTGGCCCTGCTTTGCAGTAACCCTACTCATGCCTCCCCCACCTCCTAGCAACCTCTGTGCAATTTGGTCACCCCATACACCCACTTTACAGAAGGGCACACTGAGGCCGCGAAGGATGGAAGTTGCCCAAAGGGCCACCCAGGTTGTCCAGAGGTTTGAAGGCCAGGTCTCTCCCCCCCCCCAATTTAAATCCCAGCCTTTGTTTGATAAAACCTGCCCGAGATTTATTGCTCAGCCCGGGATTCTCAACCCTGCTGTTAAACGGTGCATCCCGCCGGCCTTGCAGCCGGCAGTGTCCACATGTGGCAGACAAATTACTCCAGGATGCTCATTGTAACTCCACCATCCTGAGGAATGCGGTGAGGTTCCAACGTCAGACCCAAGCGATGGTCAAGTGCTGTATGCGCGAACATGCAGGAGTGACTCACAGAACAGATGGCAGATGTGACCAACTTGTAACTGCATTGGCGGGAGAGCCAAAGGCAAGGGAGGGCAGACACATTTTTTAAAATGGAAGAAGCAAAAAACAAAAACAAAAAACTAGTGCACACCCCCCATGTTACAATTAGGTAGCAAATTATCACCTCTTCATATGCGTATTTGTGAAAGGTGTCTTACAGGGCGGCTTCCTGGATTTCTGGTTATCAAACACCATAATGCAGCCCTAGCAGGTATTTTAAAGTAAGCTGCCTTGGGTTACTCCGTTAGATAAAATAAAAAAAAAAATCCTTCCAGTAGCACCTTTAAGACCAACTAAGTTAGTTCTTGGTATGAGCTTTCGTGTGCAAGCACACTTCTTCAGATACACTGAAACAGAAGTTGCCAGATCCTTCTATATAGTGAGAAGGTGGGGAGGGGTATTACTCAGAAGGGTGGTGGGAATGGGAGATTGGCAGATAGCTAAGATGAGCCTGCTGACGACTCTTAACGACTGTAATAGGTCTTACAGGAAAAGGCAAGGGGTGAGAAGGTGAGAAATGGCTTAGTCATGTATAATGGGATAAGAATCCAATGTCTTTGTTCAAACCAGGTCTCTCCATGGTTTTAAGTTTGGTAATGAGTTGCAATTCAGCAGCTTCTCTTTCCAGTCTATTTCTGAAATTCCTTTGTGCTTTCACACGAAAGCTCATACCAAGAACTAACTTAGTTGGTCTTAAAGGTGCTACTGGAAGGATTTTTTTTTTATTTTGACTATGGCAGACCAACACGGCTACCTATCCGTTAGATAAGCAACTAATAAAGTATAACGATAATATTTTAAGCAACAGAGTTCAGTACAGGTCACAACCAATTTATGTGTGTCCAGTTGACATGTTACTGCACACACGCACATCACACCAAGCCCAAAAGTGGCTTTGAAAATGGCAAAAATGGCCCTAAAAGAACCCAGAAAGGGAGGTGCAAAAAACAGGGTACCCGCAAGCCGACCATTGAGACCTGTGGAGGGTTTGAGTTTGAGGAAGGAGGTTTAGAGGTAGTGATTGTGGTGGAACTGGGTGTCTGGTAAGTGCTGCTGTTTTTTTTTAAAGTGTTTCTCAAGGGTTTCCAGAGGTTTAGACGGTGTTTGTAGGTTTTTCCAATGCTGTTCCAAATACGCGCGATTTCACTGACATGCGCGGTGCCTTGGAACTTAACCCCGAGTAAATGGAGAGTTGCCTGAAGTGCATCAACATGCAGAAAAAGAAAAGGCTCTGCGTCCCTCCACATGTGTGCACAATGCCTCTCTGTCACCACAGCCTAGCCACACAGAGCCCATTGAAACACAGGGTTAGTGGATAGGCCGTCCAAAGTCAGAGGGGGCAGAACTTCTAGGTCGGTTTAAGTTGCAATTCCAGAAATCTGTGTGGTGCGCAACCAGGCAGGCATGGAAGTCTCCCCACAGGCTGTGTACATGGGAAGCTGCCTTGACTCAGACTCATGGCGCGTCTTGCTCAGTATTCCCTACACTGACTGGCAGCAGCTCTACAAGGGTGCAGGAAGTGGTCTTTTTCAGCACGACTTGGAGAAGACGGTGGGGACATTTTGCACACATAGGGGGCACTCAAACAAAGAGCCATTTAAGGGTAGGGGAACTTCAGGCTCGGGTGCAAGATGTGGCCCTCCAGGACTTTCTACCTGGCCCTTGGGACCTTCCCCACACCACACCACTCACTGGCCCCGCTGCATTCCCTCCCTGAGCGCCTCTGCCCAGTATGTCCTCTTATTTTGCCGCTTTGTGTTTAGAAACCTCTATGTTGAGCCTGCCTTATTGCACCAAGGCAAGAGTCCCACCTGTGGCTCCACCCAATTTTGGCCTGCAGCCACACCCATCACCAGGATGTGGCCCCCAGAAGATTGCCCACGAGGGAACACAGTCTCAGGCTGAAATATCTTCCCCACCTTCTCACCTATGAAGAAGAGAAGAAGAAGAGTTTGGATTTGATATCCCGCCTTTCACTCCCCTTCAGGAGTCCCAAAGCGGCTAACAATCTCCTTTCCCTTCCTCCCCCACAAGAAACACTCTGTGAGGTGAGTGGGGCTGAGAGACTTCAAAGAAGTGTGACTTGCCCAAGGTCACCCAGCAGCTGCATGTGGAGGAGCGGAGACGCGAACGCGGTTCCCCAGATTACGTGACTACCGCTCTTAACCACTACACCACACTGGCTCTCTGTGGACCCATGGCACTGTGTTCTAGAAAAGCACTATCTCACATTCTACCTCAGCTTTTCTTTTTGGGAGCATTGCTCCCTTTAAAACAGTCATAATGGCAAAACTTAACCTTAACCTTTAGCCATGATGTGCTATCCTTCCGTTTGCTATGATCTAAACCACAAGGAAAGCCACACCACCTATAGTCTCCTAGCAAGCAATATATGCTCACGATCAAGATAAAACTATGAGATGATCTGTCGACAGCAATGAAATGATCACATCGTAGGACTCGAAAAGTCACACTATCGCGGATTTGGTGCCATGTGACAAACACAAATCCCTGCGGATGCATGGAGGAGAATTCAACATGCCTGAGGCTGCACTGAGCATTCCACATGTGGTCAGCCTTCGAGCACAGACCTGGATCTGACAGATATTTTAGCTTACTTTCGTTTTGCTGCACGCTCAGGATCTGGAATCAACAGCCAGATGCTTCCTCCTTCACACCATACAGAACTACAGGATGTTGCAAATGCTGCTACAACAGTCAAAAGTTCTAAAAGAGTCACACGAATTTGATCGGTGACAAGTAAGTTAGCAAGGAATGGTCACCACATTCAGGTGCAGTAAATCCTCTCTGATGACCAGATACTGAAGGTAAAAAAAACCCCCATAAAAGAATAAAGATCTCCATGACTGGCACCAGGACCTGGCATCATCAGGAAGCTGCTAGGGCCCCATTGGCACTAAAGCCTCCCTTCTAGCCTCCTTGCTAGGTGGCAAGCAACTACAAATGGCCATTTTAAATTTCTTAGACATTGTGGGATTTTTAAATGGTGGCCCCTACTGGAGCATTCCAGGGCATTTATGAGAGAGTTAAAATCAGGGGTCAGCAACCTTTTTTCAGCCATGGGCCGATCCACCGTCCCTCAGACCATGTGGTGGGCAGGACTATATTTTTTTTTGGGGGGGGGGAATGAATGAATTCCTATGCCCCACAAATAACCCAGAGATGCATTTTAAATAAAGGCACACATTCTACTCATGTGAAAACACGCTGATTCCCAGACCGTCCACGGGCCGGATTGAGAAGACGATTGGGTCGCATCTGGCCCATGGGCCTTAGGTTGCCTACCCCTGGTTAAAATGGTAGCTCATTGTTGCGTTACCAAAGTGGAAGGCACAGATATACAAAGGAGTCCATGGGGGGCACTCTGCCAAGACTGGAACCAGCCCTGACTGTCCTAGATGGAACTGCCTGTACTAGATGGAACTTTGGTCTGACTCAGTCTAGCAATGCTTAAGACACCAGCTAGCGGGGGGGGGGGGGGCGGAGAGGGGAATGGCATTTGAAACCATCTATTAAGAACCCCACTCAGCAACTGCACCAGTTCTGAAAAAGCTGTGGTTTTCCAGAAATCTGTTGGACTCCAACTCCCATCAGCCTCATCATGGTCAGTGATCTGAGTTGATGGAAATCAGTGTCCAGCAAAGTTTGGAGGGCCACAGGTTCCCTATCTCCAGTAATTTACATTGTTGAGGCTTGCTCCAAGGTAAGTAGATACAGGACTGCAGTCTTAAGCTGCAACTCTATATACACATACTTGGGAGTTACTTCTGAGTAAGCATGAAATACAAAAACCATGTGTATGAAGGATAGATGATGGCTTCATCAGACAAGCCAGTCTGAAAAATGTAAGAGTCTCTTTCCCAAATTGGTGGCACATTGGTTGCCAGAACTTATAACCATGGGGTGGAGGGGCAGCTGTCATTTCCATGTCTTACTTCGTCTCTGACAAAACTGTCAGTCTTTTCGCAATGTATTTTTTCCAAATATACTTGCAACTACCAGGACTACAAACTTGCATTTAAAAGAAGAAGAAGCTATTCTTCTCAGGGTTGTAGCTAGAATCCAGGGACTCTCTTGTGCCTTCTAATGATTTATGAAAGAAGAAAGAAAGAAAGAAAGAAAGAAAGAAAGAAAGAAAGAAAGAAAACAGAAGATACCAGTCCAGGAAAAAAGAGAATAGGAACTATTAATCTACAACTGAAATTATTATAAATTTATTAGTAGTTCATTAACAATACAATCCAAATAAGGATGGGGGGGGGAGAAATTCCATTCAGTTTGTATTTAAAGACAAATCTACTGATTTCACAAGTTTACAAAACAACATGGGAACCAAAATACAGCCAAACTTTGAAATTCTCACTTTTCAGAATACTGCACTGCAGCTTTCCAGTCATGTAATATGTATTTAAAAGGTGTAAAGGTGGCAGAAAAATTCAAAGATTAGTGAAAATGACATTGGAGGAGTTGCTTTACAAAAATGTGTGTATTAGGCAATACAACATAACCAAATGTGTATTTTAGGAGAATTTTGCACTAAATTGCTTATTTATTTTCAGGAGGGCTTCTTTTTTACAACAAAACAAAACACTAATGGATGTGGATATGCAGAGAACAAACCTAAAGACTGAAAAATGAGAAACTGTAAGAAACCGAAATTGACAGGAGTCACCTACCCCTATGCTTCACACAGTGCATGACTGAATGATGGGATTCACTACCACAAGGTGTAGTGATGGCTGCCAACTTGGACGGCTTTAAAAAGAAGGTTAGCCCTCCTCCAACCCTAAGCAGCATGCCTTTGAACACTACTAGCTAGGGAACAGCAGCAGGAGAGAGCTATTGCTCTCATATCACATTGTGGGAGCTGGTGTGGTGTAGTGGTTAGAGTATTGGACTAGGACCTGGGAGACCAGGGTTCAAATCTCCACTCAGCCATGCAACTCATTGGGTGACCTTGGACCAGTCACCATCCTGACCTACCTTATAGGGCTGCTAGGGGACTAGTCACCATCCTGACCTACCTTATAGGGCTGCTAGGGGATTCATTGAAGGGGGAACCATGTACGCCACTTCGAGCTCATTGGAGGAAAAGGTGGGCTTATAAATGCAATGAATTAAATAAATAAAGTTCCTGTCTGTGAGCCCAGAAGAGGCTTCTGGCTGGCCACTGTGAGAACAAAAAGCTGGCCTAGATGTGCCTTTTGATTTAATCTAGCTACTCCTGATCTAGAAGCACTGCCTAAAAACATTTTAACCAGATCTGTCCTTCAGAGCAAAAAAAGGATACCCTGAAAACTGAAGATTTCTAACATGGTTATCTTCAGAAATAATATTCATAACGCAAGTGGTCCCCTCCAGTGGATCTCAATCCATGTTTTCCCCCTTCTCTCCCTCTCCCTCTCCCTTCTTCTCTTCCTCCCTGTTCTCATCCATAGATGTAGGAAGTAATTTAATCAGCTGTTTATGCAAGTGAAAGGGGGATACAATGCAAACTGCACTTTCTGAACATTCACTGAGGCTGAAATGTTAGCTACGCATTAGGAAGGGGCTCCTGTTGACCTGACTGCTGCTGCCACCAGCTCCAGATTCAACACACACACTCTTTCCAAATCCTGCGTGAGATTCTACTACAAAACCCCTGCAATCAGTATCACATGAAACAGGAGCTGGAAAGCACGAGAGGTAATTTATATAAGGCACTAGAGGACTGCTGGTACCACCAGCTCCATGGATTAAGGGCGCACACATAATCTGCTCCAGTTCTACCAAGGCCTCTGAGGCCAGGATAGAATCCTCCCCACCAAGTGCTACTGTGTTCAGAGACAGAGTTGTCTAAATTTCCTCCAAAATCAGCCATTGAAAGAAGAAACGAACCTGGCTGAGGTTCCCCACCTGTTAACTTTCTGTCAGCTCATGGAATCGGGAAGTTGGGAACAGGCTGGACATCCAATTGGGAAGTGCCTATGGAGGAAACAGGAGGAAAGCATCAGCGGGGGAGGAAAAGAGGCTAGGATATTCTATTGTTTGGGGCTGTGGCTCAGTGGCAGAACACCTGCCTTGCAAGCATAAGGTCTCGGGTTCAATCCCTAGCATCTCCAGGTAAGGCTGGGAGAAAGCCCTGCCTGAAACCCTGGAGAGCTGCTGCCAGTCAGTGTACACAATACTGAGCTAGGTAGACCAATGGTCTGCCTCGGTACAAGGAAGCTTCCTATTTTTCCTATTTGTTTTCTGCCCTACTCTTCCTCCCAAATAACCCCAGGGCAGGGGGCCTGCATACACACAAAGAGAGATAGAATCTTAAAGAAAGATATTGAGATTCCCCACATCTTCTCAGTTCCCTGTACACTTATTTCAAGAGTCTGGAATTAATGGTTCAGCATTCACATATCTCCTTCATAGAACCATAGAACTATAGAGCTGGAAGGGAACTCCAAGAAATCTTTTGCCCAACATAAGGCTCAAACCCATGACCCTGAGATTAATAGTTTCATGCTGTACTGGCTAAGCTACGCACAGGTTCTTTCCAGAGGAACTTAGCAGCAAAAGCTCATTGAACTGAGTTGCAAGGGACATTGGTGCAAGATCTGGCAACTACAGCATCCTTAGCAGCCGTCCAGCCTCACATTAAGAGCCCACCACTTCCAGAGGCAGCCAGTTCCACTGTTGAACAGCTGATACTGTTGGAAAGTTTAACCAAAACTTGCCTCCCTGCAATTTTCAAACCCTCTGAAGCAAAAATAAGTAGAGAAGGTTGGTTCATTTGGGCAGATGGAGCACTGCCCCCACCCACCTCAGTCTGCCCTTTGTCTGCTATACCTGCCTGCTTTCTTAAATACATCCAGTCGAGGGGGTGGCACAAGCCATCAGCTTCCTCCTCCTTAGTCTCAGTGTTGCCCTTGTAGAATTCAGCAGGGAGGAGAATGGGTGGGAGGGCATCAGAATTAGCTGGCTCTGCCTGTCATTGGCTCTGGCGCCACCTACAGTTGGCCTCCCAGCCTTCTGCCCTACCAGTGCCAAGGAGCACCAGCCAGAACTGGAACAAGCCTGTGCCATCTTAGAGGCTGACTACAAGAGGTATGCAAGTCAGCAACTCACAGGCTGTGTGTCACTCATACACTTCCAAAAGTATCCCTGTCCCAGGACCAACCATATACTGATACGCTGCTTTCAACCTGCAGACCACTGCCATGTGCACACACATAGACACCCTTTTTACAGAGATGTCCCACTGCTGTATTCAAAAGGAAGAAGGAAGGAACTGATTTTCAACTCTCTCATCAACTGATGAGACATTTATAAGAATAACGCTTCATATGTATGTATGTATGTATGTATGTATGTATGTAGGCTCCAGCTGGTAAGAGGGCACTGCAATGGCAAAAGCAAAGGACAGAAACACCTTGGGTGGCAGAGCGTAGGAATGATGGGAGGGCAGGTATCCAAGACTAAACTGAATCCTCTCACTCAACTCTAAAGGTAGACAAAAGGGGGAACCCAGCAGCGGATTTTGTGATACAGAAGCACAGAAGCGTATGATACGGTATAGCAGTGACATGAATAGGGCCGAACCTACCATTAGGCAAAGTGAGGCAACCACCTCAGGCAACATATGTCCCCTCTGTGCTCTATACCTATTCCCCTCTTTTGACCTGATTTCTTTTGCTGTTTCCGGTGTAGTGGACGAAGCTGATCCATTCAGCAGGTGTCCAAGCAACTGCCAGGCCAGTTGGCTTCTATATATGGAACAAAGCAGGCAGGAGGCATCCTTCTCCTTTGTCTCAGGCGACAACATTTCATGGGCTGGACTTGAGACACAACTGCACTATGGCAGTTCTGTGGCTGTTCAGTGTCCCCTCACTCCAAGACACTCAGGAAATATTAACCACGCCAACACTAAATATAAGCTGCAAGAAAGAGAGTGTGGCAGTTTCCAGACTGTCACTATCTTGCGAGTATGAATATGTGATATACTACCAGCAAGTAGTATATAAGGGACGCGGGTGGTGCTGTGGGTTAAACCACAGAGCCTAGGACTTGCCGATCAGAAGGTCGGCGGTTCGAATCCCTGTGACGGGGTGAGCTCCCGTTGCTTGGTCCCTGCTCCTGCCAACCTAGCAGTTCAAAAGCACGTCAAAAGTGCAAGTAGATAAATAGGTACCGCTCTGGCGGGAAGGTAAACGGCATTTCCGTGTGCTGCTCTGGTTCGCCAGAAGCAGCTTAGTCATGCTGGCCACATGACCCGGAAGCTGTAAGCCGGCTCCCTCGGCCAATAAAGCGAGATGAGCGCCGCAACCCCAGAGTCGGCCACGACTGGACCTAATGGTCAGGGGTCCCTTTACCTTTACCTATACCAGCAAATTTGCGTTGGCTTAGGTGCTCTTGTGCTACAAACTTACTTAAAAAAACAAAAACCCTGATGTTTTTGCGATAAGATAAGTGATGGGAAAATGCACTGGAATTTGTGGCAACGCTAGGTGAGGTTATAACAACCTCTGTGCAAACAAATCAGAATGAATGTTCAGCAAACAGTGGCTCTTTACAACCTCCCTGCAATTTTTGCACAAACAAGCCAGGATGAATGCTCAACAAACAGGTTGCCTGAAAGACCTGAGAGAGAGGAATAATGTAGTTGAGTTCACTCAGATTACTTGCTATGTGCAAGTTTCATTTCAAGAGGCTAGTATGTTGCAGTGCACATGTGTAAATGGGCAACAGTCTGTGCAAAGGCAGGACTGAATGTTTGTGGTGTATCTCCACCTAATGATAGTCTGCCACAACCCAATACAGGAGGCTAAGCAATCTGGATTTGCAACCTGGTACTATCTGCTTTGGGAGCAGTCAGATGATAAGTTTTCCTTATACTCAGTGTCCAACTGATTGCACTGGTAGAAGCTGCTGTA
Organism: Podarcis pityusensis; assembly: GCF_964106645.2. NCBI lineage: Eukaryota > Metazoa > Chordata > Lepidosauria > Squamata > Lacertidae > Podarcis > Podarcis pityusensis. Next base: position 17,190,910 of record NC_138039.1, read on the forward strand.
ATAAGAAAAATTAATCCCCTTTACCTTTCTCAGTCACAACCAGCAACCTTGAATGAACTAGAAAGGATTTCTGTGAGCTTAGCTCACCCCCTGCTGGTTGCACAAAGATCCTCTGGCAGTTTTTCAGAGCACACATTATATGTATTAAATGGATATTTTATATGAGCCTGCAATATGCGCACATGGCAAATGTGTGTTTCCATTTGCATGTGTGCATTTGTGTGCGTACATCTCAGGAAAGTGAGACTGGCCACCATCAGCAAAAGCAACCTTTCCCAGGCAGTGCTCCACAAAACACGCCAACATTCTTCCATAGCCTCCTTCCTACCATCTACAGGTGAGCCATTGTGCATCATTAAAACACTATAAAAAGCCATTTTGCTTAAAACTGCATTGATTTGTGTGTGTGTGTGTGCGTGTGCGTGTGTGTAGCATTTTACCTACACACACACACACAGAGAGAGAGAGAGAGAGAGAGAGAGAGAGAGAGAGAGAGAGAGTTCTAAAGCACACAGAATTAATATTTATTCAAGCAAAGGTGTACAGCATTGGTTTTTTTATGCAGTCTTAACCATGCATAAAAGTGCATGCCTGCATCTTGTACTCTGCACCAAGGGAATACTGATGCAATCATGCGTATGATCACATCAAGATTGCTCTTTTGCCCTGCACATTGCTAATGCATGGGAAGGAACTAAAAGCCATGGCAAGGAGTTTATGCAAATGATTCTACACAGAATTTGAAGGATTTATTACATTCTGGTTCCACTCCAAAACAACCAAATTTCAACTGCCTTTGCGATGGAAATACCGCCAGGGACCACTTATTAAAAAGGTGGTTTGACAAATTATGGGAATTGCTTATAATGGACAAAATATCCATGCAGATTAGAGCTGCTTCGCATCCTCATTTCATTTCACGGATGATTTATTGTGAAATGGATCCTGCCTCTAGGTCCCCATCTGGAATGCTCTCCCTCGGGAAACATGCCTGGCACCATTGCTGCCAGCTTCTAGGCACTAAGCGAAGACATTTTAGTTTACCCAGGCTTTTGTGGTCAACTTAGCCTCTACAGTGGTGCTTGTCTTTTCATGGAGAGGGTTCAGTGATGCCATCGGGGGGGGGTGTGAGGGGACACAGGAAGGGCAGTTAATGATAGAGTACAGCAATGAGGGGGGAAATTGCAGGGGGTACTTGCACAAACACCCCCCATCTGGTACTGCCCATGGGTAGGTTAGCATTTGTCCTTCTTGCTGTATTGATGGATGAGCATTTTAGGAATTTCGTATTGTAGGTCACTTTAAATTTGGCTTTTAATTGGTTTTATCAGTCCGTATATTATTTTGTTGCCAATTTGCTTTGAAGCATTCCTTTTTTTGTACAAAGCAACTAACAAGGAAGGGTGTGTTGGTGTACATAGAAGCTAGTTTACTGTACGATGTTAAAATTTAGATTTATTGCTCTACTCACTTTTGCTTCCCCACTCTCTGCACTGGCCTGTGGCCTCTGAAAGGCTACCCAGATATAAATGCATCCTTTGGGCTGAAAAATGTTTCCCACCTCATCATGCAGAGCTCCCCAAAGATCATTCAGCCACAATGAGAATGCTATAGCAACAAAGGCTATGCACACACATTTTATTCTAGAACCAATGGAGAGTACTTGTCTTTTTTCCTGTGTAGTCAATGCACAATCTAGATCGACTGCAAAAAAATAATTAAGTTTATTTGGGTTTTCAGATTTACAAACAATCATAAAGAAAATAAATAAGACAATATCCATAAATCCCCTTTGACTTCCCTCCTCCTGTTTTGTGGGCCTTATGTTCTCCTGCATCTTCTCTGTTAATCCAATTCTATTAAATCTTCCATAAAACCATAGTCCAACTTTTAACTACAAGTGTCATTCTAATCCTGCTAATAGTTTTAATTGCTGCAGTTTGTTTTTTTGCCCCTAAGGAGCACTTCATTTCATTTCACATCACATCACACAAGTCACAAAGCTTCCAAAAACAAATAACAATAATACAAAAGAACATCACAATTACAACATAAACCATATAAAATAATTAACAAATCATCAGTAAATCAATTACAAATCATAAGCAAAACAACCGCCTTCTATAAAGCACTGTTAACAAAACAAAAACAAAAAAATAAGCTAAACAGCACAACCTCAAGAAAAGTCATATTATGAAATCCACAAAGCGTTACATCACTCATAATCCAGAAAACAACATTAACAACACTAACAAACTAACTTCTTGAGAAACTGGCTCCATTCAAAAAATAAGAGCTCATTGCAGGCTCGTTCTGCATTACCTGGCAGTGTGTCCATTGAAAATAGATGAAAAGAGACACAAGCAGTTCCCAGCAATTGGGGGCAGAGGGTGGGGAAGCTATCCACACCTGCCTAAGGATGTGGGTGGGCGTATACCAATATTGCAGTCACCACATCATTCTTGATTCATCTGTGGCATGTTCAGCGGGGAGTGAAAGGTATGGATAATCTAATCAAGGGGAGCATTTTCAAATGCATTATTATCTAACCATATCCCCCCTTGTGGGATGGCAGGATCTAGAAACAATTACAGTGGAAGCAGAACGTTGAGTATGGTTGAGCATGGATGGTTCCAGGCTCAAACCCTACATTTTTGATCCAGAAGTGAGCTAGTGTGGGCACAGCCCAAAGTTTCCTATATCACTTCTCAGTAAGTGTTCTACGAGCCTTCGTGAGCAATTCTTGCTTATTTCCCCAGATGTAACAGGTAGCATTGTTTGGAATTGTCCTTGGCTGCTATAGTTTGCCAGGGAAAAGGCTGGCCTATAAATCAGAAGCTGGAATCCTATTTACACTGATTACTATTGTAAGCACAATAGAACGCCAATGAATTTGCACATGAGTAAACATGAAAAGAGTTGAGCTGCGAAGAAATGGTGGACAAAGCACTAGCAACGGTTCAGACTTTCTGCTGCACAGCAGTGAGACTGATCTGAGCAGGGTGGTTAGCCTGTGACCCTCCAGAGCACAGCCCTCAACATTCTTGGCCACTGGCCACTAGGGTTGGTGAGAGAACGTCTGGAGGGCCAAAGGGTTCCCCATCCCTAGAGTAAAGAAAGCGTTACTTGGGTAGAAATAAGCATTTTGGCCACTAGATGTCTCTGCCGCTCTGCAGGCAGCAGGATTTGGGCTGAAATTTATCAGCCACTCTTTGAAGGCAAAAGAGATTTCTCACACAAATAGGGTTTTAAACAGTTCCGCCCTCCTCCCCATCAGGCTGGATGCTAAACAAACAAACAAACAAACAAACAAACAAACAAACAAACACAAACCCAAAACCCAAATAGGGGTGAGGAGGAGGATTTTTTGTCTACTTTAGTACATGTTCAATTTCTCTTCCAAATTCCAAGCAACATTCATATATGGTAGAAATAGCGGAAAAGATGCCCCAGTTGTGCTTTTTGGCACAAGAACTCATTTCTTGTAACAAGGGAATTTGTAAGCCACTGCCTAGCTCTTGTTGCAAAAGAAGATCTTGCAAAAAGTTACGTAAACTTTAAGGACTCCATACCTGTTTTGCCACAGGAGACCAAGGGTGGAACAGCACCAGGGTGTGGAACCAAATCTAGAATGCCACACGGTTTCAACACCAATGCCCACTGTCCCTGACCATTGGCTATCCTGGCAGCCTTAAGAGAGAAAGAGATGTGTCATTTCCAGCACACTGGGAAGTTATTAACTAATCACACCCCAAAAACAGTTGCTGGGAGTATCAGGAATTGCTTACAAGCAGACCTCTTTCTCACAAGTAGACCAACAACTCTTGGTTCCTCGACCCGTACTGAGCTGTCACTCTTCGGCTTGAATCTGAAGCCAGTGGCTCCACCTCCGCCTCTGATAGTTTCAGTTATCAACCTAAGGGGATCCTTAGCATTGGATTCAGGGGGCCCTGCCTGCTCCTCAAGGTCCTTAATTTGTAGGGGTGTCTGCTCCGTCCTCTGATGACTCCACGGCCAGTGTCAGGCCAGGACAAGGCAGGGCAGTTTGTTTCAGGCAACTGAAGATGTCTTTCTTCAAGACACTGGCACAGGAGGCCAGGAACAGGTGAGAGTAATGGAGACTTGAGTTTCATTGATTCACACACTGGCACGGAGCATTTATTAGCTCCCACTGTGTGCTGTGCTGGACTCCCGCGGCAGGTACAAGCTGTGATGTCCTATGAATGCATTTTGCCTTTCTGCCAGCAACTGAGACAAGCTGATGAATTCCAAACACCTAAAACATGGAGAAGGGCTCAGAAGCTTAGACGCAGAGGCAGGAGTTCAGAGGCAGGAACGGCTTCCTCTATGTTACAGCAAATCCACCTCCCCTTGCTGTTGTGCCAAGAGTTTCTTTTAGCAGAAATAGGGCAGTTAAAGATGCCGCTCAGCCTTGTTTATTTTAACTTTGGTTTTATTTATTTTATGTGCCTTCCAAGGCAAAGCCCTCCCAAGGCAGCTCAGAATGCAGAAATAAAATGCATGAAATCCATAACAATAACAATCCCCCAAATGCTTCGTGCCCAGAATCTTAGTGATACTGGAACATAGGAAGAGGCCTTATTCTAAGTCACTAGTCCATCTAGCTCAATATCGTCTACATTGACATGCAGTGCCTCTCTCAGGTTTCAGGCTAGGGACATTTCCACCTCATCCAAGGATTGAACCAGAGACCTTCTGAATACAATGCAGATGCTATGCTTCTGAGCTATGGCACTTCAATCGTGCACAACAACCCTGTAAGGTAGACCCATATTTGAAATCCCAATATTGCAGGTGGGGGGGGGCAGAAGTCAAGAGATACCAGGCTTGTCTAAGGCTACCCATTGGGGCAACATTTGAGCCAGGGGCTCTCAGCACACACTCTTAGCTACTATTTTTGGATCAGATTCAATCACATACCAGCAAACTCTGGCAAATACATATATTTATTTGGAGGGATGTCCATGTTGTAAGGGACGCGGGTGGCGCTGTGGGTTAAACCACAGAGCCTAGGACTTGCCGATCAGAAGGTCGGCAGTTCGAATCCCCGCAATGGGGTGAGCTCCCATTGCTCGGTCCCTGCTCCTGCCAACCTAGCAGTTCAAAAGCACATCAAAGTGCAAGTAGATAAATAGGTACCGCTCCGGCGGGAAGGTAAACAGCGTTTCCGTGAGCTGCTCTGGTTCGCCAGAAGCAGCTTAGTCATGCTGGCCACATGACCCGGAAGCTGTACGCCAGCTCCCTCGGCCAATAAAGCGAAATGAGCGCTGCAACCCCAGAGTCAGCCACGACTGGACCTAATGGTCAGGGGTACCTTTACCTTTACCATGTTGTAAATCCTTTATTGCTCCCTCTAACAGTCAACGCAGGTAGTGAGTGTTAACAAAAATGGAACCCAAGTTGAGAAATCTTGGGGGAGCCTAAGGAGGCACCTTCGCCAACAGCAAAGCAGCCAATTGAGGACTGAGCATGCTTAATAGTCACAGAGGTCAAATCTACACCATACATTCAAAATGCATGGCTTCTCCCAAACAATCCCAGGAACTGCAGTTTAGCACACACAGTTATGTTTCCCAGCACCCTTAACAAAGTACAGTTTCCAGCACTCCCCACATGCATGATATCTTGACTGAGGGGGCACCTTTTGCAACATCTCTTGGGCCAGCCTTGCTTCTGATGTTCACCCCAGTGCTTCAAGCCATTTCGCTGCAGCATCGGTTTGCTTTCATCCTCATATTTGCTCTTTCAGCAGCATAAAGAAGGAAGGACCGGGAGAAGCGTATGACCTCGTTCCATGATGTCCCCAAACAGATATGTACTGTTGGACTCTCTCTCCTCAACGACTGCTTGCCAAACACTATCCGGTCTCAGATTTCACATCTGCAAAGAGGTCATGGAGAAAGAGAGACAGAGAGGGGGAGAGAGCATCTTCAGATCATCTTGGCTCCTGATCAGTCCAACACAGACATATATATATGCATCAGGGTGCCCCAGGGATATGGTGCTTGGAGCTGAATGCCAGCTGCTTATACACTACCAAGGAGTTCATGGGGACTTGTTTTCAGAATGGTTGTGTCCTTTCACTAGGAGGAAATGTGGCCAACACCATCCCACTCCCTTTTGTGCCTACACCACAGATCCAGCGGATGTGAACAATTTGTGGCATTTACTTACATTTCATCCCACATGCCACCAAGTCAGTGAATGGCAGATTAATGCCACAAAGGCATAAACAGCAAGCAAGATAACTTCAATAAAGTACAATAAATTAATAATCAATCATAGAAGAAGAAAAAAAAGATAGCAGAATTGCAACTTAAGGGGGCAGGAATAAAATCAAGCTTTTTCTCACCCACCCCCACGATAGATAGATAGATAGATAGATAGATAGATAGATAGATATAGATATAGATATAGATATAGATATAGATATAGATATAGATATAGATATATAGGAAAAGGAAGAAACAGTGTTCCTGCTAATAATAAGCTCCACTCCTGAGAGTCTGCATGACAATTTCACCTCTCCTTGGAGAAATTTTTGTAAAACGATTCCCCCCTACACACAATTTCTTTGCCCACAAATAGGATGGAATATAGGAACATAGAAAGCTACCTCATACCAAATCGGAGTGTTGGTCCATCTAGCACACCGTCCTGTTGACACCGACTCATTGGAGATCCTGAGTTCTAGTGCTATGGGACAGGGAGAGGAAATTTTCTCTATCTGCTTTCTCCATGCTATGCACTATCTTATACACCTCTATCTGACTTTGAAGAAAGCTGTTTCTTGCCTGCTTGTATTCAGCAAGATTCTGATTTCTCAGCCCATGCAGGGGAATCATTATTTTGCACCACATGTGCCTGGCTACATCAACCTGTCAGGACCCCAAATTTCAGCAAAGCCAAGGACACTGAATCAGAAGCTCTGGTCCTACCAGCTAAGGAGCCGGACCAAGTTCCTGGCTCTGAGCCTGATGCTGGTGATGTAGGGGGCCATTGGCCCAGCCCTAGCAGGCAGGGACCCACTGAACCAGATGCCACAGAACCCTTTGAACCAGAGCCAGAAGTCATCCTTTCCTTGGGCCCAAGGAACTAAGTGATTCCCACAGTTCCTTGCCAGTGTAACAGCACATAGAGTGCACCAGGCCATACACACAGGCGAAGTACCCATCTACACACCAGAGGTTGGCTCTTAAGAGACTACTGGGGAACCTTTGGCCCTTCAGATGTTGCTAAACTAAAATTAGCATCATACCCAGCAAGAATGGTCAATGGCCAAGAATGATGGGAGTTGGAGTTAGCAACATCTGGAGGACCAAAGGTTCCCCACTCTTGCTCTAGTTCTCCACAGGAAGAACTATTCTTCCTCTTGTCCCACTGCTTTCCCCCAAGGAAAACCACTCTTTAGCGCTTAAGTAGAGCAAATGGCAATTCAGGTTTTCCCCGGATTGCCATTTGTTCTGATCTATCACTAAAGAGCAGGTTTTCCCTTGGAAAGGAGTGGGGCAAGGGGAAAACTGCTCAAACCCATGCCTACAAAGCGTGGGCCAACTGGAAAATTGCTTGGAGCCATGTGTTCTAGGCACAGCACAAGTGGAAGTCAGTTTAGTAAAGGTGGACTGGAGGCAGAGGGGTTAAAAGAGCCACCTCCAGCCCTTATTGGAGCAAGTTGCTCAGCAGGAGCTCTCCATGGTGCTGCAGCCTTGCCCTACGGGCTCCTCTGCAAGACCAGAACAGAACACAACCCCCCAAGTCACATGGCCCTCAATAACAAGACATATTACATGGATTTACAATGTTTCACTCAGGGTACCCTTTCTCTCTCCCCCTCCCATCACCACTATCACAAACTATTTGGCAAAAGACCTGTGTGTATGGTGGACATGCATCCTGCAAGCCTATTGTGTGAAATGCAATTCCAAGAAAGAGAGATTTCCTTAAAATGTAAAGGTAACCATCCTGGCCCATCAGAAAAAAAAAAAAATCCAAAATCCTTCTTAGTGCAATGCTTTTACCAGGGCTAACAAAAATGCCACAAAATAGGCACGAAAACTTTCAAGTTCCACAGAACTCTTCATAAGGCTAGAACACCTGTTGCCAGTTCATTGCCCTCCAGCTGCTTTAAACTATGACTCCTATCAGCATCACCATGCCGCTTGGGGCTCATGGAAGTTGCAGTCCCAAACAACCTGGAGGGCACCAGGTTACAAAAGGAAGAACTAAATGGCAAACAAAACTATAGGAGGAAGAGCTGGGTGATGGCGAAGCCATGGAGTCTGCACCTGGTCACAGTCCTAAGGTGGAACGTGGGAGGAGGCAGCAGCCATTCAAAGCGAAGCACAGCTGGGTGCTACACGCTAAGAGGACGTCCCCATCTCAGTGCAGTTTGGGTTTTCCCCATTTCAGTGCAATTTAGCTTTCTGCCACGAGATGGCAGATTTCTCCCAGGGATGAGAAGCCCACTCCGCAGCTCCGCTCTGGAGGAGCAAGGTTTTTTTCCTTCTTCTCCACTTTCTCTTCTCCCTGCCCCCACTTTCTGTTGAGAGATACATTCCCTGGGGATAATCTGTCTGGGGCTGCATACCAGCAGTGGGCAGCCGGAGTCAAAAGTGGGTGGTGCCAGGGCCAAACTGGGGCTGGGGTGTGGGTTGCCCCCTTTCTCTCAGCTACTTCTTTTTCTCACTGGTCTAAGCAAAAACCCACATAAAAATGGAGACTAGACCTAGACATCCCTGGCCCCCTCGCCACCCTCAGTGGGTGAGGAGGGCAGCTCTTCAGCAGGTGTAGCTGGAGATGGGGCATGGAGGTGGTATTCTGCAAGGGGAAATACCTGAGCAAGGGCAGATGGATCATGAAGCAAAGCTGGTGTGGAATAGGCCTGTGGACATAGAATCACAGAATTGGTAGAGTTGGAAGGAGCAACAAGGCCCATCTGGTTCAACCCCCTGCAATGCGATAATCTTTTGCCCAATGTGGGGCTCAAACCCACAACCCTGAGATGAAGAGTCTCATGCTCTACCGACTGAGCTATTATGATGATGGGCAGGCACAGGTACATAATGCAGGCTGTTTCAGAACTGTTGGCAGAAGCAAGGTCTATGATACATCCTTTGCCTGAGGGGCGGGCAAGTCTTTGCAGAAAGCAACTTCGGTGGTTTGTGGCCCAAGAACACAACCTTAAGAGAGTAGTATGCCAGGGACTGCTGAGAGAGAGAGAGAGAGAGAGAGAGAGCGCATTGAACTGGTTTGAAACTTCCTCTCACCAGGTAATGGGCAGAGAATTTATTCCTGCTGGCTGCTGCTTTGTCAACTTGTTCCCGGCAGAGAGTACACTGGTGAGGCAAACCCTACAGAGGCTGCTTCTGCCTCTCCTCCCTGACCCCACTGCCCAGCCACTCCATCTTTTGATGGCCCCAGATCATTTGGATTGGGCTGACCTGACCCAGGACAACCTGAGGCTGTCTCATCCCGATCCTCTCAAATCCCAGGTGTTTGCACACAGTCAATAGGGTCCCCTTCAGTTTTGCCCCAACCTAAAAGGGACGCCTTCTTCCAGTACTGCACTGAAGTAGTTTTATGTGGACTCTTGGGCTTAACGATCTTACAGTTCTCACCTAAAATTATATACCGCTTGATGCCAAAATGGACTTCTAAGCAGTTAACAAGGATAAAGAACCAGTTGCATCTCCGGGAAGAACTTCCTGCCTCAACACTCTCGCTTCTGGGTTCGGCTTGCCCCGCCTCCAGGTGGCACATCCTGATGAGGTCACACTTGCAGGCGCACATAGATGAGCCACCCATCTCAGTGTCTAATCCCCCTTTAAAGTGATGATGGCTGTACAGTACCTCCAGCATCAAAAGCTTCTGAATACCAATAGCTGGAGCGAGTGCTGCTGCATTCATGTCCGGCTTGTGGCCTTCCTATGGGCATCTGACTGACCCCATTGGTCTGATCCTTCAGAGCTCTTCTTATGTCTTTGCACATGTTGTAAGACTTGTGAGCAGAGGAAAGCTCCACCTGCCTTAGGCTCCAAAGCCAGATTCTGCCTGGTCCCATAATGGCAGCATCTTATTTCAGATCATTGAGGTTGCTTAAATCAATAGAGAACAACTAGATTGCATAATGCTCCATTTTAATGTATAATAATAATAATAATAATAATATCCATCTGTACAGAACCATGATGGCACATCATGGAAGGAAAAGCTAAAAGCACTCACTGTGAAACAGTGAAACATGTTGGGCTCTTGACCCAGTTGCTCCCAAGCACCCTCTCCGGCATGTGGTGCCCATTCTGCACTTTGGTATACAAGAGGGCAATGAAACAGGCCAGACAACAAGCTAGAGCGCAAGTGGCAAAAGGCACATTGCAAAGCTGACCAAGCCTGGGTGAAGCAACATCATCCTGCTTACTGCACAGGAGTGTGGATGTCAAAGAAGGACCACTTCTCTGCCTCCATTGCATCCCAAAGCAGATGTCCAGTGGAGCTTTTTTTAATTATTATTGTCCAGGGCTTGTTTATGCTCCTGCCCCCCTCAGAGTAGAATGAACAGGGGGACTTGTTTATATTGACTCTATGGAATGAACCTTTAAAGCCCTAAACGGCCTTGGTCCTGTATACCTGAAGGAGCGTCTCCACCCCCATCGTTCAGCCCAGACACTGAGATCCAGCGCCGAGGGCCTTCTGGCGGTTCCCTCATTGCGAGAAGTGAGGTTACAGGGAACCAGACAGAGGGCCTTCTCGGTAGTGGCGCCCACCCTGTGGAACACCCTCCCTTCAGATGTGAAGGAAATAAGCAATTATCCTATCTTTAAAAGACATCTGAAGGCAGCCCTGTTTAGGGAAGTTTTTAATATTTAATGCTGTACTGTTTTTAACATTTGATTGGATGCCGCCCAGAGTGGCTGGGGAGACTCAGCCAGATGGGCGGGGTATAAATAAATTATTATTATTATTATTATTATTATTATTATTATTAGACACTTTGAATGCCCACTGTGACCTTGAGCCAGTCACTGCCTCTTGCCTACCTCACAGAAATGTTGCGGGATAAAATGAGGAGGAGAACAAGCTCTTGAGCTCCTTGCAGAGAAAAAAGATATAAATGCAGTAAATAAATAAACATTGCATTTCTCCCTAGGACAGTTAGGTTGGTTTTCCACCCACATGATGGCAAATGCAACTTTTCTCCCCCAAACAAACAAACCTGGGGACAAGAGTGGGTTTCAGATTTCGACACTGGGCAACAACAACAAACATTTGCAATAAATAATCATGGGAAATGATTTGACTCATAGCAGAGAGAGAAAAAAACTCACCAAAGCAAAAGACTGGTGGTCTGGTCATGTAATTCACAAAAAGCAGCAAGAGCTTTATCAGAAGTAAGCAGTTAATATAAGATGAGAAGAGCTGTCCCATCTAGTCCAGCATCATGTTCTCACAGTGGCCAACCAGGTGCCTGTGGAAAACCTGCAAACAGGAGCTAAGCGTAAGAGCTCTCTCTCCCCTCCTGCAGTTTCCAGCAGCTGGTATTCAGAAACTTAGTTGTTGTGGCTAGAATTCATCGATAGCCTTCTCCATGAATTTCTCTAATCCTCTTTTAAAATCATCCAAGTTAGTCGTCATCACTGCGTCCTGTGGGAGCTAGTGAAAGAAGGTCTGCCCAGCTTCTGAACAAGGACTACACACCTGTGCAAAATCTCAATCGACATCCTAAGCGGGAGAATTTCTTCTAGGGCTGGGATGGCACTTTATTTGCAACACAGCAAACCATGACAAACTGGACAAATTCATATATGGAATCATATGATGATGAAGTCTGGTAATGCCACCCCTTTGGTCAAGACTAGATAGCAGAGAGGCAAAAATCCAATGGAGAATACAGTGGTACCTCAGGTTACAGACGCTTCAGGTTACAGACGCTTCAGGTTAAAGACTCCACTAACCCAGAAATAGTACCTCGGGTTAAGAACTTTGCTTCAGGATGAGAACGGAAATCGCGCGGCACGGCGGGAGGCCCCATTAGCTAAAGTGGTACCTCAGGTTAAGAACAGTTTCAGGTTAAGAATGGACCTCCAGAAGAAATTAAGTTCTTAACCTGAGGTACCACTGTAATGTGTTGCCCCTCCAGCACAGTACATCAACAGAGCATGGGAAGTATAGTTTTCCATGTGGTAGTCTGTCCCTTGACCTAACTGAAGCATGTCTGAAGAACGACAAAAGCCTGGGGTGCATAGAGCAATGTACTCCAATGCCTTATGTAATATCTTGTGCTTTCATAAACAGGCCTGCCTCACTCTCTGGGGGACAAAGGCCCTTCATTAGACTTACTAAAATTAAGCCATGCAGAATTTCTGGGGCCTGGAACACAGTTCTCCAAAATTTACCAACCACAGCTCATAAAAGTCACTGAGCTGTACAAAACACTTATGGCAACAGGCCACAGATATAAATCCCAGTGCACAAGCCATCCCATAAACACTGGACATAGGCTTTCTTCCTTCTCATGAATTTAAAGCATTAAAGATTGAACAGAGGGGAATCAAACATCCAGGGGCAGCCCAAGAAGGGCAGCAAATGGTACCTCTCTTTGCCCCCATCCAAGTCTATGGTCCTAATCAGTTATGCCCATTAAAATTAATGGACCTATATTGGTTGTGTTTATTAACTTCAATAGCTCTACTGCAGCCTTTCTCAATCTTGGGTCCCCAAATGGTGTTGGACTACAACTCCCATCATCTATGACCACTGGTCCTGCTCGCTAGGGATGATGGGAGTTGTAGTCCAACAAAATCAGGGGACCCAAGGCTGAGAAAGGCTGATCTACTCTGACTAGGATTAGCATTGACTATCACCCAAAGTACACAGTATCAGAGCCCAGCAAAGTTATTCTGATACCTGAGGCAGAAGCACCCTAAATCAGGTGCTCAAGGTGGTTGCCCCTCTCTGCTGAACAGTAGAGCCGGCCAGTCAAATACCTAAGATTCATAGATGGATAGATCCCATCCTGAACCCTTCTCCTCAATTTCTTAATGAGCTTTTATTAATCAGCGGAAGGTCACAAAGCATTGCCTCCTTCATTGGAAGTAAAGATTTGCTCAGTTACCTAGCCCCTTCAGAGGTTTTTTCCAGAAGAGTTCTGCATGAGAGTAAATGAATGCCCTGCTGCTGACATGCTATGCATTCTGCTGCCCTCCGTCACCCTGTGCCACAACTTGATTTGAGCCGGGGCTGGTGCTCATTAGAACCCTGTTTTCAGCACCAGGCTTCTGTCCTATGTTACAAGGCACTACAACATGACCGGGGATCCTGCAGGTCTTCCATATGAAGCTGGACTACAACTCCCATCATCCCTGACCACTGGCTATGCTGGCCGAGGCTGATGGGGACCAGCGTCCAACAACAATGGGACTCCCCAACAGCTGGTGGGAAATAGAGTCTGACATCAATGAGTTACAGCCAGATCCCTGTTTTCGCTTGAGAAGTGTTGAAGGCTATGCCCCAGCAAAGAGTTCTTTCTTCGCCCCGGGAGTGGGACCAGGCTCCTGATTTCAGACTGTTTGACGAGGAAGTCCTTTAGAAGCCAGTGGGATTGGTTTAAATATTGCTTTTAGCATGTGAGTCCTTCTTTCTTCTTCTTTTTTCTGGGCACCATTCAGGAGGTTGTTGTTCCTTTTAAGTCACTTTCATCCCTCGCAGCCTCTCTCTCTCTCTCTCTCTCTCTCTCTCTCTCTCTCTCTCTCTGTGTGTGTGTGTGTAAGTTAGAAGGGGTTAAGCTGCTGATCCTCTAGCTAACCGCCTCATCCTGTTCTGTCGGCTAAGTGGCGCCGCAGATAGCGAGGGGGCTTCCAAAACCCCTGAGACTTCACCATGTGAGCCAGCCAGAAAAGCCAGGGCTCCCCTCCCCAAAGGCTTTGTTGTTGTTGTCATCGCTGCTGCTGCAGGAAAACACACTTTGAAATCACAGTGCATATTCATCAAGAGCCCTTTCATCCTAAAACAGGGTGGTGTGTGTGTGTTTGAAAAGTTGTACTGGAGGGAAGAGAAAGGAGAGGAAGAAAGAGAGGCAGGGAGCATGACATGATGGGCAGAGTCTGGAGAACCCAGGGCCTAGAGTAAGGAGGAAACACAAAGGGAGCAGAAGAGGGTGCTTTGCAACATGTGGGAAAGTGGCAGGGGTGTGTGCAATAAAAATGGGCAGGGAAGGGGAGGAAATGAAAAATCAAAAAGGACTGTGCAGCAAATGAAGAGCTGGAGGCAGGCAGCAGCTTTTAAGTGTGTTGGAAGTGATATGTTAGAGGTTTTCATTGCCACTGATCCACACACACACATTTTGCACCAGTGTTGATTTGTAGGTTTTCCCCACATTGCAAGCCCTTGCAAAGCCTGCCGAAGCAAAGGGTGGTGGTGGAATGAGCCTGCACTCAAGGGGCAGCAGCTGCTGTCTCATAATAACCCACCCTGGTGGGGGGAGGAAACGCTTGTCTGGTTCCAGCTGCAATCTACTCTGGCTAAAACTTACTTGAATACCACCTTCTCTCTGCTCCATCTGTATCCGGAGAGGTCCTCCGCTCATGTGCCAAGGTAGTAATGGACTGGATGAGAGATAATACAGTGAAATTGATTCCAAGTAAGTTGGAGGAACTGTGGATGAGTGGTTTGGGTCCAAGTTTTGTCAAGGAAGCCTGCTGTGGATGGGGTTGCACTCCCATTTACAGATCAGGTGGGTAGTTTATGGGTGTTCCTCCAACAACTGCTATCTCTGGAGATTCAAGTGATCACAGTGGGTAGAAGGAGTTCCTATGCCCGACATCAGCTAGGGCACCAACCATGGCTCTTACTTGGATCAGTATAGCCTGCTAATACTGATCCATGCTCTAGTATCCTCCAGGGTCAGGTTGCTGTAATGCACTCTGCATGGAAATGTAGAGTTGAGAAGAGTTGGGAAGCTTTGATTAGTGCAAAACACTGCAGCGTTCACATAACACCAATACTGAAATATCTGCATTGGCTGCTGGTTATCTTCCAAACAGGATTTATATAACACAAATTAATCCTTAAGCATTTGTGCTTAGGTGCCTGTTTCTCTGCAGATGTGGCTAGTCTACAATTCCTACCATCCCCCAGACCCTGAGTGTTGCCTCTGCTGGATGGGGGTGATGGGCACAGTAGTCCAACAATATCTGGTGGGCACCCTGTTGGCTAGTCCTGGGATAAGGAATTTGTGACATTGTGTGTACAGAAGCAAAAGAGCAGGGCCAATTGATTCCCACACTTCTGAGCCACTGAGAAGAGAGTTGTTCTGTTGCTCTTGTGAAGCGGCAAGATTCACACTGCCAAATAAATAAGATTTACATTGTGGGGGCAGGGGCGGGGGGGACAGACTACATTATTTTAAAAAACAGGGAGCAGCATTTTTTTGCTCTGTTTTAAACTTCACAGGAACACTAAAATGGAAGGGAGTCCATTGATGCATTTTGTTTTCTCTCAGTTCTCATTGCTGTCCAATCGCAAATTCTGGCTCATATGCACAAATTTTTAAGCAGTTCCCCCAATATAATTCCTATAATGTTATTTTTTTATTAATAGACACGTTCTTATGTACACTTTCCCTTAAAATACGCATTTTGTACACGCTGCTTGGTTGTGCATCGTGAAATTCAGAAAAGTGTACATTTCGAAGAATATCTCCGTTTCAGTTCACATATTAATTCTAGAAGGTTGTTTCTCATTAAAATGCAAACAGAATCAAATTTCTCCCCCATCCTTCTTTCACCAGCCACATTCAGCAATCTGCACCAACAAATTTTAAGGAACTCTTTTGTCTAAGATCACCCTAGTTTCTTATGCCTCTCATTCCTTGCCACTGTACCTTTTTTCCTGCCCTCCTCTGGAGGGATGGTTGCAGAGCATAGGGGCAAAGCCACAAAGGACCTAGGAGACTTTTAGACTCTCCTATCCTTCTGGCAATCAGCATTCACCAGGGATGGGTGGGGTGGGAGAGGGGAAAGCCTCCACCATCCCCCACAAATAAATGTAGCCATCAATTCCACCCAAGGTTTATTTCCCAGGTTAGCACAATACAAGGGGTCTCTGGGTGCCCCTGGAACCTAGCAGAACAAAACGCACTAAGACGTTAAGGGGCCATTTGTAACCAAATCCCACCACACCAGATACTGCTGGGATTAGGTCAGAAATATTTTCCCAGAATACCCTCTCCGTCGAAAGAAAAAAGGGAAAAAATCCCTCCTACAGATGTTCAGCGTCCACACCACAGATGTTGTTCCTCTTACAAGACAAGCTTCCCTAGTCGTTTGTGCACTGCAATAGAAAAAGTTATATTCCCCCTCTCAAATCTCTCTCTCTCTCTCTCTCTCTCTCTCTCTCACACACACACACACACACACACACACACGCGCACACACACACACACACACACACACACACACAGCAGTTGGTAAATTCAACCACTTTCTGAAATTAATAGTAAGCAGGGAGGATTACAAATTAGGAACTTCGCTGAAAGGTGCATAAGCTGTTCCCCCATCCTTAGCATGTGATTTTCTTTTCCTTCCTCTGTCCTCATTTCTGCCTGCAGTTTTCTGCACAGCTTCTAGCCCCTGCCTCCTCCCACGTCAACATATATCCTACAGAAGCAAGTACAATGTTAAGGGACCATTTGTAACCAAACACCACCACACCATATCAAGATCACAGTTGAGGATCAACCCACCTAATGCCCAAATTGTGCTTTTGTACTGATATAAACCGGATCGGGCCATCTTCAACCATGTCAACAAAAGCAAGGCACTTCTAAACTGTCCCTGTCCCATGGGAGGGAGGATACCCAAAATTTAGGTTTGTTCAACCCAAGTGGGTTAAAGGATTCTGCTGCTCTGCAACAGATCCCCTCGAAAAAGGGAAAAGAACCAGACTCTTTGTGACTTGGAAAGTGAAGGGGAAATACATTGAAAAGTGTGGGATGAATGAATGAATGAATGAATGAACGAACGAACGAATGAATGACTAACAGGAAGATGTATATACCCACAGGCAAATCAAAACAACTACAGGGCACATGCTCATTGTTGTCTAACTGCCCCACAAACAAATCAGAACAAATGCTCAATAAAAGCAGGATACAATGTAACCTCCTTTACTAAACAAAGGGAAAACAATACTTTATACTCTACTCCAATTTTTTGCGGCCGACGGAGCCTCCCACATCCCTTCTGCATTGAAGGTGTACCATGCAAAAGTGGTTTCCACCCTCTGTTATGCTGCCCCGCTCTGGGCCCCAGGGTCCAATTTAACATTGTTGGGGACATTGCAGAATCAGTTTCTCCGTCGCCTCCTGAAACTCCCCATGTGTGTGAGCAACGCAGCCATACGTCTGGAGTTAAGGATTGCATCATTGGAGACTGTCATCTGGAAGCGAGTCTTTGGTTATTGGCTGTCCAGCTGGCATAGGCTTCCCAACCATTACCTTTTTCAGTGCCTCTGGCGTGACGACTTTGTCAATCCGTGGGTAGGAAAAATCCATGCCAAACTTCTGAGCATCGGAATTTCCCCAGCGGACTCCTTAAAGATGAACTTACGCTCAGCCAAAAGACTTATTGAGCAAAGATTAGCAGACATTGAAAATCAACACAACCTCGCCGGGGGTGGGGGTGTCTGCTCCCCCAGGTATCACGGAATAACCCCACCACTTGGCCTTCCATCATATATGTCATCTCTTTCATCTGTACCACACCGACTTGCATTTATTCGTGCAAGGTTCAATGTCCTTCCATCGAACCTGCTGAGCCACAGATTTTCCAAGGGTTTGGTGTCTCCGCTATGCGTGTGTGACGGGAAAACTGTTGATTCTCTCCCACATATAATGTTCAACTGTCCCCTACATAGCATAGCCAGGACTAAATTCCTGGGTCCTGCTTTACTGCGCTTGGTTGGCAGGCCTGCTGAGTCACATGCCGCACTACTTTTGCAGGATACAGATCCTTCTGTAACTCTGCAGGTGGCGAGATTCCTGAATGCGGTTATCTCACACACAAAAACCACCAAAAAGAACAACATCAAAAACTAATCGGACAGTTTTGAAGAGAGTGCATGTCGGATCTCGTCTTCAGTTTTCCTTTTTCTGGGATCCGTCCCTTGGAGCTCTCCGGGCCCCAAGCTGTTATCTGGCTCTGCTCAGTGACCCACCCCTGCATCATGGTGTTCACCTTCTGGTGCCGAATATATCGGTCCTTATGCCTCTGTGCTTTTATGTTTGTACATACTTTATGGGCTAATAGCTGTAAATAAATAAATAAATAAATAAATAAATAAAATGTAACCTCCACGTAAGCTTTGTGCAAGCAGATTAGGAGAAATGCTCAATAAATAGGGTGTCTGGAGGAACCCCACACGGGCAGATTCAGGTTGCATAGCTGAAGTTGTTTTGATGCTCTTGTTCAGCCCACCCACTTCCACTCAAAAATTGACTTGTTGCCATAAGGAAAGCACATCCAATACCCTTTTAAAATGTGGCTCTTCTTTTGGCGGGGTTATTGCTTTTATTCTTATTTTATATACTGTGATCTTTTTACGTCAGCCACCCTGAGACCTCTGGGTATATGGCGGTATATAAACTCAATCAATCAATCAATCAATCAATCAATGGGAAAGTGCACTGGGAAGTGTGGGATAACATTTGCTTGATACAACATAGTTCTCATCCACACTAAACATTTAAAGCAGTATCATGC
Source organism: Podarcis pityusensis (assembly GCF_964106645.2). NCBI lineage: Eukaryota > Metazoa > Chordata > Lepidosauria > Squamata > Lacertidae > Podarcis > Podarcis pityusensis. The sequence continues at coordinate 17,209,686 of NC_138039.1, forward strand.
CACCTTAAACAGTCAGGGCTTTCCCTAGAGAATAGTGGACGTTGTAGTTTGCTAAAGGTGCTGGGAGTTGTTAGGAGAGCTACAAATCCGAGAGTTCCCTGTGAAGAGGGATTGGTTGTTAAACCACTGGGAACTGCACTAGAGGCTGGTCCATTTGGGCAATTGGGGCCCTACCCTGCCAACCCCTCTGCTCTCAGTTTGCCCCCACCTGCCTGCCTGCCTGCCTTACAATTCATCCCAGGGTTGACACCACCTGTCAGTTTCCTCCTCCTCAGTCTCAGGCTGCATTCACACAACAGTTTGTTCCATTTCCCCATCATTTCCCTAACTGTTAATTTCAATGTTATATGTGAGCTTCCACACAATGTAAAAGCCACTTCTAGAAAACTAACGAAATACGTTTGGCACTCATTTCTGTGTTATTTGATTCCATTAAAAATCTGTTTGCAGTCCCCTAAGCTGGAAAATCGAGCATGTAAAATGGTTGTAAATCAAAGATTATCGTGACAGTCCATGAAGTTGTTTGAAAAATTGGGTAAGAATTGCGTAGTGCCAACCCGGGAGTAGTAGGTCTGAGATGGATGCACTGATGTATCGTGAAAAAGAAGTGAACTGGTACTCTGTTGAACTCTTCTGCTTTCACATTGCATCTTCCATTAGTCAATTCGTGTGAAACGTCTGGCACGCAACGTACTATACGCCCGCTCTTTCACACAACTTCATAGATTGTCACTGTAATATTCCATTTACAGCACTGTTAACCCGGCAGTGACTGGTGCCCATTGGAACCAGTAAGGCGGAATGCAGGGAGCTCAACAGCCCCATGTTGTTCGTTCGAGTCTCACGTTGGGCAAAAGATTCCTGCATTGCAGGCAGTTGGACTAGATGACCCTCATGGTCACTTCAAACCCTATGATTCTATGAATATAATTCCGCGACCACCACTCCATTAACAAACAGAGCCAGAAGCAGTGACAGGTAGATTCAGCTAATTCTAGCCTCATTCCCATCCTCTGCTGAGGAGCAACACTGAGACTGGGGGTGAGAAAGCTGACAGGCAGCAACACCCCTTGGATGGATCGTAAGTAAGGCAGGGGAAGTGGGGGTCAGCTGAAAGCAGATTGGGGTTGGCAGGGCAGCGCCCCCATTTGCTGAAATGGCCCAACCTCCACCAGCAGGAGATTCAGGGTCCTGTGCAAGAGGACTGAGGCTCATGATAGTTCACAAAATTACGTATGGCATAGAGAAAGCAGATAGGAAACCGTTTTTCTCCCTCTCTCATAAAACCACAGACATCCAATGAAGCTGAATGTTGGGGGATTCAGCACAGATAAAAGAAAGTACCGTATTTTTCTGTGTATAAGACGCCCCCCATGTATAAGATGCCCTCTACTTTTGAGGACCCCAAATTTAGAAAATGGGCATATGCACTATCCGTGTATAAGACACCCCCATATTTTTAGCCTTATTTCAAAGTAAAAAACCCCCTAGTCTTATACATGGAAAAGTATGGTACTTCTTTACACTTGTTCCCAGAGGAGGTAGTGATGGCCACCAGCTTGGATGGCTTTAAAAGAGGACTGAACAAATTCACAGAGAATGTGCTCAAGGACTACTAGCCATCATGGCTGTGCTCTGTGTCTCCATTCAGAGGCTGCAATGCTTCCGAATGACAGTTGCTGGAAACGCCCCCAAGAGGAGCGTACACTTGGGTTCCTGTCCTGCTTGTGGGTTTCTCACAGGCATCTGGTTGGCCACTGTGAGAACAGGATGCTGGACGAGATGGGCCATTCGGAGATCCAGCAGGCTCTTCTTCTGTTCTTAACCATCACATCATCATTTATTATTTATACCCCACCCATCTGGCTGGGTTTCCCCAGCCACTCTGGGCGCCTTCCAACAGATTATTAAAATACAATAATATATTAAACATTAAAAGCTTCCCTAAACAGGGCTGCCTTTAGATGTCTTCTAAAAGTCTGGTAGTTGTTTATTTCTTTGACATCTGGTGGGAGGGCGTTCCACAGGGCAGGTGCCACTACCGAGAAGGCCCTCTGCCTGGTTCCCTGTAACTTGGCTTCTCACAGTGAGGGAACTGCCAGAAGGCCCTCAGCACTGGACCTCAGTGTCCGGGCAGAACAATGGGGGTGGAGATGCTCCTTCAGGTATACAGGACTGAGAACATGGGGAAAGCCCGGGGGGGTGGTGTCCCAGAGCACAGGTCCTTGTATCCGGCACCTTGCTTCCTACAGTAGTCTAAGCTCACAAGCAGGGCACAAAAAATCCCCATCCCTCTCGCAAAGTTTCTCCCCAGCAGCTGGTATTCACTGGCATAATGCCTCTGAAACTGGAGGGTGGCTATTAGGATGTGCACATTTCCGCCCCCTCCCCCACCGCTCTATTTTTGCTCTGAGAGTTGGCTCTGCCCCTGTGCTCCAAGCTTATGATTTCTAATTTAACCAGGAGCATTTCTAAAATTAATTCTGGGGTTGGAGAATGTAGGGTGTGCTGTACACTTGTATCTGGATTCCTGCATTGCACCCAGTGCTTTCCTTGCATTTGATGCAAGAAACAGCAATTAGTGCAGAATGCTGCAGCACGATTGCTGACAGGAGCAAGACCCTGTTAGCTTATAGCACCTCTGCTCAGAGATCTGCACTGGCTGCCAATTTGTTCCTGGGCCAAATTCAAGGTGTTGCTATTAGTATATAAAGCCCTCAACAGTTTGGGACCAGTTTACTTGAAGTACTGCCTTACCCCATATTGACCCACTCAAGCACTTTGATCTGCAGAACTGGCACGTTTACAAGCACCACATAATGTCTGTACCACACTTGCAAGGAATCAGTCCTTGAGTGGGGCAGCACCTACCCTCCAGAAACCCTATTCCTATTGATATTATACAGGCCCCTTCGTTGTATTTCTTTCAACACCTGCTGAAAACACTTTTTTGTTTAAGCAAGCTTGTAAAGATATGTGGCTTTCTTATGCATGTTCATTTTTAAATTGCTGATTTAATCTTGATACCTTGTATGCCTACTTGTTTTTAATGTTTGATTTTATCAGTGGAGGTTTCTGCTGATTAAGCGGTACATACATTGTGTTAAGTGAGTCAATAAGTCTCACCTACCCCACTGCTCTCTGTGTTACTGTGATGGCCACCAAACTGGATGGCTTTGAAAGAGGATAAGGCAAATTCATGGAGTACAAGAAGAAGAAGAAGAAGAAGAAGAAGAAGAGTTTGGATTTGATATCCCGCTTTATCACTACCCTGAGGAGTCTCAAAGCTGCTAACATTCTCCTTTCCCTTCTCTGTGAGGTGAGTGGGGCTGAGAGACTTCAGAGAAGTGTGACTAGCCCAAGGTCACCCAGCAGCTGCATGTGGAGGAGCGGGGACGTGAACCCGGTTCACCAGATTACGAGTCCACTGCTCTTAACCACTACACCACACTGGCTCACACAAGGCTATCAACAGCTACCAGTCATGATGGTTATGCTCTACGCCCATTGACAGAAACAGCATGCCTCTGAATACCAGTTGCTGGAATTATCACAAGTGGGCAGAATACTGTTGTGCACATGCCCAGCTTTCTGGCTTCCCATAAGGCACCTGGTCGGCCACTGTGAGAACAGCATATTGGGCTAGAGGAGCCATAGCGTAATATGACAGGGCTCTTCTTATGTATGTGCAAATTAGGCATGTTCCTGAAACCATGCAAATAAATAAATAATTTTTGATAGGGTTGTGTGGTTAATTGCACCAAGATTCTTGTTGTACAATGTTTGAACGATATGTGCATGCGCTCCTGCCCATGAATAAAATACCACATGAAAAAGAATCTTGATACAACCAGTCGTACAATCGCATCAGGATGGTTCTTGTGTCGTATGTTCTTCAACAGGGCCAGACCAAGACATTTAGGCAGCTGAGGTGAACCACAAAATGGAATCCCCACCTCCGCACCAGGGAAGAAGGGGTGAGTGGAGCTCCAAAGCAGTAACAAAGGGGCAATAATGATCTACATCTGAATCTGATGCCCAAGTGGTTCCTGCCGCCTGAGGTGGCTGCCTTGCCTCATGGGTGGCCCGGCCCTGATTTTTGGTACATGCAGACTATGTATGCAAGCCTACTTAGAAGCCCATTTTGCAATTAAGTGGCATATAGGCCAATCAATGATGTGCATTAGTAAAACATGTACAATGGCATCAAGGGCCAGTTTCTTCCCCCTTCAGTGGTTTATCGGTGCATGCACACACATTGCTAATACAGAACTGGGGGCGGGGGAGCAGATGAGTGGAAGGAATTGAAAGCCACACCAAAATGTTCACACATTGCAAACGAATGCACTGCAAAATTTGAACATAAAACATGGAATTATGGTGAATTCCTAATGTGGCTAGTTTCCACTTCGGAAACAAGAATAGCTTGTTAGGCCACAGGGAAACTCAGATGGGAAGCATTTTAGAAACACCCATGATCTGTTGAGCCATCATGGCTAATAGCTATTGGATTTCTCCTGTGTGCACTTCCTGGGGAGTAAGTCCTATTGAGCAATGGGGCCTATGTCTGCGTAGCTTGCACTGCACAAGAGCTGCATAGAAGGCTAGTAATAGTCATATACTGGGAGATGCATGAGGTTACTCAATGTACAGTAAAACTTTTCCCTAGGCTAACAAATTCCTTCCAAGGATGCAAGTCATCATTCCAACACATGGGCTCTTCTGTTTAGTTTAGGCACTTTAACAGTTCATCAGTGAAGATTGGTCCATTAGGACCCTGTGGAGCACTGCCCTTCCAAGACCCCCCCCCCTGTGCCCCCAGCCCCCTCCTGCCTGCCTTCCTGTTTGCAACCAGTCCAGGGTGTGGCACTGGCTGTCAGCTTCCTCCTGCTGTTTAGCCTCAGTGTTGCCATTATAGAACTCAGTAAGGGCGTGGGTGGCGCTGTGGGTTAAACCACAGAGCCTAGGACTTGCCGATCAGAAGGTCGGCAGTTCAATTCCCCGCGACTGGGTGAGCTCCCATTGCTCGGTCCCTGCTCCTGCCCACCTAGCAGTTCAAAAGCACATCAAAGTGCAAGTAGATAAATAGGTACCACTCCGGCAGGAAGGTAAACGGTGTTTTCGTGCGCTGCTCTGGTTCGCCAGAAGTGGCTTAGTCCTGCTGGCCACATGACCCAGAAGCTGTACGCTGGCTCCCTCGGCCAATAAAGCGAGATGAGCGCCGCAACCCCAGAGTCGGCCACGACTGGACCTAATGGTCAGGGGTCCCTTTACCTTTAAGGAGAAGAATTGGGGCAAAACTAGCATTAGTTGGCTCTGCCTGTCGTTGGCTCTGGCACTATATACTGTTGGCCACCTGCAACAAGTGATAACCCTGCAGCCCAACAGGTGGTCAGCTCCCATCTGCCCCAGCTAGCACGGGCAATGGTTAGGGATGAGGGGATCTGCAGATCAGCAACATCGGGATAGCCATTGCTTCTCCTTCCACTGTTCTGCTGCAAGAGGGAAAATGCAAACTGAAGAATCCACTGGCTGAATGAGACGGACATGCAGCACATGCTTCCTCAGAAGTCAGTCTCCCTGTGGAGCTTACTCTCAGTGTTTACAGGGTTGCAGTCCAACTGACTCCAATGGAAAGCACAACAGGGAGGGGGAAAGAGTGCCAGAGATCTGCCAGAACATCACCCTTGTTTTTCCAAAGTGGTGGGACAATGACGACCCTTGGCTCCTCAAGTCCCATCAGGTGGAGCCAGCATGGCCAGTGGTCAGGGATGATGGAAGTTGTGGTCCGACAACATCTGCAGGGCTCTGTGTTGACTAACTCTATTCTAAATCATGCCTCATCATTTTCTATCAACTTTTCACAGATACTATGACATTTAAATGATGATAAATTGAGGGTCTGGGACACAGGTGGTGCTGTGGTCTAAACCACTGAGCCTCTTGGGCTTGCAGATCAGAAGGTTGGCGGTTCGAATCCCCGTGACAGGGTGAGCTCCTGTTACTCAGTCCCAGCTCCTGCCAACATAGCAGTTTGAAAGCATGCCCCCCCCCAAAAGTGCAAGTAGATAAATAGGTACCGCTCCGGCGGGAAGGTAAATGGCGTTTCCGTGCACTGCTCTGGTTCCAGTGTTCCGTTGCACCAGAAGCGGCTTAGTCATGCTGGCCACATGACCCCGAAAAACTGTCTGTGGACAAACGCCGACTCCCTCGGTCTGTAAAGCGAGATGAGCACCGCAACCCCAGAGTCGTCTGCGACTGGACTTAACTGTCAGGGGTCCTTTACCTTTTTTAAAAAATTGAGGGTCTAACACTTATCTGAGGCCTAAATATACCACACAGCTTGTTTATCATTAATAGATTTCTTTGGATTTCATACCAGCTGGGATCTCTGTCTGATACACAGGGTTTATATAAGACACAACCCGCTGGGACATTTTCTCAGAGATCTGTAGAACATAGTGGAAGTATTTTTTCAAAGACAGAGTTTATTGCTAAAAATGTTTTGATCAGTCATGGTTGATATGTACACTGATATGTTGCAAAAGGAATATTCAAGTAAACATTTTCAATATTTTCTGGCATAATCTCCAGCTTCCCCCCCCCAACACCTCCTATACACAAACATTAAAAAATAAATAAACTGTACACAAGAAATTTCTTTTTAACGTCTCTACATTACTATATGTATTCCAAAACAAAACAATCCATCACTCTTTCATAACTTCATAATTTTTTTTAAAAAAATCTCCTTAATCAATATACATATTTTTTTAAAAACCTAGACAACTTTGAATATTAGTCTGAAGATCAGTGACAAGTTCAGAAGATAACAAACAAACAAAAATATACAGGAAACGGAAATTAAACACCTTCCCAAGGGGTTTGTGGGGGAAAGATGGGTATCATAAAACATCTTTCTGGGGAAAATATCTCCCTTCCCTTATGCTGAAGGAAAGTGTTCCATTTTGAAAGGGTTGGGCTCAACATGTGGTCCTGCATCATCACCATTTTATTATTAATAATAATAATTATAATAATAATAATAATAACAACAACAACAACAATAATTATAATTATAATAAAAATAACCAGAAAAACACAGCGGATCTTTCCCCCCCTTTTAAATTCTCTATATTTACAAAGGATGGTAATTTTCCTCTTGTTAGAATGCTATATATATATATGTATAAAAATAAACATCTTATTGTAGTGCTTAGCTTTTCTTGGGCCTGCACTGCAGTTCCTTTCAGGTTTTGCTTTCCCCATTTCAAATAAAATAAAATAATTAAAAAAAGAAATACAGTGCAAGGGGTTGCTGGGACAGGGTGGGGGTAGGACTGAGAAATGAATAAGCAAGGTCTCGTGTGTCAAAAATTTCTATGTCCCCTTATCTTGGGAGCACAAGGTCCACCAGGAGACAAGCGAGTTCTTCATTCAATCGTAAAAAAAAAAAAAAAAAACCCTAATCAAAGTTGCAAGATTACTGACACCTGTCATATCCATCAACAATCTGATTGGAGGTTCTCAGGATGCCAAGGCCTCTTGGACTAGTCCCCTGTGTGAGATTTCCAGAACAGTGTCTACTCCACCCCATCTCAAGGGACTGGGGTTGTTCTGAAAGGCAGTTCTGCTAGAGCTGATCCACATGCAACACGCATATATATATATACACACACAGGAGCAATGAGGTCTCTTAGATCCAGCAGGACACCCCAAAGCTGAGGCTAGCAGGAGCATTTGCATTCTGAAATCACAGGGTACTGGACAGGGATCCAGGTGCAATATTTCTGCTTTGACCACCCTTGGCAGTACCATCTCAGGAAGGTCTTGGTGACTGACTTGACTGGCTTACAGGACATGCCCTCAGGGAAGGAGCAGGACTTCTCCGCAAAGCAGTTCCCTTCCTTGATGTAGCGAGGCCAGAACCTCAGTCCCAGATCCTTCCAGGTGTACAGCACCGGGCAATAGGTGTACGCCCAAAGCCACTGCAGAAACTTCCGGCGGGCTTTCTTGCCCATCTTGAGCCTGGTCCCATAGGGAGTCTCGCCCAAGTCCAGCTTCTTCAGCTCGTTGGGCAGCGGGCCAAGGCCTTTGAACCGGTGCAGGGCATCCGAAGCAGACAGGTTGTTGGCCTGGGCTGGGGCCGCCACGGACATGAAACTGGGGTCAAAGTTGCTGCCCAGCTTCTTCCTCAAAGTCCGCTCGTCCAGGTCTTGCTCCTTGGGGTCATACTCCGGGTCGGGATGCTCGATGATGTCCTTGACAGGCAGGCTGTCGCTAGGGGAGGGCCGGAGCCGCAGGTAGGGCTGGCAGGAGCCCGGCTGGAGCAGCAGCGCTAAGCAAGAGCAGAGCAGGAGAGCTTGGGGGGCCGTCATGCTCTCCTCAGCCCAGCCCAGCCCCAGGGCGCAATGTAAGACAGGGGGTCCCCACCAGCAGCCCCAGACAACACCCAGGCACTACCGTGGACTTGCTTCTTCCTTGCCTGCCCCCTTTCGCCGATTGTTAATACTCCACGGCCCCACTTGCCAAGTCCAGGGGGTTCATAAATAGGCTGAGACAAAGTCCAGCAAGGCCTCTGGCTTTAAATAGATCGCCAAGGGGTTAGATGACAGACGCATGTAAGGTCCCCCTTGGCACTCCCTCCCTGCTACTAATCAAGCATGGTGAGAGGGGAGAGGTGGGGAGGGGGAGAAAATGGGGTGGCAGGGAAAGGAGAATCGGGGTGGGCGGGAAGCGGCCGCCCCCTCCTTGCGAAACAGCCTCCCCAAAGGGCAACCCAATTCTTTCTAGCTCTTGGCCGTTCCAACCCCCCTGCTTCTCCTTCTCCTTCTCTCCTCTCTCTCTCTCCAAAAAATTCACAGCGGACCGACCTCCATCCCCATGGTGACAGCTGGACTTAGACCCACGACAACATGTCTAGACGGTATGACAGGGTTTGGCGTGAGACTGGAGCCCAGGAATAAAACCCTCTTTTATAGATGGGGAACTGTGGAAAAGGGGTGGGGGGAGAGCGGGCGTAGCAAAGGGGTGGGAGGTGGAGGTGGGGGCTGGAGGAGAGGGTTTTTACAAAAAGAGGGAGAGTCACAAGAAAACGGGGCCAATTTTTTGGTGGGGTGGGGGGCTCCCCACTTTTCCCTGTTCTCCCCCGCCCCTTCGAAGTGCAGTCAATTTCTTCTTGTTGCGGGTTATTGTTATTATTATCTCCTCAAACAGCCGCAGATCCCCAAGGAAACTGCCAAACGGCCCCAGGATAACTTTTCTTCATTTTCGACGTCTTTTCTTCGAGAAGGTGCAGCGTGTCCGAGCGCAGTTGGGGGAGAGGGGATCTTGCTCGACCGCGGAGGACAGAGAGCAGAAACTTTCCGCGCTCCCTTAGTAGGATCCAGCTGCCCCCGAACCTATCTCCGAGGTCATCCTCCGCGCCACTCCAAAGCGCAGGCACCCAATAAAATCCCAAAAGCCGCGGCTGGGGGGCGAAGCACGAGCCACTGCCTCAAAGGACGAAACTCAAAAAGCCTCCGAGGAGATCGCCCCCCGATGCAACTCCGAGGGGCGGCGAGTCCGGGAGCCGAGAGAGATCGAGGATCGGAAAGAGTTGCCTCGCTCGCCTTGGCGGGGGTTGGGGTTTGTTTTTCAAGCCAGCCAATTGGCAAAAGTCAAACGCGTCGCCCCGCCGTCGCCAGGCTGATCTCTTTCTCCAGGAGCTTCAGGATCCCGGGAGTCGGGGGGGGGGGAGCTGCGGGGGGCGGAGAAGCCGCCTGGCTGGGTGCGCGCGGAGGGCTCGCCTCCTTCTCGCCGCCGCCTCGCAACGTGCTCTTCTGCGGGAAAGAAGGGAGCGAGCGAGCGAGCGAGCTTTCGTTGCAGCAGCCTCGGCTCGCCCCTCTCCAAGGCTCGGCTCGGGAGGAATGCCTCGATCCTCTTGCTGCTGCTGCTGCTGCTGAATCTGGTGCGGCGGCGGCGGCGGCGGCGGCGGCGCCTGGCTGCCTCCTCGTGGGGCGCCGGAAAGGCGGCGAGGTCCTTCCTTCGCTCCCTGCCCTGCCGGGGTGGCTGGCTCGCTTGCTTCTCCGGCGGAGCGCCTGGTCGCCGTGCGCCTCTCGTGCGCTCCTGCCCGCGCTCTTCCTAGCCCAAGCGCCTCGCTCGCTCGCTCGCTCCTGCGCCCAATGGCTCCGCTGCCCAGCCAGCGCGCGACTGCTGCGCTCGCCTCGCTCAATCCCAAATTAAATATCCCCCCTCGGATGGAGCCAAGTGTCAACGGGAACGGCCCACCTCTGTCACTTTCACCACGTTGCCTGATTGACAGCTCCCGCTCGCTCCCTCCCCTCCGCTCCGCCGGCCCTAAATTGAAGCGCGCGCGAGACCCGCCGCTGGGTCCTAAAGACGCACCATGTTCCTGCACTGGGGTCCTGCACTGGGGGCTCCCTGGCTCCTTCTCTCTTGCAGGCTTGCAAGGAAGGTTGCGTGTGCGGTGAGAGAGCGGGGGGTGGGGGTGGTTGGTTTCCATGCGAAAAGTATTACTAATGAAGAAGATGATTATTATTATTATTATTAACATAGGAAGCTGAGCTGCCTTATACTGAGTCAGACCATTGTCCCATTTGGCTCAGTGTTGTCGACACTGGCTGGCAGCGGCTCCCCAGGGTTCCGGGCAGGAGTCTCCCCCAGCCAGACGTGCAGATTCTGGGGATTAAGCTAGGTGCCCTTTCCCTTCTTAGTATTTATATCACTCCAGCGTTGTTGAGGCACCGATTTCGGATTCTATACGCATTTCCCTCTGGGCAGACTGTAGGGTCGCGTTGTTATTGCGGCTCGAGCGCTGGAGGACAACCCCAGTGGGCAGACCCCAGTGTGTGTACAGACGAAGACAGACAGCACACAAGCACACGCAGAGGTATGGGGGTGGGGGCGTGAAATGCAAGATGCACAGCCTGTGACACGTCTGCTCTGCGTAAAGTTCAAGCGTTTTATTTTGCTTTAAAGAGACTAAGCCGGCTACCCCCTGGAATTTACAAAAAGCACTTGTCTCGCATTTGATCTTCCAGCCAACCTTTGAGATAATAATGGACCGGATTCCGGTGGAGCACTCCAACTGTCAGGATGCAGGGGCGGCGCGGGCGGGGTAGGGGGAAGAGTGTAGGAGAAGCGATTTTTTTGTTCTTTGCACGCGTCTGCCTTGTGTCTTTGCTACAACCCTCTCAATGTATCCTCCGCTTCTTCCCAATAGAGAAGGGAGAAGGCTGGGTGTTTTATTTTCTCTCTACTCTCCAATCCTAGACTAGGAAGGAGAGGGTGGAGACTGTTTGTGGCAGAATTCAAGGCACTCTGCACATGCCCTGTCTCCATATAACATCACATGCCCCCAAAGCTGAGCCCTGGCACATTTCCTGACAATAAGAAGTACTGATATTACCATCACAGAGGGAGGAGGAATTTACTTAGAAAGATTGATAAACCGCTTAAGCAGTGTACATAATCAAAAATGTAGATAACCCACAGCTAGAATCCACAGAATAATAATTATTAAATCAGATAAAATCAGTAAAATTAAAGCTTTAAAAATGAATATGAATGCAGGTAGCTAAAATGACCTTGTATACGTTGTGGCAGAGATGTCTTCTGGAAGGCATTTGAAGTGGAAAATTTTGCCTCTGTGTGTTGCTCACACCACATACAACAAGCAATTACTTTTGTCGCTTTCTGGTGAGGCAACAGCCTTTAATTTGCAAGATTTGATTTCCATTAAACGTTTAAATCATGCTTTGGATTTCATGTTCACAAGCCTGTGTGTCAGAATACTGCTTGCACCATTGGTTGCCTCACCTCGATGTCTCATCACTGTCAAGAGCACTGAAGTGTTATAATAATGATAATAAAAATAATAAGTATTATTCTCCAGTTTATAAGTCACTTGCTACTTAAATAGTCCCATGAGTGACTCACAAAGTTTTAAAAACATACACCGTAACATGAAAATGAAAAAGAACAATGCATCACAATAAAAAACGCTACAAAAATCCACAGAACAGATTCTGAAACAGCTGCGAAAGAACCTTTGCTAGCAAAATATTTTGCCGTTGCTTTCTAAACAGTGTTATTTCTTATTTTTTGATGGTTGAATCTATGCTTTAAATTGTGTATACTTTATATTTTAATTCTTGTAAGCCACGTGTGGTGAAAAGCAGGGAATAATAATAATAATAATAATAATAATAATAATAATAATAATAATAATAATATCCAGCAGATCAGACTCATTCCTTTTTCAGCCCACCAACACCCACTTCTTTCGCACAACAGAGGAGCCCCAGTAGGCCACCCTACCAGGAGGCCCAGAGTTCTATCTTCTGGGATGCTGGGTCCCTGAAATCTCCCTGCTTTACCCCCCTTCACTAAATTTGAGAAGTGGTGCCATTTTTAAAGTCGCATTTAGTTTCACTGCAGTTTCACTCAGATACTCAGAAGTAAGTTCCACCGACAGCAAAGGATTGAAGGTCATGTGTTTAGGATCAGGATGAAATGAAATCAAAGAGGGTGACTTGACTGTCTTGAAATCTGGGGGTGGGGGCACAGAGAAGGCTCAGTCCAGTGCATTTGAGCTTACTCCACACTTAAGTCCTGGGGGAGTCCTATGGTCTTCGCTCTTTCCCCCTCAGCATGGAATAGGGATCATTTTGATAAGCGCATTTCCTAGTCTCGGTTCAGCTCCTGCCTCCATCGAAGCTTGTGGGCAGCAAAAGGGTTAATGGGGGTGTGAAGGAGATGGAGAAAACCAAGAGGCAACAGAGATGAGAAACTCAGCACAAGCTGCTGGCCGACCGCTGGGCGCTGCTGTAGGCACTTGTTTAGAAAAACCAGGCGGGGGAAAAGATGCCTGCGGTCTCGGCTCTCCCGGTTTTTTGTAAGAGGGCCAGCTCAGCAGAGAGCCTCGTGGGCTGCCCCGACTAGGACACTTTTCAGCTTCCTCCGCACCAAGGATGGGGAAGCAGTGGCCCTATGGATATTGCGCGGCTCCCCAGCTCCCTTCCGCCCCAGCCAGCATAGCCAATGGCCAGGGGTGATTGTAGTTCTGCAACATCTGGAGGGCCACTGGTTGGTACAGCAATAAAACTGCTAGCACATTTGCAAAGCTAAGCAGGGTCCGGTATGGTTCCAAATTGGATGGGGAACCACATGTTGAAATCCCTGCATTGCAGGGGGTTGGGCTAGATGACCCTCCAATTCTCCATCTCTGTGCTGCTGCAACATGGGAGATGCGGACTTGGGAGTCCACTTGTCTCATGCCCGTACATGTTTCCTCAGTAGTAAGTCAAGGGGGCTGACTCTCAGGAAAGTGTTTATAGGACTGCAGCTTGTGGAAGCAGGCTCCCATTGGGACTAGTAGGATAGAAGGGACAGTAGGTGGAGCCAGAGCTACTGACAGGTCAGAGCCAACTAATTCTAGTTTTGCCTCCATCCTCCTCCTGCTGCTGCCTGCCCTGAGTTCTACAAAGGCTGCTGGTGCTTTGCCACAGTATCGCTGCTGTTGTACAAAAGGATCTAAAGCATACATAAGGTAAAGGAAAAGGAAAACAGAAATATATAGCATTTTCCATAAGTTATAATAAGGGGGTGATTGGGTGTAGGTGCCTATCTTTAGAGGTAAAAAGGTAAAGGGACCCCTGACCATTAGGCCCAGTTGTGGCCAACTCTGGGGCTGTGGCACATCTCGCTTTATTGGCTGAGGGAGCCGGCATACAGCTTCCGGGTCATGTGGCCAGCATGACTAAGCCGCTTCTGGCGAACCAGAGCAGCGCACGGAAACGCCGTTTACCTTCCCGCCGGATTGGTACCTATTTATCTACTTGCACTTTGATGTGCTAGGTTGGCAGGAGCAGGGACAAAGCAACGGGAGCTCACCCCGTCCCGGGGATTCGAACCGCCGACCTTCTGATCAGCAAGTCCTAGGCTCTGTGGTTTAACCCACAGCGCCACCTGCGTCCCTAAAGCATACATACCATACATTTAAAGTGCACCCCTTGCAAGAATCCTAGGAACTGTAGTGCTGGGAATTATAGTTGAGGAGTAAATTACAGTTCCCAGGATTATTTTTTTGGAGGGCATGCTTTAAATGTATAGTGTGCATGCAGCCTATGTCCAGTCTTCTTTACTTTGCATTCTGTCTTGTTTGTGGGGATGTTACACCACAATAAGCATTCATTCAGATTTGCTTGCACAGTGCTAATACATCTTCCTGCAAACCAGTTGCTTATCCCACACTTTTAAGAGCATTTCCCTGCCATTTTCCTAATAACAAAAAGGACGTTGTGGATTGGTTGCACCAGGATGTGCTGCAGATGTATGGTGTGTACTCAGGAGTTTAGTAATAACCTGGGTTGTTCTTTAAAACAGAATAAATTCGGGGGAGGGGTTGAGGAGGCAGAAAGTAAACATTTGAAAGTCTTTGCACTGTTGGCAAATTCTGTTAACTTGTGCCATTAATTTGTTCAGAAGTCACATCCTCTCTGGGGTCAGCTGCTATATCTGCTTGCATGGCACGGTTCAGCTCTGGAAACTGAGAGAGCGCAATAGAGTAAGAACCCTAGTGCAGCAGAATTAGGACCCATCTCTAGCCCAGTATCCTGTTTCCAACAGTGGTGACCTAGATGCCTTTGGGAATGTCACAAGCATTTTATATTTGCAAATGGGACCTGCAACAAAGTGTTGCAGTGTGAAGTGCTCTTGTTCAATGTTCTAGTGTGCCAGCCCTGTCCTGTTCTATCCCCCTCCCCCGCCCAAAAAATACCATTCAGTTTTCCATGGCCACTTGAGCACACTCAGTCTTCATTGGGCTAGGGCTTTTGCGGGGAGCGGGGAGACCTTAAAGGGTTTGGTTTTAGTTTTCTTTTTGGGGGGTAGTTCTGTAAATCATAGGGATCCCCCAACCCTTCTGACACCTACTTCTTATGCACAAAGGCTGCTATTTTTGCTACATCTGGGTCCACACTCAAATTAGTTGACTAGTATATGGAATGTTGCCTGGATACAGGGATATTTCACCTAGCTGTCATAGCTAAGAACTGTTGACAGATCTCTCCTCCTTGAATTGTGTTCTCAACACGTGTAAATTAGTGTTCTATAAATATCTGAGGTTCAGGGATGCCTTCATGACAGACTCCAATCCTGGCATATCCCCGGGGCACTGGGAAAGTCTAGAAACCTTGCCCCAAATCCAATTTGTGTCTAGACTGGCAAAGGTTTCCTGGTGATATAGGAGGGGCCCTCTGCATGCGCTAAGAGTGGTTTTCTTCTTTTTATTGCATTCCAGGGCTGAGCTCTGGAATTCAAAATTTGTTCCTGGGCTCAGCCAGTTCTTCTGACTTCAAATTAAACCTACTTCTGCTGGGTGTAGAACAGCCGCAGTGCCAAATTTCAGAATTGTGTGTGTTGGACAGTGAATTGCAATTCAGCACTTGTGCCAAACCTATTTAGAATCTGGCTCATGCTACTTTGAGCATCAACCCAAATTGTAAATGGACTCAATTCTACACCACTACCCTTTCTCTTCAAGGTGAGAGTCAGTGCAAAGAGGTTTTGCAGAGACATAGACCTCAATGCACACCAGCATCCAATTCACACCAGGGCGCACAGGACATTCTCATTCTTTCCAGGGCCAGTGCACACTGCTGTAAGCATACACAACAGAGACAAGTGACATTAAGAAACATGGGAAATGGCGGAAGTCAAGCCAAGGCCAGCTCACCTATCCCAACAGAATACAGCAGTGAGAGTGCTGAGTGGAACATGGCCTATCAAAGACCTTTCATCAGTTTTGAAACAATTACGGTACACTGGATGCCCACCCAATCCTGGATAGGATTCAGATTTATAGGTGCATACCTTTAAATCCCCAAATGTCTAACACCCCAGGTGTACCTACTGGCATGGTCTTGCCTGGCTACTGAAATCATTCTCAAAGGTTCCTCTCTGAGTTCCTACATTTTCAGAGGTGAGTGGGAAAAATTGGGCTACCTAGCCCAATTCAGTGTGCTATTATTAGCATATGAAGTCCTAAGAAGTACCTAAAGAAGCGACTTCTGCAACAGAAACCATTTTGGGGCACATGATTAACAAGGGAGGCCCTGCAGGTGCCGCCACCTCTGGCTACTGACTGGTTGGTGATGATTCATGACATGGACCTCTTGGTGGTGGTTCCCCATTTATGGAATGCTTTTCCTGGTGAGGTGTGTCTTTCCCCCTCATTGACTTTACCCAGGCATTTGATGGCTGATAGATGCTTACCACTGCACTCTTGACATAAGCAACTCTGCTTGCTTGATGTTTATTTTAATTAGATGTTTTTAATTGTTTTAAAATATGTTTTTTTTAATTTTAAATTACTTTTTTTTTTTACATTTTGCCTTTTGCCACCTTGGTCTCCTTTGGAAAGAAGGGCTGGATAGAAATGTAATTAATTAATCTGTTGCTATTGAGTCCCAGCTATGGAGCACTCTCCCCACAGAGGCAAACCTGATGCCAAGTTTATTGACTTTTCTGTGTCAGGCATAGATGGTTTAATTTACCAAGGCCTTTTAGACCTGTGGGTTTTAGATTTTCTTTTTTATTCTGCTTTATGCTGAGCGTATTTTAGCACTAGTGCTGTTTTAATTGTATTTGTTGAAAAAACACAAATTAATTTATATGAGCTACTTAAAAAGTACTTGGGGAGCTGTCATTCCCCCCCCCCCCAATTTCATTGTGATTCAAAGTAGGCACACCATGTTGCCAGATAACAGCACTCTGTGAGCCATAGCTGACCTGCGAGTGCCAATTGGCCATTTTTTCTTCTTTGATGGTACAGAACGTTGGTGTGTAGAATAATGGGTACATTCTTCCACATCAAAGGAGATGCTCGTTAGAGCAGACAGAAATTTTCCACATATAACAGAAGAATTATGTGGAAAATATTAATTTATCAAAATCAACATTTTTTAAAAAAGCTTGTGGGGAACGTTTAACCGACTGATTGCTTTTGGGGGTTCCCAGTTAAGAAAACATAAACAAGAAACAAATCATTTGGCATTGACGCATTCAACATATATATATAATGTTATTCGTGAGAATGTGTTGGCCAGAGACAACTGATGCCGTTTCAACATCAAACCTACTATTTTGACAGGGAATGCCAAACAGTTTTGGTTTGTCATAGCCCATTAAAGTTGTTCTTTCTTGTCTTTTTTTCTTTCATTTTTCACAATCCTGCCACATTTTTGGGTACCTCTCTACGGTTTCCGCCCTAAACTGAAAAGGAATGGAAGGAATCTGAACAGTGCAACCTCAGATAATCACACGTGAACATCTTCCAAAAAAACACTTTCTCCTCTTCACATACTTCTGCAGGCAGTTTCATCAGGCGTGGAGAGGAGAATTACATTAGGTAGGGGAGAGATAAGATTCGTCCCACAGGGTTTTATCCAACTGTAGTCCTACTCAGAGTAGACTCCTTGACACTGATGAGCATGATTAAGGTTCATTCATTTGAATGAGTCTATTCTGAGGATAACTCTGCTGGCTATAACCACGTACAGTGGTACCTCGGGTTAAGTACTTAATTCGTTCCGGAGGTCCGTATTTAACCTGAAACTGTTCTTAACCTGAAGCACCACTTTAGCTAATGGGGCCTCCTGCTGCCGCCGCGCCGCCGGAGCATGATTTCTGTTCTTATCCTGAAGCAAAGTTCTTAACCTGAAGCACTATTTCTGGGTTAGCGGAGTCTGTAACCTGAAGCATATGTAACCTGAAGCGTATGTAACCCGAGGTACCACTGTATCTCTGAAAAAGAGAGGAAAATCTAACAATCACTTTTAAAAGAATACTGTAATACAGTGGTACCTCGGGTTAAGTACTTAATTCGTTCTGGAGGTCCGTTCTTAACCTGAAACTGTTCTTAACCTGAAACTGTTCTTAACCTGAGGTACCACTTTAGCTAATGGGGCCTCCCGCTGCTGCCGCGCCGCCGGAGCACAATTTCTGTTCTCATCCTGAAGCAAAGTTCTTAACCTAAAGCACTATTTCTGGGTTAGCAGGGTCTATAACCTGAAGCGTATGTAACCCGAGGTACCACTGTAATAAAGTTTCCCATAGATTACTTGGACCAGCTAACTTTTAAAACTACAACAGTGCTGCTCAGCAACCCTCCTCCGTCCCCCCCCCCTTCCTCCTCCAGCCATGACTCTTTGTCTCTGCCATTTGTTCCCGGGGTGTAAATTCATAGAATCACATTTTCTGGATTACTTCATAATTCCAGGGGCAGTAACTTAACATGCTGAAAGCACCAAGCTGCCCAAAGACCTGGAGATACTGGAACGGCAGCAGCTGCAGACAAAGAAGGGGAGATTTGGTCTTAATGACTGTAAAGTCCTGCCCTTGGAGAAAAGGAAATAAACAACACAGCTACAGTTGTTGGGCGACCCGCAGCTTCAGTCATCACATTAACGTGAGGTTCTTTTTCGCTTCTTCCTTTAATTTGCTCATGACTATCCTTTTTCCAAAAGCCAACTGTGCAGTTGCTGCAGGGGAGGTGAGGATTAAGGGATGGAGAGGAATACATTAAACAGTCTGCCATGGAGATGTGTGCAAGTAGACTGGAGTTATCCAAGGATTGCTTCCTTGTACACATTGCTAGGACTATAAAGCCAAATTCTGCATGGCTGGACAACTGGTGTGGATTTGGAATTCTTGTACAATAAATCTGCTTCCCTTGCTCCCCTCCAAAAAACCAGACATTTTGGGGAAAGTGATGGGGAAATGCACTGGAGAGGGTGGGATGACGAGCGCTTGACACAATGTCGTCCAACATCTCTGCAAACAGATCAGGATGAATGCTCAGTTATCTCATCTCCCCACAAAACTTTGTGCAAACGAATCTGGAGGGATGCTCAATTAACAAGTCATCTGGGAGCATCAACTCAGCATACATGGATAATCTTATCACAAGTCTTTTAACTGTCCTCAGAAGTCCAGTAAAGCAGAGGGCCTGCAGATTTTGTTGGAATTACAACTTCCATCATTGCTAATCATTGGGCATGCTGGCTGAATTTACCAGGCATGGTGGTTTGGTGGCTTACGATCTTTGCTTTAGATATTTGGGCCCCCAAATCATTTAGAGCATTATGTATGTCAACACCATAACCTTGCACTGGGTTCAGAAGCAGATTGGCAACCAGGACAGGTTCTTCAGAAGCAATGTTATATGGTTCTGGATTGGCCATACCAGTCAACATCCGAACCACTGCATTCTGCCGCTCCAGAGCAGATCACTGTGACAGAGCAATCTCTGTCCAGGGACAGCTGTAGCTGGTGAAGTGGTCAAGGCTGATAACAGGCAGTTCTTGCTATTGACGCTACTTCGAGTTCCAGTGATGGCTCTGGATCTAGGAGCACCCCCAAGCAATGCACCTGCTCATTCAAAAGGAATGTAGCCCCCTTCAGAATAGGCGGCCTACCCAATTCCTGGGTGCAAAAACCTCCAAACTACACCCATAGGCATGTGCAGGGTGTGTGTAGGATGTATTCAAGCACACCCATTTTTTTAAAAAAGGGGGATCAGTGAAAGCAGACAGAGAGACACAGGCAGAATAAAAGGGCTGCTATGGATCTGCAGTGTCTGCCTGTGTCTGTCTCTGGAAGCAGCCGTGGAGTGATTGGCTCCAGCAGGGAAATAAGGGAAGAGAGGCTGCCTCTTCTGCAGACATAAGCAGCAGATCCACCCCAGCCTTTTTATTATGCCTGCATTTGTCTCTGCCTCATGGTTGTGTCTCCATCCGATCCGCTCACCACCTTTTGTGGAGAGAGATCAGTGGGGGTGAGGGGCTGCTTTTGTGGTGTGCAAGCAAGGAAGAGGAGGAGCCATCCCACTCTCAGCCCTGCCTCTGGTCACCTTGGCACAAGTTTTTTTCTTCTTCTGTGATAATTATTATTATTATTATTATTTATTATTTATACCCCGCCCATCTGGCTGGGCTTCCCCAGCCACTCTGGGCAGCTTCCAACAAAACACTAAAATACAATAACCTATTAAACATTAAAAGCTTCCCTAAACAGGGCTGCCTTTAGATGTCTTCTAAAAGTTTGGTAATTATTTTTCTCTTTGACATCTTGTGGGAGGGCATTCCACAGGGCGGGCGCCACTACCGAGAAGGCCCTCTGCCTGGTTCCCTGTAACTTGGCTTCTCGCAGTGAGGGAACCGCCAATAGGCCCTCAGCGCTGGACCTCAGTGTCCAGGCAGAACGATGGGGGTGGAGACGCTCCTTCAGATATACTGGACCGAGGCCGTTTAGGGCTTTAAAGGTCAGCATCAACACTTTGAATTGTGCTCGGAAATGTACTGGGAGAGGGGGGAAAGTCTCCTGTTTCAGCTTCTTGACCATTCTTCTTCTTGTTTTGTTAGCTTTTTATCCTTCGCAGAGGAGAACACCCTTAACAAATGACAGTTCCCAAGATTATTTTGGGGAAACGTCATACACTTTAAATGTGCATTGGATGTACAGTGTGGATCTGCCTTTAGTCTTCAGCACTGGCCTTAATTATGCTTTATTGCGCCTGTTATTTCATGATAGGCTGCTACGGTATTGCATTTTTGTGCTTTTATTCATGTACCCCCTCCCTGGGATCTTTTATAATGAGGGGTGGGCATAGAATATTTTATATAAATAATAAAGCATTATGTGTAAAGGGCTGAGTCCAAGAGCATGCACCAACAGATGTTTGACATGCCCTCTAGCCATGAGATATCTGAAAGTGGATATCAGCAGGGAAGAAGAGCAAAGTGAAAAATTATGGCTATTTGAATCTACAGGAAATCTTAAATCATTTCATTGTGGGGAGGAGGGGTAGAATATTGAATACAGCTACTTCCTCATTCTTTGCCAGAAATTCTGAAATGGAGAAGCAACAACAATTAATACATCAGCAATAAAATAGATCCAAATCGTCCAATGCTCACATTGCAAAAGTCGAAGCAGTGGCAGTATATTCTGGGTTGCATCCAACTACATTTCCCTCAAAGTAGACCTACTGAAATTCAGGGGCCTAAGCATGTTATAGCCATTCATTTCAAAGAGTCGGCTCAAGAGTATGACTAATAATGGTTAGAACCCTCTCACTGCAAAATTTGGGGTGGTCTGCCACAAAAGTGGCTACATCAGTGCTTCTGGAACCTTCCAGAAGGATCAATCCAGTGTAGTATAGTGGTTAGAGTGTCAGACCATGACCTGGGTAACGAGGGTTCAAACCTTCACTCAATCATAAAGATTGGGTGATATTGGGCCAGCCACTACCTCTCAGCCTAGCCTGTCTCACAGTTTTGTTGTGGGGACTGAATGAGGAGGGGGAGAACAAGTGCTATTTTTCTAGAAAAAGAGGGGCCAGAACTCACCATGAACACTTCCCTTATTCTCTTAGAATGGCAATGGTGCCCACCTGAGAGGTGCCAGAACTGAGTTCCGATGAGTTCCGGCTGAAGAAAAGCCCTGGGAGGAACCATGTACACCACTCCTTGGAGAAAAAAAAGTGGGAAATAAATGCAGTTAATAATAAATAAATAATATTAATCCTAGTTTATTCACTAGAGCCATTGTTGAGGCAGCAAGGGTCTATTTCAGCTCTTGTGGGCTGGAAAGCATCAGACATGGAGAAAAAGCATGAGGAGGAAACCCTTTGCCAACTTGTCTTCATGGCACACTTGCCATCATTACAGCACAGAAGTCTGGCACACACCAAAGCCGATGAGTTCATGTTCCAGAACGAAGGACTCTTAAGTCACTTCCTAGAAATCGGACTTTCACGCCACTAAGCAGGTGCAGTCAATCCTGGGAAAAAAGGTGATGTCAGAATATGGCAAACACGGTTCAGGGTAAGCAAGTGTGAAGTGAGGCATGGTGGGGCAAAATATCCGAGCATCACACATGCTCTAATGTGTTTTTTTGGGGGGGATCCTGAACTAGTGGTGGGTGAAAGCAATCTTGGGATCATGGTAGATAACTCAATGGGGGAAAAAATCTCATTTCAGAGTGCAGCTGCTATGGGGGGGGGAGGTAAATCAAGGGGAGGGGCATTGCAAAGATGTATATAAATATGTATGTTGTGGGAAAAGCAGAAATAATTTTTTTTTCTCCCTCAATTACTAGAACCAACACATTGTCATCTGATAAAGCTGAGTGTTGAAAGGGTCAGGACAGACAAAAGGACGTTTGCATCGTGCCTCGTTGAACTGTGGAATTTGGTATTGTTGTTGATGGTTGTCAGCTTGTCTAATCGCAAGAGTATAAGACATATTGGCAACCATTTACTGGTAGTCATGCTTACTATATACAGTGGTACCTCGGGTTACATACGCTTCAGGTTACAGATGCTTCAGGTTACAGACTCCGCTAACCCAGAAATAGTACCTCGGGTTAAGAACTTTGCTTCAGGATGAGAACGGAAATCGTGCTCCGGCAGCGCGGCAGCAGGGGGAAGCCCCATTAGCTAAAGTGGTGCTTCAGGTTAAGAACAGTTTCAGGTTAAGAACGGACCTCCGGAACGAATTAAGTTATTAACCTGAGGTACCACTGTATTGCCTCCAGTATCAGAGTCACTGTGAGAGTATTACTGCGTTCATGTACAGTGTGAGAGTGCCATTGTGTTCACCTGCTTTGTGGGCTTCCCAGAGGCATCTGGCTCGCCCCTGTGCAAGCAGATTATTCAACTAGATAGGCCTGTGGTCCAAGGGGTGGCTTGTCCCCATTTGACTGCCAGAGGTGAAACAGGAAGGTGCCACCCCCCCCAAAAAAACCCCCCAAAGTCTCATTGTGAGATCTTGCTGGAAGCCACTGCTGTGCAACCCTGGTGGTGGCAGCAGGGGTAGGGCGCCTGCCCTGCAGGGTTCCACCACCTGAGGCAGGCTGCTTCCCTCTGCCTCATGGGCAGGCCGGCCCTGCTGTTGTCTCATCCAGGAGGCCTCTTCTGATATTCGCGTACCTCTCTGAATAGACATGACTGAAATTAATAGGAAAACTCCTAGCCAACCGTTCATAGAAAATGGTGTGCATTGTGCTCTGGAAAGAAGCTTGCTAAAATTGGGGCAATTCTGCCCAAATTCTCAACCAAGAAAAGCAGAAGTCCACAACCTGTATAAAACATACCAGTGGAGCAAAAGGAATTACAGCTGTTTATTTGGCATCGTTTGAACTGCTGCTAATCATGGGATTTACTTATTTATTGCATTTGTTGCTTTTCTCACAGAGGAACCCAGATGGGAGAAATGAAGACTGAGAAACAGGAGTGGGCTAAGGACCACATGACAAATCCTGACCCCTCATATTTCAGATCTGTCCAGCATCAGCACTGGCACATTACATCACTTTCTCACTATTTACTGGAAATTTTGGAAGGCATGATAGAATTGTAGAATCTACTTATGTAGTGAGGACTACCTCTAGCGCTGTGGTGTCCAAACTTTTTTCAAAGAGGGCCAGATTTGATGAAGTGAAGGGCCGACCAAAGGGCTGACCAAAGTTGTTGACCTTTTTTTCAGACTGAAGTGTTGAGGAAATAAACTGCGACAGGGGCAGGATTAAACCGACCAGTTCCACATGTAAATTATGGAATCATTAATACCTGGCTTCATGATCCCATTGTCACGGTCCGGTTCATGGGCAATCGAAGTCCTGGCTGGGGACGTCGGGATGAGGGGCAAGATGGCAGGGTGGGAGCAGGAACGGGAGTCCAGAAGTCAGGAGTCAGGAAGCCAAGAGTTTGAGGGTCAGAGAGCTGGGAGTCAAGAAGCCAAGGGCCCGAGGGTCAGGAAGCAAGGAGTCATGAAGGCAGGGGTCTGAGGATCAAGAAGCAAGGAGTCACGAATCAGGGGTCCGAGGAGCAAGGAGTCAAGGAACCAAACACAACAAGGCAGCAAACGTGTTGCTGTGGCAAAGAGCCGAAGGGAAAATGCTGACCTTATATCCCTTCCTGGCTCTTGCCACTAGGTGCTGTGAGTTACCAATCAGCCTCACCTGTGTGGCCACGCCTTGCCTCTTCACAACAAAGTTAGGAAGGCCCCAATCCTGCAGAGTCCTATTGGTCACAGGTCCTGGCTCCTGCACGCACACCTGATGCCCATGCTCTCCCAAAATAGTCGATAT
This sequence comes from Podarcis pityusensis, assembly GCF_964106645.2. Taxonomy (NCBI): domain Eukaryota; kingdom Metazoa; phylum Chordata; class Lepidosauria; order Squamata; family Lacertidae; genus Podarcis; species Podarcis pityusensis. The sequence goes on from NC_138039.1 coordinate 17,233,842, forward strand.
TCAGGAAATCAGGTGGGCTAGGCCAAGTTGGTTACTTTACATGCTACTGTTTGCATTCCCTACAAGAAAGAATAGCACTGAATTGGTGCCCAGTGTTGGTGCTGGACAAATCAGGGAGACCAGGATTCAAGTGCTGCAGATTTGCCAGGTGACCTTTGGAACACCGCTGTTTCTGAGTCTTCATTTCTGCTAACTGTGAAATGGGAGTCACCAAGGTTGTCACTAGGATGTTGCTGGCATCCATCTGTCTCAGGAGGCAATGGAGAAGTGTGTTTTTGGAGGTGAGGTAAAACTGTCACTGAGACAGAAGTGTGAACATGTTGGGAAAGTGGGCTTGGGAGAGCACATCTTCATTTGAAACTCTGTCCTCCCATGCGATACCCTTAATCCTCCTGATGAAGCACATGAAGAAGGTGTTGAGGTGTCGTTCCTGATGGTTGTGAGCTGCCTACAACTCACATCCATAAAGCAGGATGCTCAATACGCAAGCTTGATAGACGGTCCTCTTGATATTGGGTGTTAGCATCAAGACTGAAAAGTAAACAAGCCCATTTTAAAGTTTGTCATCCTATTGGTGATAAGTTGTGGTAGCAGCTGATCTCTTCAATTAGAGGCATGCCCTGAAATGCCCTTAAAATGAGAACACCGCTTCCTATCATCACCCCACCCCTTTTCAGAGTCAGAAGGTGAGGCTGTAGAAATAAACCTGTCAACCTGGGGGCTCCGTCCCGCAATCTTCGACTCAAGATGTTGCAGTATTGAGGCAACATGTGTGCCAAGACGGGGGGGGGGGGCGACAAACCCAACCCCTCCTCACCTCCTTAACCTCTGCATTGCTCCCCACTGACATCAACATTGAACGAAATCCAAAGATTAGACACACAGCTGGCTTTTGCTGACACCATAAAGGGAAAAGAAACATTCTTCCCGATGCCAGTCACTTCCTCCAAAAGGCATGAAGTAACCATTCAGCCACCAGGCCAGAGCGAGGCAAGCAAGTGAGCTAGGGCAGCAGGCAAGAGAACAGTGCATGATTTTTTTAAAAATATGCAAAGAAAGATGTTGGAGCTCAAACTTACTCAGAAAATTTAACTTCTTCCAGGGGGAATTATGACCTGCATTTGCCCCCACCCCCAGTGCAGCAGCATTTTGCTTGACCAAATGCTAACAGGTGTAAGGGAAGAGTTTTCCTCCTTAAGAACATAAGTTTGCTGGATCAGGCCAATCATAAGAACATCAGAAGAGCCTTGCTGGACCAAGCCAATGGCAATAGTCCAGCGTCCTGTTCTCACAGTGGCCAACCGGAGGCCCCACAAGTAGGACTTGAGCACAGCAGCACTCTCCCCACTTGCGATTCATGGCAACCAGCATTCAGCAACACAGTGGAGGTAGAACACAGCCACCTCTCATAATACAGTGGTACCTCAGGTTAAGTACTTAATTCGTTCCGGAGGTCCGTTCTTAACCTGAAACTGTTCTTAACCTGAAGCACCACTTTAGCTAATGGGGCCTCCTGCTGTTGCCGTGCCGCCGGAGCACGATTTCTGTTCTTATCCTGAAGCAAAGTTCTTAACCTGAAGCACTATTTCTGGGTTAGCGGAGTGTGTAACCTGAAGCGTATGTATCCTGAAGCGTATGTAACCCAAGGTACCACTGTACTAGAAGGCTATTCAATGAAGCTGACTGCTGGAGAACACATCAAGGCAAAATAAAATACAGTGGTACCTCAGGTTAAGAACTTAATTTGTTCTGGAGGTCCGTTCTTAACCTGAAGCACCACTTTAGCTAATGGGGCCTCCTGCTGCCACTGCACCACCGGAGCAGGATTTCTGTTCTCATCCTGAAGCAAAGTTCTTAACCCGAGGTAATATTTCTGGGTTAGCGGAGTCTGCAACCTGAAGCTTATGCAACCTGAGGTACCACTGAAGTTCTTCACACAGCAGGTGTGTGAAGAGTTAGTGATGTGGCCACGATCTTGGATGAGTTTAAAAGAGAGTTAGGCAAATTCAGAGAGGATAAGGCTCCCAGTGGCTACTAGGCATGATGGCTATGCACCACCTCCAGAGTCCCAGGCAGTTCGCATCTCAATATCAGATGCATTCAGGCCCTGCTTACAGGTCCTCAGCTGTAAACTGGGATACAAACATAATGCAGGGGGGAGTCCAAGGGGTGCCTTTACTTCTCAGCAACCTTCCAGGGCCACATGGAACATGACATGACATAATCACTGGTGTTGATTTTACTTATGTTTTGATCATTTTATTTATGTATACTGTTTTTAAAGTCTGTTTTTATTGCTTTTAAAATGAACATTTTGTATTAGTTTTTGTAAGACATATAGTTAGTTACTTTTATATAATTTCCTCCCCCCCCACACACAGTATAATGCATTTATGTTTGTAAATGTAAGTTGTTTGGAGACCTTTCAGGTACCAAGCGACTAATAAGCCTTAGATATAACTGATGATGAATATGACAATTATATAGAAGTATATAAATCTTGCTAGATAAACAAATTAAATAAAAATACACTTGACTGAGATAAATAAACCCCGGCTTGCAGTCGGAAACTAAAGAAGGTCACTGAAGGAAAATCATACTCTGGAAGAATATCTAGCTTAAGCAGCGAAGGAGAGAGAGAGACAGACGGACTGCATGATAAGTTGAGTGAAGCACGACAGCTGTTCAAAAGCACAGTCTGGACGAAGGAGCAGAGCCCAAGAGACACAAGAGGGAGAGGAAATGACAAGTATCATCCTAAAGCAAACAATCAAAGGAGTAAAAATAGATGGTGAGATTTTGGGATAGAAGGGAATCAGATTTACCATCATCTGACTAGCCAGAAAAAGCATGCCATATATTTTAAAGCCTCTCTGCTCTCCTTGCAACAATTTGCCATTGTGGCAGGGGCTGTTCCACATAAATTTTGGTGCATGCACACCCACACCTCTCGTGCTTAATTTCTGAAATGAGAGGAGCAGGAGCTAAAGGTCATGCCCCTTGACCTGGAAGCACTTCCTTCCAACACCAGGGGAAAGGTCAGTTCAAAGATTTTTGGCCGCCTTAAGGCACATGCTCCAAGAGTCTGTTTACTGGGGTCTAGGTGACCATGTGTCCTGCATTGCCAAGGACAGTATTCTATTTGAAGGAGTCTGAAGGGCTCTAAGTCCATTTTTAAAAGAAAGTACCCTAATAAGGTTGAGCAGGAAGAGCTTTGAAGTTGTCCATCAAATGTTAAGTCCTCTTCTCCTAATGTGACTTACAGGGACTACCCTTGAATTCATGTCTGTCCGGTTGCCACCTTTTAAAAAATGTAGAACCATGAGATTCCTACCTACCTACTGCAACATGACATCCTCCCCATCGCGCATGCTGATACAACATAATATTGCTGCATCTCTGATGCGTTGTGGAAAGTGACTGATGGTCAGCACTATGTGAATGGAATGAGAAATGTTAGTGGAAGATTCCATTGAACAATCAAGTAATGCGTCTTGCTGCCAGAAGGTAAATCGGAGTGTGTGAATGTTCACATGAGTTGTTCTGCCCATTGGCCTCTGGTCCCACCAACCACTGGTATGTTCCCCCTCCAGGTGTGGATTTTTGATGAGGAAATGCAGTGGAAAGTGTGGGATAACAAACCAGGTTTAATGCCGAATCAGTGTTGTCTAATCTCCCTGCAAGCAAGGCAGAATGAATGGTTGGTGGGTACTTTAGGAGCTGCACAAAGCAACTTTCGGGCAAGCTCCATCCTTACCTCCATGATGTCAGATGTTGGAAGGTGTAGGAAGGGTGCCCAGAATGACCTCCCAGGCCAAATGGCGGGCCAAGTCCTCCACCCCAATCTAGAAATTCAAAAATTCACCTCCAGAGTGGAAGTTTGCTTGCCTTGCCACAGAGAGCAGAAAAGACTTGTTAAGAATTGAGGGCAGACCTGAACACAAAGTGTAAATGAATTTTTAATTTATTTTTTAAAATTTAAATGGGACATCATGAATACATGGAATAATGTCCCTATGGAAAATACGATTATCCTGAAGAAAAGCACAGAAACAGAAATGGCTTCTGAACGCTGGTGTCAGCCAGCAATTTTGTTATTGTCTAGTTTGAGACAGAGAAATTGAAATGAGCAGGTGATGGTGGTACGACGCTCAAGAATACGAAATCCAATTCTTTCTTTTTTTTAAGGACTTCTGTGGCATTTGTCTTTCCTGCAAAAGATTACAAATGTTGGGTTGAAAAGAAAGAAAACATTAGGGTGTTGCAGCAGCCAAGTGTAAGCTCCTGCAGGCGTTACAACTTTCCACACAGACTAAGTGCTGACCTACAACTTGTGAGTACATAGTAAGGTGTCATATGCATAGGGTCTTGCTTTGGAGAGATTTATTTGTAGGTGACTGTCAATGAATTCCACATGTTATGTTGGTCACAGGCAGTGCTTTTTTCTGGGGGTACACAGGGGTACACATACCCCTAAACATTTTGTGAATCTAAGTTTGGCCTCATTGAGGGGCAGTTTTGCCAGAAAACCTTTTCCCCACAGTTTATTGCCACAAATGGATTTTTAAAAAAAATAATTATACTGTTAGAGAAAATAGTCATCCAAATTACAAATAAATTCTTGAGGTTGCAAACCTGTTACATTGGTCACATTGTTTAAAACACAACAAAAAGAAAGCATTTAAACCACCTGTGGCATACTTCTTGATTATTTTTTTGTAGGGATAATCAAGCCAATTAACACACAACTAGTTTAATATTAATTGGAGTTCAAATAATAATAGCCAAAACACAAAATATTATGTAAAGAAGCTTACAAATGTTACATTGGTCACAATCTTAGCAAAAATTGCTTAGCTAAAATGAATATTTTATGGCAAAATTGCACATAATAGGAGAAATTCACTCTAAAATGCTGGTGGATTTTTGTGAGGACATTAAAAAAAATAATAACAGACTGATGTAGAAATGTGGAGAACTGAACTTAAAAGTGGGGAAAAAATGATAAACCAATAGAAGCTGAAATGGACTGATTCACCCATCCCTAGCTGTTGCCAATCAGCGGAGGCAATACTGAACTAGATAGACCAAGGATTTGATTCATTAAAAGGCAGCTGCCTAGGTTGCATTTGGTCATTAAAAAGTAGCCCCTAACAGTTCTTGAGGATTCTCAGTCCAGAAACCTCAGACAGGTGGGTAATATATGAGAAGCATACTCAAGTCTTTAAAAAGCAACAGCAGGAGCCCAGCTGACTGCAGCTGAATAGATACAGTAAGTTTGATATTTTTGGGTGATAACGAGGTTGATGGCCGGTTGTAAAAAAAGACAGAGTGAAAGTTTCTTTTGTTGTTTAGCTTTCTAGTGCAGAATCTCTGACAAACTCAGGATGGTACACTAGAGCACTTTTGAAATACAAGCTCCCCGACCCAGCAATTTGTGCTCAGAAGGGAAGCTTTCTGTGTGTGTGGATCATCTTGCCAGATGTTCTTTGCCTGTGTCTGCTCTTGCTCCACTTGGCCCAATAGAATGCATCTTGACAAATGGCCGACCTGGTCCACGCTTCTGATGGTGGTTACCACCTGATTAGAGGCCAGGGATGGAGGAGAACTTCAATTCAGAACACCTTTTATAGCCGAGGCTATTAAATTCACACTTTGCAAAGCAGGAATGCGAACCAAAACATAGCTCTCCGTAAACATTTCCACTACTCTGAATATTGCGACGCAGTTCTCCAACTGAACAGTATTTACAAAAATGCGTGTGTTAGAGGAAATAGAAGATACCAGTGAAAATAACACACATAAATGCATTATATTAGGGGGAAATGCTTCCCAACAAATGTACATTAGTCAAAACTGCATATAAACATGCATTTATTACGATAAATTTGCACCAAAATGCTGCTGAATGTTCATGTCTATATGATCTTTTTTTTAAATTAAAAAAACCACCATAAATTGCTGGGAAATGTGGAGAATTTAATTTAAGACTAGCGGGGGAAGGAGAGAAATGGAGACAACCAAAATGGAGAGATCAATCCCTATTAGAAGCTGGTGGGAATGGATTTGGGTTTTCCTTTTCTGGCTTGACCCTAGCCAAGTGATATATGCACATAACACAAAAATCAAGGTTAAAAAAAGCTCCAGTAATAAATATTCTGATTATTTTTAGAAAGTAAGCCTAATGGCTAAAATGCAAATAAAAATAAAAATGCATTTGAAAGCTTTTGATGAGATTTAAATTTGACCTTATAATGAATATGAAAATTGGAAAGAAAGATGCACAGCTTGGAAAGCTAAGGAAGAACAACCTTGTGCAGAACCATTTATAGTCCCAAAACTTCAGGTCACTAAAGCCATGAAATGAGATTACAATAATGGTCATAATATCAACATGTATAAAAACATTAAAAACTCAGCACACTTGATAAAATGTAATCAATATTCTTCAGTGAAGTTCTGTGAACCTGTGGAATACCATGTGATTTCATCACCCTCAAAGTTCCTGGTGCCAATCCCTGGTGCAGCAGATGTGTACATAATGTGCAGATACCGTTGCACATTGCAGCATGAGAGCATGCAATTGCCACATGTTACAACCAGCAGATGGAACTTTGGTTTGAAAGAAGATGCTTGCAATCACCCTTGAATAACCATTGCTATCTAGAAACCGGTAACGGAACACATCAGCCTGAAGAAAGAAACTTTCAGACAGAGACTCCAGTGTGAAACGACTGAATTACAATTTATCATTTATACCATTTGTGACTTGGATCAAGATTATGGGTTTTTATCACAGGATGTTAGTTAAGCAGCTTACCAATGTCAAGAAAAATGCATTATCTCCGCCACTACCTACTTAGTCACTTATTTTTGCCTTTACATCATTATCTGTGTCACATTTTGCATGTGCTTCGATGCACACTGATTTCACTTCTTTTCATTTCTGCAGCCTCCCCTTCCCACCAGTCGCCCGTCACCACCCCAGCTTATAAATGCCTCAGCCAAGTGAAGAGAGCACTTTATGCACCTGAGGAGGGGGACGCTGGTCTATGAAAGGTTACGCCCTAATTAAAGTGTTCGTGGCCAAGCTTTCCCAGTCCATGAATGATCAAAGTTGTCACACCAATTTCAATTAGTAAAAAGCAGCGGCCTTCCAGGGTTTCAAAGAGGAGTCTCTCCCAAACCTACCTGGAGATGCCAGGGATGCGACTTGGAATCTTCTGAATCCAAAGCAGATGCTGTACCATGGATTTATGGCCATTTCCTCGTGACGGGGTGAGCTCCCAATGCTTGGTCCCTGCTCCTGCCAACCTAGCAGTTCGAAAGCACGTCAAAGTGCAAGTAGATAAATAGGTACTGCTCCGGCACGGTGTTTCCGTGCACTGCTCTGGTTCGCCAGAAGCGGCTTAGTCATGCTGGCCCCATGACCCAGAAGCTGTACGCCGGCTCCCTCGGCCAATAAAGCGAGATGAGTGCTGCAACCCCAGAGTCAGCCACAACTGGACCTAATGGTCAGGGGTCCCTTTACCTTTTTACCTCTAAAGATAGGCACCTACACCGAACCACCCCCTTATTATAAGGAAAATGCTATATATTTCTGTTTTCCTTTTATTCCTTTTATTTTCTGAAATGTATGCGGTGCTAATGATAAACATGCATTCCTCTGTAATGAATATTGATATGAAACTAACAGGAGGAAGAAAAAAGCATCTGTAAAGCCACCAAGGAGGAGGAGGAGGAGGAGGAGGAGTTTGGATTTGATATCCCGCTTTATCACTACCCGAAGGAGTCTCAAAGCAGCTAACATTCTCCTTTCCCTTCCTCCCCCACAACAAACGCTCTGTGAGGTGAGTGGGGCTGAGAGACTTCAGAGAAGTGTGACTAGCCCAAGGTCACCCAGCAGCTGCATGTGGAGGAACGGAGACTGGAACCCGGTTCCCCAGATTACGAATCTACCACTCTTAACCACTACACCACACTGGCTCTAAGTCTACCTAAGTCTAGAGCCTGAAGCACATGGACAATTGCTTTGATCTAGAGGCCCACATTAACCTGAGCTCATATTCATGTCAGTGCAGGAAAGAGATCCTTGCTTGTTGAGGAATGCACACACACACACACTTCATTCTGCCATCATTGAAATAAATGGTGAACCTGAGAGATCCATGTATGCATTGGAGCAACTGTGCCGCCCATTAAAAAAAACCTCTGGCCTGGAGCGCACACCTGCAAAACCATGGATGCAAATTGTAACACGCACTTAACAACTAAACACTGGGGATCTCCACATGCATCTTCATTCCTTTGAAAGAAGGCAACTTCCTAATCACTCATCGCCAGGCGCCAGGCCAAGATGCGATTAATGAATGGCAAATGCTTGTGAAAAATCATGCCAGTGCCATGACAGGATTCCAACAGCCGCAGGTAAATGTCAGAATGAAAGGCCAAGGGCACTTGGCAAGCGCCAGGGTTCACAAAGACCTCTCTGCAGGTCAGGTAGTCTTGCCACAGCTGGTATGTAGATTGCCTGCTGTCTGATTGAAGCGCGCTTGCTTTCCCCAGGCAATGAGTCATGCCGTGCATACGTTAAAATGAATTAAAAGGTTGTGGAAACTGCTGCTGAGGTATCACGCACAAATAAACGTCACCATCTCGCACCTGTTCTTCACCCAGGTCTGGTGTCACCGTGTGACATCCTCAGGGCCCCATCACACCAGCAGGGCCCCACCCCACCCCCGCTGGCACTCTAATCCAGAGTCAGGAATTTGGTCCAGGGGCCACCATTTCAGTTTCCCACAGTGTCCCTCAACATGGCACCACTCAGGCATTTTCCGGGAAATAAAAATGGCAGCTGCCAGACCCAGCAGTCCAGTCCTGATGGGAACACCATTGCTGCCCAGCACTTCCACAGCTACCAGATGATTCGAAGAGGGATACCCACTGACAAAGGCTGGGACCCACAAGAGGCTACTTTGCCAAGAGGTGGAGCTGTTCCCTGCCTCAGCCCAGCTGGAAAGCCCAAGGCATTTTGATGCCTGAGATAAAACACCCGAATGGCACCCAGGGGCCACCCAAATGGAACAAAGGATACTGCCTTCTACTGAGACCACTGGCTCATCTAGCTCAGTTCTGCCCATGATGACATAGCAGCTCTCAAGGGTTTCGGATCGAGGGACTCTCTCAGCTGTAGCTGGGGATTGAACCTGGGACCTTCTGCATGCAGAGCGGATACTCTATCACTGAGCTACCCAAGGACAACTTGGAAAGCGACAGATTATGTGGGTAGCAGCAAACAGGCCCAGAATCAGCACCTGAACCAGCACAGCATTCCAGAGCCCACTGATGCTGATGCTGGTCATTGCAGCACCCTTCATTTCCCCTCCACTAAGCATTTTATAATCAAAGGGTGGTGATTTTTGCTTTAAACATATATTATGCTTTTTCCATAACAAAATCATGGTTTTTGGTTGGCTTTAAAAAAGGGATGGATGCTAAGGATTATAGGGACAGAAATTCCAAAAAAGATTGTTAAGTTGTTTATGTATGTAACTACAGCAGCTAGGGACGTGGGTGGCGCTGTGGGTTAAACCACAGAGCCTAGGACTTGCCAATCAGAATGTCGGCGGTTCGAATCCCCACGACGGTGTGAGCTCCCGTTGCTCGGTCCTTGCTCCTGCCAACCTAGCAGTTTGAAAGCACATCAAAGTGCAAGTAGATAAATAGGTACCGCTCCGGCAGGAAGGTAAACGGCGTTTCTGTGTGCTGCTCTGGTTCGCCAGAAGCGGCTTAGTCATGCTGGCCACATGACCTGGAAGCTGTATGCCGGCTCCCTCGGCCAATAAAGCAAGATGAGCGCCGCAACTCCAGAGTCGGCCACGACTGGACCTAATGGTCAGGGGTCCCTTTACCTTTACCTTTTTACAGCAGCTAGGGCTCTTTTTGCTCAGAAATGGAAATAAGAATGGATAAGTGATGGAATATACTGAATCAGCAAAGTTAACAGCTATAGTAAAAGAACTTAATTATGATTGTTTTATTGGAGAATGGAAGCCTTTTTTGGATTACTTAAAGAAATATTATAACACGATGAATCTGAAAGCAGGATTTGAACTATGAGCAACAGAGAGAATCAGATATTACTGTATTAGAGTTATAATATAAAAGAGGGAAGATACAGTGCAGCAAAGGGTGGAAAAGAAAAACACCATGGAAAATGGGATGGGAAGTTGATAAAAGAAAAGAAAAACTTATTATAGATTGGATCCTGATGTGGAAATTTTATGTATATATATTTGATGGAACGAATTCACCGAGGTCAAGGCTGCTAGCCACAGTGGCTGTCCTGTGCCTCCACAATTTGAGGCAGTAATGCTTTTGAACCCCAGTTGCTGCTAAGCTCAGGAAGGGAGACTGTTCTTATGCTTGAGGGTTTCCCACAGGCATTTGGTTGGCCACTGTGAGAACAAGGCGCTGGACTGGATGGACCATTGGCCTGATTCAGCAGGCTCTTCTAACATTCATATGGCCTGATTCAACATAAGGCAGCTCTCACCCCTTTCCCTTATTTTATGTTTCTCCTACAGAATCTCTCTCTCTCTCTCTCTCTCTCTCTCTCTCACACACACACACACACACACACACACACACACACACACACACACTTACTTCTCCCCATTCTGTCCCTCACTTCCCCGCAGCTGGTCCTCTGCCCTCTCTCATTCCGCCTTCCCAGGCCTGGGAGTTACAAATGATTAGATTTTCAGCCCAATTAAGGCAGCCTGTCTCCTGGCTGGAGGAGAGAAAGGGTTGGCTCTGGAAGGTGGGAAACGCACTTTGACAGGCCCTGGCGTCTCCAGCGCCCTCCAATGGCACTGCCTGCTGGGCCCCTTTGTTGGCCTGTGGCAGGAGAACGGCCAAGCACAGTTGGGGGGGTGGAGGGGGGTGTCTCTCTTACCCCTCCTCTTCCCAAGCTGAGCGAAAAGAATAGCTAATTAAGAGGTCTAAATGCGGGCAAAACTAATTCCCTATTCAGGCCACTGATGGGCAGTCAGGGGGCCAGTGGAGTGGGAGGAAGGACAGGCTGGAGAGCATGACATCATGTCTTTTTTTTTCCAGGGTTCCCCCCCCCCCATACAAGAACCTGGGGACTGAGTTAACCCCTTCCTTGCTGCCCTCCAGGCATAGGCAAAAATGGCCAGTCTGAGGAAAGTCCAGGGATGCTGTGAAAGTAGGCTTGTCCGATGACCTTTTCTGCTTATAGGAATGAAAATCATTCCAATCTCAGAGGAGAAAAATAAAATACAATCAGAGGCTCCCTGAATGGGAAGGAAGGACCCCTGCCAGAGACCCTGGAGAATCAGGCAGGGAATAAATAACACAAGACTAAATGGACACATAGTCTGTGAGCTGTTATAAAACCTTTATGAGATGCTTACTTCTCTGGTTTGTGAAGCAGGTAGTGATGGAAGAACCAGAAAATTTTGGCTTCTTGTTCTCCCAATCTTAAATTCAATTCTTCACATTACTGCAGCAGTTTTCAATTTAAAAAAAAATAATCCTAAGGAAAACTCATCAACATTTTAATGCAGATTAATCTTAATATACACTTATTTGCAAGTGGCTCCTCTAATATAATGCATTTGTGTATGCTATTTTCACTAACATATGCATTTTTCTACACTCTTTTTTTTACTAGTGTCAGAATTCAGAGAAGTGCTGATTTCAAAGGATAATTGCATTTCAGTTCGCATGCTTTGTCTGAAAAGAATTAGATAATTTCTCATTAAAATGCGAATAAAATCAAATTCCTCTCCAACACAGACAAGATGCTTTATATGATGTGTGAGCCTTGCCTCCCCATGCACACACACAATAAGGGGAAGCACTCAGAATGTATGAGCTCCCGTTGGACTTGAACCCCATCACCTTTCATTTTTAGAAATCGAGAATTGCAGGCTCCACCCTTGTACTCTTAAAAAAAAAAAGCCTTCATTACGATAACCTTTTAATACTGACTCTATATTTATAGTGATTGGTCTTCATGAGTCTTTCACTGCTCACTCTCACTTTAGGCTGCCAGATCCCAATGAATCCTGAAATTTATCTGTAATTAAATATAGGAATGTGTGTGCATCTAAAAATATAATTAGCTAAATGAAGCAACGCAAATCTCGGGCTCATTGGGAGAGGAAAATTGGTTCCAAATAGCAATCAGGACACACTGGCTTGCCAGATTGTCAAGAGTGCAGTGGCCAAATCAAGGCTAAGGAGATTTCCAAGTCTTTACAAAGCTTTCCAGGCCATCAGTGGGTGAATGTAGACTCCCGCCTCCTTCATATTCCCCACACCAACAAACAGGATTGAGCTGTTTTGCAGTCAGTCCTTCTGCGCTTGTTGGCGTTTCTGGCAAAGAGGAACCAATTTCTCCCTCCCAGCTGTAGAAATAAAGGGTGTTTCTTGCCCATCTTCCCTCTGTCAACATTCCAAACAGGGAAAATGATTACATGGTTTTACTCTGAATAGGTGGCACAGACACCAAGCCTCTATATCTGCAAACCTGTTAGCAAAATGCAACAACTACGTTTTATGGATCCAGCAGCAGTCCTTCAACAAAGCTCTTGCAGGGCCTCCAGAGACCATTTATGGAGTCTCCCTATCGTTGAATATGCTGGAGAGACAACCTTCATGGATGCTTGTATCAAATTCTGACCGAGGATGCAACAACAAAGGCAACGAGCCGCTGCAAACATAATGGCTGGCAGACCAATTCAAACCCCCTTTGTACCAAATTTATGCCTCTACCTGCAGCATGACACAGCATCACTCTGTCAGTATTATTCTGCCTCTGCAAAGCTCTTCTTTGCACTTGCTAAATGGATTGGCAGGCAGAATTGCTGTAATTTGGAACCCACTGGCAGCAGCCAGCAAGCAGCCCTGAAACAGGGCATTATAAAGACAGTGAGTAGGGGGGCTGAGATGGTCTGGGATCTGTTGAACGTGTGGTGGCATCGTCCAGTCACTGTGTTTTACTGCCTTCTACCCCAGCTGGCATGTTTGGCAAGGTCTCCATATTCGGTGGTGGTCCTGCCACTCCATTAAGGTTCACCAGGGAGTGGCTGGGATTAGGATGACATACTAAAACATTATGGCCTTGGCTCAAGCTTGCATGTTACTTATTCCTGCCTCTGGTCCCTTCTCTTCTTTCTTCCCTGGTTTGAGCAAACCATAGTGGCTGGGGAAACCCAGCCAGATGGGTGGGGTATAAATAATAATAAATAGTGACATTCGAACTGGGCAAACTACGGTTTGCCCAGTTTGAATGTCATAGCAAACTGTGGTTTGGACAAACCATACTTTGCCTCCAAAATATTTGCAGTGATGGCACAAGGGACTACCATGTTAGTTTTTATTAGTTTTAGTATTAATAACATTATGAAATGGAATTGTATTATACTGTATAACAGCTAGGTTTTATGGCGTGGACATTTTATCAACTGTTGCTTTGTACTTTTGCTATGTTTACATGTTAAAATATAACATTTTTTTAAAGGAAAATGTGAGGAAAGGATCCTGAACATAAGGGAGTAAAGAAAATAACATAACATAGGAACACAGTAAGCTGCCTTATGCAGAGTCAGACCATTGGTCCATCCAGCTCAGTGTTATCTATTCTACACTGAGTAGCAGTGGCTCCCCAAGATGTCAGCCAGGAGCTTTTCTCAGCTATACCTGGAGATGCTGCCGACTGGACCTGGTACCTGTGTACTACATGACGATAACACATGAGCCCAAGGCACAGCCCTGATGGCCAAACAGTTCAACCACTGCATTAAACTGACCCAATATATCTCTTGTTCCAATTTCCTGCATGCCACAAATATCCACTCTTTCCTTCTGCTTTTTTTGTAATATGTTTTATTCAGAACAACACAAATCAATACAAACAAAACAGGTATAAAGCTGCATCAATATTACAAATACAGACATGGAATGGCACCATATTTTCAAGAGTTTCTCAAACTGAAATGTAGAGAGCCTTTTCCAAGGTAATAATAAAAGCAAGTACCCTAGTCTCTCCAGATAACAATACATATCATACTGCTCACATAGTAGTGCAATCTCTTATCTACAGCCCTGTTGGGGGCAGGAGAACCAGGGGGCAGGGCAAAAAAGAGACCAGAGGAGACTGGAGGAAGTGGGTCTGCAGGTGGTCATGAAGAACAGATGGTTCCCTCATGGATATGCTGGTCTTGATCATCTATTGCTTTGCTTTCACATGTTGCTGCTCTTTCTCGTGGGCCAGCAAAGATACTTGTAAGGAAATCAGGAAGAAGACTGGAAGACTCCAAAAACCAGTCGCCGGACAAATGGCTGCCCATGGAATCCACTGCACAATGGACTAATTCAAATGAAGTAACAGGGACAATGAATATTAAGGGGCAACATAGGAGCCAATATTTGAGGGGGCTGCCCCCCGCAAAGTTGATGGGCACTGCCATTCAAATGGTGTGCGTGTGCCACATCTTGTGATCAATTATGTGGGGTGGGGCTTACCTGTCCCCCCCAATATTTTATTGTAGTTGGCACCCCTGAGGGGCAGCCAGGAACAAGGACGAAGGGGAAGGGCCATCATAGCTCAGGGAAGCAGCAGGGAATCTACTGTTAGAGGAGGACACTCTCCTATTGCTTTTCTGCTCTCCCTTTAAGACAGGTTGGCAACCTCCAGCAACCTTGAGTCTTAAGTCTGCTTTGGGGTTTTAGAGGAGGCCTGGTGAGGCTGTTTTTCCTACAGAAATTCCCAGCCTTTTCTCATCACCGGGAACATAAGTTTCAAATAATATTGTTTAGTCACCTCACTTAATCAATTCTTACACCATCCCAAAGTTTACTTTCTTTCTTATTCTCCCTACCACTCTGTCCCTGCCTGACATCTTTCCCACCCATAGTCTAGAATACTTATCTCTTCTGTTTTTTGTTTTGTTTTGTTTTGTTTTGTTTTGTTTTGTTTGTTTTCCTCCCCTGGGGTGGCAAAGGCTTCCAGCTGCTGGTCTCCGTAGGCTGTGGAGCCTCCAAATTAGATGTCTACTGGGCCCTCCCCTCTTGCTATCCACAGAAAGAGTGGGGCACACACTCTGATCCATTTTCTGTCACCCCACCACATGAATTTCTCACCCAGCATTGTGCATACCTGGCCACAGTAAGGCCAGGAAAGCCTAGAAACTAGAGTCACTTGTCTACAGGTCATCACACCAGTTTTGAAATAAGATTCAGCTGCCGATCCAGCTTCGTTCTGGACACTGGAAGGTGTATGGGTGCCATCTTGCCCCTTGCCTCAGGAAGAAAAAAATGTCTTGGGCCAGCCCTGACAAGGAACATAGGAAGCTCCCTCACACCAAGTGAGACCATCGGACCATCAAGTTCAATATTGTCTACACTGATCAGTAATGGCTCTCCAAGGCTTCAAACAGGAGTTTCCCCCATCTCCATCTGAAGATGGTGGGTATTTAACTTTGGACCTTCTACCTGCAAGGCATGTGGTCTCCCATTGAACTATGGTCCTTCTACTATCTGCTGGTGCGTTTCTGTGTGCTGTGCATCCAAGTCTTACTGCGCGTAGACAAAAGCACCAGGCGTAGTACGTTTTCCCCTAGTATTACCACCCCATGGCCAAGTTGGCAGCCTGGTATCATTACCCCATGGCTGCAGGCACTCATACTCCCCTGCATTCAGTGAGGGCATGTGAAGGGTACTACCACTGAAAAGGCCACTCCGTCAAGGTGGTTAGAAGTGGTAAGCTCTGCTGTCTCCTAGATTTGTCATTGCTGTCTGTTTCAAGCACCCTGCAAGACCAGCCATAATCTAACATGATACTATTGCTTGTTAAATTGGAAAAACCCTGCAGCAGGAGGGGCAGCTGGAATAGCTGCCAGAGAGTGATAAAACACCATATGCTCAAACCTTTCTTATTTATTAGGCGCAGTCTTCATTTTCTGGTCCCTCTCCCTGGGAAATCACTCTTCCTATTCAGACCCTATTTTTGTTTTGGGGGCAGTGGCATAGTAATAAATTTTGAAGTTTAGGAACTCATAATGACAGCCTTCATAGCCCTGACCCCAAGAAAGCCCCCAGTTCCAAAGCAACTGTGTCGATCACACACATACATTCTAGGCCTGTGCACTGGATTCAGCCCAAACCAAATTGGACTTGTTTGGGGGGATCCAGGCGTTTGGTCCGAGCTGCACTGAGACAGCTCTGGGTAGCGCAGGGTCACCTCAAGTTGCCTGGAGCCATGTGGGGCTGTCAGGGGGTGGAGGGGAAATCTGCAGGGGTCCGCCTTGCCAATGTGTTTTCTGTGGGGAATGCACTGGGGAAGCAGACCCCAGCAGGATCAAATCCTTCTGCTCTTGGTTCTGCAGGGGAAGTGGGGAGGAGACACAACATCTCCTTCCTCCACCTCCTTCCTGATTGCATGTTTAATTAGGGCTTTTAATTAAAAACTCTGATTAAACATTGGTCATGTCCCCAAATTGATTTGGAGCTGGACCCAGGCTGCTATGGGTGTTCCTACCACATACACAGACCCCAAAAAGCAAAGCATAGGATCACTTGACAGCATAGGAAACCTTGGGGCCAAAGTCCCTTCGGCCCTCCCTATAAAATATTTGAGGCCCCCCCCCCCCAAGTTAAGGGGCATTGCCATTCAAATGGTGTGTGTGTGTTGTATCATGTGATCTATTATGTGGGGCGGGGCTTACCTTCCCCCACTGTCCAATGTTTCATTCAAGTTGTCACCTGTGCTTGACAGCATGGAGGTGATGTAGTGATTACTATGGATGCAATTCTAACCTGGGCATAAGCCTCATTGAATTCAGTAGAATTTACTGAGTCGCGGTTAGGATTGCCATGTGGCCTGACTGCAATCCTATGCAGGGAGCAAGCTCCTGGGCATAAACGCCATTAAATGCAGTGCTACTTACTGCATCGTTTCAGCTTGAAAAATGCATGCAGCTCTTAACAAAAGATCTTCAACTGGCCAAAATGCAACCTTTAGCTTTTAGTTAGACATGCAAATAGTGTTGCAAAGCAGTGTTACCTTGCAAAGAAGTGTCAAGACATTCAAACAACCTTGTTACCATTTAGACTGGTTGCATGAAGTATGAACCGCATCAATGGAAAGAAGTATCCAGCCTCCGGTTGATTATTTTCCTTTCTCACTTCTGTTAGGCTAATGTTCAAGTTTCAACAACTTGAAAGACTCGTTATCCCCTCATTTGAGGAAGATCCATCAGTTACATTAGTGCTCCAGAATATGACATAATTCCTCCTGCTCTGCATAAAGTCTCAGATCAGCATCCACTACCCCCTCCTGTTCCTGCTCTACTACAATACTGCCTTTTGTGGGTGTTTTGTATTACAAAAATTCAGTGTGTGACTTGATATTCTACGGGGGTCAGATGCTCCTCTCACCAAAGTGTCTAGAGGTTAAATCTCAGGATGCAGTCTATGTATCACATCTCCATGGTACACGCATGCCCATGAACTCTATGACAACATGTAGCATACTCAGCCGGCCACTTCACACATTGCAGCTTTTAGGACAATTGTGTTCCTCTGCTAGACCTTTCTGGCTTTGAAAACAGTGAAAGACTTGCTGCTATAGATTACATCAGATATAACATACAGCACACCTTATAGCAGAGCTGTCATTTTTGCATCGCCCCAAAATAGGGTGAGAGTTAACATAAAAAATCCATATGCACATGTATGTGTATAGATGTAGATCTAAAATCAATTACTGTGATTTAAATAAAAGTGCATCATGTATCACACTATCTCACCATAGTGAGAAGACCATGAGCAGGTGACCAGGGTTGGAGGAGAAATTTGATCTTGTTTGCATTTTTATGAGAAGCTACCTAATTTGCACTTCTTGAACCTGTATGTAAACTGAAACGCAGCCATCCTGTGGAATCTGAATTCCTCTGAATTTTGCAGTACAGTTATCTAGCCAGATCATGTGGTACAAAATGCATATCCTGAGGTAAAGTGTACATACAGGTGTGTGTGTGTGTGTTTGTGTGTGTGTGAATATAAGCTACAAAATGCATTGCATTAGGCAAAAAAATGTGTATATTAGGCAAAAATGTATATATTAGGAGAAATTTGCATTAAAATGCTGATACGTTTTCATGATCACTTTTTTTAGTGCACATACTGATGTGGAAATGTGGAGAACTGAACATAAGATTGGGGAGGGAGAGACGAGAAACCTAGAAAGCCCAAGATTGGACACAGTCGCTCTTTTGACAGGAGTTGAATCCTACAGCTCTTCCACCAGACTCAAATCGGAGTACTGCCTCTGAATCACAGCACTGACTTGCAATACATGTGCTAATATATACACTGAACAGGGAAGAAAAACAGAGGGGCTGGCATCTTTTAACAGCATTCCCAATAAAATCCTTGTATTCTTAAGGCTCCAACTTGGCCATCCTTTCCCCCCCACGCCCCAATTCTTTTTTCTTTTTTTGAGAAAAAGCCAAAAGGGAAAGGGGCATAGTGGAAGGCATGGTGTTTCATGCCTGAGAAGATTAGCTCTCCGAATTGCATACGGACCTGCGGTGGGAGTGCAGGCGAGGGGTGGAAGCAGAGGAGGGAAAGGAAGCCAGCCTCCCTTGGCAATAAATAAGCTAGTTCATTTAATAAAGAGGAAGGGGGTGGAGGAGAAATGGCTGAAAGAAAATGAGGTGGGTGGGTGTGGAATTAGCCTTGTCAAACAAGGGGCTTTGCTGTCCCAGAACTACATCTTTATTGTTGCCATTTTCCACGCTTACTTAGTTCTGAATGCTGCAGAAGACAACAGCTCATTATGGGGAGGGGGCTTGTGAGAATGGGAGAGATGATGGGGTAGAACTGCAGCGGAGGTGGGGAGCTATAGGGCCCAGACTAGTCCTGGAACCTGAAGGGCCTGGGGTGGAAAATAGGAAACTTCCCCCTAGGGTTTCTTATAGCCTACACAGAACAGTAGCTCATAGGAGGCAGGATGGCTAATGATGAACAGGGCAGAGTGATACTTTCTCACTGATGCTGTGAACGTGATGTTAATTTTTATAAAAGGTTCTTAAAAAGATTTAAACTACTAAGGCCCAAATATCTGAAAGGCCACCTCCTTCTCCACAATACC
Source organism: Podarcis pityusensis (assembly GCF_964106645.2). Taxonomy (NCBI): domain Eukaryota; kingdom Metazoa; phylum Chordata; class Lepidosauria; order Squamata; family Lacertidae; genus Podarcis; species Podarcis pityusensis. The sequence goes on from NC_138039.1 coordinate 17,253,028, forward strand.
CTCTCAGGTGCTAAGGTTGGCAATGGGGCTTTCTAATTTTCTTTTTGTGGTTGGATCTCTGGTGGTTACCCTAGATTAATTATGGAATTACCATGGAGTTCGTTCAGCTGGCTATGGATCAGGTCCTTATACCCACCAACATTTCTCCGATGCAAATAGGGACATCCCATTCCATAATGATAATTATACTATTTATACCCCACACATCTTCCTGCATTGCCCCAGCCACTCTGGGCAGCTTCCAACATATATAAAAACATAATAAACATTAAACATTTAAAATATTTCCCTACATAGGATTGCCTTCAGACAACTCAGGGGTTGGATAACTCTATACCCTCCAACATTTCTCCCCAGAAGCCTAAAACCTAGAGAGAAAGAAAAAAATAGGTCACAACACATCTCCTCAGCCAGACCTACAGAGGCTGACAACTTTCCCTCTTCCTGCCCCCCTCCTCCCCCAATTCCTTTGTTTTGCCTCCCAATAGGGAGGACCAGATTCCTGGGATCTATGGCTGTGTGTGTTTGTGTGAAAAGGGAGGGACTGGAGTCAAGATGGGAGTTGCTCTTCATCTGACTAAGAAGACCATAGAGCCTACGTTCTCACTGGAAATTGAAAGCAGAAGCCATGGAGCCGTGACAAAAATCTGCATTAGGTTATGGCAACTCTTGGCATATATATATATATATATATATATATATATATATATATATAACACATCGATTTGAAACTCTGCCAGTGATCATCATCAAAGTGATATCAGCGCCTTGGAGGAAGAACAATGGTTCTGGAGCCTGGAGTTTAAAAAGGCACCAGGATGGAGGAGGGAGGGGGACTGGGAGGGCAGCCGGGAAATACAAGGGAAGAAGCCAAGTGTTTGTGCCAAATGCCTCCCCCTCTCCCCCCCCCCAACTCAGTACCAGCTCCAGAGACAACATGGATGTGGGTGGCTGGGTCTTTTTGTTGTTTTGTTTCAGAAGGTGTAGATGCAATTGAGTGTGGATAATGGGAGCCAGCCAATAACATCAGAGTATGCGATAAATGGACACACTGGGTTCTGTTAAGGCTGGCGTTGCCATCTCACTGGCCCCTTTCCTGAGCATCCTGGGAGGGCAACTCTGGTCCTAATGGCTGCTACCTGTATCTGTACTGCTTCACAAAGCCCTAAACCAGGATTTGGGGAACCTCAGGATGAAGGTCCAAATCCATCCCTCCAGGTCTCTCTTTCTGGCCCTTGGGACTGTCCCCTGGCCTGCACCCCCTCCCTGGCCTTGCTTTGCCCCCCAAATATGTTTGCCTGCCTGGAATATGCCACTGAACTCTGAGAATGCTACTGGTATGTGCCCCCCTCCGAAAGTTGCCCAGAAGGAGATGTAACCCTCAGGCTGGAAAAGATTACTCACCCTTTCTCTAAATGGCTGGGGGCCCAAATATCTGCAAAAGCACCTCGTCCTCTACTCCTATTTGGCCCTTAAGTTCAGCAGGGTGTTTGGTGCTGGTGTGTGAGCTCTGCTGGCAGTCCCCATTGGGATTACGGGGACAGAACACATAAAACGGCCTTCTCTGTTGTGCGCCCGACTCTGGAATTATCCTTCCCTAGACATACATCTGCTGTTGTCATTGTTGGTCTTCAGACATCAACCGAATACATTTTTATTTCCCCTGGTTTTTGTGGCTTGATTCTGGGGGTTTTAATCCTCAGCAGCAATATTTGCATTTGTTTTTTTGAAACTAGTTGTTAATATTTCTGAAATATACTCAGAGTCGCAAAGTGATTTCATGCTCTTTATTCAGCTCATAGTGGTGAGGAGGAATGAATGAAAGTCCCCTCACAGTATCTGCTTTATATACATTATTTACACAATGGGCTGCACATGATTGGCTAATTCTGGAATTCTACTGTAAGCCAATCAGGTTGTGGATTCACTTCTATCTGGAGCAGGATTGGGTGGTTCCTGCCAACCAATCATACTGCTGCATTGTTCTAGGACCAATCAGACTGCTGCATTCTGAATCCTATTGTTCTAGGACCAATCAGACTGCTGCCTTTTGGATCCTATTGTTCTAGGACCAATCAGACTGCTACAGTTTGGATCCTATTCAACTCAGTACATAACACCCCTCCCCTCTAAGTTCCAGTCCTGCCCGGGAGGTCGCATTCATAGTCCTCAAGGTATGCCGGCGGCCTACGTGTGCGTTGTGGCCTGGGGTGTTCCCTGGTCCGGGCTCCGGGTTCTGGCTCGTGTTCCAAGGATGCTGGCTGTGATGCGGCTGTTTGGTCTGGTGCAACCGGCTCGCTCAGTCGTGGTTCTGGTTCCGGTGTCCTTTCGGCCTCACGGGTCCTCTCTGTATTTACTGATTCTGCCTCTCCTGCTGGCCCCTCCTGCTCTATGGGCCTCACTGCCCCGCTGTTCCCTTGGGACTCCTCTGACCTGTCCTCCTCCTGGTTTTCTCCCGGGAATCGTCGCCGTATCTGGTCGCAGTGGCGGCGCCAGCATTGCCCCCCATCCGTTAGCACCTCGTACGACACGGGGCCAGTGACCCTGGTGATTGTGGCGGGTACCCATGCTGGGCCTGCCCCAAAATTCTTTGCGTACACTGGGTCCTGGGCCTCGAAGGTCCGGGGGTTCCTGCCTTCCCCCACCACTACCTCATCCTGAGCTCTATCGGGGTGAAGGCGGTCCAATCTGATTGCAAGGCGCCGACCCATTAGTAGTTCAGCGGGGCTCCGGCCAGTCGTTGAGCTGGGGGTGCTGTGCTGTGCTAGAAGGAATGTGGCAAGGCGGTACTCCCAGTCCCCTTGCGTCATGCGGCGAAGGGTGTCCTTGGTGGTCCGCACCATGCGTTCTGCTTGGCCATTGGTGGCAGGGTGGAACGGCGCCGAACGGATGTGGCGGATGGCGTTCTGCGCTGTGAAGGTTTGGAATTCTCCTGACGTAAATGCAGTCCCGTTGTCTGAGACGAGAGTGTCAGGGAGCCCGTGGGTTGCAAACAGCCTGCGTAGTACCCGGATGGCTGCGGACGTGGAAGTGGACGGTACCAGTGCGACTTCCAGCCATTTGGTGTAGGAGTCCACCACTATGAAGAATGTTTTCCCCTGAAAGGGGCCAGCGAAATCCACATGCAGGCGTGACCATGGTGCTCGGGCGGACTCCCAGGACTGGACTGGGGCCCTTGGGGGATCTGGGCGGGATTCTTGGCAGGCCTGGCAGTGTTTGACCCAGGCCTCTATCTCTCCATCGATCCCCGGCCACCACACATAACTCCTGGCAAGGGCCTTCATTCTTACTACCCCTGGATGTGTCTCGTGTAGGGCTGTGAGGACCCTTTTGCAGAGGGGCTGGGGAACAACGACTCTGCTTCCCCATAACAGGCACCCCTTGTGGGCCGACAGTTCATGTTTGCGGGTTGTGTAGCCGGCGAATTCTGGCCCGGGGCTGCTGCTGGGCCATCCCCTCCACACCCAGTCCAGGACCCGGGAGATGACCCTATCTTTCTTGGAATGGTGTGCAACTTCTTGTGCCTGAATGGGGCGGTTGGGAAGCAGCTCCAGGCTCATAACCTCTTGTGCAGGTGCTGGGTCAGGGCCTGTTTCCGGTAGTGGTAGCCTGCTGAGGGCGTCCGCATGGCCCATCGCCTTCCCAGGTCGGTGAATCAGTGCATACTGGTAGCTGGCAAGGAAAATTGACCACCTGAGGACGCGAGGAGACAGCACTTGGGGGGTCTGCTTTTCGGGGGCAAACAAGCCAAGCAACGGCTTGTGGTCAGTCACCACGGTGAAGGGCCGCCCATACAAGAAATCATGGAATTTTTTTACTCCCTTTACGATTGCCAGACCCTCCTTGTCGATTTGCGAGTAGTTCCGCTCGGTTGTGTTGAGTGTCTGGGAAAAGTACGCCACCGGTACCTCTCTTCCATCCGGGAGTTGGTGCCCCAGGACAGCTCCAATGCCATAGGGGGAGGCGTCGCATGCTAGCACCACCGGCAGCCTCTCGTCGAAGTGTGCCAAGACCGAGTTTGAGACAAGCAAGTCCTTGACTGCCTGGAATGCGGCCTCCTGGCGCTGGCCCCACACCCAAGGGGCCCGCTTGTCCAGGAGTCTGTGTAGGGGCTCCGCTACCGCCGCCTTGTGGGGAAGGAAGGAATGGTAAAAGTTCAATAGTCCCAAGAAGGCCTGAAGTTCAGTCTTGCTCTTGGGCGCTGGGGCATCACAAATGGCCCGTACCTTGTCCCCAGTCGGGTGGACCCCTTCTGCGTCCACCATAAATCCCAGAAAGTCCACCTGAGGCACTCCTAGTAGACATTTTTCCCGCTTCACCTTGAGACCCGCCGTCTGGAAACGGTGCAGAACGGTGCGGAGGCGGTCCTCAAACTCCTCTGGTGTGGGGCCGGCAATCAACACATCATCGAAGAAGGGGGTGACGCCAGGAATCCCTTTAAGGAGAGAGTCCATTATATTCTGGAATATGCCTGGTGCCACGCTGACACCGAATTGCAGCCGCTTTACCCTGAACGCTCCTCTGTGCGTCACAATCGTCTGTGCCTCTGCTGTGGCCTCATCTACTGGCAGCTGTTGATATGCTTGGGCCAAGTCCAGCTTGCCAAAAATTTTCGACCCAGCCAGGGTGGCAAGGACATGGCTGACCACTGGCACTGGGTATGCGTGGGCCGTGAGGGCCTTGTTTATGGTACATTTGTAGTCTGCGCAGATGCGGACCGAACCATTAGGCTTGACGGGTGTGACGATTGGGGTTTCCCAGGGAGCATTAGGCACCGGCTCCAGCACTCCTTGCTCTACGAGTCGGTCCAATTCCTCGTCTATACGGGGTTTCAAGGCGAACGGGACCCGGCGGGCCTTGAGCCTGACCGGTCGTACTGCGGGGTCAAGCTGTAGCGCAATGGGGGGGCCCGTATACTGTCCCAATTTCCCATCGAAAACCCCTGGAAATTCCTTGCATATGGCGTCCACGTCCACTTGTAAGCTAGTGTGGTTCACCCCGGTGACAGCTAGCCCCAGTGGTCCAAACCATGCCAATCCCAGTAAGCTAATGTAGGGGCCCTTGACCACAAGCAAGTCCAGTTGCCGCGTCCGCCCTCGGTATTGCACCCTGAAGGTCCCCACCCCCATTGTGGGGACCTTACGTTTCTGGAAGTCCCGGAGGGTGAATGGGGCCGGCCTGAGTTTGGGACCCCCAGTGGGACACAGTTTCCTTAAGGTCCTTGCCGAGATTATGGATAGAGTTGAACCCGTGTCAAGCTCCATGCAGCATGGGGCCCCCTCTATCTGTACCTCTACATAAATTTTCTCTACGTTGGGGTGGGGCAACTGGTATACCTGGAAGTCCGTGAGCTCCGTCGAGTTGCCTTGGTGCGTTGGGCCCCGGGACCTGGGGCTCTTGGATTGGTCATCTGATGCCTGGTGTCGGGTGGGCCGAGCCCGACACACCCGGGCGATGTGTCCCGATTTTCTGCACTGCCTGCACTCTGCGTTGCGGAAACGGCAGGTCCTCCTCTCGTGACTCTCCCCGCAGCTTGCGCAGTTCCCTCCTTCTCGTCGAGGCAGCTGTGGTCTGTGCGCTGCTTGAGTGCGCTGCTGTACTCGGTGCACCTCCTCCCTGTCGGATCCTGAGTCGTCGGTGAGGTCTTCATGGTGGACCCTCGGTTGGGATGGCAGGCTCGGCCGTGCCTCTTGGGTCGACCTCTCGGCAGCTTCTGTTGCCAGGGCCTCCTCCAGAGCGACCTGGAACGTTAGGTCCTTCTTAGCGTAGAGGCGTCGTTGCAGCTTCTCATCCTTCAGGCCACCGACGAGGCGGTCACGAAGCATGTTCTCCAGCTCTGAGAAGTTGCAGAACCGGGCGGCTTGGCGGAGAGAGGTCACAAACCCAGTTATGGTTTCCCCAGGGGCTTGCCGCTTTGCGTAGAAGGCATTTCGACGAGCCACCACTGAGGGCTGCGGCGAAAAGTGCCCCTTCAGCTGTTCCATTATTGTTTTGTATGGAACAGTAGCGACGTCTTCAGGCGCAAGGAGAGCCCGGGCGATTTCAAACGTCTCCTCTCCGCAGACGCTGAAGAATATCGCCCTCTTCTTGGCGTCTTCTTCGTCGGTGACCCCTTTGGCTTCTAGGAGGAAGGTGAAACGGGAGGCGTACGCTTCCCAGTCTCCAGATGCTGGGTTGAATGGCGAGAAGCTGCTGTTGGCTGCCATTCTGAGTTCCTTGTGCCCCGGAGCTGAAGCCTGGATACACGGTGCGAGGCAGCGGTGCGGCAGTTGGCGGTGCTGCGGTGCTGTGTGTGGCAGTCAGCTCAGCGGGATCCCACCTTCGTCGCCAGTGAAATATACTCAGAGTCGCAAAGTGATTTCATGCTCTTTATTCAGCTCATAGTGGTGAGGAGGAATGAATGAAAGTCCCCTCACAGTATCTGCTTTATATACATTATTTACACAATGGGCTGCACATGATTGGCTAATTCTGGAATTCTACTGTAAGCCAATCAGGTTGTGGATTCACTTCTATCTGGAGCAGGATTGGGTGGTTCCTGCCAACCAATCATACTGCTGCATTGTTCTAGGACCAATCAGACTGCTGCATTCTGAATCCTATTGTTCTAGGACCAATCAGACTGCTGCCTTTTGGATCCTATTGTTCTAGGACCAATCAGACTGCTACAGTTTGGATCCTATTCAACTCAGTACATAACAATTTCTGTCTACAATTGCACTTTTTCACCATCCTGAGCTTCCTTGGAAGAAGAGTGATCCTAAATATATAAAAAGTAAAGGGACCCCTGACCATTAGGTCCAGTCGTGGCCGACTCTGGGGTTGTGGCGCTCATCTCGCTTTATTGGCCGAGGGAGCCGGCGTACAGCTTCCGGGTCATGTGGCCAGCATGACTAAGCCACTTCTGGCGAACAGAAATGCCATTTACTTTCCCGCTGGAGTGGTACCTATTTATCTACTTGCACTTTGATGTGCTTTCGAACTGCTAGGTTGGCAGGAGCAGGGACCGAGCAACGGGAACTCACCCAGTCGTGGGGATTCGAACCACCAACCTTCTGATCAGCAAGCCCTAGGCTCTGTGGTTTAAACCACAGCGCCACCCGCATCCCTCCTAAATATATAAATAACATTTAAATAACATTGCATTCTGGGCTCAATAATCTTAAAGCCTCCGCTACCTCTTTAGGTGGCAATATGTTTTACTTCACTGACTTCAGAAAGTGTTTGGCCAACCTTGCAGTGTTCTGGGGATGCTCCTGCTCATTCTGATGAGTGGTGCTAGTGATACCTTGCCATGCAGTACATGGGAGCTGTCTTATACAGAGTCAGACCATTAGCCTATCCAGCTTTAGCACTGTCCCCATTCACTGGCAGTGGATCATCAGGCAGGAGTCTTTCTCCTGCCCTATCTGGAGATGCCATGGATTGAATCCAGGCCCTTCTGCATGCAAGGCAGGTGCACTGCCACTGAGCCATGACCCTGTCCTAGTACAGGAGCTTTGCTTCAAAGCTGTTTCCCAAAGCCTCAACCTCAAAATACTTATCTATAGCTGAGACACCCCGGGCAGGAAGGCTGCTGGGTGGTTTTCCTTTGAGTTGACTTTTTTCATCTTATGGTAGCTATTGATTTAGGAGGAGTAACAGTTTGCACTTTAATTAACAAAGAGAGGCCGACATAGGGACTCACACATCTTGCACATCTGCTTTTCTAATGTGGCTGGGTTCTGCAAAAACAAATAGACAGCCCTCGTTGCATAAATTTATGCACTCGCAAATGTGTTTCTCTCCACTTCACCACCTCAAAATTCCAACCCCCCAAACGCTGCATTTCCAAGCACAGCTGACAATTAAATTTTCTCTCCTTTTTCAGCCTTTGAAAAGCTCCTGTTATAAATAGTTGAGATGCAATTTTGGAGCGTATCTCTGAATTTAAGGCCCAGCCTAAAGCATCCAGAGAGCTAGACAGATTCATCAACGTCTGTTAGCCGCAATTGATGTTCTATCTCTACTGTCAGAGGCACCATGCCTCTGAATGCTAGTAGCTGGAGACTGCAGGAGAGGAGAATGCTGTTGTGCTCAGATCCTGCTTTCAGGTTTCCGGGCTGGCCCACCCATGAAACAAGGTGAGGCGACGGCCTCAGGCAACAGGATCTACAGGGGCAGCAGATCCGGCCTCCAAGGAATGCATCACCTGCCGCCACCACCGTGGTGATATGCTCCTTGGAGGTCAGATCTGCTGCCTTCTCAGCATCCCCAATTGGACTTCAACTCCCAACAGCTGCAACTAGCCTGGCCAATGAGGAATCTCCAACAACATCTGGAGGTTCGCAGGTTCCTCCATCACTTATTCATTATAGTGTGCTGGGAGAAGTAGATGTATCCAATCATTAAAAACTCTTGCAAGCTCAGATTCTCCACCCAAGAGGGAACTGTCCAGCGGATCATGGGTCTGCCCTTGACTCCTTCCAGTGACCCTTCTGTCACTGGGCGTATGTTATCATATCCCTTAACAGCTTGGGACCAGCAAGATCACCTTACCCCATATATGCCCACTGGATCGCTTCGATCTGCACTGTTACAAGAGCCACATAATTCTCATTCTACATTTTTAAGAAATCAATCTTTCGGCATGGCAACACCCCCACTTTGGAACTCCTTGCCACTGGACATCAGGTGGGTGCCTTCTCCGTATTCTGTTTGGTGCCTGCTAAAAGCAAATTTGTTTAGGCACGCCGATCCAGACATGTAAAATGTTGACATGTGCTATAATCTGTTTTTTAGCTTATTGTTCATTTTAATTATGTTTAAATATTTTAAATAGTAGTTGTTTCAACCATTTAATAGCTGTTCCAACTATTCTTTTCATAAATCACTTGGAGCTTTGCTTTTTTTTTTTTAACAATCATGGGACATAAATTTAATGACATTTTATGAAATAAAAATAAAATATATTTGTACTTGTGTGACAGAATGATTCAGTTATTTTCCAGAAGAATGGTGCAGGGTTCCTCACACACAGAAGGGGCAGCCCAGTCAGCTGAAAAGATGAAAAAGATCACTTGCTGAATGTGAGTCAACCATACATGACGTTAAATACTTTCCTTTATTTTTATTTTGTATAGGAACAACACAGAAGGCTGTCTTACACCAAGACAGACCATGGTGCCCATGTAGCGCAGTACTGTCTACACTGACTGGCAGCAGCTCCCCAGGGTTTCAGATAAATATTCTGTCCCAGCCCTACCTGGAAATGCCAGGGATTGAACCTGGAGCCTCCTGCATGCAAAACAGATACTCTACCTACTGAGCTATGGTCCTTCCCAGTAGTTCACCGCTGCACTTTACCAACCCAGTTCTCCCACAGACAGCTGCTTTTCTTTTCTGTTTCCACAAGTACCCAAGCCTTCCAGTTGGGCAGACTTGTTTTTCCCTTGTGCTACCCAGCCGCTAGGTGTGACAGCCTCCAAGCACTATGTGGGAAATGGTGGTAAAGCAGTGTAGGAATCTCATTCTGAAATAGCCTGTCTGTCAGCTTTGTTTGGGGTGGCTGACTACATCTGGACTGACCACCCAATGCAAGTTGGGGTGATCTGATGCACTGATTCCTCATCCGCTCATATAAACACACAAGCCTGGCATCAGTGCAGAATTCCCTTGGGCAGCTGCCATGGGGCCAGGATTGTGGCATGGCCCATGGCTAGGGTTGGGGTGAATCTGTCCATTTCAGCATCCGTGCAGTTTCTCGTTTTCCCAGTCTTCAATTCATTTTCCCACATGAGTCTGCATGAAAACTCACATCCCCCCCCCCAATGTACACAATTTTTGCAACCCAGGCCAGAGAGTACACACACCATCAGCAGCCAGAGAGAACTGTTGGGGCAGCTCCTCCCTGACTATCCCTGGGGCTGCCACACCCTGTGTGCCCCCAGGGAAGGCAGAAGGAAGGGAGCCCAAGTCAGGGAACACACACACACTGTCAGTGCCCAGTTGGCATGAGAGGATTCTTGTCCCTCAACATTTATATAAAGTGCCTCTTTTAAAAATTCTTAACTGCCTTAGGTACCTTGAGAAAAAGGTGGTATAACTCAATTAAATAAAGTGATTTTTGTTTTCTAATATACAGTGGTACCTCAGGTTAAGTACTTAATTTGTTCTGGAGGTCCGTTCTTAACCTGAAACTGTTCTTAACCTGAAGCACCACTTTTGCTAATGGGGGTCTCCTGTTGCCGCCGCGCCGCCAGAGCATGATTTCTGTTCTCATCCTGAAGCAAAGTTCTTAACCCGAGGTACTATTTCTGGGTTAGCGGAGTCTGTAACCTGAAGCACATGTAACCTGAAGCGTATGTAACCCGAGGTACCACTGTAAGTCATTTCTGTTATGTTATTTTCATGCATATATGCATTGTTATGCACACTTTACCACAGCATGTTCATTTTTGCACACATTAAATGGCACTGTAAAATTGGGAGAGGTGTGAATTTTGAAGGATAGCTGTGGTTCAGGCTGGGTCTCCTCAAAGTTGATAGGCATTGCCATTCAAACAGTGTGTTTGCACCGTGTCCTGTGATTGATTATGCTGGGCGGGGCCTACCTGTCCCCAATATTTTATTCAAGTTGACACACCTGTTTGGGATAATGGGAGTTGTAGTCTAGGAATACTTGAAGGACCATTGATTCCCCATCCCTGTTCAAAATGGAGGCGAGCAGGAGGGTTGCTGAATGTATGTTTGAGTGTATTCCGTACGTAGCAGAAAGCAAGGTAACAATCACACAAGATATGTGTGAGGAGGAATATGCTTTGGACACCCAAGTCCAGTTAACAACACAGCAGTAGCACCATTTTAATTTTTTGAAAAATCCCATGGACTGTTTGCCTTGCCTTGGAGATGGAAGTTTGAATCACAACATGTCCACAGCACCCAAGACAACAGTTTCCTGCTTTGGAAAAGGAACCACAGTCAGTGAACGGAAAGATCAATGATCTGAGACCACCAACAGCTTTCTGTGGGATGCTAATGAAGCCTGCTGAGATATCTCTGCTTTTTAGGGACAATCCTTCTCAACTAACAGTAGACTGATAATTAAGTTCTACCTTTTTTTTACCAAAGCAAGGCCTCTTCAGACCAGATAATCTTGTAGGTAAATATTGTAAAAATTACTTTGCCGTGGCCAGCAAAGGGACCAGCCTGTGAAGGCCAGATTCTCTAGTATGTGATATTCTCAAATCCCAGTCCTGTGCATTAAATCTCTTCTTTCTGGAAAGAACGTGCAACATACCTCTGCCAGATGTTAACTCAGTTGGGGCCAGGGTTGCCCACTTAGTGAGTTGATAAATTCTGAGAAACGCCCACCTTCCTTTGTGACTGATGCCTATGAAGTGATTTGATCAGTACATCAAGGTGGTCCAGGGAATGGGTGGGAGATGGTGGTCAAGCAATGTTGCAGCCTCTTGTAAAATAGCTCTTCCATTAGCCTTGTTTGTGTCCCAAATGGATTTCTCCCACCCCCACCCCCCGCCAGAAACCAGGGCAGGAAAGAGAATTTTTGTAGGGGCCAGGAAAGTAGTAAGATAATTGCAATTAGCAGCCATGGGCAGAAGGAGAAGACTGGGACCACAGTGGATGTGTGGCATCCTACCCCACCCTCATCAAGGTTCTGATCCAGAATGAGCTCACTGTGATTGCTATTTATTCTAAAACAGAACAGCAACAACCCCCATACCTACCATTTCTAATTGTGTGGATGGTGCCATGTCTAAGAACATCTGTTTTGAATGCAGAAGGCCACAGGTTCAGTCTCTGGCATCTCCAGATAAGGTGGGAGATACTCTGCCTGAAACCCTGGAGAGTTGCCGCTGGTCAGTGTAAACAAGACTGTGCTTGATGGGACAGTGATCTGACTCAGTAGTAGGCAGCCTCCTATGTTCTTAATTCACCCTAAGCTGCCTTACACTAAAGCAGGCCAGTGATCCATCCACTCCTGCATATCAACTCGGCAGGGAAGCCCTTTTCCATCCACAGTACCCTAAATATTTTCTAACTGGAGATGTTGAGAACTGAATCTATGACTTCATATGTTCTTGATCACTGAACTACATATGCTAATGTGATTGCGTACATCTATCCCTTCATTTAGACTGGTCTTCACACTGGAGACAAACAGCCGCAGGCTCAGAGAGAGGATGGATATTCTGGGTTCTGTTCCAAAGCAGAGCATCCTCAGACCTCTGGTTTCGGTGTTATTTTCAACCCACTTTCAAGAAGTGAGGTTTACTCTAGGAAAGGAGTCCATGAATTTCAGGGGGAAGCAGCAGGTCTTCAAGAGATGTACACTACATAAAGAGGGACTGATGCCAGCAAAAGAAAACTAGAAAGCAGTACGGCCTACATCTTGTTGGGCAACTTGCAGAGCTGCCATTTCTTGTAGCCAACACAGATATTGTTCAATGACACCAACTTTGCAAATAAGGCCGAAGTGTTTATTAGCCCACTTGCCAATACGTAACTCTAGTAGCCATAAGTGGCACACAGCCATATATGGAGAAACAAAGAATCAACTCCCTTTGACTTCACAACAGCTTATTTGCTTGGTTGTCTGCAGCCTTTAGTTAAAACAACATACAAAATGCATTGTATTAAGTGAAATTCCTTACAAAAACATGTATGTTAGTGAAAACTGTATACAAAAATGTTCATTAAGGGAAATCCACCAAAAGGATGGCTTCTCATGAGAATCTTTTTTTTTTTAAAGGACCCTACAAATTGCTGCAGAAATGTGGAGAATTGAATCTAAGATTGGAAAAAATGAGAAACTGAGCTGAAATTGAACTATTTATCCATAGGATTATATGTATTCACATTATATTTGCTTAGGATGGCTTGGCCCATGGTAGGGTGTGGGTTTTTTTTTTTTTTTTGCAGTCTATAAATCACCTCTAAGCCCCTCACTGCTTTGTATATTTATTGTGTTCTATGATTTAGAGTTAATATTGGTTTTCACCCCCACCTCATTCTGAAACAGGACAGAACACCCTTCAGAATTTTTGGGCTACACCCACATATCTGGTTTGTTGCTATATTTTGGTGTGCAGGTGCATTATACATATCCACACAGCATTGCAGCATGCCTACTATATTGCAAGCCATTAATTGCCTTGGATACATAGGTAGAAAGGCAGCATTTAAAATTAGTAAACATTATTGTGATTCCTCATCAGTTGTTTGTGTTGCAAGCCTCTAAAACCAGGAATGCTTTCCCCCCTTTACAACTACTACTTCTTGGCTCAGTCACCTCCAGCCTTTGAAGTTAATGGTCATCACCAGATCCAAAGAGCAAATTCATGGGATTCACTGCTTCACATTACAGCGACCATGACTATCTCAGACCCTCCAAGTGCCCCTATTTTCCAGGGAAAGCCATTCCTGTTTCTGACTTGATCCCTGAATGTCCTGCTTTTCCTTAGGACGTCCCTATTTTCATCGGATGTCATGAGTGGCAGGACAATGGGGAGGAAAAAGAGGGTCCCGGGGCAAGGGGTGTAGCTGAGACTGGGACACACTAGGGAAAACAGGGGATGGAGAAAGAAATACTCACAGGGTGACAGAGGATGACAAGGGAATGGGGGCCAGTGCACAGGAACCACAGCAGCAGGACCCATCACCAGAGCCAGAGGAGCCCCTGTCTCCACGAACACAGTGGGCTTTGAGGCAGCGGGCAGGACACTCCAGGAGGCAGAGGCAAGCAAGAGCCCACAACCCAGCTCACTAGCTAGCTCTGGGAGGAGGGGTGTGATTCCTCAGCTGGAGTAGGCTTGGAAGAGGTGAGGGTCACATGCCTCATCAAGCCCAGATGCTGCAATCATAAGATCCAAACAATCCACATGAAAGGTTGTTACAGTTCCACAGAATCCTCTGTGAAACTGTAACAACCTTTCATGTGGATTGTTTGGACCTTATGAACAGACAGGTGGAATAGACACTATTACACGGATGGACCTTATGCATGAACTGACTAAAGAATGATCTGATCCACTGGGTCTTCTGCTTTGTTCGTTTGTTGAACTTTATGAGTTACTTCCATTGAAATTTATGATTTGATACATGAATAGTATACCTTATTTATCTAAGAACACAGCCGGTTACGTCTCGTGTGTTTATTCAGATGCTGCAATCAGCATGCAAAGAATAAAAGGGCAGCAGAGCTGAGGAGCTGGGTCTGTTCAACTAACTGCCTATGTTGATGGATTTCAGCTTGGATGCTTCAGGATTTCTGTGGGACTGTGCTTTGGTTTGGACTTTGGGCATGTGGATTGACCCTGGAATGTAGATTTGATGTACTGACTTGCTGCCAGGTAAGCCAGGGGTTCAGGGCTTTGGAAAAATGTTGGAGGGTATGGTAGGATGTCCCTATTTTCATCAGTGAAATGTTGGGGGGTATAGAGTTATGCAACCTCTGAGCCAAGGAGATATGTCCATAGGGTTGCCATGTGTCCTCTTTTTTCCAGGACAAGTCCTCTTTTTCAGGGGTAAAATTTCTGTCCAGGTGGATTTTGAAAAATTTGCCCACACATCTCTTGCAGGGCCATCTTTACCCAGGGGTGCAAGGCACCCGGGCGCCAAATTCTGGGGGGCGCCAGGCACCCACCACTGAAGCCGCCTAAGCTCTTAACTATCTACCTGTTATGAAATAATAAATAATTTTGATCAAACTAGAAAAACAAAATACATATATACCTAGGTATTACCGAAATGTATACCTACTGTTTCACTAAAGGACTTCAGACTTTGTGCGCTCATTCACCAAAGACTTGTCATTCACAACGGCGGCACTTGTCATTCACAACAAGAGATAAGGCGTAAGCGTGGTGTCTGACATAAGCATAATAAAAGTTAATTTGGGGGCTAAACTAAATTTGGGGGTGCTGGGCGGATCTTTGCCCCCTGGCGGCGCATATGCTAAAGACAGGGCTAGTCTCTTGCTATACTTTCTGAATGAGAAATAGTCATAACTAGTGGTTGATGACTTGCTTTCCTCTTCTTTTCCTGCCCTCCTCAGCAATATATCACAGCTTCTATAGCCTACATTTAGTAGGGGTATTTAAAATGAGCCATCATACCATCCTCGTTTTTGCTGTTCAATATATGGCAACCATAAAAATGTAAGCTACACAACCTTTAGAAGACAACTGAAGGCAGCCCTGTATAGGGGAGTTTTTCAATGTTTAATGTTTTTGTGGTGAGTCATCAAGTTATAAGGCATCAAGTGATTGCATGCATGTGTGAAACTGCTCCTGTACTTCTACAATTAGCTTCACCCCAGGTCTGGGGAAACCTTTAAGCAGTGCTGAGGTTAATAGACAGGGGTGTGTGCATACATACATACATACATACATACACACATACATACACATACCTATGCTTGATACTGGGAGATTATGGCATAGTTTAGATTTAGAAGACGGAATAGGGAGGAGGGAAGCAGGGACAATGGACTGTGGGCTCCTTGCAAACCTTTTCTGCTGTTGACAGGTGGAGCCTGACTGGCTGCCTGCCTCTATTCAGCTCTGGGAGGAGTGACTTTTAAAACTCAGCAGGGAATTCCTCACAGTTAGCACGCAGCTCAGATACTAACCAGCAAGCATGCTGTCCTGGCTCAAGCTATATCTTTCACTTTCACTCTTCCAGTTTTTCCTAGGGCCAGTTATCACAAGTCTACAAAACACACACAAAAAAGGATTGTAAAAGCTTCTAAAAACAGTAAAAAATATCATCTCTGCCAGGAACAGTATGGTTCAGCCATCAAATGCCTGGCTATGCCCTTTGGCATTAGGTACACTTGTTTTGCATTGATCCAAATGGGGTTTTCATAACATAGTAGCCAATGAGCCAAGTAAGCAAGCCACTTCCATGGAGTGTTATTAGGCTTTATTATTATTATTATTATTATTTATTAATGCACATTCTGCTTAAGGCCAAAATAGGCTTCTGAGCAGTTTATGAAATGTAAAAGCCTCTTAATGTAAATATTAAAATATAAGCATCCATAATTAATGCATAAGAAAAGATATCCATAAAAACATTGCAGTATAAACACTCATACTTAAAATACACAGTGAAATAATCCCTTTAAAACAGGCATAGGCAAACACGGCCCTCCAGATGTTTTGGGACGACAATTCCTACCATCCCTGACCACTGGTCCTGTTAGCTAGGGATGATGGGAGTTGTAGTCCCAAAACATCTGGAGGGCTGGTGTTCTCCATGCGAGCCTTCACCAGAATGACCCTACGGCTCAATCCTCAGTGGCCCTTTCACTCTTGCTCCAGCCAGCACAACAGGTAAGAAGACCTTCTCAGTGGCTAAAAAGGACCCATTACGTGCCACTTGGGTGGCTATAGGACAGTGGTTCCCAACTGGGGCCCCCCAGTATATTCTGAGGGGGCCACAGGTGAAAATTGCGTAAATGGGGGGCCACAGCTGCCCCCTGCCCTCCCAGCTATGCCTATCAGGGGCTACAGGAAGGAAACAAGGTTGGAAGGGTGCACGGTCAGAAAAAGGTTGGGAAACACTGCTCTAGGACGCTGGAGACAAGGATCTTGCTGCAGAAATAGGACACCACCACCCCCCAACCCCAGACCACTACACTTCTGATTGTCGGGTCCTGGACTGACCTCATCTATCTAGGCTGGATATTCAATCCTTCCAGAAGTCGTCTTCTCCCAGTTTATCAGCTCTTGTTCTTTTAGTTATCCTTGTGTGCTGACATGTGGCTTGGTTCTCAATCCTGCTTCCTAAATTGCTCTCCCGTCTTGACTTTTGGATTGCTCCATGATCATGCCTGCTTTCGATTTGTCCTTCAGCCCTGGCTATAGGCTTGTTTCATGGTTTGTGGTTTCCTAGCTTCTGCCTCCCCCTCAGACTGCAGCCCTGTCACACATTGAAGCTTACTCCAATTACCAGTAGTACCAGTAACAGCAGCAGTGATTGCACCACCGTCGTTCTGTTGGGTGCCAGTTTTAAACCATTTTCCTTTGTTTCTGTCATAGGATAGGATGACAAAATGCCAAGACAAAGATGCGTTTCTGCACATTTAAAAGTTTAGAAGAGGGTTTGTTTTTTTCAGGTGCAGGTTTTCTCACCCTGCATGACAAATTCCAACTGCCAATATTCCCTCTGTGACCTAAGAGGCTGAAAGCCCCCATTGCATCTGGTCATTCTAGTGAGGAGGACCAGTAGAAATACTTTGGGGGGGGGAGATGATTAGCTTTAATTAAATGCAACAGAAGGGTTTAGGAGGCAAGTCCTTTCCTCCGGGGCAGGAGGGGTAGGAGAGCTTTCAATAGGGTCTTTAAGTGGGGTGTGTGTCTGACTCTCATTCGAGTTCCTTCTGCTGTGTGCCTGCAATGTCTTCCCAGGCTGGTGCCTTGGACAGGGCCTTTTTGCCAGCTGAGCAGGTCAGGGAGATGAAAGCATGCCTTTGTAGGCCTGCCCCAGGTTCCTAGGCGACGGACATCACTTCACACTGGCACAGAACAATGGCCAGCCCTGGTCCCTTGGAGTTGTCTCTAGCTGATGTCACCATCTATCATGGCCATCATACTTAGGGGAGGGGAGCAAGTGCGCACACACAAGGAGGACTGCTTTCAAGTCCCCCGAAGGAGCGTGCCTGCTGCCTCCACCCATCCACAATCTACCTCCCACTCTCAGGGTTGGGAGCAGGGTGGAAAGCATGTGAACAAGGCTCTGACAGTACCATAATGTAGACTTCTCGAATGACCGGGGTTTATACATTGCATTCTTAAACACACACTCCCTTGGGAGTAAGCTCCAGAATAGGGACTTAACATCTGACTACAGTATATGTAAAGTATTTGAAATACGCATGCACCACCTTTGACAGTGAACTCGTTCAAGTCAGCTTCCAATTCACACACAACACACACAGAAATGTTATGCGATCAAAATACTGGCAGTTAAACACAAGGAGACTAGCAGCTAATGTGTGAGACAGTGTGATGAAAGTGTTGGACTATGACTTGAGAGAACAGGGTTCAAATCCCCACAAAGATATGAAGCTCACTGGATGACCTTGGTACCCAGTCACTGTCTCTTGGCTTAGCCTACCTCGCAGGTTTGTTGTGAGAATAAAATGGGGAAGATGAGAAGGAGGACCATGTATAAGGAAAGATGGGATATAATAAATAAGTCAACCAACCAACCAACCAACCAACCCAACCCAGAATGATTAAAAGATGATAAAGCTCAGCAGCGGAACCATACCAATAGTTAAAAACTCAACTCTTAAGAGAAAGCCAGCAATAACAGGCAAGTTTTCAAATATTTCTGAAAGCATATAGTGGTGTGGTCTGGTGGAGCCCCCTTGGCATTGAGTTCCAGAAGTGTGAGGCTGACACACAGAAAGCCCTCTCTGTATTGTCCATGCCATGAACTACTTCTGTTGGTGGGCAAATGAGAAGGGCCTCAGTTGCTAGTTAAGGGCTGTAAAAGTGGTACTTCTGTAAGCAGTCCTTTGGATAAACTGGACCCAAGTAAGGCCTTTTCAGACCAAGGGCTCTGTTCCCTTCTGGGCTATGGGTCAGAGGTAGATGGGGCCAGAGGCAAAAGTGGGCAGAACAGCAAATTTATATTTTATCTTTATGCAGCAGGGTAGTTTCTACATCCATTCATAGTCAAGCAAGAGGTCTTGCCAGAGTTCAAGGACGCATTCCAGTCAGGCAAAAACACTAAAGGAGTGTTAGGTGTTGTACCTGTGGAGAAGGGGTGTGGTTGTGGTGGGAGTTTCAAGGGCGAGGAAGAGAGACCTGGAGGGCTGTGTTTGACCTCAGGACTGTAGTTTCCCACTCCTACTTTAAAGTTTACAACCAGCCTTTTAAACTGGGCCCAGAAGTATGGCAATAAGCAATGCAGCTGGTACTGTAATGGTGCCACACGATCCAACTGTCTGGCTCCCAGGAAAACTCAAGTGACCACATTCTGGACCAGTTGGAGTTTCTGAAACATCTTTAAAGTCCATTCCATTTAGAGCAGGCTTCCTCAACCTCGGCCCTCCAGATGGTTTTGGCCTACAACTCCCATAATCCCTAGCTAGCAGGACCAGTGGTCAGGGATGATGGGATTTGTAGTCTTAAAACATCTGGAGGGCCGAGGTTGAGGAAGCCTGATTTAGAGCATAGAGCTGTTTTGATGTAGGGTTGCCGTGCTATTAATTTTAGCCACAGCTCAGCCCTGGAATCTGACCCTGGCAGGGCTGGGTGGAATTTCCCCCTGTAAATTTCTGAGTTTTCTTGGAATTCTTGTAGCTTCCCTAGAAATTCCTTAAAAAATGTTTTTTCCTAAGGATAACACCCCCACCCCCCGCTCACACTTTGCTTTGAAATGTCACTTTGGGTGGCAAGGCTGCCCTGGAACACATGAAGCAATAATAAAGAGGTCATGTTTCTGAATGTTCTCTCAGTACCTTGCAACACAAAGTTGAAACCATCTTTACCTATAACATAATCCTTTTTAAAGAAATGGTCTTAAAAATGTTCTTAAACACACACACACACAGCATCACCACCAAAACCACCACCATCATTCTGGTCACCACCATTAACTATGTTGCTAAGATGGTTCTGACCAGAAAGGTGACTTTTTATTATTACCATTCTAACATTATAGTACTAAAATGTTGTAGCATTAACTGGTATGTTTGCAAATATATTGTTGGAAAAGGTTTTCAGTACTCATTGAAAGATTGATTTTTTAAAAAAAATATAGGCATGGCTGCAAAAAGAATGTCTTATGTCATTGCAATGTCAGGCAATTAACAGGTGGAAGGCCCCCCCTCACCTGTCAAAATGATCCACAGAGATAGGAAGGTCAGGATATGGGCCCAGTAGCTGGATTCTCTTCCCCGCTCCTGTTACAGCAAATGTGTATGGCCGCTCTTGTGACCTGGACTTTCTCTACCCCCATAGCTATGTCTCATCTGCTGATCTGAGTGGAATGGAACAGAATTAATGTACGAAGAGAGCAATGATGATTAGGGCAGCACTAGGGGCAACTCATTTGGAAGCAGTCTTGTCCAGTCAAACTGGTTTTCTATTGGTTTCAAAGTTGAATCAGTGGATGGAGGTCAATGTACAGATTCACAAATGCAGGCAATATGGCCCTGATACAATTTAGTGTGAAAGCACCAAACTCTTAATATAGGGAATCTGCAGTATGGAAATGCCTTGTGACCCACAGTATACTATTCCATAACAATCCAGTATGGCCCAGGCTGTAAATTGTAGCATCACATCATCTTGCACTCCATAGATAGCATGATGGATGAGTGGGAGGGAGAGATTCTTTCTCTCCTTAATCCTTGAGGCACCTCACTGAACACACACTGGATTGAGCTCGAGATGAGGGAAGATGGGCGAAAGAAAAGCTGCCCTAAAACCCTGGAAGAATTTGTGAGCCTCTCACTGCTAATCCAAGCTGAAGATCAGGAAAGCCAGTGGAATAACTTCTTGATCTTTTTGTTATTTTTATTTTGCATGTGCCTGAGTAAAATTAGTTCCCATAAAAGTGAGGAGTTGTCAGCGCTGACTTTAGAGGCAGGCACGGGGCAGACAGCTGTTATGCAGAGCTTGCAAGACAAAGCCCAGCTGATGCCCCTCAGTCCTGCCCTAAAACATCCCCTGCTTTTTCCACCCCCAGCCCTTCTCTCTATAACACATTTGCTAGAGCTACCTCTGTTGCTGCAGACTTCTCCCTTCTCCATGGATAGGCTGTTCCTATAACTATGATTCAACATTGCTATTTAGTACTACTAGAGATGCCTGAACAACCTATTGTTCACCCTGAAAGCAGCAAATAGCACGGCTGCATTATGGTCAATCCTGCTCATGAGCATTTTGTGAAGAAAATAGATACAGTCGTACCTTGGTTCTCAAACGGAATACATTCTGGAAGTCCGTTTGACTTCCGAAAATGTTTGAAAACCAAGGCGCACCTTCCAGTTGGCTACAGGACCTTCCTGCACTTAATCGGAAGCCGTGTAAGCTGCATTAGACGTTTGGCTTCCCAAAAACGTTTGCAAACTGGAACACTCATTTCCGGGTTTGTGGCGTTTGGGAGCCAAAACGTTTGAGTTGCAAGGTGTTTCAGAACCAAGGTATGACTGTATATAGATCACCCATGTAGGGTAATTAATAAAAGAATTGGCTGGCTCTCTAGATCCAAAGCACAGGGCTAAACCTTTTAAATATCCTGTTCTGAGTTGCTACCAGAGCTTCCCTGGTTCTACCCCTTTAGCACTGAACAGACCACACATCCCAAAAAGTTTTAAAAATGCTTTACTTACAAAGTTCCAAAGGCCAGGTTCGTGCATTCATCCATGCAGCAGCAAATAAACACAGGCAGAAATCTTGGGATACAAAATATAGTGAAATAGCTCTAATCATGCGGTTTGAGTAAGCTCAGGCATGTCCTATCACATGGTGAAAGAGAACAAAAAGGGAAGAAACTTAACTTACTTACATCCAGGCGAGGGATGTGACCTAGCTGAATCTAGGAATACAGATCTGTGGTCTTAACACCTTCATACATTAACTATCCCCAAGCTTGCTAGGTATAAAGGTAAAGGGACTCTGGGGTTGCAGTGCTTATCTCACTTTACTGGCCGAGGGAGCCGGTGTACAGCTTCCAGGTGATGTGGCCAGCATGACTAAGCTGCTTCTGGCGAACCAGAGCAGCGCACTGAAATGCCATTTACCTTCCCACCATAGTGGTACCTATTTATCTACTTGCACTTTGACGTGCTTTTGAACTGCAACATCCCTAACCATACGCACTTCTCTAGCCACCATCCCATTTTGAGATCCTATTCAGTTTGTTTCACTATCTGCCAACATGTGAATTTGGGGGAAATTCCATTATCCACCAAAATAAAAAAAATATAGATGTGCATTCACCAGCGGTGCTAAAAGCAACTTGAATGCCTCTTCTTACAAGTGCTTGTTTGTATGCCATTTATTTAAAATATTTATTTTTAAATATTTGTCTAGGCATGGCAGCCCTGCAGCATATGATCTCACTTGATGGATACAACACAAATTAAAACATTAAAATCATGCACATGCAATTGATAAAAGATCAGGTAAAAATACATTGTTCTTAAAAACCTATAAAAAGAGGTGGGGAGAGAACCCATAAGATATCTCACCTTCCACCCAAAACAAGGCGACAGAAGCTCTTACTTGCATATTCAGGCCAGTAATGGTACAGGTTCAACAGCAGACATAGCAGCAGGAGTCAAGATTAGGAGCCAGGCAAGTATTTCAGAACTGAGCAGAAGCAGCAAAGATGTCCTAACCAGTTTCCACATCCCTTTCACTAAGCATTTCAAGAGAAGGCATGGCAAACCTACCAGCAACGCTCGTATGCTTTGCAAGAATGCCAAGTTTGTAAATGCACTCCATTTGGATGGTTGACTCTGTTTCCCTCTACAGAGACTGAGACTGGATTTTGGCAACAAGGCTGCACCCTACCTTTCTGACTCTTTGTTCAGCCTCTGCCATCTATGGCTCAGCCATCCCCAACAGGTGGCCAGTGTCCTCCTCAGCCCCCAATGAGGCTCTCCACTCCACAGGAGGGGCAGAACTTCCATTCCTCTTTCCCACACTTTGCCCTGCCCCTTCTGCTTCCTCCTAATCCTCACTAGTCTGAGCCTGCCAATCCATGCCTGATCCTGACAGGACTGTGGGGCTTGTGTCATAAGAGCTACAAAGGAGGTTCCTAACTTTACACCTGTAAACACTAGCACTAGTCTCCTACAAAAGCCTGAAGTATAGGCAGGTCTGCCTGGCACTGAAAACAACAAAATCTAGGCTTATCTTGCTTTCTGGGGGAAGGCATGTGGTGTGCCGCCACAGAGAAAGTTTTGATTTTCCAAATTTGTAAACAAACAAACACACATAAATCCTAACTGTAATTATTCCACTATTATTAACATTGTTAGGTGACTTCCTCAAATCCCCCGGCTGAATTTCAATGTATATCATTGTAACAGTTTTCCAAGACTAATTTCTCATAAAATTTACTTAGTCAATTAACTTCTTTCTTACTTTTCATAGAAACTTTAAACATATTATTATATATAATCACATATTTAAATCCTAAGCCAATCTGGTATTTGCAAGTATTTCTATTTAAATTATCTTAGCATATTTAACTAAATATTCTTTAAATTTCATCCATTCTTCCTGGTACTCCTCCTCCTTCTGGTCGCGGACTCTTCTGGTCAGGTCGGCTAGCTCCCAAAAGTCCATCGTCTTCATCTGCCATTCCTCCACTGTTGGTACTTCTTGTGTTTTCCAATTCTTGGCTAACAAAATCCCTGAAGCAGTTGTGGCATACAAAAACAATCTAACATCTTTCTTGGGCAATTCCGGACCTATTATTCCAAGAAGGGAGGCCTCTGGTTTCGTAATAAATGTATATTTCAACATTTTTTTCAATTCATTATAAATCTTCTCCCAGAAGTCTTTCACCTTGGGGCAGGTCCACCACATATGATAAAAGGTACCTTCTTTTTCTTTACATTTCCAACATAGATTATCACTATTGTGATAAATCTTTGCTAATTTTACAGGAGTTAAGTACCATCTATACATCATTTTCATAATATTTTCCTTTAACACTGAACATGCAGTGAACTTAACCCCTTTCCTCCACAACCTTTCCCAGTCTTCAAACATTATGTTTTGTCCAACATCTCTTGCCCAATCTATCATCACAGATTTAGCTTGTTCGTCCTTTGTATGCCACTCCAACAACAGATTATACATTTTAGATAAATTTTTAACTTTAGAATCTAACAACTCCATTTCCAACTTGGTTTTTTTCTGATGCAAAACCATTTTTCTTGTCTAATTTATACAATTCATTGATCTGATGGTAATGTAACTAATTTATTTTATCTTTAATTTGATCAAATGGTTTTAATTTAAATCCTTTTTTCTCTTCCAGTAATAGATCTGAATATCTCAACCAATTAGTTTCCATATTTAACTTTTTCTGGGTCTTTGCCTCCATTGGCGAAAGCCATCTGGATGTTTTCCTATCTAAAAGATCTTTGTATTTTATCCAAACATTATATAAGGGTTTTCTAATTACATGATTTTTAAAACCATTATAGGCCTTTATCTTGTCATACCACAGAGAAAGTTCTGTCTTGCGTCCCTGCGTATTGCACATCTCCCGTTGGTGCTACAGCAAGAATACAAGTACATGCAAGAGTTGTGTTAACATTTAACATTTGGACATGCATCAGATTATAGGCAGGGGAAGTGTGTGAAATTATCCTTGGGGCTGAACTTCACATTACTAGATGCAGGTCAAGTGGCAGGAAGTGAAAGGATTTAGTAGCCCTTCTCCTGTGGCGCTAAAGTATGAAGGTTCAAGATGATTACCATGGGCTATGTCCAACATTTTCAGTCTACTAGCACAAAGGCTGTTGTGCTAGTCGATAGATGAGTTGTAATGTTGCATAAGAGGAATCCAGCGCAACATTTGTGATAGCAGAAACTCATTCCACAACAGATTGTAATTTCTTGTGCAACAACATTCACCTGGAGTTAAACATTTCACCAGTGAGTCACACATACCATGACGTGGCTTTAACTTAGCTCTAAATTGGATACAACCCTGTGTCTATTCTTTTCACTACTTGTTAAACACTGAAATAAGCTTTGTGGATGTCTACAACAAAGGCAGATGTATACCCCTTTTTTGCACTCTTTCCCCTTCTCCAAATACATCAGATTTGTAGAAGGCAACCTCTAGCAGGGCTGCCCTTCTGAATGGGCCTAATGTAGTGGCAGATTTGGGTCACAACCAAAGGGCACCATATTACGAATTATTTAGTTTATTACGTTTTTATTTATTATTATTTTTTATAATTAATTTTTATTCAGTTTCCAATATACATTCCATCCGTTTTTTACGTCAATTTCTAACATCTACCTCTTTTAGACTTCCCCCAGCCTATCTGACAATTTCCATATTATCACAATTACTCGCATTTCTTAAATTTATATTGCGCTTTAACAATCTTAGTCTTATCATCTCTTTTAAGCAACATTTCTATCAGTCATTTTCACAAAGCTTCTTGAAAGCCAACAAGCGTCAGTTGGTCCTCACATACATTTTTGATATACTCTGTAAATTTATTCCAGTCCTCGGTGAATCTCTGATCGCGTTGGTTCCGAATTTTCCCCGTTAATTTGTCCATTTCTGCATATTCCATCCGTTTCAATCTCCATTCTTCTCTCGTCGGCACTTCTTCCTGTTTCCATTTCTGGGCCATCAAAATTCTAGCTGCTGTCACTGCATATCTAAATAATTTCACATCATTTTTTAAAATTTCATTCCCTAATATTCCCAATAGAAAAGCCTCTGGTTTCTTAACAAAAGTGTATTTCAACATTTTCTTCATCTCATTATAAATCATTTCCCAGAAACCTTTCACTTTCTTACACTCCCACCACATATGATGAAATGTTCCTTCTTTTTCCTGACATTTCCAACATTTATTACTGACTTTATACATCTTAGCAAGCTTCACTGGTGTTACGTACCATCTATACATCATTTTCATAACATTTTCTTTTATTGTAGTGCATGCAGTGAATTTCATTCCTTCTTTCCACAATTTTATCCACTCATCAGATTGTATATTATAACCAAAATCTTTGGCCCACTGAATCATTACTGATTTTACTTTTTCATCCTTTGTATGCCACTCAAGTAATAATTTATACATTTTTGATAAAATTTTAACATCACTATTCAAAATTTCTTGATGAAATCTAGATTTCTTTTCCTGAAAACCTCTTTCTCACATCTCTTTTTTAAACATTGCATTTAACTGAAAATAGTGCAACCAATCATTCACATTTTCTTTAACTTCTTCATATGGTTTCAGTTTCCATTTATTACCTTCTTTGATTATCAAATTCTCATATGTAATCCATCTCCCTGTCATGTTGATCTTTTTCACACTCATTATCTCCAATGGTGATAGCCAATATGGAGTTTTAAACTCTAATAAGTTTTTATACCTATTCCAAACTTCAATCAACGGTCCTCTAAAGATGTGGTTTTCAAAACCTTTATGCACTCTATTATTTTCACACCATAAATACGCGTGCCAACCGAATCTATTATCGTAACCTTCCAAATCCAACAATTCTGTGTTTTCTAACTTTATCCATTCTTTCACCCAGCAAAGACACGAAGCTTCATAATATAACATTAAATCTGGCAAGGCAAAGCCTCCTCTATCTTTTGCATCTGTTAATATCTTAAATTTTATTCTTGGCTTCTTCCCCTGCCAGATATATCTTGACGTTATTCTTTGCCATTCTTTAAATATTGTCACACCTTTAATTATTGGTATTGTTTGAAACAGAAACAACATTTTCGGTAGCACGCTCATTTTTATCGTTGCAATTCTTCCCCATAATGATAGTTTCATTCTTCCCCACACCTCTAGGTCCCGTTTAATTTTATTCCATATTGGTACATAATTATTTTGGAACAAATCGATACTCCTGGGAGTTAATGTGATCCCTAAATACTTAACTTTCTTAACCACATTCATCTCTGTTTGTTGCTGTATTTTTTCTATTATCTCTTGATCCATATTCTTAGCAATTATTTTAGTTTTTTTCTTATTTAACTTAAAGCCGGACACCTGACCAAAATGTTCTATCTCTTCTAGCACCTCTTTAACACTCTGCATAGGATCTTATTACGTTTTTAACACCATGGGGGTACCAATCAGAATTTCCACCTCAAGCATCACAACACTATAAAC
Source organism: Podarcis pityusensis (assembly GCF_964106645.2). Lineage (NCBI taxonomy): Eukaryota > Metazoa > Chordata > Lepidosauria > Squamata > Lacertidae > Podarcis > Podarcis pityusensis. The sequence continues at coordinate 17,279,900 of NC_138039.1, forward strand.
AGTGTCTCCACTTTTGAGTTTTGGAATATTCGGTTATCGGAAGAAGAAATCCTAAACACATAGGTTAAAAAAATGAAAACCCTTAGAAAATGATGCATGTTTCTTTTAACACTGACCACCAACCCTGGAATCTTCCTTTTCTCCTCCTAATTCAAGAGAGACTAGATTGTATTTATTTAATGTATTTATCTATGGTATTTTTACTCTTCTCTTCGGCCAAGTTGGTTTCCCAAGGGTGGCTTAGTCTTTACAACAATAAAATCCATAATATAAAAATTCAAGACAACATGGTGTCTATTTATTGATTTTTGGAAAACAAAATATGAAATTGAAGTTAACAGAGATATTTGCTTTATTGCAATAATGGATACTCCCTTTTAGTATTACACAATTGTGTACATAGGCTGCATATGAATTAGATTAGATGTATATATTTTCCCTGTTGTGTGTGTGTGTATACCTGTATATATACATATATAGTTAATAGAATGAACTAAAAAATAATTGGCATCTGCCATGTAGGGAAGGGTGTGCAATAGACAGATATGCTATTGTCAATGTTCCAGTATGGCTGACAGACCTTGTTTGTTTTATTTGAGAACTTGATCTCAGAACTTGGCAAATATAAACTGAATTTTTGCATTCTGAAAATGTTAGGGTTGGAGGACTTAAATCGGCTGTGGGTGTAAGGAAGAATAAAAACATACCTTTGGGTTGCAGGAAAAAAATATTTTGAAGTTAACATCCCCAAAACTATTTAGCAATACGTATTGCCAGGTTCCTGCTTGTTCACTGCCATGTTATGAAATATCCTCCACCCCATTTTCTTAATATAAAAACAAAAGTAACTATTTTTCGTCGAGAATAATCTGTGTTTTAGACACATACGAGGCAAAGATAGCAGCATTGGTCCATGAGACAAAAAGTCCAGCATCCCACAGTGGGGCCAAAATCTTTATTACAACCGAACAAGATGTCAGGAAAATCGCGTCTATGAAGAAAGATCACAGCATTTGGGACTTTTTAGTTTGGAGAAAAGGCAAGTAAGAGACGACCTGATAGAAGTTTATAAAATTATGCATGGCATGGAGAAACTGGATAGGGAAGTTTTTTATTCCCCTCATAACAAGAGGACTCATGGACATTCAATGAAGCTGAATGTGGGAAGATTCAGGACATATTGAAAAAAAGCACTTCTTCCTGAGTGCATGGTTAAACGATGGAAATTGGTCCTCAATGAGGCCGTGGTGGCAACCAACCTAGATGGCTTTAAAAGAGAATTAGACAAATGCATGAAGGAGAGGGCTATCGATGGCTACAAATAATGGTGGCTATGGTATGGAAAGGGAAATTGTTTTTGTTTTTTGTGGGTTTCCCACAGGCACCTGGTTAGTCACTGTGAGAACAAGATGCTGGAGTTGCTGGGCCATTGGCCTGATTCAGCAGGCTATTCTTATACAATATTTATTCACATATAAGCCCCATTGAGTTCAGCCTACTCCCAGCTAAGTGTGCATAGGATTGCCGGCTTGATCTGTTAGCTAATTTGGAGTAGGTTTTTTTTAATAAAAAAACCAAACTCATTGCATTTATTATTTCCTTTTGATACAGCCAAACTACAGGGTGAGTCTTTTAAAAGAGGCCCCGTGGAACATATGTACTCTGTATCCACATGGCCTCTTTTAAAGGACTCACCCTGTATAATTAACAACGTTTTGGAGGAGGAAGAATGGTATCAGGCAAAGCTCTCTGAGACGGATACCTTGTACAGCCAATCAGAATCTGAGAAGAAGCAGCGAGAGCCAATTGGAAGCAGACCTGTCTTAAGTCCCAGCCTTCGTGTGCTGTGGTGATTCTGAGGGGAAATTCCTGAGAGGGGAAATCTGCTCTGGAACCTTCCGTATGAAAAAGCCATCTGGTGCCTTTCTGAGGGAAGTGGTGAGCCCCTCATCTAATTGTGGCTGTGGTGAAGGGAGGGCAGCTTGCAGTGCCTGGAAGCAAGTTAGGCTTGTGTATCCTCAGCACTGACCAGAAGAGGAATAACCTCTGAGAAGAGGGGAGAAACGCCATGGCGCACCTGTAGCAGCAAAACCAGAGGGCTTCATCTGCCCCAATAAAACATGCCTCTCCTGTCTCGGTCTCTACAGCCACAACAAGTGCTGTAACAGACCAGGAGGAAGAGAACTTGCCAGTCAGGCCTGTGTCTCTGCCAGGGTCCTACACACGAGTAGGACGATCCTAACTCTTCCACTGTTCGGATTCCGTTCTTGGACCGAGGTAAAGTTTGCAAACTGGGACACTGCTAGCGGTTTTGCAGAGTCCATAAACCGAATAGTTTGTGAACAGGTCTGTTCTTAAACCGAGGTACCACTGTATATTGCAGCCCTGTAATATGTTTCAGTGCTATGGAAAAACCCTTGTTTTGGAGATTGTTTATATGGATAAGCCCTGACTTTGCTCCACACATCTGTGTGGAGATGAATTCAAGTAGCTTAAGAATTCTGTCAGGTTCATGGTGTGTGAGAACATGAGAAGTGCCTGATGAGCAGAGCTGCTTCTACTTTTTGCATAGCAAGACATCCAATTTCAGTCCTTGAACAAAGATTCATACACAAAGCCTCACAACAGATATAGATGGTTACAGTGAAAGCTATGGAATATAGAGCCATTGTTGTTTTTTAAACTTAAATCATAAACTTGATCTCCGGCAGTTTCTGCACTAGCAGCTAGTGGATTATATCCTTCTTCTAATGCCCACTACCTCTCAGGTCACTGGCAGGTAATATATTTGAGCATTCATCCTGATTTCTTTGTGGGGAGGTTATACAGCATTGTGTTGCTATCCCTTAATTTACAGTGCATTTTCCAATCTGATTTTTTTGAGGTGGGTTTGTTGCACAAGAGGACCACAAATCAATTCTACTAGGAAGCACTTCTTTGATAGTCAACATTTTGCACAAGACATTATTTTTGAGAGGTAGAAGGTTTGGTGCTTTACAGCAGGCGATAGTTGTTTGAACTTACTTATTCTCTGGACTAGGAAGACAAAGCATTTAAAGTCTTCCTCCGCAGGCTTATGCTCAAATCATTTTATAAAGTAACAGGGTGTGTGTGCCATTTTGTAGTAATTATTTTCACATAGTAGCATTATATTCAAATCTAGCTTTGAACATTTGATTGGGTCAGGTGATATAGTAGTTTTAACTCAGAGCTGCAAAATGTTGGTATAAAAGGAGGATGCTGGAATGTACTTTTGCTGATTTGGTGTCTGCTAAAAAGATGTTCAAAGGTGGCACATCTAAAGCAGCCACTAGCTTATTAGAACAAAGCGTCATGTTGATCTGAAAGCCTGATGTTTCTTCAGAACTCAGCTTCGTTTCAGGGGAATAGAGTAACTCTTGCCGATTGCTGGTTCCAATTTATTCACTGCTTGGAGGAGACAATAATCAAGGAAGGAGATAAATAATCTTCAGATGGAACAATTAAATTTAATTGTCTGAAGACTATTTGTCTCCTTCCCTGACTATCGTCTCTGCTGCACGGCTAAATTGAATCCAGCTATCAAGAATATTAAGCTTTGTTTTACTTTGAGACTTGTCTAGCTGCTGAGACCAAAACCCTGGGTTAGGATTAAGTGATCATTGTTGGTGTTAATACAGTTTGAGGTCATTTTGAATCTTTCACCCATGGAATTGCCTGCTTTGCAGACTCAAAATCTTTTTGAAAAACTCAAGAGGCCCTCCTTGGCTGCTGGGTGCTAGTATGACTCAGCTGAAGTCAGAGATTTTACAAACATGTGCCAAATAAAAGTATAGTCCTTGGAAGGCTAGTAACAGAAGCAGACCCAGAGAGTGGATCTGACAAAGCAGATTGTTCCCTAGGTGTTTGGGGTTTGGCCCTGTTCAAATTCAGGTTCTATCACAGAATCCTTAGTTGGGCCTTGGTGACTAGTACATAACCTCAGTTCCCCAGCTGCAAATTAGAATGAAAATGATCTTGCATAGATGTTTTGAGGATGACTGTGAAAAAAAATGCAAAGTATATCAAATGTTAAATGAGGTGGAAATGAATAGTCATTTTAGGACAAAATAGCAACAACCATAAAGTTATTCACTCAAAACAGTTTATTTATTTAATCTCCACAGAATATTGTGATGACCATTAGTTTAGATAGCTTTAGAATGAGTACAGTGGTGCCTCGCAAGACGAAATTAATTCGTTCTGCGAGTTTTATCGTCTTGCCAATTTTTCATCTTGCGAAGCACGGTTTCCCATAGGTATTAACGGTTTTAAGAAAAAGGAAACAAACTTGCAAGACGTTTTCATCTTGCAAAGCAAGCCCATAGGGAAATTCGTCTTGTGAAGAAACTCAAAAAACCAAAAACTCTTTCGTCTTGCGAGTTTTTCGTCTTGCGAGGCATTCGTCTTGCGAGGTACCACTGTATTAGATAAATTAATAAAGGAATTAACCATGTCAGCTAATAATTGAACCTCAGTCTTCACATTTAGATCTCTAGTTGGAACTCTTCTTTAATATCTCTGCAGTTAACAGAAAATAGGAGAACTAGGACCACTAAATACAAGGCACACGTAAACCCCCTTTTACCCATTCAACCCCTAGTTAACATGAAAAGTGCTATCTAATATTAGTACAAAAGACATCAGAAGCACTAGATGCCAGGATGCTAGCTTTTTACACAGGCCTTCTTTACTTATTAAATATTAATAACTGGGAAAAGTACAGCAAAAGTTGCCAGTGCTGTGCTTCCAAGAGGCTGTAGCACTGCTTGTGGTGGTGCTATGGATCGCAGAGTTGAACGCAGTTTCCCACACAACCTCCCCCTTGAGACCCTGAAAATAGGTGTATTGTTTTTAATTACATTTTAACCTCATCTGGTATCATGTAATAGGAGACAATAAATGAGTGAATGAATGAGGCCATGATCCAAATCTTAAAAAAATATAACATGCAAAGCCATCCACAGACTTTTAGTTTTAGCTAGGTTAAAATTGTTGGAGGTGTCTATGCTCCTGAAGCAAAATAGGTATAATTTTAGATCACCAATACCATTCAATGCTCTAACTAGGAACACTGGATTACACAAGCAGTTCCTGCCCTTTACAGCACAAATACTAGACAATCTATTAAGCCTAATCTTTCAGAGTGAGTAATGGGCTGGATGAGAACCAATAAACTGAAGCTTAGTCCAGACAAGACTAAAGCACTAGTTATAGGTGGTTCCCTAGACTGGATGAATGGGATGTGGCATACTCTGGATGGAGTTATGCTATCTCTGATGGAGAAGGTATGTAGCATGGAGTACTTCTGTATCCGTTACTGTTGCTTGAGGCCTGTGGCCTTGGTGGTATGGATTGCCCTCCCATCAGCCATAACTTGTGGTCCAGCTGTGCTAGGAATGCTACTTCTGTTGTCTGCTCTGGTAACCTTAGGATGGAGGACTGCAGTGTGTTATAAATTGGGCTGCTTATCTGGTGCAGAATTCTGTGGCCAGATTGTTGACCAGAGTATGATGGTCTAAACATATACTGTAACCCCAATTCTGACATGACTGCACTGGCTAGTTTCCAGGCTCAATTCAAAATGCTGGTTTTGAGCTATAAAGCCTTATGTGGTTCAGGAAGTGGTCCCCTTGGCATACCTAGGTTACCTTGTGCACTTAGCAAAAAGCTGTATCCCCCCACCCCCTTGCATCCTTGGCAAGGAGTTGTATTGGCACCTCCGAAGCCAGGAGAGACCATGGACCAGAAACACAAAAAGGTTGCTCTTCATCTATTTTTGTGCTCTGTCATTGACTGCCTCCGCTGCCATCAGGGTCGGGTCTGCTATGTTTTGCCTCCCTCCCACCCCATTGGTCCATCCTGCCTTCCTTCCCTTGCTGTTTTCCTTCCTAGCCACTCCGAGCCAGAGTGTTGTTGTTGTTTAGCCGTTTAGTTGTGTCTGACTCTTCGTGACCCCATGCACCGAGCCAGAGTAAAGAGGCACAATTTTTGCACTCTCCTGGGCCTACACCCTTGGCAAGGGCCAACCTAGCCAGCCCCTAGGTACACCACTGCTCCCCCACTTGTGGAATGCTCTCCCCAAGCAGTCATACTTGACCCCATCTTTATCCAGTTTTAGGCACCATGTGAATACTTCTCTCTTTACCCAGACCTTTGGCCCTTAGTTAAGGGGTGGCATTGTTGCCTCATTTAGTGGGAAAGTAACCTTTTTTCCATATAGCTGTATTTTTTGGATTTTTTGTTGTACTTGATCGGTTTTAATGTAAGCTGCTTTGGGTTATTCCATAAGAAGAGTGACTGGCAAATATAATAAATAATAATAAAACTATAATGCTGCACGTGGTTTAGATTGCAACTGAGCAGCCAAATTTTGACCCCATGGTTCATATATTAAAACCAATGAGATAGAAGAAAAGAAAAGTGTTATGGTTCTTCTGATGCACACACCCCATTCATTTTATTACGGGGATCTTTGCACACAGATGTTTCTTCCATAGCAATTAATCTTAGGGCAGGAGAGCTGTTTGTGCCTTTGAGAACTCCCACATCTGCACAAAGTGGGTTCTCATACTCTGATTCAAGTTCGTATTTGCAGCCTCCCCTTGCTTCCATTTCTTCCATAGAAACTATAAGCAACCTGACTTTAGCTCCAGCTTGCCCTATAAACTTAGTGTAGGAAAATTATTTCCAAGAAAAACCCATGACCTGTCAGAACTCTGCTGCTAAAATCAGCTGCCACAAGATACTCTGTAAGATATTCCCTGTGTTATTTCAGTATTGAACAATGTAGTTCTGAAGCAATCTAAACTAGTAAAATTGCTTTTGATCTTGAATTCCCATTTTTCATACATTTTTCTATTCCTTTATTGACCACTGTTCCTGTATTGCAGACTTATAAATAAGTTCTCATAAGTAATTAGCTTGCAAAAAAAAAAAAAAAAAGCCTGTCTGCTGGGGTTTGCAGGAGAAAGACAACAGCCAATTGGATTTATTTGCTGGACAGGGGGAGGCGTCTTTCCTCCTTTGGCAACGTGCGTAGATTCTATGCTGAGTGCAGAGGAGCTTCATCCTTTCTCTTCCTGCCTGATGATTTGCCTGTATGCAATAGTAATGTCACCTGTGGCTGTCAGACTAGTATTTTAATACAAGACTGTGCTACTGAATATTAACCACGTTCCATAAAAGAGCATTTCAAAGTTCAGTGCTGGTTTAATTGACATAACTTATATTGTGCAGCAATGAGGCTGAAATGACCCTAAAAATAAAACAGCAAACAGTCTGTAAAAATATACATACTTAATTTCATAATGATTCTGATCTTATTTTATCTCTCTTTTTCTTCTTAAGGCGGTGGAGGCTCCAGCATTTCAAACAGCTTAAGAGACAGTGTGAATTCCTCATGCAGGTGCTATCAATTAATGCCTTCATTAAACACCAAGATCAAAGCCATCCACAGATGGAGGATGATGGAAAGAGAGGCTGTTGAGCCCCATAATGTCACCCACCAATGCTCACAATTTCAAAAGAATTTGACTGGGAGGACACCAGTTAGACTTGGAAGATGGAGCACATTATTAATATAGAAGCCAGTAAAGAGAAATAACGTTTGTCCAGCATTTCAGGTCTGTTTTCCATGTTGACTTTCCCCTAATACCTAATATCATCAGAGATATACATATGGTATGGAGGAATAATAAAAGTAATAAAATAATAAAAGACCCCTTGAATAGATACTGCAATAATTTTCACAACCCAAGTGCATATCAATAAAATCCCAGGTCATGATATGGCAACCTTGAATGTTGCATAGTATATTGTCGGGGGGGGGGGTGAGGTGGGGAAGAGTAGAAAACCAGCAGACATACAAGGGTAAAGAGCATTTGCCCATTCTGTTCCTAATAAAGGGGCTGAAGAGTTCAGGGGAGATTTGAGATAATTCCAAAACAAAAATGCTTTGAACTCTTTCTACCACTTTGTTTTTTAAATCTCCCCACAGATCGGTGAATTGCAGTATTTTTGGCTTGATTTCAGCTATGAAGCTATGAAGGGTTAAGATTACCATATTACCTTTGTGGTTTCAGTACTTGGGAAATGAACAGATATCCTTACATGCTGAGGATTCTTCCCTAGTAGATGGGTGTTCTGGGTAGTGACCAATCGGGTAGAGACATTGTGTTGGTTTGTTATGGGCTTGAATACTGTATTATTTATTAGCATTATTATTATGACTTCATGTATGCACCACGTTATGGTTAAGGTCTAATGACGACTTGCATAATAAATACTATGAAAACGTACAATAATAACTAAATAATAACTAAACGAAACACCTCCCTGCCCAGTATACATTTGCTGACATTAAATAACCACAAATGATCCCCATAAAACAAGCAGCTAAAAACCACCCTTTGAATCAGAGACAGCTATCAGCATTCCAATACTTGGGTGTATGAAACTGCTTTAGTCTGGCACTGAAAAGACTTGGGGCCAGGTGCATAGTAACTTTTTTGCCTGTTGTGAATGTTGCAGATGTCACCTGTCATTTAGCCTTGTATACAGTGCTGGGCAAGAGTCAATACTTGCAGTGCATGCTGGTTGGAATGATGCTGAAAAATGTAGTCACATGTTCCTGGAAGCAAAATTTGCTAGGCAAGAAGTTTCAGGAACTTCAAAGGTAACTTTCTCAGAAATGCTACCACTCCATGCACTGGGCCAGCTAGACAGGCAAAGTCAAGGAGTTCCAGTGCTCAACTGAGATCTGGTGAGAGAGGAGTTTAGAACTAGTAGGGACTGAGGAATGTTTTGAGGCAAGCCTGGCCTGCAAAAAGGAGACAGGATCCACTGGAACCAAGCAGAACCAGACTCTTGGTGCTTAAAATAACAATAAGGTGGAAAAGCAGCATTTAACTGCTGAGGAAAAAGCAGCTGGGGAGCATTTGGTTTGGGATAAATTGTCTCTAAGATATGAGGGTGTAAATGTTTGATTGTCCAGATGGAGGTGGGATAGAGCTAGGCAATGGAAGTACAGGAAACACAATAGCCATACAGTGAGGCTAAAGTGCTGTAGCAAAAGACGCACATGTCAGAGACATTTGGAAAGAGACATAATGATGTATAGATATTTATGTGCTAATGCTAGAAGCCTCTGAGGCAAGCTGAGCGAGCTGGATTGTTTGGTTTTAAAGGAGAGCATAGTTATAGTGAGCATAATAGAAACCTGGTGGAATGGATGGAAGCAGTGGGGCTTGGATATCACTGGATACAAACTCTGTACTGTTTCTATGTGACAGCCTAGTTCAGAAGGAAATATGCTAAGAAAATGCTTACCTTTCTACTGTTCAGCTGTGACTACATTTTTTCAGATTACTGTCCTGATGAAAACCTCATTCTCCAAACCTTTTGATGGCAGCTCAAAGTACAGAATAGCCTTTACTAATACATAGCTTAAGATCTTTGAGATCTCAGTTCTTATGGTGACATCCAAACAAACATTGATAATGTAAGTTTTGTAGTCTGAGGCAAATGAAGAAAAAGTATTTTAATGCATTTCCTGAGGGCTTTTTTCTGTCTTTACCTCCCTCTGAAGAGCCTTAAGTATTATGTAGAAGTTAGGGAGGGAAAGAGAAGTGGGTATAAAGAGTTCTGGCATAGTATTGAACACAGACAAATTTGCCTCTGTCACTTAGCCAGTATCTTCTTGGTGTCATAGCATATATATGTTTGGCTTGCCCTATAATGTAGGGCTTGTCTCAAAACTTTTGTCATAATGAGCCACTGGCTTGCATGCAATTTTACTTATGCTGTCTAGAGCATTCATCCTAGAGTTTATAGGAAAGTTACAGCTATTTTGTACTAGGCAAGTGTTAAACCCCCCCCCCATTTTCCAGTGTATTTTCCTGTCACTTATAAAGTCCAGTGAATGGGTTTGTTGTGCAAGAATGCCAAAATCAACTTTAATTGTGGAAACCTGAATTTGCTGGTATGTGATTGAATTCCACCTGAAAATATTACCAGTCTAGAAGCATCCTGTATTGTGATGGCCAAAATTGAGTGCACCCCTGGGGCCACCCACTCTTTCACAGGAGCGTCCTCGTTTTCATCTGTGAAATTGATGCTGCATTTTAAATCCCATAGGAAGGTGACTTTTACTACCACAAGCTTCCTCAACAGCAACAGCAAACAGGATTTTTCTTTGTTCCTTGCTGAGATGCAATAACATGAATATTTAGATTCAAGGGGTTCCGATTCTCCCCAGAACAGGATTTTGTTGTGATAAGGAAGCCATGTAGGAGTGGGCCTATTCTTTTGATCTATTTATATTCAATAGCCTATCGTACTCAGAAGAAAAAAAAAATCATGTTTGTAGATAGGTTGTCAGTGTTCTTATTTCTGGTTGGAATGTCACATGTATGTTTCCATATTAAAATGGAAATAAAAGGATGCCTTTTAAAATATATAGAAGTATGCTATTTCAAGCTCTTTTGAACAAACAGTAGGATACAAATGCGATAATTTCACATTTGCCAGAAGCTGTTATCTTGGGATTGTTATAACAACATCTGTCTACAGTTTGAGCCACACACTTTGAGCTATTCACAAGCCAAATGCATTTCCCTGGGGAACTATGAACTCCACTTAACTTTGAAAATAACCATGGTTATTTAAAGAGCCACTGATTCTTATAGTGTTTATTTTCTCACTTGCCACAGCTTCAGGATGACTCTTGAATAAAATAAACAAGTATTAGATGCAATATTTAGGAGCTGTTTTCATTGAAGGTCTGATAGGCAAGAGAAGAGTATATTACCAGTTTAGTGTCCTTGGGGGCATTCCCTTTTGTGTTATTAGCATTGCAGGTGAAAAAAATCTAACAAGGCCTCCTGCTGAGAGTGCCTTGCCTCCTTGTCCTGCAAACCTACTTGAAGGCATCAGCTAAAACCTACTTTCACTGGTAAGGCACTCAGTCGTGGTTCAGAATACATGTGAGATTAAGATCACCCTAGGCATGGTGCACCAGCACGAGGCGTGTATATATTGTTAGCACCTGATGAAATCAAAAGGGACAGCAGGTTTACGTTTGTTGTTGTTGTTGTTTGAGAATCCATCACTCCTTTGAGTCATATAATATCAAGACATAGTGTCCTGGGCTGGAACATGCAAGATGCAGGATTGCATGAGAGAAAGATCTGAACAAAGCCTAGGCTGAGAATGGCGCAAGGCAGGTCCATTTTGTGGGGGATAAATGCAGCATCAAGCCAGAAAAGGGTAATCAGCACCACAGATGGAGTTTAGGCATTGTCACAAGTAGGATAATTGAACTAAAGTAATCAAGGGGGAATTCTAGAGTAATGTATACATTGACAGAAGTTAAGAAAAATCAGAATCTCTTGTTGACTGCCTCATTTCTTAATTGCTGAAATAACTGGCACAATGAATGTCTGTTACCAAGTCTCCAACTGGATGATTACACTTTTTGCCATCTCTTGCTATGTAAAAGTTATATTCTCCCTGGCCAGTTTGCTGTTTGATCGGTCTCAGACCAGAGTGAGCAGGATAGTGGATTCATGTTACAGGGAGCATATGTTTATGCAAATCTACTTGTTGAGGAGTCCTGTGGTAGGGAACTGATTTCCTCTTATCTGCAACCTGCACAATTGCTGTGGGTTGGAGAGACTCACAAGAACTGTCATTTAATCACTGCTGTTACCCTCTGCTGAGGAGCTATTGCTGTCACAGACCCAATCCACCCATAATAGATCTTTTGAAAGAAGCCATGCCTTGTGTACTCTGGAAGCAGTTGTTTTTGCCTGTTAGGAAGACAAGCCACCCTGAGAGTCAGCAATATCTTCTAGTGAGCACCCCTCCCTCTCCCCTAAGCAATTTTTACCTGGCTGTATGCATGTTGGGGCAGGGGGAGCATCAATTGTCTTTTTTTGGTGTGTCATCACACTGGATTTTAATAAGAAGGCATTCAAATTATGGCAGGGAGAGTCAAAATTGGTTAAAGTGTAGAATTTGGAAACTCCCTGATTGTAATCCTGTCTCTGACACTGACTTGCTTTGCCACTTTAGACAACTCATTTAATGGATTTGTGCTTTAACCTGTCTTCCATCAAGATATAGGAGGAAATAGCTGGATAGTGAGTGCAATAGTAAAATCCAGTGTGGTGACTAAGATGTTGTGTTTGGATACAACTTGATTCAAATTACACCACTCAGCCATGAAGTTTACTGAATGGCTGTAGGTACATTACTATTTCTCAGCAGAACCTACCTCATAGGGTTGTGAGATGAAAACACCACCACTTTGAGCTCCTTGGATGAAGTGCAGGATGTAAATGTGATGTACAAGCACACTTTGATATGGCAATTGAAATGTATGGAATTATTCTACAAACTCGTAGTTTACTTTTGGACCATTGTTCCCATAAGGATTGTTCTGGTGAGCATTATGTCCTTTCCATAGCTGTTTGGGCTACAAAACAATTTATAAACTGAAAACTAAAGCTGTAACCCAAATAATGTATAAAGCATTTCTGAGCAAGACCACAAATTCATCAGTTTACCCTAGCTGATTTTCTGGTCAGTGCTCTTTGGTGATGTAGGGACTAAATTCTATTGCTGTGCTGTGCTCTTTGTGCTGCATTAAAGTGTTATTGGATTCACTTAGCGATGCTATTTAAAATAACATTTAAATGCGGATGGCTTCAGGCAACCCTCAAGATGGCAGCATGTGCAGACACTATGGCACCAATCCTGCAGGGAGTTCTGCACAGAGAAACTCCAATGGACCGTTTCAGGACTGGAGCCTAAACTACAAATAAAGAGAGCTTGAGCAATTAAAGGGGATAGGATCAATGTTATTTATATACACACACATATACACAAGCTCCAGTTGCGGGCTGAGCTCATTTTTATAAAAACTTTAATCGTGCTTGGAAGAAAGGAGACTTGTCAGTTTCCCTGTATGATTATGATTGGTTTCATTTTCTTATCCTTCTGCTCAAGGCCTACTGGCTGTTTTTTTCTGCTCTGAATTCCAGCACTGCAAAAGAGGATCCAGCTCTCTGTCCATGATCTGTTCCTTGCAGATTTAAATACAACAGACTAACAACCCTATTTCCATGCTTGTGCATGGACAGGCATTATTTTTCTAGGAAAGCAATAACATCCTTCAGAACTTACACTTCAGAATTATCTCAGTGACATCGTTTGAAGACATTCATGAAAACAGCATCATGGCACAAGAAGGAAAGATGGGATCACTCTCAGCAGCACAGCCATGTTTACTACAGACCACAGTTTTGATAATAGTTGCAGCTAACAAAGAGGCTTAGCAGCCAACAAAACATCATGCTATTGGATGTACAAGATCAGCCAATCACAGTCATAGTAACAAAACACCAACAAAGGAGAGGAAAGGAAAAGTTAAGAACTAAAGTGTTGTCACAACCAATGCCTTGAAGCACACCTATGACAGCAAAGTCAAATTTCGCATGTCTGATTTCTTTTTTTGCTTTTAAAATGAAAGGGAACATTGTACTTACCACAGATTTCTGTTCATATACAAGTGCAGAGACTTGTCTCGATATCTGGGATAGCACCTACTCCTGGTAGGAAGACAGGTTCAACCTTTGATCTCACTAAGGGAAGGAGTTCCCTGCTCTCCCCCATCAAGAACAAATATGGAGACTTAGGGAAAAAGTATTACCACAACCATGCAAAACCAAACAAAGAGAACTGAAGAGTAAAGAAACAGGGCAACTCTATATGGACATTTGTAGTTTCCCCTTATGTGCTTTTGAATACATCATTGCCAGAAGCTCAATCCTAGGTAGGTAGATCAGCCTCCCTACTTTTAGAAGAATGAGAGTTTATAGTAAGTAATTTCTCTCTCTCTCCCCCTCAGGAATACAGAGACATGCCTCTCTATCTGAGATGCAGAAAAGCTGTAATCTCCTGAGTGGACTTATAGTTTGTTTCCGGCATACTTCATGAAATTAGCACCCTCTGCAGAACATTTTGTCCAAAGTCAGCAGCAGCTGAGGACAAAGACCCTCTTTATAATGTCTGGTAAACATGTGAACCAATGATCAGACTGCAGTTCTGCAAATCACTTCCAAGGGGGATTGCCCCCAAATACTACAGCAGGTGGTGCTCCTCATAAAATGAGAAGTAATTTGAGATGGTATAATTTTTCCCAGTGCCTTCAAAGCTCCAATAATGGCATCAAGCAATCTAGACAAAGTACCAATGACTATTGAATCACTCAGGAAGGACTACTGGAAGGATATGAAAAGATCCTCCTTCCCAATAGCTTTCCAGACTGAATAGAAATGTCCTTCTGATAAGTTTTCTCCAGAATGGACCATGATGGGGGGCAAGGTTTAGGCAAAGCTAATTTCTATGAAAAAGTTAATTGCCCTTTGACATATAGTCCTATCCATATGAATAATACAGAAATCCTTATTTGTGGACAGTGAGCCCAGGCTCTGAGATTCTCCAAGCAAAAGTGATGGAAAAAACTATCTTAAAAGAATCCCCTCCAGGGGAACACTAGGTGAAAACTTGGAGAGGACTGATCAAATCATGAGTGTGTAGTTGAAGTTCCAAGCAGGATATCCATATACCGGTGAAGGATTACTTAAGGAAACCTATGTATGTGAGGATGAAAATTCTCAGGACTTCACTCAGGACTAAGACCTGTCTCTTAAAGGTATTTGTACTGAGTCCTTTCTTAAGAAGTTTGTGAAGAAACTTCAGAACATAATTTGCTTTGCCCTTTTTCCAGGTGAAAGCTCTTCCTGGTAATGCAGGTGAAGACTTTCAAAGTACTGTATCTCAATAGTATTTCTATTGGTGGAATTCCTTGCAAAAGAAAAGAGAGCAGAGGAAATTACGCAAATAATTCATGGCCCTTAATGCCTGTTCCACAATGTCTAGGCTACTACTTGGTAACAGATTTGGCTGCAAGTGAAATGCCAGCCCTTGCAACAGAAGACCTGACTTGCTTGCAACTTCCAGGCTCTGCCTATTGACAGAAGGGCTAATGCTGAAAACCAAGGTCTCCAATACCAAAAGAAAGTTCCCTAGGATTACTTTACTGTGTCAGATCCAAACTTGCTAAACTGAGGAAGAAGTGGGATAGAAGTAAATGCATGAGGTTTTTTAGATCAATGCAATGGGAGCATCCCACATTAGGGGACAGTGATTGTAAATAATATGTCTAGCAGATTGTTTTCTGAACTTTGTGAAGAGGTTCATCACTGACATCACTATCAGCTGGAACACCCAAAGGAGTATATTCTATTCAGACTGTAGGGTGTTCTGCTTGCTGAGCCAGTCTTCTGTTAAATTAAGAATTCTCATGTATTTCAAGCTGGAGGAAAGGCTATTCTCCCATTCAGTCTATTTTCTATAGTCTGGGTGTAACGATGTTGATTGAATTCCTTCTTGCATGTTTATGCACATCTTTGCCCAGTAATTGTGTGGGCATAGGACTGATCTGTATTTGCAGTTGGAACAGCAGCAGCAACAGTTTGATTGTTCCGGGTTCCAGGCTGCTGGTGCTCATTTGATACTCCAACCATGTTCTCTGGGCCATCTTTGGTTGAGCTCCTCAACCAAAGAGGCTCACGTCCATGGTGATAAGAATGTGGTGGATTTCCAAGAGATAATCCCTGAAACTTCCATTCTGAAGCCAGTCAATCCAGGCACCAAGCACTTTTGACATGAGCCTACATTGCAATTTGTTATTGGAATAAGAGAAACATCTTATACTGGAGTCCATCATGAAACTTGGTCTATGCTTTTACACCTGGCAGAATATCATGTTCTCCAGAAGTTGAGAATTCCACAGAGTCTGCTTGGTATGAGTGTTGAATGGCTCATGAGTGGATAGAAACATCTGGTTCCTCTGGGTCCAAGACAGCTCAATCATTGTACTAGTTTACAAAACCAAACTAGAATTAGAAACTTGTTGAGTCTGTTTAAATCAAGCAGATCACTTAAACTATAAGAATAACTAAAGTGTTTGGGAAAGGAGAGCTGGTTCTATGGCTTGAATGTCTGTGAGTTGCTGCGTGGCTTTGAGAAGTTGTTGATGTTTACTTTGGCTCCTGTACATAGTTTGTTCACCTTTACTTTTGTATTCTACATAATCTTGCCTCCGAGATAGCAGATTCAATGAAACAACCCATGAGGATTTTGAGGAACTCTTCGACATCCTTCTTCCTGACTTTTGTTGGTGCTTAGGTAACTGATGTGCCAGAGACCACCCTCTATCTGTTACAAGAGGGGGGAGGACTGGTGGCAAGAAGAGTAATATATTTTCCTTCCCCATAGGATATGGGACTAGTTTATAGGAGCAGATAGAATATTTACTTTGTTGGCATGTTTGAAAATGAAGCTTTTAGATTGCTTGGATTTGTAGAATGGCTTGAAGACCTGAAATGACTTGTTTGGGTGTGAATGTTGTATTCTTAGCCATACGGAGGGATTTTGTATTAGCCTTGTCTCAATTTGAGCAGTTTCAAAGGGAGCCCAAACACCATACAACCCTCAAAAAGGATAGCTGGCCAAACATGTTCGAGTATGTATAAACAATGAACTTTTTAAAAGTCTAAAGTTCCTGTGCTCTACTATATTGGAAGCATTGCATTATGTTCCAAGTTACATAGCATCTGCAGAAGAATCCATCAGCACAATAATTATGAGGGAGATCTAACATTCATCCTAGATGGTTTTGAATGTTTCTGTTCTGCAGCAGTAAGATTTGCCACCCAAAGGTGAACTGCTTTGGCAAATGGAATTAGTCTTAAGGCCCTTGATGAAGGCATAGGATGCAGCCACTTTGCAAAAGCTAAGCAGGTCTAGGCCTGGACAGGAGAGACCACCTACAAACCCTTTGCATGCTGCCTTTTGTTCCACGGAGGAAGGGTGGGATACATCCAAAATAAATAGCATGTTTGTATCATCAAGGCTGAGGCCCCCAACTTTGAGAAGTATTGTTGTGTACTTGTCACTGAAGTTCTCAAGGGACCCCTTTCTCTTTTTTTTGTAAATAATTTTTATTCATTTTCCAATTAAAAAAATATCATATTAATAACAAAACAGACCAAATCTTACCACATTAAAAACAAACAAAAAAATACAGCCAATTAAAATAATTTCAAAGGGGAATTCCCATGTTCTGAATTTCAAGAGATAATGTCATTCATTTATTTTCTGCTTTCTTCTTGGTTGTTTCCCAGTTTTCTAATCCTGATATTAACTATCCTCATCTCTCAGTCCACCAATTGCTGATATGTGGCTCTCTATCTTTGTTTGACGAGTCCATATTTCTATAATCACAGAGGAAGTAAATTGTATTCCATGTTGTTCTCAGTCATATTATTTTGAAGCACAGTCCTCTTTTGATAGCCCCTCCTTTCTCTGCCATTTCTTGCTCTGAAAGGCTTTGGGCTTCCATCCAAGATTAAAATTAATGACGCCATGTTGTCTTTGATATCTCTTAATAAGCTGATGTTTCAAACTGTATCATGGGATGTATTTGGCAGTCAGTCAGTTATATAAATATTGTTTCTGGTTTCCCCAAGAAATAACCATGCCAGCTTTCCTGGGCCCTAGAAAAGCTGGCAGGCATCCAGAATTCACCATCACTCTCCAAACCATATATGAAAATATTCCATGCAAGCAAATGCATCTTTTGCAAAGTACATGCCTTTTGTGGTTCAAATAAAAAGTATCTCCAGCCTCCCTCAGATAAAGGAGACGCCTTTTTCTTTCTGCGTCACAACTGTTACCGCCGCCATTTTCCCTCCTTAGCCTGAGCCACTTTCATATCTGATTTTACTCTGCCAATTTTGATTAGGGCTCTCCGCCGAGGACTGTGGTGCCATACAGCCAATTCATTTTACACTTCTTTCGTCTCCTTGGATAATTAATTCTTTCTTGGCAAGGTTCACCAAATCATGAAATAGTAAATATAACAAATACAAAAGTACGGTAGCCCCTCACCTCATTAATCAACATGCCAAGATGGGAGCCTTTTTGAAGTCCGAAACTTAACCTCCAGTGACTGTGTAGTTTAGCAGACTTTTCTTTTATCTCTTTCTGTCCAGAACACACCTGTTTTTTGTCCAAATCTTTTTAATTTTTAGAAAACAGTTATCTCCTGCTCGTGGGATTGACTCTGGAGAGTTCCTAGTTTGTGCCATGCATCACCCAGTGTCCCAGGCCCCACATCTTGTGCGTGAGGCAGATAATGGATGATCTGCGGGCAGCAAGTCCCCCCCCTACCCTGGGGGGGGGGTCAACAGGGCTAATCACACTCATATTAACCCTGAATTTCTTGCACTGCTGGGGGTCCAATCTCATGGGAGGCAGCCATTTCCCTTGGCAGGAAACAGGAAGTCAAGGGACCCCTTTCAATCACCTGGTATGGCTGTCATTGACATCAAAGCTCCTATAAGAGCACCCACTTGTAAATTTTTGAGTAGTTTGCAGAACTACAGACATTTACAAAAAACTAAGGAGAAAAACCTAAAGCAAGTAGCTTGATGAAGCCAGAACATGCTCAGTAGTTACAGAATGTTGAGTGATAGTTGGAAAAGAAAAATTAGGAAAATGCTCTGCTTCATTTGCTTATAGCTAATAGTATCACAAAAGATATGGCTGGCTAGCTTTCTAAATGCTATGATTTTAGAAAGATCTGGGAAATGGGCAATATTTGCCTGGACGCTGAGGAAAGAGATCAGGTCCCCTTGGGTTACTGAGCCAAGGATCCTGTCTTCATAGATCCATCCCACCCTCTTTTTCTCAGAATTTTTTATTAAAAAGGTCATTTTTTATTAAAAAGTGAGTAACAGCTCGCCTAGGGACAGTTACACCTGGTCTCACCCAATCTGAGACCTGGTCTCACCCAATCTCTCTCTTCTTTTTAATGTAAAACAAAAGGTCTTTCAGATTGCAGAGCTGATTTAAGCTGTCAAAGTGCTACAAATGATTATGCCCCCACATGTGCAGCCTTTGTAATCTAACTCAGGGTGTTTTTCAGTGAATGGGAATATCCCACTCTCTATTAGGACAGGAGAACAATCTTATAAATGGAATTTGCCCTTAATTCTGGAGTAAGATGGAGTAAAAAAAATTGTGAGGGCATGGAATGGGAACTTAAGCTTCTAGAAGGGAAGCAGTGCATAGAGTGGCTGGGGAGGCCCAGCCAGATGGGTGGGGCATAAATAATAAATTATTATTATTATTATTATTTACATTATATTAAAACCTACAATTGGTCCAACTAGCTAAACATTGTCCACATTGATTGGTAGCAGCTCTCCAAGGTTTCAGGCAGGAGTCTCTCCTAACAGTACCTGAAGATGCTGGTGATTGAACCTGGGACCTTCTGCATGCAAGACAAATGTCTCAGGGGGGTTGAGAGAAAGAAATATGTTCACACTAGATCTTCATGGAACAGCTGCCGGGCAGACATGATCTGCAGCAGAGAATTGGAGAATGTTAGCATTGTTTAACTCTTAATCAGCTGCTTTCCCCCTGCAGCCTCTTTCCTTCAGTGCAGGAAAGTTTTTTGTGTGGAAAGGGGTGCTCTAAAGCTTGCTGTCCAGAGATCAGGACTTGTTTGTACTTTCTCCACCCAGAGTGGCTCACATGAACCTTGGGAGAATCATTTCTTCCTCAGATATTCTCTGCTTCTTTCTCATGGGATTGGACAGAAGAGAATCAGTGCCTCGGCAGATGTCAGCTGGTAGGATTGGACAGAAGGGAAAAGAAGGAAGAGAGGATCTTCTTGACTTTGGCACTAAACTTTGTTACCACCTTTTCTAGAGTGGGGAAGGGTACTGTAGTCAATACTCAATTGCATGGGCTATGCACTGCTGTGAGGGAAGGCAGGAATGATCTTTGTTGAGATAGTTTCCTGCTTCTCAACTGCTTGGGTGTGTGGTGTGACTAGTCATGGGATTTAGACCAACTGTTTATATATGGGAGTGGTAGCCCGTGTCCAGTGCTACTTCTGCTTCTGTGGAGGGGTAACATCTGGCTTACATGATAGGTGTTTCATTTACAATCTTCAACTGCTTGCTGGGAGATGGAAGAAAGAAGCATTGCTTCCCTACACTGTAGGGGAAGGTAAGCAAGTGAATAGCTTCCTGAGAGGAGTTAACTCTAGACCTAATATGCAACAATCCTTTCCTTGTGCTCCTTTCTAGATTCTTGCCTAGGTAGAGGAAAGGGGAAAGCAAAGCTGCTTAAAAATAAAAGAGAAACTATAGGACTGAAAATAAAGAAAGTAGAAATCTCAGGAACCTTCTTCCAGACCCACAACACAGCCAGCCTGGGGCAGCAGGGAGTGCCTCTTTCTGGTGAGCTCAAAGGTTGGCTTAATCTTACCCCTAAGAGAAGGTTCTAGTCCAGATGTAAAGTCTTGTCTGTCTCTCCCAACAGTAGAAAGGGCTTTACAGTCCTGCACAGTTTGAACATATTTTATATATTGTGCTGCGTATATTTAAGGTGGAATTAAGAAAATGAAAATACATTTTTCAAAGAACTATGTGCAATTTCATATTTCTCCAGGTACAATGAGAACACAGATAACAAAACATGAAGTCTTTGTGAGCTCCCTGTGCTCCTCCCACCTCCAGGCCCCAACTCTGGGCCCACTTCAGTCAGAATCCTTCAATGTCACATTCTCTCCCTTCAACATTCAGAATGAAAAATATAATTAAGTATTGCTTCTTTATCCCCAACCGGCTCTTCTCCTTGCAAAAAGTGTCTTCACAAATTTAATTCCATTATCCCAAAGGCTCCTGTACCCCACCCACAGATCTTAGGAGTCATAACAAACAAATCTTGACATCTTTGGTTAAAACAACACACACACACACACACACACACACACACACACACCACAGAGCAACACATTGCCCAGTATGCTCCTATTTTGGCCTGTGGTGTCTGGCACAAAAGTTTCTTTTCAAGAAGGAAGCGTTAGTGCTGAGCTTTCTGCTCACTGGAAGTTGGATATTCTTCACTTTTCCTTCCTAATCCAATCCATTCCTCCTCCTCTCATACAGTTGTTGCTGGCCCATACTGAAACAGGAGAGGGGAAGTCTCTTTGATCCGAACATAGAACCTCCCATCAGGCCAAGCCTTTTGGAGCGAGAGGGGCAGGAAGTCATTTGGAAGCCACTGCTCAACTTCATCTGACACGAACACTAGTCCAAAGTGTTCCAATTGGTCTTCACTGTAGCAGAAAGCATCTGCATTTCCCAGGACATCGCGTGAGACCTCGTTCATCTCCTGCACCACCAGCTTCACCACATCTTCTGCCGACATCTTGTTGGTGAGGTGCAGCTGTGCAGAAATAGAGGTAAGTAAGAGCAAGAGGAAGGACAAAGAAAGACGAGGGTATACCCAAATAAGCTGGCTCCCCCTAAAGAATAAAGCCAGATACTTAACTGAGAAATTAATGTGTCTTCCTAAACTTATTCCAGTCCCACAAGAATAAAAACTGAGGGCACTGTACTCTAGCATAATTGAATTTGGTGAGCTATCCTAGATTCAATTTGAGATCTGCATATAGTATTGGTGTCCACAGGCCTTCTGGATAAACAAGAAAAGGACTTTTAGCCATGCCAAAAAGAGCAGAACATTGAATATGTTCTGCTGATGTGGCATAAAAGTTGCCTGATCACTCTTTTTAGGAGCATACCAGTGAGAAATGAGGATAGAAATAGTGATACCATGAAAGCAGCTTTGGAAGATTGCAGTCCAACCACATCATTTCCCCTTGCTTTCTATAGCAAGGAATATTGTCTAAATGCAAAGAGCTATACGCCATGGCCATACTCACCATGACACCACCACTCCAGAACAGGTGGTCAGGTTTGGCTTAGGTTTGAGTCAAGCTTAGGCCAGGCTTTTTTTCAGTTGGAACTCGCCAGGAACTTGCCATTATAAGAAAGCAAGGGAGGCATTCATGATGAGTTTCAGCACCTCTTTTTCTAGAAAAATAGCACTGGCTTGGGCTACATACCAGTCATGGCTACAACCACCAAGAACGATATAGAGTATATGACTGCCACCCATTTGGGCTCTATATGATAATTCTTTAACAAACATTGTCTCCTGTCTATTTATTCATTTTATCCGACTGTCCAAAATGTAGACACTGTGAAGCCAGACTGAAGTTCAGCCCTGACATTACACACAACCATAGTTTCAAAGAAGATTCAAAGAAGGCCATGGGCTCACACACTATTATCTGTTCCCTGAAACAAATGCCTCTCTCCCTACTCTAACCTATTTGGTCTTATGCATGATTTTTGATAACCCTGGTTAAGGGTGTTTCTTAATTCAGGACACTGGTTCTGAAAGAGGATCCTAGGGCCCACCCCTAATCCCTAAACCACAGTTGTATCTGTAATGCCTTCCTTTGCTAATGCTTCTCTAATCAATCAACATCCTTCCTTCTACGCTAGAAAACATCCTTTGATAGTGGACATAAATCACCATTCTCTTTTAAATGTTATGTTATGGTGAATAGTTCCTTAGTCCCAAGGTCTGGAAGAGAGGACAACAGAGACGATGCCCTGGTGTCCCGTAGTCAACCCAGTACAATCTATGTATCTACACCCGAATGGAATCTTTACAAAGCTCTTTTCTCCAGTGACTGCAGTGTGATTTATCTTCAGAACAAATGCTGTTAGCTAGAATGGTAAAGTTTATTGGTCCATAGTCTGAACCAATATGACTCGTGATGTGGATCTAAGGTTAATCCTTAACAAGTAAATGGATGCCTAGTGCATTCATATTATTACACCCTGAAGGCTACACTGTAATACTATACCGTGTTCAGATCTACACTGTACATCTCCACCCCATTTACTCCATCTGAAAATTTGGCTATTTATGATTCATGAAGCCCTTAGTTAAAAGCATCATAATAAACCACCATAAAAGTGCAGCATTGCAAGCCACAATCAGCATTGCTAGCTCAAAAATTGAACCTGGCTGATGTGGAAATGAACAACTCACTGGACATAATCCCCAATAAATAAGGTAAAGGTAAAGGACCCCTGGACGGTTGTCCACTCAAAGGTGACTATGGGGTGCAGCACTCATCTCGCTTCAGGCTGAGGGAGCTGGCGTTAGTCCACAGAAAGCTTTCTGGGTTACGTGGCCAGCATGACTAAACTGCTTTTGGCGCAATGCAACACCATGACGGAAGCAATGACGGAACACCGTTTACCTTCCTGCCGCAGTGGTACCTATTTATCTACTTGCACTGGTGTGCTTTCAAATTGTTAAGTTGGCAGAACCTGGGACAAAGCAACGGGAACTCACCACCATCACGTGGATTCAAACCGCTGACCTTCCAACTGGCAAGCCCAAGAGGCTCAGTGGTTTAGACCACAGCACTACCTGCTAATAAATAAATAAGGTACCGGAGGCAGGAACATTATGTTTCGGGACATGTTAGGTTGTGTCTATAGTGTGGTTTTATAGCGAAAAGGATGTATAATCTAATAAACATAATACATATTCTTTTTGCAAGTGCAAAAGTAAAAGTGCAGGGAGTTGCTGTCTGGATGCATCCTCAGATCATATGGAATAATAACAGCATTCCAATTCTCTGTGGCCTACTGACACTACCATTGCCAGTTCTGGGACGCAGCCCCAAAAGAAGCAATACTCGGAAACCCATTTAATGGAAAGTATCAGGAAAGGGAAGGGTCACATGGCCAAATCTGGGAAAAAGGAATACATCTTCTTCCTGCAAGTGTTGCCTCCATTTTCAGTACTGCACTATTGTATTGATGAGCCAAGACCAGGATTTTAATGATACCTTAACGCTTGTTTCTTTGGAGAGCCCTGTTTCGTACTGAGGGCACACACGTAAGGCGAAGGAGCCTGTTGACTTGACCCGGTTTGCTACATGTCCTGGATCTGCTGCCTCCTGGAAGGTGCGAGTCCATTCCACTGAGCGTGTCCGAAAGACAGGCTCAGAGCTCCCTGCAGGACAGCCATGCCTGGGGCTGAATTCTGAGCCTGTCCCAAGTCTCACAGGGCTGCAACGGCCTGCAGTTCTGCTTTCAGTTGGTGAACTGTCAACAGAGCCAGGGCAAGACTTTCTGGCCCCATGGCAAAGGGGTTTTGGGAAATCCAGGCTGCTGGTGCGGACACAGTAGGCCTGCCTCTTCTCTGTGATGCGCAGCAGCTCTATTTGCCGACTAGGAAGCACAAAGTCACTGTCATAAAGCTCTGGGGGAGGCCGAGGCTCCTCTGGAGGAATAGGAGGTGTCTTTAGCTCATGGTTCTGCAGGACGTCAGGGGCACTGTCCCTCAAAGGGCGTGGATTTCTTCTACTGCAGTACTCAGGCCCTGAAGAGGGGTAAAGAAGGTCAAGCTCTCTGGGGCTTTGGGCTCTGCTGGAGTCATAGTCACTGTCTGTAGCTAAGAATACTTCTGATGAGCCCTCTTCATCTGAGATTCCATGTGAATCTGAAAGAAAATGATAAAAACATTACTTCTTTATCGGGGAATTATCTTGGAAAATGTGCAGTAATTCACTCAAGCAAGTTGTACAAGTGGACCTGAGGGTCAAACCTGTTTCTACTCCAAACCTGGGAGTTCTGATTGGCTAGAGCAGGGGTGAGGAACCTCTGGCTCATGGCCAATCTTGCTCTGCCAGGTTGTTTTCCTGGTAACACAAACTAAATGGCAGTTGCATTACCTGTACAATCCTGGGAACAGGATGTAACCTGTTTAAAGCATTTATGGGCAAGAGCACAACATCATCAGTTTACTTGGAAGTGATCATCTGGCCAGTGATCTTTGTGAGTCTCTCCCCAATCTAGTCTCCTTCCTCTTTCTTTTTAAGATTGGAGTGAAAGGGATTCTGACACTCCACTCTTGCCACTCCACTTTTGCCCAGTTTCTTTTCACTGCCAATTTTTAACTATTTTTGCCTGGAACATGTTTATCCCACAATCCTCAAACAAATTCTGCACATGCCTTCCTCATTTTTCTAGAAAATATATATGTACAAGGGAGGTGAATAGTTTAGCTGGCAAGAGGTACTAGAGATTATATTAAAGATTACAATGCATCAGATTCTGACAACTCCTAAATTTGTGCTGTCAGGATATCTGGAAGGCTTCATCAAGGTTAATGATAGAACTTTTCTTATTAAAATGCTGGTGACAAAGATAACTTGGTCTAGATAATGGAAGTTGTGATAGCACCTTCAGCTTTACATGCAGTGGTTAAGGAGGGAAAGACTGCTTTCATATGTAAAGGCCTATAAAGTAGATAAATTCAAGGAAATCAATAGCAAAGAAAAGGATGCATTTATTTATAAAAATATTTCTATACCGCTGTATCATAAAAAATACATCACAGTGGTTTACAACAATATAAACAGAAAACCAAATAGTAAAATTATAAATGTTAAAAACAAGTTAAAAGCAGAAAGAAATTAAAAACAAACATCAATAGACCATTGTGGGGATGTACTATTAATTGCCTGCGTAGGCCTGGTGGAATAGAAAATTTTTCAGCAAGCTTTGAAAAGTTGACACATAAGGTGCCCACTGAATCTCTATTGGCAGGTGTTCCACAAGACTGGACTGAGGACACTGAAGGCTTGATTTCTCGTGGTTATCAAATGAGCCTCATCAATTCAGGGAACGACCATAGATGCTTCTGCAGATGATCTCAGTGATCGAGCTGGAATATAAAGGTTCAAGCGATCCCCAAAGTGCCCTGGACCCAAGTTGTTCAGTGCTTTGTAAATCAATACAAGAACCTTGAACTTGGCTCGGTAATAGGTGGGTAGCCAGTCCTGCTCTTTTAACAATGCTGTCACATGTTCTTGACTAGAAACTCCTCATCAGCAATCTGGCTGCAGCATTCTGCACCAGCTGGAGCAGCCCCACATAGAACACATTATAGTACTCTATCCTTGAGGTTACCAATGCATGGACTATCCCTGTCCAGGAACAGCCATAGTTGGCAAACCAGATGAAGCTGGTAAAAGGAACTCATAGCCACAGGGGACACTTGGGCCTCTAGTGACAAAGATGTATCCAGGAGTACCCCCCAAACTTCTTCTGAGGGAATGCAAACCCATCCAAAACAGGTAACTTGCCAATTTCCCAAATGTGGGAGCCACCCACCTAAAGAGCCTTTATTCAGTGAAACAGAATATCTGTAAAATGGATTTTGAAAAACATCTGGGCAAAGAGAATGAGCGAGAATAAGCTATCTAGGGAGATAAAATGGTAGAATGCCCTTGTCAGAATACTTTCAGAAGAGGTTGTCCAGACAGTTACTGGGGAGGTTTTAGATAAGATACCTTGTGTTAGAGCAGAGGGCTGGACTAGGAGAGGGGATTGATTAGCAGTTTTAAAAGTTCAGAAAAATGCAAAGGAAACTCTCACCAGAGTTGAGCTTGCGGCTCATTTCAGGAGAAGGGGTAGGTGAGGGAAGGAAGTCCAAATGGGAAGAGGTTGATCGTGTTTTCTCCTTTAGTACAATGCTAGATTCTTCAAGAAACCATGTGAGTGGGATGCCACCAGAAGGCTGCTTGTACCGGGCATGCTGCAATGCATCCATCATCCAGCGCATTTCTCGCCAGATCTCCTCCATTTGCTGTCCAAGAGAAAGACACAGAATCAGCTCCTTTTTTGGCACTGAAAAATCTTTCAGGAGGCTGCGCAGCAGGCTAGCCACAAGTTTTGCCATCTTTGTATGAGAAGGAGTTGTACACACATATTGATGGATGCTCTTAGAGATCCTCCATGTGGGGTGGATCTGGTTTTTATATACTTATGTTAATACACATGTAGAGCTTATGCACACTGGGATGTAGTCACTTGGTGTGGCATGGGTAACTTTTTACAGCCCTGAAACTACCCCACACATTCCTTGAAACTCCTTACGACTGCTGTGCTGTGCTACCAATCTGGATAAATAGGGTTCATTCATTGAACACGTCTCAAACAGGAGCACTTTCCTAGGATTGCGTCATTTCTCATAACTCCCCCTCTAATCCCCACTCCATACTTATTCCCTGAATTCAGGATTTTGCAGAGAAATAAATTTACCCAAGGCCATAATAGAAGGTTGCATAAGATCAATTTCTTTTTAAACAGTCATTGAAATTCCCTCACATCTTGGCCCTTTGCATTCAAACTGCCAGGCAGTTAAGATCAATCTCAGGCAGGTAAGCTTCATTTTGGTGGTCCACAGTGTGTCTTTGGATTTGTGGTTGAAGACAGGAGATGGCCCATCCATTGCATGAAATATTCATATTTTGTATTTTATTGTGTTACAGTTGGAATTCAATGTAATTCAAATTGTAATACAATATATAAAAAATAAAAGAATAAAAATACAATTAAAAGCACAGTGCGTTACAATTGCTACAGCAGGAAGAAAAAGCATTAAGTGGTCTGCCAAGACCTTCAGCAATTTTCAAGTGGTCCATGGGGGAAAAGTTTTGGAGTCACTGTTCTAGAGGACAAATTTGGATTTGACAAGAGACAAGCTTAACACTTAGATGGGCTTGCTGGCTAGAGCTGCTGCATGCCTTTGAGATCCTTCATTATTGACAATAAATAAATCTTAACGCAGCACAACACAGCTGAAAGCATGCTGGCATCACCACCCAGATGCTTTGACTAGTAAGAAACAAAAGTGGGAGTTCTGGGGTAGGAGCTATCCTATAAAACGCTGTTGGTTACTTACTACTAATGTTCTTTCTGGTGTATGCAGCAGGATCCAGTAAACAGTGAACTAACACTCCCACTGCCCTAGAACAGCCAGGATGATGTTGCTATATATTTTCAGTGTGTGGCTGGGCATCTGTATGACAGCAGAACAGGAAAGATCTGCTTCAAGGACCAGCTACCAAGCAGTTAGTGTTAGCCAGGCTGGGTCTGGATGGTATATATGCCTCTGGGGTAATAGGTCATTGCTGCCACATACCCTGAAATGACAGGTGAAGGAGGTTGAAAAACAAAGGTCTACTGGACCAAAAGGGTACTTGCCAGTATGATGTGGGTTTCTTCCTCAACATCTTGGAAATCAGTGGGGTTCACAGAAAGGCATATAGAAATCTTCCTGTCACTGAAGATTTAGGGTGCCCAACCCCTCTGCTCCTTCATCCAAAAACCTGGATAACTTGTGGTTGTCCATGGTCTCCTGAACCACTGCTGAACTTGACTTAATACTAACTAGGGAAACTCCATTCTGATGTGCTGGTCATTCTTGTAGAGAAGGCTGGCCTCCACCAAAGTCACCCAGCAGGAAGGATTCCTCCTGCTGCTATATAGACCTGTGTGGCATGTCTCTCCTTGCATGTTCAGGTGCACTTTCACTGTTATGGTGTGGGCTAAGCCATAGGTGAAAGTGAAACTGTCATGCAAAGGCCTAAAAGGGTGAATAAGATAACTCACAACTCCAGCTAGTCTATGCTGTGAGGTCACTCATGATCGTTTCACATTCCCTGAACCATCCTTCCCCAGCAGAGGAGACTGACATTGGATGTCATCACTATGGAGGGAGGATTGTGAAGAGGTGATACCTTTGCATGACTGGATATACTCGTCCTTCCGTTCCCTTTTATTTTAGACAATAGGCAGAAAAAAAGCTAATAAATAAGGAACCGGGAGCTGGCAAAGTAAGAATAAAAAACCATGAAGGAATAAGAAGCAGGATCTGTAAAAAGCTCTGTCTTAAGGCAAGGCAGGCAAGGTATGGAGCCAGAGACTCAAGAGTTGACTGATACAATCATTTTGGTTCCATGTGACCTTGCCTGTCCTAGGGCAGTGAGAGTGTTAATCCCCTGTTTACTGGAAACATTTTGCATGCAATCCCAAGGCAAGAGAGCTATATTCCAGCAATTAGCCATGTAAAGAAGATATACTGTACTGGATTGGTTGTACAGGGGATCAGCAATTTGTCACCTAGCATATCATGCAGAGCATCTCACACTCAATACTTTCTATTATTCCTCTGTAACATACCTGTATATAGTCCTGAATTTGTTGATGCCTCTGCTTGGCAGTAGTTAATTCTGAGTCTGAGAAGGCCTCTCTGAGGCTCTGTTGAGAGAGAAGTGACTCTAGCTCCAAGAGGGCAGACACTTGGCAATACTGACTAATGAACTCGTGGTCATAAGTGAAAAAATGAACTGGAAAACAAAGGAAGAGGAGGGGGTCAAGTATTACCAGGGGACCATCACAGAAGCAGATCAAATCATTGCCAACAGAACTGGAGCTATATAAAGTAGAAAAAAGCTCACAGATGAATTTGGACTATCAATATTTGTTTGATTTTATTGCAGTGGCCAACATGTATCTCATATCTACCCCTCCCCCCAAAAAACCTCAATTTGTTACTAAAAGAAAAAGTTAAAAAATATTAAAACTTGAACTTTTTTTTTTAAAAAAAATCTCTTTCACTGCTCCTATAAGTTCCCCACTGTCGTGCCATGATGCTTAAAAAAATGTGTCCACCTTAAAAAGAAATATTAAACTGACTGCTCCCATGGTTCCCCCACTGTGATAATTTGATGGGGAAAAGGTTTTGTGACACCCACTTATGTCCTTAAAAGGGGGCCACACCCACTTTTATACTGTAGCCATGCCTATTTTCATAATTTGGTCCAGAGGGTTAGCCATGGGCCAATGTAGACTTCAACCTGAAAAAAAATGGTATATATGTGGTCCTCAGGCCTGGGCTGGATTAAGACCTTTCGAGGTCCCAATCACTTAAAAGATTTTTAAAGTACTTTTTAAGAAACTCATTGGATTAAGGATGACATGAGACAGTCCCTTTGTGAAGAAGCAGGAAGCAGAGGACAACAAAATTGATACATCCCAAAGGGTCCCCATGCAGCCATTCTCACCTAGCTCAAAGATCTGAAGTGGAAGTGTGAGAAATCCAGACCGAGGTGTGTAAGGATTGTTCTGGCCAGGGGCAGTACACACATCCTCGGAGGGAGGCAGAAGAAGGAGAAATGAGACCTGTCCTCCGAAGTCCAGAACTTCCTGACTGTACAGGCGAAAATCTTTGGCCTGTAGAATTCAAACATGAGAAGGCATTGATGTACAGCCACAACTTAGCAACCAGTTGAACATGTATGGGGGATGATTCTTTGAACTGAAATGGCTTTTTCCTAATATTGGGATGTTTCTGGAAGACATCCTTTTAGATCTTTGCCATTGTTCATAGATACATTATTACTAAGTTTTGGCAAAGTAACATAGAAGGCCAACAAGGCTTTATATAAGAAGCAAATGAACTTTTGGGAGGTGGATAGCAGGATCTAATGTTTAGACTGGCATTTCTGCTGCTGTCAGACTCTCCTAATCCTATAGGGTAGAATACCCCCCCTAGATATTTAAACTTTTTTTAAAAAAATAATTCACTCCCAGGGGTTAATCTTGCAGGCTTCTTTTGTTTAATCATGCCAAGAAAACTAGGTACAATAGTTTTAGCCAATATTTATAAAGTTGACATACTTTAGACATTCTCTGAGGTGCAGACCTATCTTACAGTTTGCACTACTGTCTGAGCAGGGGCTGCTTACGCTGCAGTACAGAGAATCTGCATCAGAATGGGAATCATTTCAGTGTAGGGCTCACCCTTGGCTACATTGTTCTTGCTTATAAAGAATAATTTCTATCTGTATATTGGCTTAATATTCATGATATGAAGTAGAAATGTAAAAAATGTAAACTGGCGCCAGTACAGTAATGTTTCACTGAGCTACAAAATCAGCAATACCTCTTTCTCCTCTCACACACAATACAACCGCACCTAAAAGTTACCTCATGCAGTGGGATATTGACCAATTGCATCAGCTCTTTGATTGCCACTTGAAGCTCCTGAAGGAAGAGATTCTGGGTGGTCTCGAGATTTTGCTCTGTGGGAATTGGCTCCTCCACACTGGCTTGGTGTTGCAGCCACTCCCATTCCTCCCTTGAAAAGAAGACATAGGGATAAATGCACAGATAACTTACATGCAGTAAATGCCTAGGAAAAAATGCACATAATTATGTTGTTGCTTGCTAGGACGTGCATTTTCACACTTCTTCTGGAAGTGCTTTCATATAGGAAATGTGTGATGTCTAAAGAAGCCCTCAACGTCTGCATATCATCAGGGCATTTAGTATGGGAATGAATATGGACTTTTCACATGAAACCTGACTTTTTCACTTGGAAGGAACTAGGGCAAAGAGCTAGGAGCAGGAAAAAAAATCATTTTTGAACCACTAAGTTAGGTGGTATAAGGCATACAACCCTAAAGTTCTTATATTGGACCCATGAGCCAGCAGAGCAGAGAGAGTTAAAAATATCTCACTGCCATAGTCTGAGATCAGATTAGGAACCTGCAATTGCTTCAGAAGTCACAGATTGGTTATACCCCCTGGAGCTGCTATCACATGATTAATATGCAGCCAAAAGATCTCAGTTCAGTATGTGACTTTTCCTTACTTAGTACATCATTTAATGAGCAATTCATCAGATATCTGGAAATATCTTCTTTTAACATCACCATCTAAACCTGCTGGCAAACCTGCCTGCCCTGTCCATATATTCTCTCTTCCATTTCTCTTGACCGTACCCATTTAGCTGTAGTCAAACCAACAAGGGATCTCCCTAACTCTAACCCTCTGACTGAGAGCAAGTGATGTAGAGCACAATGGGATTAAGAAATAACCCTGTCCATCAATGTATGCTGCAGGCCTGGATTGAAAGCCCTACCTGGAGATGTTTGGGTTGCTTCGTATCTTCACATGACATAATATGTTGGGTAAACGTTCAGGCACCAACACTCGGATCTGGTCAACAGCACTACAGAGCTTCAGGTAACCCAAATAGAGACCTGGGGGGAGAGCCTGGCTGCTTCGCTGGTGGTAAACCAGCTTGTCCTAAAGGGAGAAAATGACCATAAAATGGCACATCTTGCTGCAGAAACCTGACAAAATTCAACTGAGAAAGAGGGACCCCACAACAAGGCTAAGATCCCAAGATGCTGCTGTTCTAGCCAGTAAGGGTTAAAACAGTGGTGGATTTCTTTAAAAAAAAAAAAAAAGCAGCAGATCAAACTTAACAGTTTGTGTGGCTTGAATTCAAAGTTCAGTCTAGCTATTTTGTCTGCAGCTTCCTGGATCCAACCAAGACCAAAAGCCTCAGGAGACAGACTGGCACGGGGCAGGAGGCACCAGAAATTTTACAAAGGAGACTGTTGTTGTCAGATATCCAGACTAGTGCTGCAATCTCCAGGAACAGAGACTGCGTTGAACTGGCCCTTTAGTGGTTTGGCCTTTGCTAATCCTGGCAATGGCTTTGAATAAGCACTTTCAATAGACCCTTGTACAGGTGCTTGAGTGCCTTTTGTTGCTGGAGACACTTGGCTGACTGAGAGGAAATGAAAAGAGAGAGGAACAACTAGACGAGGGGTCAAGAGGAGGAGGAAAGGCTGGGCACTCACGGAAGGGATTCTTTGCTAAGACCTGCTAACAAGCTGGGAAAACAACTGCAACTGGATGCAAGAAGGGTAAATGTATCAAAAATAGTTATCTGAATCCCTAGTGGGAAAACTTACACCTGGGAAACCAACTTTTCCTTTGCCTCTGAAAAGCGTCACATACCTTGAATAAAAACTAAGCAAAAAAGAAGCTGAGCTTCTGCACTCCTAAACAGGGCTTAATGCAAGCCAAGTGTCACCACAATTTAGCCCTAGAATCCATTCTGAATGCCCTGGAACATGTAAATAAACAACCTGAACACCTGCAGGTTCCATGTATTGCCAGACAGTTGGTCTGTCTAGACCAGTACTGGTTAGTCCAAAGATAGGGAACTTCTTTTAACCTGGAGTCCACATCCTATTCTGGCAACCTTTGGGGGGGGAAGCAGGACCAGAACAATGAATGTTAATTTTATATTTATATAGTAGTCTAGTCTCTCCACATGTACACACCCCTCTCGTATCTTACATCCAAACAAGCAAGACATTAACAGAATTCAATGACACATTCTTTGTAGCAGAAGCAGCCAAGCAGGGCCACTGATTATGGCCTGGGAAGAGTCCTGAGGATCAGAGAGAAACGTGAAGGGTTGCATTTGACCCCTAGGGGTTCTCCATCCTTGTTTTCTCTGACTGGCAGTGGGTTTTCAAGGTCTGAGGTAGTGGTCTTTTCCAGCCTGCCTTCCTACAATCCTTTTAAATGGAGAGACTTGGGACTGCATCTGGGATTTTCTGTATGCAAAGTATTTGGTTTGTCACTGAGTGCCTCTGAATATGAGCACAGCCTTTCCATCACTAAACACACATACACACACACACACACACCAGCCACCTGCATGGTCATCAGCAGCACATCCAGAGCTGTAGGCTCTTCTGGAGATGAGATGGACTTGCGGCTTGTCTGCAGCTTTGAGAGGGGGACCCAGTGGACACTTTCAAAGGTCTGGTTTGTCTTCACCTCCTTTAGGGTCACAACTAAAATATTGCCCTGCTTGTCTTTGATGGGCTCAAAAAAGACATGTCCCAGATCCTGAATTCCCAGCAGACCCTTCATAATAATAAAGAGAGGAAAAAGTCATTTATGGAGAGTGGAGTCTGGCTCTAGATGGCATATACTCTATATTCTCCAAGGGTATACAGTGGTACCTTGGTTCCCGAATGGCTTGGCTCCTGAACAAATTAACTCCCAATGCCGCAAACCCAGAAGTTTGCGAATCGGAAGCTGTGCCTTGGTTTTCAAACCGTTTCGGGAGTTGAATGGACTCCTGGAACGGATTAAGTTCTAGCACCAAGGTACCACTGTAACAGTAAAAGGTATTGAGCATTTAAATATTAAGACAGTGCTGCTTTGCTACCTAAAACCAAAGTCACCTAACAATACACGAATAATAAGCAGGGCTGTCAACAGATAAAAGTATATTTTAACAATTAACCAATTAAATTTACGTACATTTATATATCACAACACTTTGGCAAAGCTGTTTTTAGTGAATCTGAATGAACACAATGGTTTTTACTCATTATGAAGAGTGACTAAGATGGCCATTCGCTTCTTGAAATCTTTGCTTTCTGCTGTCTGTCAATGCAAATATTCATTGTACGTACGTAGTTAAAAAGTTGCTTGCGAGAAAGCTTAACCACATATGGAACTGGCTATACATGATAGCCAATAAGTACAGCCATTTCAATACGTCACTATCATTTTTAATACCACCAGGCTGAATAACCTTTCATCGGGAAATTGGTAGGCAGTACATAGTCTGCACCACGCCCCCCCCCAATCTTCATCAGTCACCCCTATTTTCATATTTGTTACATATTTATTTCTGCTTATTCTCAGCCACCTTGGAGGTCTGTTGTCAGGCAGAAAGGAAGAATAAGTTAATATTTTCTGCAATCTACAGCACTTTCCTCAATAATTTCTTTACTGGCATTGAAGGAATCTGTTTTAACTGATGAATTGCACTAGTTAATCAATTAAAGCTTGATCTATTAAGATACTTGTTAAAACATGCAAAATATAGCATAAAAATAGAAATGTTTGTTTTGCTGCCAATAATGTAGCACAGAGACAACATAATGGCTTCACAATGTGCATGTTGGGTATGAAACAAATGTTTGAACAGCTAACCATTTATTATTAGGATTTTTCCCAAGAGGTGAGTTTATGTTGGAAAGGAACACAGAAATTGGCCCCTGTCCAGAAACACACCCAAGAAACTCTGAATGTTATCAATTGCTTCTGCTTCAAACTCAAATGCCTTCTTAGTGATGGATATATCTCCTTGACTTTTCAATCCTACTCACCTGTCTGAGTTGCTTAGTATATGAAGGGCATTAGATCTATCTAGCTGAAGTTCAGATCTAATGATTTTGACCTAAATATCCATGGATTGAGCATCAGATGTATGAGTGATATGTGCCTAGCTGGCAAAATACCCATCTTTGGCACTCCTGTGCCTTGAAGAGGCCTCTTTTCTTACCTGCATCTGTGAGATGGCCAGAAGCATCTTGAGACGTGTTTGCAGAATGCAGGAACACGATGATTGGGAGACAGTGACACACTGACGCAACCACAGGATTTCATCCCACATGCACGATACCTATATCAAGTATAGCAACAGGTCATTTTAGGATTCTCAGGTCTGCCCAGTTCTCCATACCTGCCCATACGGCAGGTATGGAGTTCCCCAAGTTCAGCATTTTTTTAAAAAAAAATGAATAGAGGAAACATGTTTGTATCCTAACTAGAGTCCCTCTCTCGCTGCAACTGTGCACCTTTTTATATTGTCCTATGCTAGGTTCCCTCTCCTTATATTTAAATTTGTCTTAAGTAAAGTAAGAATATTGTTTTTTACTTACTAGAAATAGGAAGTCAAAGGAAAATGTTTCAATGGACTACAAAATATGTATTTAGATGTAAATTTATAATGTTCTTTTAAACATATTTATTTAACCTTAA
Source organism: Podarcis pityusensis (assembly GCF_964106645.2). Classification (NCBI taxonomy): domain Eukaryota; kingdom Metazoa; phylum Chordata; class Lepidosauria; order Squamata; family Lacertidae; genus Podarcis; species Podarcis pityusensis. The sequence goes on from NC_138039.1 coordinate 17,315,446, forward strand.
ATAAAATGACACACATTCAGAAGTCACCCTACTAAGCGGTCACCTTAGTGAACCAGAGAAAGTCCTGCATGAGCAGGCAAGAATAGGTGTCATCTATCTCGACCACAGGGATCTGATCCTCATGCGTGACCAATATGTTGTCATCCTTGTAGAATATTGATGCCAGATACAGGCCCCTGGGAAGATAGAAAAAAGTTAGCTTGGGAGGGATTCATCATCATCATCATCATCATCATCATTGTTTTTACTGGGAAGTATTCTTCCCACCATGGTGAGGAGTGAGGAATGGAAGAAAGATACAGGAGCTTTCCTCCCTATTTCCCTTGTTCCCCTGAAGTGCCTGGGAAACACTGAAGTGACCCACACACCCGGTTTCTGGGAAACTCAGCAAGTATAGCAAGGGAGTGCATAGGTGGACAGATGGCATAATCTCCCCCCACCTTACCTTTTCAGTGTTTTTAAGAATTTGCTGCCAGGGTGGAAGAGATACTTCAGACTCTTGGAGACAGAGTGTTTTCTGCTCTGTGGCTGATTCTTACAGGGTTCTGAGGAGCAAAGCACATGCAGAAGGCATTACACAAACCATTATTTATACTACTCATCCTTTTTCTTATTACCTAGCCTTGTGTATATATCTACTAAAGATTCAGGATAAAAGACTAGGCTGGTTAGGTAAAACCAAGAAGATATGACATTCATTCCCCATTTCCCCCTTGGTGCAAACTATTACTCTGCCAAATTCACATAGCTCCTCCTCCCCCTAGCTTTTGTGTGAGGGTTTCCCAGCACCTTTTCCCCTTGACCTCTCTTTTCTTCAGCTTTCTATGTTCCAGTCCCTCTTTTCTCTCAACACTTTACTATCACCCACATTCATTCCGCAGGAACCTGCTGATTTTGTAGCATGCTGGCTATTTTGTTCTGTTTTTCAGCCATGCTACCAACTGGATCCCTGCTTTCTTTCCACTGTTCCTTCTGTAACTAAGCCTTGCTCCTCAAAAGTTGTGAACATTCCATCTCTAGGGAGGGCTAGCAGACAAGCGGCAACCAGTTTTTAACCTATTAAATATGTACAGAAGATAAGGATTGTAAAGCACAATTAAAGTTCCATATATTACTTTAATTGTGCTTTATAATTCTTGTTTCATTCATCTTAATAACCCTGTGAGGGATGTCCTAAGTATTTTAATTTAAAAAGCAGAAGATAATCAAAAGATCCAGCAATCTATGTTTGTTTGGGATTCAAAGAGAAGTAAAAAGTCGTAGTTGGATTTGTACCCTTAGATCACATAGATTGTCCCTATAGCAATTGCCTGTAGAATTTGAACTCAGTTCCCAAACACCACTAACAGACCACACTAGCATACAAAAATCAGTTAACTCCAGTGCTCAAATTGCAAGGGAGCTAGAGGAGTCCCAGTCTCCTTTACCTTTTGTACTGGTACCTTTAGCTATTGTTTCTAGAAGGGTATGAAGTATAACTTAGCTAAAATTTGGGGGAGTCAGACAGCAGAAGATTTCATTGAGATGCTTCATAATTTTTCATCCATAATTAAGGGCTGGTTTCCGCAGTTCAGTATTATGCCTCTGGTCAAGATTGGTTTATTGCATATCACAGTTTTATTAGTCAGCAGATCCGGGTAGGAACAACAAGGAGGATGCAAGAGAAAGGCCTTGTCATCTGCTGTGAAAGCAGAGCTTCAACCAAGCTGGAGATTCTCATATAATTTACAAACTCATTTTTGAAAACAAGAATATACTGGGACATCAGCTGTTAGCCTCACTCGACCCTGTGGTTATTTATATACACTCTTTTCTTGGTGCATAGGAAGTTGGCTTGATTTTTTTTTTCTGAGGGTTTCAGGAGCTTATTTCCTTCATGAACTTTTCCATAGAGCATGCATAGTTCTCCAAAATACAGCAACTGATTACTACAAAGATTTCAATGATTCTCTTAAAACCACTGGGAGCCCAATACAAGTACAGTAGCACTTCGGCTTACGTAACTCTCTTTACGTAAACTTCACGTTACGAAAGCATCAAACCCGGAAGTATTGGGCCAGGTTTTGCCGCATGCGCAGAAGCGGTCTACCGCCCCTAAGTGCATGCGCAGAAGCGGTCTACTGCCACGTGCATGCGCAGAACAGTGATCCTTGGGTTGCGGAAACCTCGGGATCTGGCCGGACCTCTGGAACAGAACCTGTTCAAAACCGGAGGTATCACTGTATATTTAATAGTATTTTACCACTTAGTTGGGGGAATGGTACTGGTCAGACAAGACTATAATGTGCAGAGGAATTTCCACAGGTTTCAACAGGAGTTTTCATTTAATATGCTAGCAGTGGCCTTATCTAGTCACCATTTCTCCTTCCCATCAATTCCAATTCTTCCTTAGCAAACCATGTATGTGGGATGTAATCCACTGAGAGCAGTCAAATACAACATTCCTTCTTTTGCTAGAGTGGACATGCAAGGGAATGTTTGGTCCAGCCAGTCGAAACTTCCTGTTCCTCCTGGCCTGGAGCATCCTTCCTTGCATGTGACTAGTGGGTAGGCGTGACCTGGTAAAAAGGCAAGGCAGGTTCGAATCCCTGCTACAGGGTGAGCTCCCATTGCTCGGGCCCTGCTCCTGCTAACCTAGCAGTTCGAAAGCATGAAGTGCAAGTAGGTAAATAGGTACAGCTCTGGCGGGAAGGTAAACAGTGTTTCTGCGTGCTGCTCTGGTTCGCCAGAAGCCGCATAGTTATGCTGGCCACATGGCCCGTAAGCTGTACGCCGGCTCCCTCGGCCAGTAAAGCGAGATGAGTGCTCCAACCCCAAAGTCGTCCGCGACTAGACACAACGGTCAGGGGTCCCTTTACCTAACTTTAAGCCTAAAGTCTGCCTTCAGGGATCACACTGTGCTCTGCCTAATCGTGAGTAAACTTTCTTTTTGTTACTTATGAATAAGACTGTGGTGTCTTTATTCTTTTAGAGGAATTCAAGGGGTCTTACCAGGAAAATCTTAGAACACATTTCAATCTGGACAAACCAGACTGAATTGTGTACAGTGGTACCTCGCAAGACGAATGCCTCGCAAGACAAAAAACTCGCTAGACGAAAGGGTTTTTTGTTTTTTGAGCTGCTTCGCAAGACGATTTTCCCTATGGGCTTGCTTCGCAAGACGGAAACGTCTTGCAAGTTTGTTTCCTTTTTCTTAACACCGTTAATACAGTTGCGACTTGACTTCGAGGAGCAACTCATAGAACGCGGTGTGGTAGCCCTTTTTGAGGTTTTTAAAGACTTTGGTGATTTTTGAAGCTTTTCCAAAACTTTCCCAACACCGTGCTTCGCAAGACGAAAAAAATCGCAAGACGACAAAACTCGCGGAACGAATTAATTTCGTCTTGCGAGGCACCACTGTATTGTATTAAGAAACTCACACAAGTTTGCAACTAGTTTTCTGCTGTGTAAAGGGGAATGTACTCTGCTAAGTAAAGGAACTTGCTAGTGCAAGTTAGGAAGGATATTAATAAACAACATATCCTTTCCTGCCACTCTGAACATTCCCCACAATGAATAGGCTATTCAAGAGAACTGGTATCTAAACTGCCAATGGACACAAAAGTGGGACTCACCGTGACACACACATTGTTGGTGCACCATCTTCACCTGGCTTAGAAGATGGTCCAAAGCTTCAGCTTGACCTCTTCTCCTTGGTGCCCGCCCATCATATTCTCTCCAGTCTGAAGTGGGAAGCAAATAAAATACACAGAGAAATAGCAGCACAAACTGTTAGCAGTTCCAATCCATTACAATATTTTCCTCTCACAGTTGTTTCATACCCATAGTACACTATGGAACAGCTTTCTGGACAAAACATTGCTCAAAACACAATTGATCTATTGACTCTAAAAGCTAGACTTGATGAATGGGTGAAGATCATCACCATTTGAAAGCCTTAGTCTTAGATAGTGGTTTTCGATTTACAGGTCACACCCACAACTGGGTCCAATCCTTACCTAAATGGATCAAACCAGCAATAGCACCACTACCAACTTTTGTATGACCATTTTCGAGCTTTAGACCTGGTTTGCACATAATACCAAATCACGAATGAGCAAGCATGAGGGTTCCTGACACAAAAGAGTGTGGCTGCAACCCTCTGTCATATAACTGCCATGCTATCTGGGGCTGTGTCATTATGTCTGAACCTGGGCTCATGGTTTGTCTCTGCCAGACAGATCATGAGTAGTAAACCAAGAACAAACCTTGGTTACAGCTTGTAATTTGTCTGGAGTGAGACACCTTAAGCCTGGATTTAGACATATTAAGCCACATGATGGTTTAGCCCTGGGTAGCACAACAAGGAAAGGACTGGGGAAGGAGTAAAATCATCACTGGTAACCGACATGTTTGCTTGTTCATGCTAAGATATGGTTTGGCTTAGTGTTACATGCTAAGTAGGTCTTAATTGGTTTAAGATTAAAAAAGAGAAAGAGGTGACAATAGAAGGGGGGAAGGGGAAGAACACAGAGGAAATATATGGGAAGTACAGTAAAACATTAACAGCCAGTTTCATAAAGTAGGTTGATGTTTAAAAAGTCCTGACTTTGCAAAGATGGAAGATAACTATTTAAGACTGTATCTGCAGTATGACTAAGGTTACACATAGTCCTTGTTTTAGAAATCAAAATTCTGCACTGTGGTACTCCATGTTCTGGAGCAAGGAAAATCATACTATGTATCTTGAATAAATTACACTAATTAAAGAAAAATCAGTATATTTATTTATGTTCTATTGATTATCATGCTGCTAGACATGAAGCTATGAAAAGCATTGCAGCCCCATCCCCTGATAACTGGAAATTGTATTCAGCTTCTGGGATTTCACCAAGCCAACATGTTTTAAAGTATATCACTGAAATCTAGTAACTGTATTTCTTGTTTCAATGAATGCTGAGATTTTTTTAAAGATGCAGATTCTTTCACTTAATAACAATTTATCTTATTTAGCACAGAAATGCAGATAGTTCTGCCTAGGATTCCTCCTAGATTTACATGAGAGTTCAGTCTTAAGATGTGCAAATCATGATAGGCAACACAGAAGCAATAACCCCAAAGCAGTAACCACTGGTGGGAACTGCTCATAAGGGTGACGGAATTTAACAGCTGCCGCCAGTAGGAGGAGATGACAAATCATAGTAACAAACAAGGTTGGGTCTGTTGTAGCTCTTTTCAGTATTTCCGCAGCCTCATGTCGGCTGCTGGCCTTCAACTGAGCAGAAGTTTCTTCATACTAATAGTGAGAGTTAAACTCACCTAGACAAATAAATAAATAGAACCTCTTCCTTGTGCTTCTTAGTTATGAGGTGGCAGAGCTACTGAGCAGCACAGGCTAGTGTGGGGGAAGCAGCCCTTTTACATTAACTTTGCATTAATTGGTTTATACACTCCCCTGTGTTGCTGTTTTCCATGGAAAGAGCAGCTCTGTTAACTTTGGCTGGGACCTGGTGCTATTTTTAGGTGCTTTAAAAACACCCAGGGAGGTGCTGCACACTTTTACGTGACAAAAGTTGGTTATTTTTATTTAGGGGAGAAATATTTTCTTTAAAATTTGAAAGCAAGGAATAAATTACTTTATAACTCAGGCTGGAATGTTATAGTTATATGCTATATTATACAACCCAAAGCTAAAGGGCCTAATCCATCGATCTGAGCTCCGTTAACTTCCAATTTGGTCATGATGGATTTGCATCCCTGGACCACATGGACTGACCTTAAAGGTATTGCCTTTGTGGTTGATGGAGCAAGATGTGTAATTAGCAGAGGAGAGAATGACAAACAGTTGTTTAACTATGAATGTCTCATCGTGTTAGAGAATGATTGACCATGAAAGACACAATTTACATCTCTTAAGTTGTACACAACAGCAGCATTATTTACAGAAACCTTGTCTTGTCTTGGCTGTTGTTAAAGCGATGGAAATCCTTCTTGGCCTCAGTGACAGGAATTCTATGATCTAACTGCATTGTAAACAGGGGAAAATATAACTATTACGTTTGGAATTTTTCTTTTGCTTGAATTCGGCTTTGCTTTATTATGTGCATTTCATATAATACACTGGGATGAAAATCATACATCACCTTCATTGAGCCCGTGAATGGGGGCATTTTCTGCCACTTTCTCAGGGGAGAAGGAAAACTGATACATTTTAGGGGACACAGGCGTATGTATACCCATGCAAGATGAGACGGCAGAAGGCTTCCTTAAGTATTCCTTTATTTAAAACAAAATAAAGCAAAAAGACTTTCTACCATTCAGGGTGGCAGAGGAGCTCCAATCAGCTGCCTATTCCGCAGTAAGGGCAGCTGTCTTTCCTTTTAACCAACAATGCTCCTGGGAATGAAGCTATGCCATGACATAGCATTGTTCCCATTTAGGCATCATATACGACCAAAGTGGTTACTGGTCCAAATCCCTAGTCCAAATCCCTGCAATGCATGAATGCTGTCCACAAAAGTCCCTGGGTGGGCTCAAACCACCAACCTTTTAGTTAATAGCCAGACATACTGATCCACTGCACTACTGAGACCTGTATTAGAATTAGAACTCTGATGCTGCTTCAGGGGCAGCAAACCTCTCTTATCTAAAAGGAAGAAAAGCCTAAGGAAACTGCTCCCTCAGCCCACCAGAATGTATCAAACTTGCTTCCACCCTTTAAAAACCCAGGTTACAGGTGAAGTATTAGCTTCTCACTCCCCAAAAATAAACCATTGAACCCTTCAGGTTAGCTGTACATAGGGATTCTGGTCCCTTCACGACTCACCAAAGCCCAAGCTTATATGGTGTAAAATTTATTTCAGTTGGCTTCTAGTGATAGGTTATATTAAGTATCATACTGTTATACATCTTGAGCTCTTGAGATGGGAAAAGCAAAAAAATCTAACAACCTAAACAAAATAAATATATAAGAGAGTAGAAAGGAGATTAAGGATACCAAAATAATATTTTAAATATATGGGCCTTTTTTGTTTAAGAAAGAAGGACAGAGAACCATTTAATAATTAGAAGTTTAGATAAAAAGAAGCATTGCTATTGCAAATTATGCTGCCATGGGAATCCCTGAAGGGCATGTTAATTTGTAGGACTTTGGTGTTTCGGATAACCAGAATTTGGAGACACAATGTTCTGGTGTTTGCGTGCTGTGTGCTGCGTGCCTTACAGTATATCAAGAGTATACCTTCTTTTCCATCACCACTGTTGTTACTACTAGACCTATCTGTCCTTGCACATTTCAAATGGGGACAGCATGTAAGTCAATCCCTGCTTTTTCTTTAAAAATTTTTGCAATTCTCATAAAATTATCTTTGAATAGCCCATGAAAGTTGGTGCCATAATCATTATTTTAGTCTTCAGAATGCCACAGTACCCTTTGTTCTATACCATTGAGTGCTCACTAAGCTCTAAAACATGAGCAAGACCAGTAAACTAGCCTTACGGTATGAATGATAAGGTATATGTTTGATGCTCCCTGATGTTTCTACTTACTTGATGGAATAGCAAAGGGTGGTATTGAAGTTTGTGGAGGTCCCCATCCCTTCATGTTGTAGGCAGATACTTGGACGTAGTAAGCTGTACCCTGTAGGGAAAGGAATAAGGAGTCACACGGACTAGAGAAAACCTTGTTGCTCAGAAGGGTGGTTTCAGTTTCCCTTCCACTAATATAGTCACCAGGTGTTCTCCATAATATGTCATTATTGAAAGAGAGGGAGGATGTGGAGCAATACTGCCTATGGCCTATGAACTTGCAGAAGCTGTGCAGGCCATCACCATCTTCCACAGTCTTTCTGTCTTCTCCTGTGTCATGGGTTTAGACTAAAGTTGCTGATAAACTCCAGAATAACTCAGATGGTCTGACAGATTTTGGAAGTTCAGCTTTTGCAGATTTATTTTCTGATTGAATTCAGACAAGCTTTAGTCTGTATCATATATGATTAAAAATAAAATCAGATGAGGGCTTCAGGGTAGCACTGCAGCTCCACAGAAGTCTCTAAACCCTGCCATGATATTTGTGCTGTGTGCCAGGCCAAGAGGACTCAGCATATTCCACATCCTTCCTACCACAAATGAAAACCCTACTAACCCTCCTATTTCATATTACTTAAGTGGGAATCATTTGTGATGTGACGATAGAAGCAGAGTTAATGATGTTGTCTTGCATTAAAAATACCCAAATATCATATTCAGATCTAATCCAAGTCCACATAAATTTTCTGGATGTCCAGCAGATACCCAGGAAATAAATCTGAATTCCCCTCTGCATCCAGTGTTGCCCCATAACCTTGCCAAAGAATATTTGTTATGTATTCAGTTCCTGGATGCATAATATTGCCCTAAAATAGGAATGACTGCTGGTTGCGCCCAGTAAAGCAGTGTACAGTGGTACCTCAGGTTACATACGCTTCAGGTTACAGACTCTGCTAACCCAGAAATAGTACCTTGGGTTAAGAACTTTGCTTTAGGATGAGAACAGAAATCGTGCTCCGGCGGCGCAGCGGCAGCAGGAGGCCCCATTAGCTAAAGTGATGCTTCAGGTTAAGAACAGTTTCAAGTTAAGAACAGACTTCCAGAACAAATTAAGTACTTAACACGAGGTACCACTGTAGACAGCCTTCAGTCTGTACCAAATTATCTTGAGTCCCAACCCCCAACTTGATTGTTCCTATCAGTTCAGTTTCACATGTGGAGTATGTCTTTCCTATTAAATGTATGATCAAAATCAATCCAAATTCTTTTTTGGGCCACAGCCAATTGAACCATGTCAGCTGATTGTCAGCCTAGTGGTATCACATAACTAGCTTCACAAGCAAACATTTCCGCTGGGTATATTATGTGTAATGTAAGTTTTCTTAGGAGACTAAGGGAGCAGAGCAAGCCTACAGGCCATTTGTTGCAAAATCATATCCCTTTGCAGCTCCCAGTCTCGTCTCCCCCATAACTTGCTGTTTGTTCAGAAGTCTGGCTCCTGTTTGAGCTCTTGGAAGCTGTCCACCACACAATGGGGAGGGGACAGCTGACAGGCAGTGTGGGCCTTGCAGTTCCCAGAGAGATAAAACTGCAGGGGTGGGGGGCAGGTCCCAGCCAACCCATGACCTCCATACACTTGAGGGTTGGAGTGGAGTCACTGATTCTCATCTCCAATTAGCCATGGAGCTGGTGGAGAGTTTGATATTTGCAGGTGGTGGGGGTATAAGATTTATTGGCTTGGAGTGGGGGGGGGGAGAGAAGGAGTGCCATTGGGTAGAAATCACAGAAAAAACTATGGATCACACGGTTTAGTGACTAAAGCTCAACTGCAGGACCCTGAGATTTCAGCCTGGGGGTGGCTGCTCCTTCCCATGCATACACTGAAAGCTATGAACTGCTCCTGGCATTTAGCATGTTGCATTTCATGGGGAAATGGTAACTGTAAACAAATCATTATTATTTTCTAAAGATACTATTTTTATTATGTCTGCATTAAATGTTTCTTAATTGTTTGACAGCCTTATCACATCACTGCAAAATCATATGGATAGCCAGTGTGGGGAAATGAGTGGGGAAGCAGGAAGAAGGGAAGAAAGTGGTACCAAAAGAACAGCCCTGAAATTACAAATGTGTTCACAAGAACAGGCAAAAATAGTTGCACAAGAGGCACGTCTCAAAACTCATGAAAAGGAACAAAAATTATTTTCATATCTTGCTAAATTATTGAGACTGCTTGAATTCTTCTTTATGCTCAGGGGCAACCTCAGACATTTTGGTTTCTGAAGTATAAGTAAAATATTCACCACAAGCCTTTGTACTGGACTATTTGGCCCAGAAGCCTCATGACCAGGCATGGAAATATGCACTCATCTGTGGCAAGAAAAAGCCATGTCCTGATAAGGAGAAACCTAAGTTAGACCCCTTCTGCTTCATATATTATTGTTGTATGTGCAGCTTGATTTTCATTAGGAGAGAACATACAAATATTTGGTCTTTCCTCTGCAGTCTCAGTTGGTACAGCCTAGCAATAAATTTATGACATGTGCCTGCATATCATGTGCCTCATTTCAGACACCTACTTTCTCACACTACAGCAACAAGAAGCCTGTTGCTGGAGCTCTTACCTCAGTTATCTCCCCCACTTCAAAAAACCATATTCAGTTTTATGCCACACCTCTATTACTACTACAAGATTACTCACAAATCTATAAACTCTATTTAGACCATAGTTATCTCAATCAGGAAGCATGACAAAATCCACTTAACCTTTCAGAGGAAAATAATTTAGGGCTCCTTATCCCCTGCTTGCAGCCACTGATTAGGGCAAATGCTGCATCTTGCTGCCTTGTAATGTAATGATTGGGTCCTAAATAGGCCACACACATTTCAGGGAACTTAAAATGGCTACCTGCATGCAGTTAACTTAATAAGTTCAGTGTTGTGTGAAGAAGTACCAATCCCTGAAATGGGCACTTTACTTTAGAAAATCATTCAGACATCCTCAAATTCTGGCTGTGCGGTGGGCAGAGGTTCACTGCAGTTAGCTTGCACTTTGGTAAATTAGAACAAGAAGTATGGGGTGAAGGGATCAATTGGGGTCATTCCCTGAAGTACCCTTGTGGCTCAGCACACAGCACAGTAACTTACTCACCGAGAGGAGGCCATGGATGGTGATATGTAGGTTTTTCAGCTTGTTGATCACCACTTCACCCAGCGGTGGGGAGAAGGTGGGGGAGCAGCTCCATTCGACTGCAAACAAAGGAAAAGCACAGCCACTCCGTCAGTAATTGGGAGTCTTTCATCAGTAAGGCAAAGGATGTAGTGCTTGGCAGTCAGTCAGGGCTAGATTAGAAAGCTAGGCTGCCAGGGATGGTACAGCTGCTGTAAGGGGATTGACTGTGAAACTGAAGAACCAGCTACAGCGGGACCAGCTGTGCATACTGGAAAAATGTAATGAGAAAAAAGGCATGGAAGAGCTGGGGGGTGGGGAGGGAAGGTGTCAATTGAGAGAAAGAGAAAGAGAAAGAGAGAGAGTGCAACAACAGGGCACACCTTTTTCATATTCAAAGGACTTAGCTCCCTGCCAAATGTGCAATGCAGGAGCTGCACATAGCGCAGCAGAGAAGTCTCTATAGCTAGGGTTACTTCAACTCTTTATCTCAGCACAGGAGACGTAACAGAAAGAGTTAAAGGCAAAAAAGGCAGGCCAAAAGATGAACAGTCAAGCTGATGAACCCAGAGATAAAAGAGAAAGCACAACAGATGGACCAAACAAAGGCAACAGAGAGAGGGTGGGAAATAGACAAAGTAGATTAAGTGGCAGGATTTGGTGGAGACTGGTAAAGGAAAATTCTTCTGAAAGCCAAAGTTATGATGACAGGACACAAAGGATTTAAACTGCTGGGAATTCTATGTTGAGGGAGCAGGTGTTGAAGCCAAAAAGGGACATGCTTTTATGGGATCCAAATAGCCTGAAGATGGGACAGAGTTAGGGCATTCAACTTGAGTGAGCACTTGGGAAGACATTTCTAAAACTTTTAGCAAAAAGCAACTTGCCTAGTGTAGAACCACCACCATTTAGACACTACCATAAATCAGCCACGTATTTCCTTCTCACATTACAGAAGAAGTGTAAGGCACTTTCTACCAAATTTCCAGAACAGCAGATTCTGGAGAAGTGGTGAGATTGATTCATGTCACAAGTGGCCACCAACCGAGATGGACTAGAAGAAAGGCATGAAAATATTTCAAATTCAACAACTAGAAAACTTAAGCTCAGTAATCTCCATGAATTATGCAAATTTGGTGGATGCACAATGTCTAAATATTTCAAATGCAAAATCAGTTTGCAAAATTACGAAGAGCTTGGCAGTAACTGAGATGAAACTGCACACAGGAACTGCCACATGAAACCCTGGACTATTTATTTATTTAAGTAATCTCTTAGCCTTTCTTTAGCCAGAAGTCCTAAAGTAGGTAACATAAAATAATTTTTAAACAAATACAATAAACCAAAGAAAACAAACAGTAAGCATATCGTTAAGAATTCAGTTTAATCTCTTGTGTGCCTGTGCAAATAAAATAGATAAAAACAGAGGGAAGGGAATTCCAGAGGTGGTGCTTATAACTGAGGCCTTATCTCTTATCACCACTCATCTTCTGATCCTAGACAGCAGATCAGCACTTCCACAGCTTCCCCTGAGGTGACTGAACAGGATAAACAGCTGGGTATAATCTACATTCTGCTGACATCTCATCTCAGATCCTGGAATGAACTCAGTGGTTTCATGTATACGTTAAAACAGCACAGGGGATAAAGAAAAGTCCCACAATGCAATGGATCAGACTAATCAAAATGCCATCCAGACTGGAACAGAAGCATGGTGCCCTTCATTCCCATACTGGACAGTTAGTCCAGAAAGATGTTTAAAGGTACTGAACACCACTGAAAGGTCCAGGAGAATCTACAAGGTCATACTTTCCTGATTTATCTCCTGGGATATCATCCTTCAGGATGACCAAAGGTGTTTCCGTATTAGACGTTAAATTGAAATCCATTTAGATACTTGGTCTCATTCAAGAGTGACTCAAGTTGCCTATCCAACTCATCTGAGCATTTTGCCCCAAAGGGTCTATGAACAACTAGCTGTTATTTCCTGGGTTCAGTGAAGGTTTTTCTTCTTCCAGGAACCACTACACAACTGCCTACTTCAAGGTGACTGACAACAGCCACTTTTGCAAGCTGGCCTTTATAACATCCAGGAACAAACCTGTCAACCCTCTGCACAAAGCAAACTATAAAGCAAACTAGGCAAGTTATAGTAGATGATACTCTTCCAAGCACCTATCAGTGTCATTAGACCTCAATAATCAAAACTCATCCAACAGTATTTAACTAGATGGTGTTCTGGAATTATGAACAGACTGTATTTAAAGAACTGTGGTATCCAAATTGCTGCAGATGTAAGCAATTTTATCTTCAAAGAGCCTACTACTCTTAGCAGGCATCTAAGTGTTCCTGAACATGGAAAAGGTCTTGGGCTATATTGGGCAGCAAGTTGAGGATGTAATGGGGAAGCAGAAATATTGCTTCATTGCCAACACCACTACAGAATAGGCTTGAAAGCTGGTCCCCCAAGCCTTCTGAAATGGCCCATACATGCCAGGCCAGCACTTCCCCCCAGAAATATGAATCATTTATTTTTATTATGGCTCATCTGGCATTCAGCAACAGCACCATCAGGCCTGATGTGTTGATAGCAAAGGTCATGTATTTCACAAAGCCTGGAGGAAGGACTGCAGTGGGAGACGGTCACTTCATTCCTGACCTTCCTTAATTATTTGAAAGCATTTTTACCCTGTTCCTTAGCCAAACAGACTCAAACAGTAGTCTACAAAGATTAGTAGTAAGGCAGTCTCTGCCCTCAGGTTCATAATCTATACATCTAAATGGCCTTTCTACCCCACCCCATCTTTGCTACAACCTGCTCATAAAGATTTCCACAGGGACATCCCTCACTTTGTTAATTTCACTGCGCAGGAACATCATAAAACCAACCAATCAAGGGCACCAGAGCAGCCTTCCTTGAGCTCTATGAAATAATGTGCCTGGTGTAAAGTCTAAATATATAGCAGCTTCCTATGTTCCAGGAGTAAAACAGGGAGATGGGTTGGGAGGCCACTGTGAGCCCCATACAGGTTATGGTGCCTGGACCTTTAAAATAGATTGGTTTGACAAATCTTCAGACTCTCCCAAAAACCAACAGGCTAGGACAGTGTAACTTTTGAAACTAGGCCTGAGATTATGTAATCCATCATATTGGTCTATTATAATCATAATTCATATAGCACCCAAAGTATTCTAGGAACTGTAAAAAGATTTATGACTGGACAATCCCTGCCTGCAGACCTTCAAATCTTAAAAGACATAAAACAAAAAGAAAAAAAGATAATTTACCATATCTTAATAAGTTACAATTGCCTTGAAAAATATTTACCATATGTTATGCAAGCTCTTCATAAAATTAATATATAATTAATAATTTTTAAAGGCAATGGTAACTGATTAAGGCTTGGAGGATGCATAGATGGATCAGTAATTGATGTCCATCTCCCAGTCATTATGGCAGTTGTAATATATATGTTGTGTGATATAATTGTATGTAAGCAGATTTTAGACCCTGTAAACTACAGTTCAGTACCACTGAACTATGCTGATGCGTTCCTTTTTGCTCTTTGGACCTTCACATCTTCAATGTATATCCATAAATTATTCACCTCAAAATGACAGGCAACAAATAATTCAAAAAAGGTGAATTTTGGAACTGAATCAGTGGGCCCTTGGGAATTTACTTGGATCAGATTCCCGGTCAAGAAGGATTGTTCCAAATGAGAGAGAAAAAATCAATTCACAGGTCCAAGTAAGTTTAATTCTTTGGTAATATGGTTCTGAGCATCCTTTGGATTTACCTTTATATTTGGTGACAATGGCTGAATTGACACTTAGGGGCTCCTGGAAGGAAACATCCACAGAAGTGCTGCTGGCCACTGAAAGGTGAACATTCATGGGTGGATCTGGAACCCCTGAGAACAGATAGCACAGGTATAAGGAGGGACATATCCTGGTGTATCAAGGCCTCTGTGGAAGGAATAAATCTTCAATATAAGCCTAATTTACAACTTAACTGCCAGCCAGAATGATCACAATAACAGAGACTCTGTTATGAGGTGAGGTAGGAAGGTATGTTTCCTTTGCAAAATAAAATAAAATAAATTCTGAGAAGAGATATGGTGGCAATTTGCATGCACTGAGATGGGTTCAATCAGCAGAAGATGCATAGGTAGGGAACCCTTAATGAAATCCACAAGCTGCACCCCACCTCCCACAATTTTAGCCAAATCATACTCCTCCAAGTTTGCCTTCTAATGATAGTAGCTAAAAGAGCCGTTACAAAACAAAGCCACTTCCACCTTAAGGAGGAGGTGGGGTTGCGGGCTTCACGGCCCCTCCACGTGTACGGTGGATGGAGGCCAGCCCCTCGCGATTGGGGGGATTCCCAGCCGCATCACCTCCTAGCCGGCCAATCGGCTGGTTCGGGGGTGTGGCCTGCCCTATAAAGTCAGGACACAGCCAGGGGTCTCCCTCTTTGCCACCCACCAGCTGTCCCTGTTTTTCCCACCCTCCCACCCTATAAGGTTTTCATTCTTTGACCTTGCTATGGACCTTGGTTGGTTGCCGTTGAGGGGCCTGGTAGGAATTTTTCCACTTGGCAAATTGGCACCAGCCACTTGGTTTTCACCTACCTTGTAGCAAATCGTCACAACTTTCTGGGTATTGGTGGTTAGGCATTGGTATAGTTCTGTAGATGGAAGAGGGGAGGTAGCGCCATCACCTGCCCCACATATTGAAGGGTAGTCTGTTAAAGGATTCGGGGGGGGCGTGGCCCTGTCCGAAGCCTAGGGAGTTTAGGGCCTAAGGCACACCCCCTATTGGTGACCCCGGGGGAGTTCCTAGTTGATGTGCATCAGCAGGACTCCCCCTACTGGTGGGTAACCCTTCCCGGACTTCAAGCAGACAGGCTGGAGTCGGATATAGTCAGTTAGGACCAATGCCTAAGCCAATACTGCTCTTCCACTGTAACCAATAAAGTTGTGGCCTTTTTTAGCCCATTAACCTTAATAATTGCGTCATGTCTCATTATTTCCACCGGGGGGGGGGGGCGGGAACTCGCCATGCAAGAGACAGACCTCCTTCTGCAAGTCAAGACATTGTAGAGTTTTGAGATTTTTTTATCTCTCCTACCCTGAAGAATGAGCCATTGCTACAAGTGAGAACATGACACCAAAAATAGTCAACTTGTCATACAGAAAAGTGAGGGAAATGTTTTCTTTTGTGAAGCTTAGCACCTGGATTGGCATTCATAGTCTAGGGGTCACTATGATAATTATATCTGAGCTAGGAAATTAATGCTTCCGAAAATATCAAATGGGTTAGAAAGGTGGCAAAAGGTACAGGATACCTTCATTTATTATATCACCCAGAAAGATCTAGAATATTGGTTTTGGGTGAGAGAAGCAGTTTCAAATCTGCTCAATGAAGGTTGACTAGAACAGCACGGGGAAAGCCACATTCACCCAGCATGGACCTACCGATTTCATTAACTAGTGACTTGCTTCAAGATTCTGTGAATCACTAAATTAAGAACTTTACCATGTGCCGCAAACAACATGGGGTTTATTACGGCAGGTCCTAAGGCCACTTCTTCGTTTCTGTTCTGGACTAATTACATATTGTAGTACCCAATTTCCTATCTCTAAAACCCTGCAGTGACATGCCCACTGTTCCCATCCCTGATCTACTTAGGGGTCATTGCATGCTGCTATTTCAGACACTTACGAGCATGCTCAAATCCAGCATTCATGCGCTTGTATAGCCGATAACGCCATTCCCATGCTTTTAACTGTTTCTCTTTTTCTGAGCCATCTGCACTGGGTAGCTCATTCACCACCTGCACAGTAAGGTCATTGACACGCTGCTCTGCCTCCTGGACCAGTGTTGACAAGTGCAAAGACCGACTCTCTAGACTCACAACTTTGGAAACGGAACAGAGGGAAAAGGAAACATTTAATACATTGCACAAGAAGAGGAGGAAAAATACATGACCAGGCATAAACCTGCCTGAAAATTTCTGAAGTAATTCTCTTTGCCTCTACCCTCAGAAAACCTCCCTTGCTAAGCAATCCCTCAAGCCGAAGAAGCACAGCTTGATCCTCATTTCCCAAACAGCATGGGATAAATGGTTGGTGCAGCTGGAGTTTGAGCTATTAGATAAAACCACAAAGTTGCTTCTTCACAACTGCTTCTGCAAATTTGTGATTCTGGATCCTCTTAAATGCAGATTTAAAGGCCAAGCTCAAAGGAATCCCAGCCCTCCCTTCCCCCAGAATCTGCTGCTTATCAGGGAGCAGAAATCCTGTTTTGTTACACAGCAGGATGCATCCACCAGTTCAAAGCAAGTCTTCCGATAGCAAGCTAGAACTGAATTCTGAAATTTTGCTTCTAGTACAGTGGTACCTCGGGTTACATATGCTTCAGGTTACAGACTCCGCTAACCCATAAATAGTACCTCGGGTTAAGAACTTTGCTTCAGGATGAGAACAGAAATCATGCAGTGGTGGCGTAACAGCAGCAGGAGGTCCCATTAGCTAAAGTGGTGCTTCAGGTTAAGAACAGTTTCAGGTTAAGAACGGACCTCCGGAACGAATTAAGTACGTAACCCGAGGTACCATTGTATTTTATTTATTTATTCAAGGTATTTTTATTTAGTAGGAGCTAACATACCCTGGAAGACCCCAGAAACCTGTTGGAAAATGGCAACTATGATCCTCTTTCCATTTCCAATACTTAGAGGAAAAGGTAATTAAAGGATGAGCATTCTGCCCTGCACTACCAGAATGAGCCTTAAGCATTACCAAAACAAGTTTTTTTTTTTTTGCATTTCTTACATTGAATGAAAAACCTACATTGACTAAAACATACTGTATTTAAAAATGGGTTTTCTGCTTTTAAACCTGGATTAACAACATTCACATTTACCGTATTTTTTGCTCTATAAGACTCACTTTTTCCCTCCTAAAAAGTAAGGGGAAATGTGTGTGCGTCTTATGGAGCGAATGCAGGCTGTGCAGCTATCCCAGAAGCCAGAACAGCAAGAGGGATTGCTGCTTTCACTGTGCAGCGATCCCTCTTGCTGTTCTGGCTTCTAAGATTCAGAATATTTTTTTTCTTGTTTTCCTCCTCCAAAAACTAGGTGCGTCTTGTGGTCTGGTGCGTCTTATAGAACGAAAAATACGGTAAATATCTATTCACATTAGTTATCATGATGACCTCATGACTAAAATATGAAAATATCCTCATTCTGTCAGAATATTGGAATGGGTCTGACTTTGTTTCCCACAAGCACAGGGTTCCGAATCTGCTTGCACCCACATCCCTACCAGCACCCAACATACCAGTGTGTGCGTGCATGCCCCCCCCCCTTTACCTGCCCCACGGTCGTGCCTTCAGTAGACAGCAATGTACCAGGGTGGCAGATGTGGCAAGGGACCCCAGCAAACTATTGCTGGATATCACTGCTCATCGCTTGTACTAGGGACAATTTCTTACCATTAAATGGGATGGCCAGGTCTATTACTTCATCCAGCTTTTGTCATTACTGTTTGAGAAGTAACATATGCACAAACCCACAGCTGGAGCACAATCTGTGTGAGGTATTTCCTTTTCCTCAGTCTAGATATGTTAAGAACAAGAGGAGAAGACCCCCATTGAGGATCAGAGTGCATATACTTTATTCACGGGAATCTCTTGGTTTGCCTGACTCCTATGGCTAGGCAGCAAAGAAATATACACCTCTTTTCTATCTCCTTTCACTGAACTCCATTATTACACACAGTGTCAGCTAGGCCTGTGGCTACTCTCTGTGTGGGCCACCCAGAAAGCAGAGACCCCAGTGGCTGCATCTAGCGCAACCTATTTTGTGTGTGTGTGTGTGTGTGTGTGTGTGTGTGAGAGAGAGAGAGAGAGAGAGAGAGAGAGAGAGAGAGAGACACAGAGAGAACACAAACTTGTGAGAGAATACCCCCCCCCCCCAATCTCCAGGGAAAGAGTACTAATAAACACTTATTCAAAGTCACTCCCCTTCTGCTCTCCATTCACAGAAATCCCTTCATTTGAAGAAAGGGCAATCTGTTCCTGACCCTAATACCAGAACTGTCAGCTTATTCATGAGGCAGACTACCTGCAAATAACTAGCAGATGAAGATTTTCCTGTTGCTCTTAGCTAGTCATCTGAAATGAGGTGAATTCCCTTCTCATCATTCTATTCGCTTCACCTGATCAGGCAGCATTAATGCTTCTTGCAGCAAAGCTGTTCTCTTCCAAGGTAACACTCTGGAGAGTAAATTTTGGCATCTCTCGGGTGAGGATTCAAACAGTACAAGCGGTTCAGCTTGAATCTATCCTGCAGCCACACTTCTTATTGTGTGCAAATCAGCTGAAATAATCTCTTAGGAACATGCCACAAGGATGATGTGACTCTTTATGGTTGTGCCAGTGCCAACCTCCTTTGGTATTCACTCTTGGCATCATTTCTAACACCAAGTCAGATTGATAACTACAGCTTCTAGGATGATATGCTGCTCTGGAACCTTTTAGCCATAGCTTTCATTTGTACCATCATGTTTCAAGAAATCACTACTGTACTTTAGGCACGACACAGAAAAATCTAGCAATGTGATTTTTCCTGTACTGAGGGAACATATCATCCATCTATGAAAGACACAGGAGCATGCTAGGCATCAGAAACCCTAGTTCCAGGGTCCTATATGTTCTCTCTTTTGCAGCTAACTCCTTTCAGATGCTTTTCATTTCCCACATTTCACCAAAAGAGAGTAGAATTCCCATTGCTCATGATATCAAGAAACCCAATTGGCCAGAGTTCCTTACGCATCTACGGGAAAGGACAAATTGGGTCATAGGATTGGACCATTGACTGGTTACTTACAGTGAGGGCTTTCTTTGGCTCCAGCCAGCAACAGTGTCTTGGCGATGGGTGCATTGTTGGTCATGATGGCAATATCCAGTGGCAGAAGACCCTCACTGTTTGGGGTGTTAAGATCCAGCTCCTCTAGGCTAAACTGCTTGAGCAGCTCCTGCACCTTATCAAGGTCCTGCAGCTCAACAGCCTCAAAGAGTGCAGCATTGCCTTGAAACTGCAGAGAGGAACAGAGTCACACAAATGTAAGTATGCCACTCATTTCACAGTCTTCTCTGCTCAGTTGCTTTCACTACAGTAGCAAGATAAAATTGAAATGAGGGTGGAGTAGATCAGTGCAGAGGCCAAGAGAAGAAGACAACACTTTGCTTTCCCACTGCAGCACAAGCCAAATTTACCATATCCGTAACACCTCTAATGAGACAGGGTAAATGTGGGTTGCAAGAGCTCAGAGTCAGGAAGATATTTGACACCTCTAAAGTTCCTATCAAAGTCCAGCAGTCCGCTTGCCTCCTTTTCTTTACACCAGCCGCACTATGCATTCAGAGTTCATGACACAACAGTGGGTAGGTAGGCAGCCAAAATCCAAAGCTATTGCCACACTGTGGCAAGGAACAGCCAGGTAGTCTTTCAGCAACCATGGTATGGATGGAGCAGAAGTTGTTCTTCTAACAGGACATAAAAATTCTAAAAACCCTCAGAGCTCTTCAGTTGTTAGAGCAATGTACTCACGGGACAGGATTTGCGGAGCTTATCCTTTTCACTCCTCCCTGCTATGCTCCCTTCATCAAATGACATGTAGTTAACTCTGAATTTCCCAGAAAGGTTCCGGTAGAGCCTCTTAGCAGCATTTGGAGATGAGGGTCCTGGTTGCTTCCTAGACTGGGCTAGCTGCGGGTCTCTCATTTGCTGTGTCATTTTAGGTGAGGAAGACCTGATGAACAAAAAGAAAAAGACGGATGAATGTTAAATGTCTAGAAATACAAGGAGCCAATCCAGAGCCATGCACAATGGTCTGATTGAACATAATGCTAAGCCAAGCTAAGGTTTGGTATGAACAAGCAAGTATGCAGGAGCACAGAGCGAAAATTGTGGTCATTTCATTCCTTTCCTGGCCCTGCTGCTGCCACACTAACAGCAGCTAAGCTGTGTGTGTGCAAATGTGTGAACCTGGGCCTGTAACCTTTATTTTGCTCCAAACAAACCACAAGCTCTAGGTAACAAACCATGACTCTGGATTCACATGTAACATTAAGCCAAAGAATGGTTTAGCTCCTGGAAGCATAGCAGCAGCAGGTCCAGGGAAGGAGTGAAGTGGCTGTGATTTTCACTGTGTTTGCTCAATTATGCTTAGCCATGGTTCAAATGAGGCTGCTATAACAAGCTGTCTAAAAAAAGGGAAACATTTAAACTCCAATAAATCTAAGCTGTGAACAATTACTTTTTTGTCTTAATTAGATTTGTTTAAAATTGTTACATGGAAGAATTGTGTAAGGACACAAGTCTAGGCTTCAAGCTGACATAATTCACATAACAGAAAAAAAACCTCTGAATGGAAAATTTGGCACATGCAGAGAAAAGTGATCTTTATTGATTCAACTCTAGTTTTAAAACCACAAATATCTAAACCATGCATATATTATGCTTAAGTCTATCCCTTACCCTCCAAACTATGAATATTTCCTCCTCACAAATCAAAACACTGACTAAAATAGCTGTCAGTGCTGGCCGCCTCAAGGTAGGCAAAACAGTAGTAGTTCGGTAGAGATTTAGGCAGGGATTCAACCAGTCTAGGGACATGGGTGGCGCTGTGGTCTAAATCCCTGAGCCTCTTGGGCTTGCTGATTGGAAGGTCGGTGGTTTGAATCCATGCAACTAGGTGAGCTCCCGTTGCTCTGTTCCACCTCCTGTCAACCTAGCAGTTCAAAAGCACACTAGTGCAAATAGATAAATAGGTATCACTGCGGCAGGAAAGTAAACAGCATTTCCGTACACTCTGGCTTCCGTCACAGTGTTCTGTTGTGCCAGAAGCAGTTTAGTCATGCTGATCATATGACCCAGAAAGCTGTCTGTGGACAAACGCCGGCTCCCTTGGCCTGAAGCAAGATGAGCACCGCACCCCATATACACCTTTGACTGGTGCTTTATCTTTACTTTTTTTCAACCAGTCTGTGAGCAGCTTGGCCTACACAAGTTGCCCAAACCTAGGAATCAGATGAATTATATAGGGCTAGTGCTGGTTACTCAGGTCACCTGATCCTGCTGCGCTGACAGCTGCAGTATCTTCTCCAGCCATCTGCAATGCAGTATAGTTCAGACCCACAGTAACATTTGCTTGAAAACTACCCCATTGGCACAGGGAGAAAGGAGCCTGTACCCTGCTGCTTGAGTCACCCAATCAAGACCTTAAAATAGTGTTGCTTTGACAGATGTGTACAGTTCTTCCTTATGAAACCACAGGTCAGAATAATAAACTGGTATGTCTCTGTGGTACTACAGCATCTTTTGCCTTCCTGAATTAATGTGAATTAACATATGATCCATCATGAATGAGGACTGATCTGTAATACAGCCATTCTGAGGTGGTGAAATATAAGCTGAATGGATGCAGTTTGATTTGTACTTCCTTTGGGCTGATTGTCTTACATGAATCCAGACTCAATTTATAAAGCTCCAGACAGATTTGTATCGCCCAACCATCTGTTGAGCTGGCTGGAATGAACTAAGAAATGTAGGTGCTGAAGTGGTTTTTGGGGATGTCCAGTGCATCAATAAATTACAGTTAACATGAAACAACCTTGATTCAGCACAATGCTGATGAAGCACATGCTGAACAAGAGCCAACTCTGGCAATTAATATTTACAAAGACAGCCCCACAGAGGGTGTTAATAGCACCCTTACTGACTCACTCAGTCACTTTGATTTTATCTGAGACATTGTGAGCAGCAGAATTATATCAACTATTTTACCTTTTATTATGTTGCTTTCTTAAGAGCTCAGAAACTAAGGGAGATTGGCTCCTGCCAGGCATTCTCATGGGATAGGCTGTGAAGATTAGCATGTCTCTCTACAAATGTGAGTGAGCCTGTGCTGTAAGAAAAGCAGTAATTCTTTTGCACCTAGGTTGAAAGGAGTGGAAATTTGTGAGGGAACTTAGGTTTCAGCAGTTTCTTGCCTAAAATAGGATAGCTTAGTAACTAGAGGTCAGGTCCAAGTGATCTGACAGCACCAAGCACATTTCTGTATGTTTAATCAGGGTAGTAGTGTATCTGAGTTCATCACTGTCTGGTATTGTTACTGATGTGATCATATGCAAATGGGGCAAGTTTGGACATGTGAAACATTTGTTCCATTGTTAAATAAAGGGTTGACACACATCTATATCACACAGAAGTTCTGGAGGGCTCATTTCTAATAGCACGCCATCAAAAAGTATGCCATGTGTGCTGTTCAGTTGTGTGATTTTCTGTAAGCACAACAGAAAATGGCCAGAAATTAGCCCTTCAGAATATGCCTAATAGAAGCATGGTAGGGAATGTTCTAACTCCATGAACCATCCTAAAACAAAAAAAGAAGCTTAGGAGTGATATATAGCATCTAATATTCAAATCTTAACATTTGATCTGATACAGACAGTATGTAGCTGGCCTTATACCAGGTCAGACTAATAGTCCATCAAGCCCAATATTGTTCTCCACTAGTGATCTTCCACATCACCTTCTATCTGCTGCTTTAACTGGAGAGGCAATAAATTGAACCTGAGATCTTCTGAATTCTGCCACCTGTTCTATAGTGGGGAAACACTTGGTGGTTCTCTAACAACATGGCTGGGACACAACAGCATGTGCATAGTGATCCCCCAAGTTTGAAAGCATACCAGTGCAAGTAGATAAATAGGTACCGTTGTGGTGGGAAGGTAAACAGCATTTCCGTGTGGCCTGGCTTCCTTCTTGCACCAGTAGCGGTTTAGTCATGCTGGTCACATGACCCAGAAAGCTGTCTGTGGACATATGCCATCCCCCTCGGCCGGAAAAGCAAATGCGCACCACACCTCATAGTCACCTTTGACTGGACTTAACCATCCAGGGGTCCTTTACCTTTACCTTACTAGCTAAGAGTCCTTATTGATGCCTAAAGGTACAGTGTAGTGGCTAAGAGATTGAGCTGTGAATCAGGAAATTCCAGCTTGAGTAAACCACTCATAGGTTGTTCATTAATTTAAAGCTATATACATTTTGTTAATTAAATAATAATAAAGTGGCATTAGGCAAGTCATTCTTTCTCAACCTCAGTCCCCACATATACAGTACAATATGAGTGATAACAGCACTGACTTTATAGGGTTGTTGCAATGATTACAACAAGATAATGCATGTGAAACAGTCTGAACACTTGAAAGTGCCATACAAACATTAAACATTATCTATGTCAGTATGGAAGCCCCACACAGTTGTAAGCGTTCTCTATTAGGAGGTGTTGATGTAGAACATTTGGCGGCCATGTGATTTACACTAACTTTTAAAAGCTGACCTCTCTTGTTAAGGGGCTGTTAACAGCCTATTCCAAGGGTAGGCAAACTAAGGCCCGGGGGCCAGATCCAGCCCAATCGCCTTCTAAATCCGGCCCGCGGACGGTTCAGGTATCATTGTGTTTCTACATGAGTAGAATGTGCTTTTATTTAAAATGCATCTCTGGGTTATTTGTGGGGCATAGGAATTCATTCATTCCCCCCCCCCCCAAAATATATAGTCCAGCCCCCCACAAGGTCTGAAGGACAGTGGACTGGCCCCCTGCTGAAAAAGTTTGCTGACCCCTGGCTGACCCCTCACACAAGCCATGGTCCAAAGATGGGGCCGTGTTAAGTGCCTCAGAATTTTCTCTCAATACTCAGCATGAGCCACATCTGTGTTATGCTTACTGTGATGTCTGGTCCCCATTTCTGCATTGCTATTTACATGAAACCACAAGTCTTAACCTAAGGAGTACCATTTACCGTAGGTTCTGGTCACCAAACCAGCAAGCAAGAATCTAAACCTGGTTACACAAATAGAAAGAACCGGGTGATTCAGCCTATAAAGCTATCACACTAGCTATTATGTACTATGTATACTCCATGCCAAGGAAAAACCCAAGAGCCATAAAGTTCAAGAAGCATCAGTTAATAAGGACAGCTCCCTTTAGAAGTTGAATGAGAACCATCAGAGAATAGATTAATCTGGGGCTGAACAAACAAGGCATGGTAATATCGCAGAACCAGATCAGAAGAAGAAGAAGCAGGAGCAAAGAACAAATTGGAAATGAGCAAGGCTCAGCAGGAAGAATTTATTGTCTATTCAGGAATTAGTCTGGTCTTGCTGAATCAGGACCATAAACTGAATCAAGATTTCAAGCTGCAGTTCACCAGTTTAGTCACATCACAACATAGAGGCAAAGAAGAACAAGCATCCTAATCTCTCTGAAATTCAATTAGGCAGGTAGCTAGGAGTTAGTTCACACCTCTCTAATGAGGTGTAAATTGCTATGGATTTAGCATCAATTACCCCCAAGTGTTTGTGTTCTCACACTACAGCTATGATTGAGTGACAGACTTGCTGGCTCAGCCTGAAGCCACATGTGTGCCGAAGTCCTAGAAGAACTATTAAAACCTAGTTAAGTCATTTATGCAACTAACTGAACCATTTGTAAAGAATAGCAGGTTAATTTTTAGATTCAAATTGTAAAGATTTCGAAGATGATCTTGAGGGCATGTGCAGCTGCAGGTTTTTTAAATGTTAAACAACATAATTCAATCAGAAACAATATTCCAAAGACACCCAAATACTGTGTGGAGCCAGAAGACTGTAACCTGCCATGGCCCTGGATCCCAATTCCCCTTCATCAGTACAAGGAACAAAAGACATGGAGGGCAAGAATAACTGGTTTTATGAACACCCTCAGGAGGCAGTCACCAAAGTAAGCGTCCCATTAGACTCCCATTAAGGAGGTTGAGCCCAAGGGAACAGTGATGTTTCCATTTGCTGCTGCTGCTACACCTCATCCTCTGACCTGAACTCTTCCCTGGAATGATTTGCAGCTCATGAGGACACACCTCCACAACCATATTGAATCCAAATGCAAAATAAAGCACCTCAGCTCTGCCAAGAGGACATACCTCTGGGAATGGCATGTGGTCCTTTTAATTCTGAACAGTTTCCTCTGTGGATGTATGGCTTGGAACACAAACTTCAAAGCTCAAAAAAATTAGCTCCAAGTCAACTCTAGACCTCTCAGTCCCATAGTAAAGTGATCTGTAGGTACTTGCATGTGCGTAGCCAGGAATTATTGGGGGGCAGGCTTTATGTGAGGAGGGAGCAGAACTGAGATATCTGTGGTGCAATTGGTCAGTTAGTTAAGTATTTCTATTTATTTACTTGGTTGGGGGAGGGCAGCTGCCCACTCTGCACCCCCCCCCCCAGCTACTCCCATGGGTATTTGCCACTGACTGCGGTCTTCAGCCAGGAACAAGAAAGGACCCCAGTAAAAGCACAGGACCACTACAGTTCTATTACTGTGCACAATGGGCATTGGCTGTTCATGAGCAGAGCCACAGAATGTATCAATTTTCATGAATAATAAGGAAAACATAGCTCAATGAAATTCATTTGCCCATCTGCCTGATTCTATTCGTGCAAAATTCAGGACCCCCCCCCCCAAGCAACTAGTGAAGCAAATACAGAAACGCCAGAAGTAGAGAATGACCTTGGTTAACTAGAAAATAACAACAACCAATCTGGCATAAGTCAAACTATAGATAAAGATACAGAAAACATAACTGTGGGCAAAGAAGTTTAATGCTGAAGGCTGCTTTTGCCTCCTGCACTTGACTAGAAAGAATGGTGGAAAATAGTAATAAGAAAGAACTGGTTAGGGCAGAGTGGGGGGAAATTGTGTTGTTTTGACTCTTAACACTCATCAGTCCCAGCAAGCATGCTAATAGCAAGGGATAATGGGAGTTGTAGTCCAACAACATCTGGAAGGCCGGAGGTTCCTCACCCTTGGGTTTAGTAGGAGTAACTCCCACTGGAAGTTATACAGTATTCCAATATATCCCACATCTGCCTATGACACTTTTATTTTTATTATTTATTGAATTTAAATACCCCCTATACCCGAAGGTCTCAGGGCGGTAAACAAAACAAAATCAGAATATAAAACCAGAAAATATATAATCAAAATAAAAACAACAACCCAATAACCCTCCCCCCCCCAAAAAACGCATAATTTAAAAGGGCATAGGATTTTATGCGGCATTATACAAAACAGTCTGCTTGTCAGAGTTACTTCATGCATTATTTTTTAACCTTAGACTCGGGGTGATGCTCAGGCCTGGGGGCTGAATGTGACACTCCAGGCATCCTCTTTATCTGGACATCAGAACTTTGTCTATACCAAACGCTTTCTTCACATGCTACACTCCTCATTGGACCTGCTTCACATGTCAGGTGTTTTTGCTTGGCTGGAATATGCCCTTGAATTCACTGGCGGGGGTGATGAGAGTGAGGGCTCATTCCCATTTATTGTTTCGTCAGGCATGGGTTTGTGTGTGGTCTTGTTTGTCTGGAGAATTTGTTATGTTTTCTGTAGGCCATTTCCGAGGTGAGAGGCTGGATGTGGTCTGGACTGGGGCACGTGAAAGTGGTTTCATGTCCTTGGAGTGAAAGCCCAACCCTGCACTGAACTGTGTCTTTCCTGGTGTGAGACAGGAGGGAATACAGAGTCCCATGTGAGAGCTTGGGACTCAGTTATGTATGACCGTTGTAAGTGTCTCCTTGTGGAAGTTCCCCCAAACACTGTCCTCTGCTGTATATCTATTGTCTCTGGAGTGGGCAAGCTGCCTTGTCCCCACAATTGAAGAGGCTGGGGCTGTGCGACATCAGCACACCATGTACACAGGGTATGCTGACATTATTTGTGCATGCTCTGCAGCGTGCTGCTTTGTTGTGCACATGCGAATATGCCCTGTGGTGTGTGCACACAGCTGCCATTTAATTTTGAGGGGGCCCGGCCCCCTCCTTGAAAATTTTGGGGGCCCTTGCCCCCCCCATGACATACCTGGAAGTAGGTAGTTATGGGAAGCTACTGTTCGGCAACATGGGAATTGTCCTGTGGTGTCCCACAGGGTTCCATCTTATCCCCCATGCTATTTTAACATCTATATGAAGCTTCTTGGAGCTGTCATCAGGAGATTTGAAGTGAAGTATCATCAATATGCAGATGACACCCAGCTCTGTCTCTCTGTTCTATTTGAATTAGGAGAGGTGGTTGAGGTGCTGGACCAGTGCTTGGACTCAGTGATGAGTTGGATGTGGGCCAATAAACTGACAGAATCAGAAAAATACAGAGCAGTTTCGTAGTTTGGGGTTGCTCCTGGATCCAACATTGTTCATGGAGGCTCAGGTGATCTTAGTGACTAGGAGTGCCTTTTTTCAGCTCTGACTGATTTACCAGCTGTAACCTCTTTTGATGACTTGGGCACTGTACCCCGTGCTCTGGTGCAATGCACTCTACATGGGGCTGCCCATGAAAATGACCCAGAAACTTCAATTGGCCCAAAATGCAGCAGTCAGATTACTTGCTGGGATTCCATTTAGATCTTGTATAACCTAGGGTTGCCATATTCCGAAGAGCAAAAAAGAAGACACAATGGGGGAGGGGTTTGCAGGAGTGCATGCGTACCAGACATGGCATCACCATGCCGCCTACACCATACGAATAATATTCTATGTTCAACTAAAAACACCTCGAACAACAACAATAATCAATGACCCCCCCCCCCACTTCACCACTCTCCTCATCTGCCTTGCCATTGGAGCCAGGGACAGCCAGTGTAACATGATGGCAGTATTTTGGTCCAGGGAGCCATCAAGTAAACACATTTTGCACATCCGGCAGGTTCTGGGCCAACCTCAGGGGTAGCTGCACATAAAGTGCAATTCAGTAATGCAATCAGGAGATCACCAGTATATGGACATCAGTGGTCAGTCTATCCTGGCCCAAAAATAGCCACAGCTGTCTTACCTGCCAATGTTGGTGAAAGGCACTTGTAGCCACTGAGGTAACATGGGCTTTGTGTGACAGAGATGGATCCGAAAGTACCCTAGACTACAGGGGGAGTATAACTCTGTCCAAAGCAGGCAATTGACCTATTATTCGGACTTTGGAACCTCTCACCCACAGCACTTCTGTCTTGCTAGGTTTCAGACTCAGTTTGTTGGCCTTCATCCTTCCTACCACAGAGTCCACACACTGGTCCATAGCTTGCACAGCCTCTCCTGATTCTGGTGTTAGAGAGAAATAGAGCTGGGTGACATCACTGCGCTGATGATACCTGACCCTAAATCTCCTAATGGCTGCTCCCAATGGCTTTGTGTAGATGTTAAGCAGTACTGGGGACAAGATGGTACCCTGTGGCACCCCACAGCACACCTGCTGGGGGCCTGAAAAATAATCAACCAGTGCTGTTATCTGAAACTGATCAAAGCAATGTGGATGTATGACATTAAAATCTATTTTGAAGGCATGGGAAATCTCTATATATCCATGAAAGGCTGGGCTCAGAATTTTGTTTCAAAATCTGGCCTTTACTTCATCCTTCTCTCATTTGGCAAACCATCTTGTTTTGAAAAGAGCTGAAGTTAACATGCATGTTTGGTCTTGTAAGAACAATAACTTAACTTATAGAGCTTCTACTCACGCCAAAAATATTTTTGTTTGTTCTCCTGCATCCCTAATGATGCCAACAGAACTCCAGGAGAAGAGGCCTTCAGTTAACCACAAAGCAGGAGCCAACAGACTGCGGGTTTGTTTGTTTTCTGTTGTTGTTTAAAAGTGGTGTCTACTATAGAATGAGTAGTAATCTTAGCAACATTCATTGTTAGGGAAATCCATTATGAACAAGCTCACATCCCCTTATTCTCAGATAATGAATGAGAGGAAACTTGAGAGATGCAAAGGGGAGAGAAAGGGAGAGACGTCTCAAGATCATGCAAGCCACTTGAAATATATTACTTCCAAGAAAGTTGCAATATATTTCCTTACAGCTTTTACATATACACAAGTTATTTGCAATTGAAAGAGTTCATTAAAAGTCTAAGGGGACATTTGGCAAGTCCGTTCTTTACTGCTTTAGATACGTGTGCCATCTTCATAGTCAGATGTTATCATAAAGCTTAAACCAATTCCAGTTAAACAAAGTAAACTGTTTCTAGTAAACAGCTCTTAAACTGCACAAGATTTTGTACCAAAAGTCTGCACCCATTTTGCCAAACTGGATTCAGATCTGCAGGCAGAAGAGACTGCAGGCTTTCTGCCTCTACAAGTGTGTGCCCATCTCACATAATTAGCAGCATCACTATCATTGTTAATCCTAATTGGAGGTCTTGTGGGTGGTCTTCACAGGGATGTCAGAGGTTAAGGAGAGAAATCATCAGTGTCCTACACAAATATAAATGAGGCAAATTCTTACATCCCTGAAATATGCTGAGTGTAGGAGAACCTCAGTGGAGAAGGATTTATTTCCTTTCTGTGCATAACAGGGAGGGAGTTGCCAACAAAAAAACAAGTCACTCTCATTGGAAAACTGGCCTGCTTGATCACTAGCAATTCCTCCCCTCCCCACCAAACCATGCCATTTACTTATGAGACAAAACTGCAAGGAAGCAAATAAACCTATGTTGTCCTGGGGTTTTTTTTAGGGGGTATCTTTAAACATATATAGCATACCATACATTTCCTCCATGAACTGTGACTCGTAAGAATGATGCCTCTTACTAACTAGGTTCTTCTGATTTTATAAAGCAGTCTCTTGAACTGGGATTTTTAGAAATCCTTCCATTAGAAGAAGCGGCAGTACTGAAAGGATTTCTCTTAGAGGCTTCTGGAAACCTGGCATATCTGTCATCTGTGGTTTCTATTCTACATGTACAAACACAGCTTATCAATCATCTCTCTGTCTTCTTAATGAGTGCCTGCAAATGCCAGTTTGCCCTACCCGTAACACTTCTTTCATTTATCAGAGATTTCTCTGCAGCACAAATAATTAAATTGATTTTATTTTGTCATTTATATAAGCTAAATAGAATTGCTATTGCTTCCTGCATCTTCTTTCTCAACCAGGTGTCTGGACGATGCCAAAGGGAATCTCTGCAATTCCTCATTCCCTTTCTCCTTCCCATTGAGGGACTAATTTATAGTGCCTGAAGCTTCAATGCTCAGAAGATAGAGACAGCAAGGGATAGATACCCGGCTTTAAACCAAACTGACAATTTTACAGGATTCTTATAGAATTAAAGCTGCTTGGTCTTTGTCCATCACTGAATTCTTATACAGCTTAACTGAAGAGCATTTGGTATGCTTGCAACCCAAACGATCATGGCTTGATGTAACATAGCACCATTTTTGTTCATATTTTCATGATGGGAAAAGGAGGAAGTCCCTCTACTATTAGCATTCACTCAGCAAGTTTACACAGTACTTTAATGTTGTCATTATTATTTTGGGGGGGGGGGGTGGACAGGATAAATAGTTAGTTCCTCTAGTCATTTTATTCAATAATGAAAACAGCGGTATATTATCTTCGGCTAGGATAGATAAGTGTATTAGCATTTCTTGTCTCCACTGTGCATAACATGCACTGACACTTTGGAGAAAGCATATCTAGTGACAAGTTTCCCCATGAGGCCTGGTGGCTGCCACACCCCGTTATGGAAATCTCACCACCTTAACTTCATGTACTACCCACATTTATGGGATTACAACCTTTGTTTTTGCAGTGTGCCACACAAACCTAGCTCTCAGTATAACTTTCAGAAATGTATTAGTAGAATTGTCAGGTCCAGGGCTGAAACCAGGATGATGTTATCCTGCCAACTAAACAGGTATATTTAGAGACTAAGCTCCAATATTAGGGGTATGAGGTTGGTACAAATCAACAACTGGTATGCACAGAAAAAAAAGTACTGCACCTATTTAATCAGTATGGTTGAACTGCATGCCATCCTTGCTAGGAGAACCTGGATGGTATGCTTGACGGACTGTCTCCTTCCCTTTTCCTCAAATTAGATATTGGAGAAGCTCAGCGGGTTTTCCCCAGTGCATTCCTCATCGCCAACCCCTAATTGCTGCTTAACATTAAATAACAAAGTGAGGAAATGTTGGGCAAATGTTCTTGCTATGGGAACACACAGTTCCCTTTAATTACATTGTTTTTGTTTGGTTTTTTTTTTTATTAGTTGTGCTGTGGGTTCCCCCTCCCTGACAGGGCCAGCAAAGCACATGCTAAATATGGCCGATTTTAAAATCCACAGTGAAACCCGAATCTCGGCACCAGACTGACTGGAATCGGTGCAACCCAGGGTTACGAGGGACACACATTCCAACCTCTCTACTGTTCTCACTCAGATCCACAGTGAAATAACAGCATGCCCCTCCCTTCCTGGGTCAGCTGGAAACTGCTTCAAGTCTTTCTAAAGAGACATGCTGCTGTTGGTGGTGAGCCAGTTCAATATGCTTAGCATTCTATACAGACAAAGAGTATCAGCCCTTGCACATCAATTTCCTCTTCAAACACTCTTCCTGACCATTACTCTTACTTATTTCCCCCACCCATCATTTGCCAGACCATATCCCTTAACCTGTTGCTTCTTCTTCCTCTGCTCTGTATCAAGTTCAACATCTCAAGTCAAATTCTCTCCACCCTAGAGATAAGTTTTCATCTCAGCCCTTCGTGTATGAAAGTATATGTGCGCACGTGCCCACTCTGATTTTAAAAGTATGCCGACATGCTGTCAGGCCTTGGATGTGGCTTGCTTTGATTATTTGTTTTTGAACGGGAAGTTTTATGATTGCATTGGGAATCTGTCCTAATTGAGGCTGAGTCAGAATTATAGTAAATGAGTATGTGTTTTAGTTTGTTGGATAAGCTTTAACTACTCTATAATTAGTTTGTGGCATGTTGGGATTTTTATTTTTTAATTTTTTTTAGGAATACGCTGAACAGAGAACTAAGCAGCAAGTCAAAGTGACCCTAACCTATCAAACTATTTAATTAAGTCATTGTTTGGCCTTGGGGGTTTCTGCAGGAACTTGGGGCGGAGTTCTAAGATTGGGAGGAGACCATTCAGTAGATTCAAAACACCTTTTCCTATATCTACAAAACTATAGGTAAGAGACTGGTAGCAATGTTTGAGACAGATGAGAAGCAGATAGTCTTAAATTGTAATTTTACTTCATTCTTATCTTCAGAACGCAAAGGAATCTGCTTTCCTTTGGAATGATTGCTCTCTAAGTCAGCCTTGCAGTGCACCTGTTTTCTCAGCTTGTGACAAATGGATTGTGTAGGTCAGCCTGCGTTTATGGGAATGAATGCAAGGTCCAGCCGTGGCAAGGGGGTTGGGTTAGATGACATTTTCTTCCCTTCTTACTCCATTACTTTTACTCCACATTTTAAGTGCTTGCCCAAGGGAAGGAAAAGCAGATTTAGGACATACCCAGATGACTGCAACGCTCCTCATCAGCACTGTATCAGCACTGACCTCTGATCCAATTCAATAGAATGCTCTCTGCTTTTTTAAAAAACAACAACAACATCTTGACATGAGATCTTTACCAGTGCTGGACAGAGGATTGCATGAACTTCAACAATAAAACTGGTTGAGAAAATAGCAGGGCACTGCTCTAGAACACGCACCCCTTGCTGGTTTTTGCCATTATTTTGGCTTGGGTTTTTTAGCTTTTTTCTGGAGCTTGACAAGTACTCCCACAGCTGAATGGTATGTCAGGGAAATGATAACTATTTAAAGGGGCAGGCAGGATAATTACAAATGAAAACAATTTTTAACATGAACACAATATGGTTCAGAGAGAACTGGTGCTTGCCTGTGAAGGGATGCTCACTGTGAAATCTTGGGCATTGATTGGTGCCAACAACATGTGTGGGACCACCAATGCGAAAAAAGTTGATATTTGACTATTAACATACTGTGGGCTTGAGTGCTGGGAAAATGCTATATCCTCAAAACAGAAGAACATCCTTGAGGGAAGATGTCAAGATTTTGTACAAGATCCTGCATTTGTTACCCATCTGGTGTTGTCAGGACACCTAGGTCAAAACCACCAAATATGAACACCTGCGTTTCAGTGATGAGGGTAAATGGTCACTCCCCACCTGTTCTAGAAAAACTCTTATGCTTTAAATCGAGTGCATTCATTCATTCATTCATTCATTCATTTATACATACCTCACTTTTATCTAAATAGCTGTAAGTGGCATATCTGCAAATGGGATGTTCCAGGATATTTGTTATGAGCTTTCTCTAAATAATAATAAAATCCTATGGCAGAAAATTCTCTGGAAATCTTAGTTACAGGGTAAAACTTCAAAAAGCAACAAAGTGGGCTTTGAAGTCTTTGAAGCCAGAAAATAATGAGCTCAAAATGCAGAAATAGTTTCCACAAAACCCTCTTTGTAGTTTTAGGGCGTGGTGCATACATGTGGACAAAGGGATATTAATAATAATAATAATGGCAGAATAAGAAGGGTGTTTGCTTTTATGTGGAGCTTGGTGTCATGAAGTGCTTACAATGAGGGTCATTTGTTATGTTCTAAGGTCCATGATGGTGCAAAATAAGGGACAATGTCTGAAATAAGGAACAGCGGTTAAAATAAGGTGCATCCAAGGAGAGGCAAGACTGAGATGTGGAGATATGCTTCAGAGGTCCAGACTATGGGGAGCTCCGAAAAATCAATAATTATAATTTGGATTATAATTTGGTCTTTTTTATTTTAGTTTTTTATTTTAATTGGATTTTGATTGGATGTATTAATTGGATGTGGGTTTTTTTGGAAAATTAATAAAAATGATTTTAAAAAATAAAAAATAAGGTGCATCCAGCAATTCATGGAAAATTGTGTCAAGAAATTATTAAATATAGCTTTTGCTATGTCATTCACAATTTCTAGAGGCTTCTTGTAGCCTAACTTTGTGTAAATTTAGTCATGATAATTTCAGCTTCCTTTGATTTTTTTTTTTAAAACAGTAAGTTCTAAATCCTTCTTATTGTGGAGAACATGTGGAAATTTTTATGTTAGACATGTATCATAATAGTTATGAAACCAAAAAGTACACAAGGATAGGTTGGGGAATGCAAGATGATACAGTATTTCAAGGATATTATTATAAATTTGTGGAACTCACACAATTTCTGAACATTTGGAGTTAGAAACTGTAGCTGTACTGCTCTGAAAGTGAGGAGAAGGGACAGGCTGTTAAAACAGGTTGTTGTACAAGTTGCTGTGGTTACACAAGCCTGCTTGGAGCCAACAGCTTAATCTGAGAGTCGTCACAGCTTGAGAAGGGGTTTGTGGGGAGGGAGGGGGCAGATTGTGCTTTGACAGCAGGCAGCCAGCCTGAAACTCTGTCGCCAAGTGCCACAGACAAGTACCCGTGCCTTGAGCTAAATACAGGAGACATCTCTGAGATATCAAAAGCCACTGGTTTCTCTCTCTCATTCCTTCCACTCAAAGCCATCTCCAGCTGCTGAATCCATATGCCAAATGCCTTGTTTGCAACAACTGAGGGTACCGCCTTGGGAAGAAAGGCGGGTTTTGCCATAGACACATCTTACTCAGTCAGCTTAGCCAAATCTCCTTTAGCCCGACAGGGAAGACCTCTCACTGTTTGAGATCTGAGACACTGCCATCCATTTTGGACAACAATTCTCTTGCTAAGAGAGGAGACAGTTGAGAGTTTTGTTGCTGAACCAATGCCAATGCTCATTAATCATGGAAATGCAGCTATTCTGGTGCCTCTGTCTTCACTGTCAGCCTAATTAGAGTGACTGTTTCCTATCCTGGCTACTCATGCAGCTTTGGCAAGGGTGAAGCACCGTAAGAGTTTCCTCTCTCTCTCTCTCTCTCTCTCTCTCTCTCTCACACACACACACACAGAGGAATATGTCTCCCCTGCCCATTCCTCTATTTTTGTTAATTACCTGGCTTCCAGACACCCAAAAACGTTGCCAGGATCATAACCCTCCATCTTACAGAGATATAGCTACTGTAGTTAGTTGCCACAAAATCACAAACTTGTGCCAAGATTTATTGTAGTAAAATCTTTGTTTTTCATAGAACCAGAGAGTTGGAAAGAATCACAAGGATCATCCAGTCCAACACCCTGCAATGTAGGAATCTTTCACCAAATGTGGGGCTCAAACCCATGACCCTGATATAAAGAGTCTCCTGCTCTACTGACTGAGCTATCTCTTTTGTTCCATATCACAGATTTTCTGAGGTACCTGAAAGCTAAGTTAACACTTTCATATTAAAAAACAAACAGTTCTATGTTTTTTTCTACTTTTCTCAAATACTGTATTGGAAGAATCATTTCAAGTTAATAAGCGCAAGAGGCAAAGCTGGCAGAACTGCAGTCTCTGAGGTGAGGATGGGGCAAGTCGGCATATCTCATGTCTCAGATGCAAGGAGGGAAGCTGTTTCTGCTAAGACCAGCAAGAAATCTCACATCTCCAAGATACAAGTATTATCTTTGTCCAAGATGAACCTTTTTTAGTTAGTCACCTGGAGGTAACAGAGGTTCAAAAACAGAATGATGAAAGGGGAGAATAATGCACTGTAATTGATTAAGATGTCCCGAGGAAAGTCTTTGTGAATGGCAATGAATGTTATTTTCTTGATTTACAACTGTCCAAAGTCAGCATCTCTGTTTCCAGCCGCATGTTGGCAGAGGTCCTGTTCATTATTTTACACCCAAAATAGTTTGGCTACAAGTTTCCAGTGTCCCAATTCTTTTCATTCTCACTCTTCTCAGAATTCAGTTCAGAAATTAACTTGGCTTTGTCCAAAACCATCTTTGGGTGAGGGGTGGGGTAGGGAATGCAAGTCTTGCCTAGTTTTTAGAGTATTTTCACAAATGAAAATTAAATTGCTTCAGAGTCTCCTTTTGCAAAGCCTATGCTGTAATGCACTTGGAGATTTTGTGGCAATAAATATGAAGAAGGCCTCTGTCACTGTTTGGCTCAGCTGTTGTAATGTAATTCAGAGAAATGGGTGACATTGGCTAAGCGGCTTTGATCTCAGGGTAGATAATAGGGCCTTTGTGTGTACCTCTGTCAGCTGAGCTATGGTTAGTGGGAACACAGAAAAGGGCGTTGTGTGTGGCAGCTCCTAACTTGTAGAATTCACTACCCTAAGAGTTTTAATAGAATCATAGATTGGAAGGGACCCTGAGGGTCATTTCGTCCAACCCTCTGCAATGCAGGAATCTCAACTAAATCATACATGATAGATGACCATCCAACCTCTGCTTATAAACCTCCATGGGAGTTCACCACCTCACTGAAGTCTGTTCCAGTGTCAAACAGCTCTTGCTGTCAGAAAGTTCTTCCTGATGTTTAGTTGGAATCTCCTTTCTTGTAACTTGAAGCAATCGAGTCCTACTCTCTATGTGACAGTCCTTTAGATATCTGAAAATGACTATAATATCTCCTCTCAGTCTCCTCTTTTCCAGGCTAAACATACCCAATTCCCTCAGCTGTTCCTCTTAAGAGTTTCCATACCCTTTATCATATTCGTTGCCTTCCTCAGCAGCTTGTCAAAAGCCTTCTTAAATTGTGGTGCCCAGAACTGGAGACAGTACTCTAGGTGTGGTCTGACTAAGGCAGAATAGAGCAGGACTATTACTTCCCTGTTTCAGAACACTAGACTTCTGTTGATGCAGCCTAGAATAGCATTAGCATTTTTTGCTGCTGCATCACACTGATGACTTATGTTAAGCTTGCGGTCTACTAAGACCCCTAGATCCTTTTCACATGTACTACTGGCAAGCCAGGTGTCCTCCATCTTACATATGTGTGGCTGGTTCTTCCTTACATTTGTCTCTATTGAAATTCATTAGTTTTAGCCCAGTTCTTCAATCTGTTAAAAGACAGTGGTACCTCAGGTTACAGACGCTTCAGGTTACAGACTCTGCTAACCCAGAAATAGTACCTCGGGTTAAGAACTTTACTTCAGGATGATAACAGAAATCGCGTGGCAGCGGTGTGGCGGTTAAGAACGGACCTCCAGAAAGAATTATGTACTTAACCCGAGGTACCACTGTAATCTTGAAACCTAATTCTGTCTTCTGCGGCTACCCCTCCCAGTTTGAAGTCATCTGCAAATTTGATGAGCATCTCATTAATACCTTTATCCAACTTGTTTATAAAGATGTTAAACAACAACAGGCCCCTTCACTGATGGTTTTCTGTCACCAGTTGCCTTTTTTATTATTAGTGTTGCTTTTGTGTTTTGATGTGCTCCACCATCAGTTCATTTTATTGGTTATGATTTTTTGTATTTTTCTTTTTTTTGTTTGTAAACTCCTCAAATGCTTCTTACTGGTAGTAATTTAAAATGAATATCCTTCTGTACACACCAATCTTTGTTGGTACTTCAGCATATGTAGGTTCCACAACACTCTTAATATGTTTTAACAGAAACAGAGATACATACCACATATTTATAGAGCAAAATTTAAAATGAATCAAACATTAATAATTGGCTGATACAGAGCTATTAGTATTAATCAAGAGTGGGGAATCTGTGGCCTTCAGAGTGGCTGGGGAAACCCAGCCACGTGTGCAGGGTATAAATTATTATTATTATTATTATTATTATTATTATTATTATTATTTTGCTGGATAACAACTTCCACAATCCCTTACCATTGACTATGCTGACTGGGAACTGATGGGAGTTGGAGTGCAATAAAATCTAGAGGGGCACTGTTTCCTCATCCGTGGTATAGATAATGATTAGATAATTAAATATGGGAAATAGATGTATTTTAACTCCCAAGCTTTTTGCAACGAAGAAGAAGGAAAGAGAACGGCAGTGCATGATCTGAAATCACATGAAACAATGTATTAATTTTCCTATCACCATCTAAACATGATGCATAGTAACAAGTTACTATTTTTTTCTCTGTAAGAGATACAAAATGGGCATTAGCCAAATAGGCAACATGACAGCAATCAAATTGCAGAGAAAGTAATACATGTGTTGCATTCAGAGATAATCCCACTGGGGCTCCCAGTAATGTCAGCAACCGTCAGGATGCAACAACTTGCCAGGAACAGTAAGATGACATTGTGTCACTTATAACCTTACTGCTTACTTTCACAAATGATGATTATATGTTTCTCTTTTCTTAATGACAAGTGAATCCCAGAATGGACTCAAGCTTCCAAACATAGAGAACCTGGAAAATATTTGCCTTGAAAATAGTCATTATTGTGATCTGTTATTTTCCCAAATGGCCTATTTTCTCTTGCTGGAGTCAGATGACAAACAAAAGAGATTCTTTTCTCTTTTCTTTTTTGTGGAGGGGAGAGTAATTGTTACACAGTATATCCACTATCATTTGACAGACAGAAATTGCTGCTCATGTTGCAGAAAATAAAAGCCTGTACCGCGATGAAGAGTAATGAGTGAACAATCTGATTTTAAAGAGTCTGGCTGCACTAAGCCATCCTAAATCGGTATGAAGTGTGAACATTTGCAGTTTCCTGAAGTGAAGAAAGTATCTATCACACAGATGTATAGATATTTCATAATATCAATGAACCCAATGTTTCAAAGAAACATCAATGAAAAATGAAGAAGCTATAGGACTTCAGCCCAATAAATGTGGATTACAGGCCCTGGATTCTGTTTTAATTAGTTAAGATTAAATCCCATTCTCTCATTTAGGACTCCTACTCATGCATGCATACTAGTCCTTTAAAAGAAGACACACTTGATGTTTAATTTATTTAAAATGTAGGGATATACAATAAAACTGACTATGAAAGGATAGTTGAAACACATTAATCCCAAATTAAGTAATCTTCAAGATGTGTTCCTAGATTTACAGAAGCATTTGATTGAACATCAGTTAATCTAATTACTGCATTATCCTAAGTATTTAATCAACTCCATTAAGAATGCCCCCAAGGTACCCTCTACTTATACCCATTCACAGTTTTCACTCCCCACCTAGCAATCTGGCCAGATTAACCAGATTATACCTAAACAGCTGTCATCTCTCTATCAGGACTTTGTCCACAGCCTCTCCCTGATCTACCAAGCCTGACTTGTTTTTGAGAAACCGATGCTGGGTCATAGTAATCACAGCATCATTTTCTAAGTGCTCACAGACAGCTGTTTAATTATCTGTTTGAGAACCTTTCCTGGTATCATTGTCAAGCTCACTGTTTGGTAGTTACCTGGGTCATCTTTGCCTCCCCTTTTTGAAGATGGGGTCACCATTTGCCCACCTACGGTAATCTGCAGGGACCTCACCTATTACAGAGAGAGGCTCTGAGATTACATCTGCAAGCTACTTTAATACCCTTGGGTGCAACTCATCAGGCTCTGGAGATTTGAATTCATTTAACATAGCAAGGTGTTTCCTTACCACCTCTTTTCCTGTATTGGGCTCAGCTCCCTCCCTGCATCATTTATTCTGTTATCACCAGGTTGGGCACTGTTTTCCTTTAGAATGAAGACTCAGGCAAAGTATAGCATGATTTTGCCATGGTGTAAAGAAAGTAAAGTAAGTTGGTGAATCAATAGTTGCTTGTAAGCCTGATTGAGATGCATGTGATGCACAACATGTATCTAAGACAAGAATCTCCAAAGGGATAACAACAAAGAAAAGAACTGGATGAGCCTGTTTGGACTTACAATCTAATATTTTGAGATGGATATTGCCAACAGATCAAAGACTTCCCAGTTTGCTAAAAACTGGAAGGTGATAAAAGACAAAAGCCTTGCTTTAAAAACAAGACCAGTCTTTTGGAAAGAACGCAAAGTCTGGGAGGATGAGAGATCCATATATATTTATTTATTGGCCACTTTGCTCATCCAGGCATTTCTGCATAATGGAAGCCAATTTTCAATCATTCCAATCCTAAACCATGTTAACCAAGTTTTCAGGATCAGGCCCTGCTCTTTGTTTAGCATTTTGGCAAGCTCTGACCTACACCACAAAGAATCACAAGCTTCGGCAGACCACAAGGACAGTGTCAAAGCTCAATTCCATACAGTTAATTCAATAAGTCACAGATACCATTACTTCATAAGGCAGAGAGACTCCAACGTTATTAAGGGAATAGTAGAAGGGGGAGGAGGGGGGAAATGGAGAAGGAAAACAGAGAGGGTGGAGGGCGAGGGGGCGCGTTAGAACAGAGACAAGCAGAAGAACAAAAACATCCCATAAATCATGCAAAGCTGCTGAAATACCAGAACAAATGACTCCAGATCTTGGCCATTGTTCCCGTGCAATGGTTTAATGCACACACACACACACACAAGCAAAAACAAAGTGCCTTCAGTTTCATTTCAGCCTACTCCTCTGTGCTGGGGAAGAACTGCTGAATTTGACTTAGTTTGAGAGATGTGTGAAGAATTCCAGAGGAGATGCAGCTAGTTTGAACCAACAGTGGATGGGATTTATAAAGCTGCTCAAGTGATTAGGACATTCATTTCCTATTAAGGTGAGGTGACTTTGGAAAGTAGAGCTGATGTCAAACACTTAAATAGTATGGTCAGGGGTTCAGTCCAAACAACATCCTGTACTCCAGTGTCACAATTAAGTTAAATTAATATCTTTTCCAATTTCTCTCTTAGGTGAAGGCCTCCATTGTACATTAAGCACAATATTATTTTTAGGATAGCAAACACATAGTTTACAGTCTCATTTTCTTCCACCCCCACTGCCTCCGATGATTGTTCAGGGAAGGAATATGACCATGGGCAATGTTTTTTCATTGTAGCATGGCAAAGGGAAAGGAATGCACCCCTGCATTGCCTAGGCAATATAGAAATGCTTCACTTTCTTCCTGCACTGTGTCTAGGTTACTCCACAGCTTTTTGGACTGTGCTATGATCAGCTGGAAGGATAGGGAGCGTTGCTTAGTTGCTATGCAGGCAGGCAACTCTCCCTATATTCTGGCACTATGCTGTGTGCTGTTGCAGCAAAGTATGAGGCAACAGCAACAGTTACTTGGTTCCTAGGCAATCAGGTGAGTCTCCCCATCTTCCAGAGATGTTATGTGGCCTTGCTTCTTCTGCAGCTGTGCAAACAGCCACAAAAAGAACTATGTAAAGGTATATTTTGTGGGGGGGGGGGTTCGGGGGGCATTTAGTGCCTCATTGTCCCATAAATTGAACCTGAAATCTTGTTAAATAATACTTCACTGGTTTCAAAACCATGTTACCATGTTTCAAAAAAGCCAGATCAAAAAAGTCCCCCCATATTTCCTTAGAAAAAACCTCTGTCACAGTGAGAGTAATTATAGCCCTTTTCAGAGGAGATGTTCAATAAACCCATCACCTCCATTGCTACATAGCCATGAGAAATGTGAGCTGGTTCTAGGAAGTAAACTGACATCCTTGCAAAACTGGGGCACATTAGAACAAATACAGGGCTACTTCTTGTATCTGAGCTGTATTCGGAATTACAAATGTTCTCTGGTCTGGCTTTCTTAATGGATACATTGAAGGGCTCATATGTGTTTGTCAGTTCTTAAGTGAATGGAAGAAGATGGATGAGCTTGTTCTGGTCTACACTTTCATTTTCTGTTGTTTTTGTACGAGGGTGTCAGAGGCCTGACGTAGGCACAATGGCACTCGCAGAAGATATATTGGTAGACATGGCTTTCTGTTAACTATCACTACTTCAATAGGAGGCACTTGGTTGCATGCTTTGATACTAGTTTTTCCATTCACATTATTCTGAGAATAGATCAGCAACAAGAAAACTGCAAGGGTTCTTTAATCATTTCTGTTACATTCTGACAGTTCTCCGACCTTTCTGCCTTGAAACTCCTTTTATTAAGGGTAAAAAGATGGCAACGCTACAGTTAGCAAAAATATTACAAGTATAAAAAGAGTGAACTATAATTAATCATTAAATAAAAAGATTTAGAGGAAGAAAATTGGATAAGAGGAACCTATCAGTACAGTGGTACCTCGGGTTACAGACGCTTCAGGTTACAGACTCCGCTAACCCAGAAATATTACCTCGGGTTAAGAACTTTGCTTCAGGATGAGAACAGAAATCGCACAGCAGTGGCAGCGGGAGGCCCCATTAGCTAAAGTGGTACCTCAGGTTAAGAACAGTTTCAGGTTAAGAACAGACCTCCAGAAAAAAATGAATTTCAATAGCAACAAATGTAATGTTCTGCACTTAGGCAGGAAGAACCAGCTGCGGAAATATAAGATGTGAAACACCTGGCTGCTAGCAGTACATGTGAAAAGGATCTAGGGGTCTTAGTAGACCACAAGCTTAACCAGAGGCAGGTCTTTTTTGGCTGTGGCCCCAATCTGGTGGAACGCTCTGTCACAAGAGACTAGGGCCCTGCGGGACTTGACCTCTTTCCGCAGGGCCTGCAAGACAGAGCTGTTCCACCAGGCCTTTGGCCAGGGCACAGCCTGACCCCCTCCTTTGGCAATCCTCACAGAACTCTAGCCCAATGGTTGCCATTAATCT
This sequence comes from Podarcis pityusensis, assembly GCF_964106645.2. Classification (NCBI taxonomy): domain Eukaryota; kingdom Metazoa; phylum Chordata; class Lepidosauria; order Squamata; family Lacertidae; genus Podarcis; species Podarcis pityusensis. Next base: position 17,358,573 of record NC_138039.1, read on the forward strand.
GATTTGAACTGATTTTAGAATGAAATGATTTTAGAATGTTGTATCATTTTACTGTTGTTAGCCACTCTGAGCCCGGCTTTGGCTGGGGAGAGCGGGATATGAATAAAATTATTATTATTATTATTATTATTATTATTATTATTATTATTAACCTGAGTCAATAGTGTGATGCAACAGCAAAAAAAGCTACTGCCATTATAGGCTGCATCAACAGGAACACTCCCTCCTTTAATGATATGTTGACCACAAACAGGATCCATCTAATCATATCCTCTCAGCATGCTTTAATAAGCCAGGATAAGTGTAGTTGGCTGTATCACTGCAAGCACCTTGTCCAGATCATCAGGCTGCTTCTGAAACTGAAACTGCTCCCGTGATGCCACAGCATCCCTCACTGCCATGCAGTAGACACAACTGTATTCTGTTGGTTTTGCAGCACATATTTCACCACTTGCATTCTAGCTATCCAGCCTGTTTCACTGCCCTTAGTTCCCTTGTATAGCAAGAAACAGAATGGGTTCCATAATGCTAGAGAAAGTACTCAGGGAGTTCGTGACAAAAGCCTGGGGCATGTCACTGTTCTACGGCAAGACAAGAGCTTCAACAGGATTGTCTGCTCTATGCACTGGGGGGGGGGGGGGAGCCAAAGAGCATTCAGGAATTCATCGGGTTCCACTAGTTCCTGGTGTTGGACCATCTAAAGCAGTCCATGAGCCCTGCAAAGAGGAATTGGTGCCATAAATCCCAACTACATCAGGAAATAATCTATTCAATAAAATGGGGTGATATCCAGCCCCTCTATTTCCAGAACACCCCTTCCTCCATATGGAGGAAAGACCAAATTAAGAGATTGCCTGCCCTATGAACTGGAGTGATTACAACTTTTTTCTTACTCTAAAATTGAAAATCCACACATCAGTATGCATGCATCTGTGAGCACATGTGAGTGGACAGATCCACCTTGGCCAAAACCACTCCTAAAAGCATGCAGCTTTTGGGGGGATGGCAAACCTTTAATCAACCTTCAGGCCAAAAAAAGTTAGGCATCTTTGCTTTGCAATATTTTTAGAAACAAACAAACCCCAGACCCCTCTCCCATGTCTATCTTCCTACACATTCATCTAGCAACCAGCTTGAATATCTGGCCTCTGGAAATTTAAGTAACTGCCTTTGCCAAAGGAAAGATCCAAGAACACTGGAAGGACCAAAAGTCTGAGATGGTACAGCATATTCATATGTCCCTAACAGTAAGGACTTTGTGGCACCAGATTTTAGGGGGAAAAACACCTAAGAAAAGTCTAATAATGAAGTACTTATTTTAGTAAATATCATATGAGTGAAATAAGTGTTTCTCAATACTTCAAGTCTCTCCCTGCCATTTCCCCCCATTTTTTTTTTTTTTACAAGAGGAATTCGGCAGACTTGTATAGTTAATGCTAAACTTTCGAGGGGGGCGGAGCTGTTTTCCTCACTTTTCAAAGTACATAAATCTGTGCTGCACTAGCTAAATAAAACAGTCACTGTACCCCAGGAGGGACAAGCTCCTTTTAATGTTCCACTTTTGACAGTGCATAGAGCAGACAATCCTGTTGACAGGGCACAGGCTTGAAAATGTGGGTTGACGCTTGAGATTTTGACCAGATCTGAAAACTTGAGTGAAGATCTTCACTGGCTCCCACTATGTTTTCAAGCGCAATTCAAAGTGTTGGTGCTGACCTTCAAAGCCCTGAATGGCCTTGGCCCAGTATACCTGAAGGAGCGTCTCCACCCTCATTGTTCAGCCCGGACACTGATGTCCTCTTCCGAGGGTCTTCTGGTGGTTCCCTCACTCAGAGAAACAAAGTTACAGGGAACCAGGCAGAAGGCCTTCTCGGTAGTGACGCCCTCCCTGTGGAACACCCTCCCTTCAGAAGTCAAGGAGATAAAGAACTACACAACTTTTAGAAGACATCTGAAGGCAGCCCTGTATTGGAAGGTTTTTTATATTTGATGTTTTACTATGTTTTATATATGTGTAAGCTGCTCAGAGTGGCTGGGGAAACCCATCCAGATGGGTAGGGATTATTATTATTATTATTATTATTATTATTATTATACTTAAAATTGCAGCATGGGAGATGCCTCCCAGAAGAACTCTGCTTTGCACACTTTGGGTAGAATGCATTCTCTTCAAATCCAATAAACAGAGCCCCAAAGGAACAGACACTATAATCCAGTGTTTCTCAAACTTAGGTCTCCAGCTGTTGTTGGACTGTAATCCCCATCAACCCTAGCTAGCAGGACCAGTGGTCAGGGATGATGGGAGCTGTAGTCCAATCTGTGCCTCCATGTATAGCTGTGAGTCCAAAATGACTGCCAGGTTGCACACCTGGTCATTCAGGGGTACAGTTACCCCATTCAGGACCAGGGAGTATCCCATACCCACCTACCCCGTCCCTCCAAAACAGCACCCTCAGTCTTGTCAGGACTCAACCCCTTTACCTTTACTTAAATGCAGAGGAGGGACAGAACAGGCTTATGAATTAACACATGTGAAATTGGCACAGAATGATCCATATATCTGTAGTGGGATTCCACAGGGAAGATATGCAATTCTTATCACAACCCTGCTGGAAACAAGTAGATTAACCCTAGAGTAGTCCCACAAATTCTTGCCAGGCCCCACAGTAAAGTGACTAATACCTCATGATCAATGGCATCAAAGGTCACAAAAAGGTCTAACACATCAGCAGGGTGCTATTACCAATATTATTCTCAAGGTGACAGTCACTGATAAAGTGCAGTGTTTAATGGATCCAGAAAATGTTCAGCATTTAAGCATGCCTGAAGCTGGGTACGTTATAACTCAATAATCATATCCAGAAAGGGTAGGTTGGAAACAGCTTGATAGCCAGTTGGGAAATCTGCATTCAGAATAACTATTTTTGGGCCACCAGAATTATTTGAGTAGTAATACCTTATCACAATACCTTATCTTGGTAAACCAAGGAATCCCCACATTCCAAAATGTGCTCACTTTCACACACCCCACCATGATTTGTCCACACTGAGATTCATAAGAGCATGCCTGTGCCTTTGGTCTGGTTTACACATGTAACAGAATGAAGTGGAAATAATGTTAACAAGAGTAGCAGAAATATACTTCAATACTTGAAGCTGCTGGTAGTGGATCACATTTTTAATGCTTTCCTATATGAAAAAAATCCCTGCAAGCTGAACTCTAGATAAAAAAGAAATTGTTAAGCTACAACCTCTCTCCCTGTGGTGCTAGTTTTCTACTTGCACATTAGAAATATTTTGTGGAGGAACACTGAGCAACCATGTCATTCCCCAACTGCACTGGTACAGTTCACTCTACGACCTCATAATTCGACCACCTCTTTTTGCTACATGTGTAGATGTTACCAAGATTATAACATGGGGAGCAGTGTTGAAATTACATTTTGAAGAGATACAACTAAATTTGTTGAATGCTCACTCGTCTCTGCAAAATTTGGTATTGTTTGGGGGATGCTGAGCTTGGAGGTCCTCAGAAATGCCAAATTTCTCAGCTTTTATTGGCATCACACATGTTCGGTATCACTGAATACTAGGCCTTGGATATTGTTTTTGTCTGTCAAAATTAACAGCTTCCATCTCTATATGTCTTAATTTCCATATGGGAATAAGGAGACACACACTTAATCTAGCTAAGAGAGCAGGGCAACATTTAATGAATAAATTGTTTATGTGAAGGGCTCCATAGAAAAAAATTAACTGAAAGGTGTGTCACAGACTGCTTACATTGATATAGTCCCTTTGACTCCAGTGGCGACCATACTAAAAATAAGTGATTTGTGAATAGACCCTTTTATAGAGCTACTGGGGTGGGACTGCTTACATATATGCATGTGGGTGCATATTTCAATATTGCTAAGCGACAAGGCTGAAATTAAAGAAAAGATGGGGCAACTTACAATAGGAACCACCTCCTTATTTATTGTATTAACTTACCACCACAAACACACACATTTTATTGATGACCTAGCTGTGAACGCCTAGTACATTTGGGAACATATACCATCTTCTCCCTCAGATCAAAACAGTTCTGCTTCACAATGGAAGAGGCTGTACAAGGACCTCAGATGAGTGGGGAAGAACTAAGTGGTGGTGGGGGCTGATAAACAGAGTATATAAGTATTCATTTTACAAAACGCATGTGTCAGCTGAACAGCAAAGATTGGAGGAACCAGAGCACATCCTTCAGCAGATGAACCTGCACTTGCGCCTGTTTCCATACCCTGTTTCCATACCTATACCTATAAAGTTGTCAGGATCATGGCTGACCCAGACCCTGGAGAGCCCTCTTAGGAGAAAGAGAATTGGGGTTCCATGCAGCACTTTGCTCCCACTCTGGAGAAACCTGCACCTGTCCAAACACTGATTAAAGACAGTGGCAGACCAGACAAGTCTGAAGATGCTGCCAGGCAGCTCTATTGACAGACTTCCAGTAGGGAAGAAGAGTACTCAAGAGGAAGGAGAAGAACAATAATATCATTTGTTATGTACTAAAAGATTTTGTAAAGTGACATCCCAGTGGTGATGGCTTCCTAATCTTTCAACTCCTGGCTTTTTTTTTAGCTCAGTACTCTAACCACAAGGCTTCACTGCTTCATCTCATAATAATAATAATAATAATAATAATAATAATAATAATAATAATGTTATATTAATTAGGTATGTATGACAAATTTCTGATGAGCTGTCAGTTATAATGATGCTCTTCCAGGATGGCAGCAGAAGGGGTGGGGAAATAATGAGCCTGGATATAGCTGGGGAACCTACCAGTACAGTGCCTTATATACTTTCAGATCTTCACCCCATCCAGTGATGTATGAATGATGGGCAATATTGGAGGCCCCTTGCTTTATAGTCAACCTTCGCTGCAGAATATTTGGGCTTGTTCACTCAGAAAGTAGAATGTGTCTTCATTAAAAGTTTTGGTGGCACTACATCTATCCTACAAAGTTAGCACTCATCACTTACTTCCCCCATGAGCTGCACAGGCTAGAGATCAATTCATGGACTAACAGGGTAGGCAGGAATAACTCTGCTGACTGAAGCAAGACCTCAAAAGTCTTTTAACTCCAGAGACTCCCTCACATGCTAACAAGGAGGTTTGCAACAGTAAATTCTAAATTGTACATTTGAACAAATCAAATTTCCCTTGCCATGCAAGAAGTAGGGATTCTTTGGGTAAGGGCTAGAATTCTGTCCCATTCACAGAACCAAAGGCCACCTATGCCACCTATGGACTAAGGAAGTCTTCAGATCCAACATCTTTAACAGTATAGTTGTTATTATGGGCATTACAAAGGGCCAAGCTAGATGTTATACATATGGCTGCTGCTGAAAAGTGGACACCTATTTAACTTTGTGTTTGTAACCACTGATAGAACTTATGCATGTCCTGATTTTAGAGCTGCACCAAACCCCTAACCTCCTTGGACCTTTCTTTACAAAAGGAGCAAGCTATTAGGTGACACCCATAGAGAGAAAGCCATTTGATGTTCAGCAGTTATGAGGTAGTCAAAGGTTTTCTTCTCCCTCCCCCATCCCATCTTAAGAAGCATTTTTGTTTAAAGATAAGAGCCATTCCAAGTGGCTCTTAAATAAATTTCTTTCTTTTTTTTTAATAAGGAAGAGCCCTCAGACCACTTCCATTTCACTTCCCCCCTTGAAATTCCACCTCCTGGAGCTTCCACTGCCACTGCCTGAACTTTGAAATCAAATATGTGTTTATGGGAGGTATTGGTTTGTTTTTGTTCCATTATGTATTTTGTGTTCTTATTTTGTACTTTTAATGTTATGAACTGCATTGTGATCTTCTGATGAAGATGTACACATTTAATAATAAATAGATAAATAAATTGGGAGAGGTTGTTTTTCCTGCAGCTTCCCTTCAAACATCAAGAATTTGGGCCAAATTTTGGCTGACCAAAATGTCCAGCCGAGCCCTACTTGATATTATAGCATTCCATGTTTCTCTGTCTTCTGCAAGAGGCAGCCATGGAGTAAGATTGGGGAAGGTGAGGATATGGGTAAGATTTTTGAAGATGCTATGGAAAGGGAGGGAAGACATAAAGATGTAGTTACCATTTCAGTGGGAACTGTGTGCCACTGGTCTAAAATATCACAAGAGAGAAACTTGTCATTCACCCTCACCTGCCTGAACAACTTTCTTCCTCATTTGGGCCTTGCTGAGCTTGCTTTGTTCCAGTCCTGAGTCCCTCCTTGATGACTTGCTGTCCACTTTATTCCAAATTGTGTGCTGGCTTCACAACATTGCCTCTTTGTTTTGCCCTCCAACACTGAATTTCTTCCTCATCCTGGACTTGATCAAGGCCTAGCTTTGCTTTAAGCTTGGGAAAATCCACACAATCCAGGGATAACTATTCATAAACTGATTTCCATTTTGATCTTTGTAAAATTTAGATGAGGTTATGTGAGTTGAGAGAGATTTACTTATCAGATTCTAGCTTACCACTCTTTTACATCTAAATAAATGACTGTGTCACAGTAGGGCTGTTGGTAGGTGGTGTGGCTAAGGGATCTAAGGATTTTTTATTTTTTGTAATAGACAGGGTTTTCATGTGATATGAACTGTGCAGTAATATCCTCTGACTCTTGATTGTATGAAGAAGTTTTTGAACATGGCCAGCTGTTTTATTTTACAGCATGAGCTAAATCTTAAGATGCTGAGTGCATCCTCTGAACAGTTCATCACAAGTACAAATTGCAATTTGGCATGCCATCATGAACCTTTTTAGTTTGAACTGAGCAGCCATGTGCCAAACTGCAGTCTGTACTTGTGATGAATGATTCAGATGATCCACATGCTGTGAATGTGAAGCAACAGACTGAAAAATTAAGCATTCTGCTACAAAGCAGTTCTGAGAATCAACTCTTTGTTTAGCTTGCTTCTGACTGTGTGGCCTGTTAATCTTGGTCCTGTGGTTTGACTTGGAGTGAGTTTGCAGAGTTTACTATGGTATTTCCTTTTTGGAACATGTGAAATGCAGACATGCACCTGTTAACACCCTGGGACACTACTGGCCAAGGCACATATGTATTTGGAGAAATGCATCTCTGCACACTAGGTGCATCTCTGATCTTCACTAGGATCACTGTTGCAAATGCATCAAGGATGCCTGCTGTTTTAAATGTGACTTGCCCTCAGATGGATTCTTATATGGGCCAACAGTTTTAACTCAATTTGCTTTAAATGTGCTGGTTTCTCCCTGGCATGGAAAAGTGTGACAGCAAAAAGGTCAAAGTGTGGCAATGCATGGGGTATGATTTTGTTCTGTCCTGAGCCCAACACTGCATCTCTTACCATTCAATGCTCAGAGATCTGGGACGGAAAGCAGACAGCTCAGCCGAGGCATACTCAGCTTTCCTTCTCTTCTCCTGCTTCTGTTTAATTGATAACCGGTGTGTGAACTTAGAAAGGCTGCCCTCAGACCTGGGGAAGGGGGAAAGGAGAGGTGTTAACTTCATCATAGCATGACAGTAACCAAAGAGAATGGCAGGAGCAAGATGGAAAGGTAGGTGGCTGAATCTTAGAAAAGGAAGGAGCAGAGCAATGAATTCACAGGACCACCTACTACTATAGGTGGTTCATTGCATGTAAAACTAGCCTGATTTACTCACATAGCTAGGCTTCCATCAAATAATTGTAAAGTGTGTCTTTCTTCTACACTTGCATGGAATACTGTTTCCAAGTGGAGAAACAATTCAACAATAGCTATTTGAATGCTGGTTCGAAAGCTATTTGAAATCTGCTCTGAGACCCTTTTTGGCTAAAGGGTGGGGTATAATTACTATAAACAAAAAAAAAATGTTGAAAACTGCTTATTTTAACTAGGCAAGTAAAGCATTTTTTTAAAGGCGGCAAGACATTTTTATTAAGGAGTCTGGTGGCATCTTTCAGTCTTAAAGCACAGGTTGAAAGTTTTGAAGTCACCGATTTAAGGGATATTCAGAATGAAGGTGAGGGAGTCAGCAAAGAAATTGCTAAAGGTTAGTAAAACAAAAACAGCAACTTCGTGGTCCTCCGTGTATGCATCCATATTGGTACTTGCTTGTGTGTTACATATATATCTAAGCCAGTACATTTTTGTGACTTACTTTAACCAAGCAAATTACCTCAGAAACATTTCCCAGGAAAGCAGCCCCACTGTCTCTCTCTTTACAATACTGGAATAAACCTCAAATAGCTAGCTATTATTCAGATATGTTTTTAAACATTGACATCTTCAATTTATTAACTCTGGTTATTGATATATTTTTCAGTTTATAAATTTGCTGTTCTTCATGACAGAGTGAAGGCAGTTTTTTGGAGGAGGAAGCCAAATGTCTAAATATTACCACTGAGAAAGAATAGGCTTGGGCTTTTTTAATATCATTCTTTAGAAATAATCATTTATTTATTTTTACTTTGATGGAAGGAATGGGTGATTGCCTTTTTTATGGGGGGAAATGAAACAGCTCTAAAGCAAATACTGGTGGAAAAGATATCTGATTAGGAACAATTACGTATCTCATTAAAGCCTGCAAAACAGAACCCACAGCTCAAAAGCTATCTCTGTCATTAAATTTCTCCCCTGCAATTCCAAGTCAAAGCTCAGGTGGTAATGAGTCATATTTCAATTAACTAGGTCTCAGTAAAACCAAACTATTACCTCGCAGGCTGTTTCTACATTCAGATGCTGAACAGAGCAATGGGGAGATACCCAAGTGATATGGTTTAAAGGCTTAGATGAAAAACTGCTTTCAATAAGCCAGCCATTTCACACACTGCACAGGTGGGTAAAATTTCACTGTAATTTCTATTCAGTAACCACACACACATTTACCCTTTATTCTGTTTAACAGCCATTCAGTACATCAGGAAAGAAGGTAGGTTATCTGGCAACACATGATGTTCTGTGATCAGTCACATCTATCTGTGATCTCCTGAGGAACTGTTCTTTGGAAAAGGTATCGCTGCCAGCATAAGAGCCTGTTGGATCAGGCCAATGGCCCATCTAGTCCAACATAATTTCTCATAGTGATCTGAAAACTATAGTCTGAAGTTTACAAGATGAATCCAGACACCCCAAAGAGGACCCTAATAATTACTGCCCTGTGTGTTTAAGATCTATTAAAGGAAATGTTTGTGCCAGCTTTCCATGCAATAAAACATAATGCCTGCATTAGTGACCATAATAACTTTGGGTGAAAGTAAATGGTGTTTACATCAGGTCACTCTAAACAAGATCGCTGCCTAGTACTGTTATACTTGGCAGAGTAATAAAACAAAACCAAAGGAAGACAGCCTGCACTGATTTAAAAGCAAGCTTTGGTCTTATTTACTGCCAGAGATTTTAGAGCAAACTGAATTAGACTACTATGTTTAAGAGACGGTTGCTGTTGATCCAAGCTTATATCAAAGCACATCAACCTAACTATACAGACATACCCTCACTTAAAGTGCGATCAACTCATGTGTGATCGCAGATATGTGTAGTACTGGGAAATAAATAAATAATTCAATTCAAACCTGGAAATGGTGGGAGAGCTGGAAAGTCCTCGTGGCTCGCGAGGAGACCCTTCCCAGAGCCTAAAGGGGATGTCAATGAACCAAATTCCATAAATAAAGGTTTAAAAGGCTTTTTAAAAAAGGAAATTGTGGATTCCAAAATGGTGTGCAGGAGCTCTCACTGCTGCCACACAACCCCATTCAACAGCTGTTGGGTGCAAAGCTGTATTGCAGTGGGCTGTATTGCACTGTTCCCTGCCCTTTCTGGCAATCTAGAGGAAAGGTATGAAAGAAAAAGGTACTTCTGGTGCCTCTTAAATCACCCTAGTTTTAGAGGCTTCTCCTCACTTATGCACTTTTTCTTTATGCACACAAGGCCCCCAGAATGTAACTCCCATGTAAGTGGGTAATTGCCTGTGTTGTAGTAACAGTGGTAATCTATTTTAGTACTTTCTTCCACACATGGAACAAGTCAAAGATATGTACTTGCACCCACTTTATTTAATTTATACTTTGCTCATCTTCCCAAATATTTGGCCTCAATATCTTTTCATCCTCTTAAACTAAACACTGCTAAAGTTAACTTCCTGTTATATGCAAATGAGTCCATCTTAATCTTGCAAACCTGGTTATGACTTGCGGCATAGCTCATTGGACTGGCAGGTTAGCATAGGAGAAAATTATAACTATTAACTATGCAAAACGGTGCTTTCAAAAAGGAAGACCAAGTATTCTATGGCCATGGATAGCCACAGATTAAAATAAGATTATTCCTACAGTCATCTCAGGATCTAGTTTCATGACTCTACCAACTGGGCTATGCAAGGCAAATCATCAAAGGTCATAGCAGAGCATATAATAAGAGCATTACTTTGATTTTTCTTCACAAAAGCAGGTAAATTTGTTCCGGGAGCCAAATGACTATACACTGCAAAGGCTGTGAAGCAAATATTGTATGAAACTTCAATTTGATTTCCTTGGCTTAAAATTTCCTTAGAAAAAATCTGAATCATTATTTATTAGTGTGTAGTAGGTAGACCTAAATGTGTTGCTAGTGACCACCTTAATGTGGAAGTTAAGCATAGCTCATTAAGTAGTTTGGCATGCATATACACTATTCATTATTAGCTCCAAATCTGTTCCTCTGCCTCTCCAAAGTCTATGGCACATCAGGTGCTGCTTGATTATTTTGTGTTTGCACTGAAAAGTGAGTTAATGAGAAAAAACAGTGATGCTGGTCTGTCTGTTTGTCTCCTCCTTATCTGCTGTCTTTGATCTAGTGCAAGCCAAAGAAATCTGCAGTTGAACAGCAAATATATGGTTATATAAGAGTTATGTTTCACCTGGACCACGGACACCACAGTCAATGGGCCTGACTTGGTCTGCCTCTAACAAATGAATGCCATATCTAAATTTTCTAACAATCTTGAATACAAAAAAAGCAGTTTTGTCTGGTGTTGGGGGAGTCATCCACCAAGTGCCCTGTTAGCCAGCTGGGCTCCCCTCTGCATGGGCAGGCAGGAGGCGCAGCACAGCCTCACTTGACTCTGGTAGGGGGTTGCTCCAGCAGCGGCAGCAAGGGCTGGGCTGGTACGGTGAGCTCCATTCACCCTCCGCACCACATCTTCCCAGCACAGCGTGTGCCCTGGGCACTGGTAAACCATGCTACCACTGATTCCATGGCAAGTTGTTATTCTTTATGGTCACTGCTTCCTGGTTCTGATGAGTCCAGAGTCAATGCAATAATGAACAAGAACAACTCCATTCAAGACAATGACATCCACAAGCAGAATTTTGCTATACCTCCGAGGAACATAGAATTATTATTTTCTATGGTCATTCTGTCCTTTATGCCTTGGGCCACAGAAATGGCTCTTATAGAAGTTATTCCTCTGTTCAAATTTTTTATCTGTGCTTGTGAATACGAAAGTGGTGCTTGCTGAAATCTGGTAGAATGTACAGCAGTGAGCTCAGTCTAATTCAAGACTTACTTAAGTAACCAATATTTAAACACAGATCCCACAAATTAGTGAGCATATTCAGTAATAATAATAATTTTACTTTATTACCAAGCAGATGAACTTATCACAGTTATCAAGGACAAATGTACTATTTTCTTATGTGGCGCTCAATATACACTTCTTGATCAGCTTTTCTGGCAAAATGGAGAAACCCAGTTTTCCTCTGCTGGCTCTCCAATAATTTGTGAAGGTTATCAACACCTTACTCTAAGCAACTGAGCTCTCTAGGGGGACATGGGGGGGCGTTCCTATTGGCTCACCTGCACTGGGCACCAAGAGGGCACTGCAGGGGATACTGCAACAGTGATGAACAACAGAAGGAGAGAGGTGGGGTGTGTGTGCTGAATTTTGGTACTGCACAGGATGCCGCTGAAATTTTAAAGCCCGAAGTCTGCCACTGTTGGGGACTCTCCTCTCTAGGATACAAGGATTGGGACTCTTGAGGTGTATGGGAGTTTATTTCAGCAACAAACTCACTGTTGGGTCTGCAGTAGAGAGCATATTTAAGTTTCTGTAGAGTAAGTCGTTACTTCAAGGATATTCCTACAGAGAATATCCTTCAAGGTCCTAATTCTAATAGGAAGCAGTAACTTTCAAGAACAAATAACATGGCTTCTTATAAAGAGGCTTTAGATTTGTCTATGTCTTTCAAGGGCTTAACATGGAATTAACAGCATGTAGATATGTGATCATGCAGATCATTTACACTGCAAAGAGATTCTAGTTTATATCGTATTTTTCGTCCCATAGGACGCTCCGTCCCATAGGACGCACCTAGTTTTTTGGAGGGGAAATAAAGGAAATTTTTCCCCCTTTATTTCCCCCCCAAAACCAGGTCAGGGAACAGCGGGATGGCGGCGCTGCGCCTCCCCGCTGTCCCCCGAGCTTGTGGGGCTGGCCGATGTTTGCCCGAAGCGCGGGGCGCTCTGCTTCAACGCACCCCGCGCTCCGTGCAGCAGGCTGCTATCCGCAGCCTAGGGAGCCCTGCGGGAACTCCTGCAGGGCTCCGCACGCTGCGGATGTCTGCCCAGCGCGAGGGGCGCTCTGCTTCAGGGCACGCCGGGCGGCAGGCTGCTATCCGCAGCCTAGGGAGCCCTGTGGGAACTCCCGCAGGCTCCCCAGGCTTGCTGATAGCTTCCTGAAGCCTGGAGAGCGAGAGGGGTCGGTGCGCACCGACCCCTCTCGCTCTCCAAGCTTCAGCGAAAGCCTGTATTCGCCCCATAGGACGCACACAGATTTCCCCTTCATTTTTGGAGTGGGAAAAGTGCGTCCTATAGGGCGAAAAATACGGTATATTGTGAAGTGTAATAATAGTGCATCCAGGATGAATGGGATAGCCACATCTTTTCCTCATCTGCTATTCAATTTATTTATTTGCTTAATGTTTGTATTTGCTGATTTTGCAGTTAGACCCCTACAAACTATGATCCTATATCATAAGTCAAAATTCGGGAATTTATCATCACTCAGAAACACACACAGGGTGTTCAAGTAAGGATTCAAATTACAGTAAGCAGATTTCTGCAGTCATCATGAAGTTGGTTTAGTACTAGTTTGTTTGTTTTTTTCTGAAGGGGTCCAATACAGCAGTGTTTCCCAAACTTGGGTCTCCAACTGTTTTTGGACTACAACTCCCATCATCCCCAGCAAGCAAGACCAGTGGTCAGGGATGATAGGAATTGTAGTCCCAAAACAGCTGGAGATCCAAACTTGGGAAACACTGCAATACAGGATGGACTTTAAAGCCAATTGTAATTTAAAAGCAATTTGTGTCTAGTTTGCCCAGTTAATGCTGGCTGTGCAGCCTACTGTGTATGTGATTTCTTTAGAAAACTTGTACTGAATTAACAATGTACAGCACCTGCAATAGTGAAAACATAGTGTGAAAAACAATGCATTATAAAGCCCAACCAGTCTTTTCTACACACACAATATTTTTGTTCCTTTCCATATGAAAGTGGCTCCTCACATCACAGCTTACAGCTGCGTCCTTCTTAACAATGCCCTAGAGAACACTTAGTATGCTGAGCAGAGGGTGGGAATTATTTCTAAAAATAAGGGCGAAGGATATTATTATTAGTTTGTTATACTGTAATGTCAATGAAGATGGTTCATATGTCTGTGATAGAGCACGTGCTGGGAATGCAGTAAGTTCCAGGTTCAAATCTGGTGTCTCAATTAGGGATGCAAAGATATGTCAATCTATTTTCTTAGTTTCTCTTTTTTCTAGCCTTAAATTCAATTCTCCACAATTCTGCAGCAACCTGCAATTTTTTTAAAAAAAATCTCATAAAAAATAACCTACAATTTAGTGCCAATTTCTCCTAATAAACACATTTTTGTACACCTTTTGAATAATGTACACATATTTGCAAGCAATTTCACCAAATATATATTTATTTTTATACATATTTTCCCCCAACATTCCAAATTCCCCAATTTATCAGGGAGGCCCATTTTGTGGCCTGGTGCAGCAGGGGAGAGAGGAGCAATTGGCATCTTAGGTCTCCTGCACAGCTGTGAAATGCTTCATGTGCTTTGCAGCTGTGTAGGAGGCCAAAGGACATGGAGACTTCAGGGAGCCAATCAGCAGCTGCACTGGGCTCCCTGGAGGGTGGCATATTGGAACATCTGGCTGGATCCTTACGAGGAAGGGGCACCCAGTCCCATCCAATAGGAGGTTCCACTTAAAGGATTCTGCTGGGCAGCACTTTTTATCCAGAAACCTAGTCAGGCTAACAGGCCACAGAGCCCTCTATTACTGGCCTAATGCCACAAGAACCACATGAAGTGGTTCATGCCATGGGGGATCCCGACATCAGCCAATCCCCATCTGTCAGCTAACAACAGATCACCCAGTAGGCAGGCTGGGTGATTAAGGGATCCATGCCCAAATTTGTGGCTTTTGTTGTTATTCACCACCTGCTGCTCCACACAGAGCTTCACTACACCTGCAAATGTATTTTTTTGTAACCATTTGGTTGGATAACTTCATTGGAAAATTCAGATTAGTGCAAATTTCAAAGAGGTAGCTGGGTTTCATTTCTCATATTGTTTTGGAAAGTGTATAATTTGATAGAGTCACTGTTAAATGCAAACCAAATCCCTAGACTCCATTTAAAAGGGTTGGGATGCAAAAGTCCTATGGTGTGAGACCCTAGAAAACTGCTGTAAGAGTAAACAGTGCTGGGACATACAGAAAGAGGAGTTAACATAGCTCAGTGGTGCAGCATGTGTATGTGTTCTACATGCAGTAGGTCCCAGTTTCAATCCATGGTATCTCCAGTGAAACAGATGAAGTAGTAGTTGATAGGAAAGTCCCTTTGCCTGAGAATTTGGAGATCAGTTGTCAGTTAGAGCAGACAACAGTGGATAAGATAAGCAAAAAATCTCACCTGGTATAAATTCTTTTGTAGCTTTACATAGGTTTCTGCGGCAAGACTGCCCAAGGTAAAGATGCTCAACATGCTCCGAAATATTTGATCTTCTTTAGGAGCAAATCAAACTGAAGCAGACTGATAGCAGTCCTTCCTAAGGTCAAGGGTTATTAAAGTACAGTGGTACCTCGGTTCCTGAACGCCTCCGTTATTGTACGTTTCAGTTTTTGAGCGCTAAAAACCCAGAAGTAAATGCTTCTGTATTCAAACATTTTTCGGAACCCAAACGTGCAACATGGCTTCTGCTGAGTGCAACCAATGGGAAGCAGCCCCTCGATTTTTGAACATTTCAGAAGCTGAACGGGCTTCTGAAATGGATTCTGTTCAAGAACCAGGGTATCACTATACTAGTACATCCTTATAACAGGAAATGTGTAAGCAAAGCAATCAAAACGATGAAGTAAACCAGTAAGATGAAAGCCAAAAAGTAGTTGTTCTCCATTTAAAAAGAAGTCAATTTCCTTTGTTCCAAGTATTCTTCAAACCTTTATTTGTGAACAGAAAAATAGGAAAGAGAGACAAAGAAACATCTTCGTACCCATGTTATGCCAACTTCGAAACACTAGTTATTCATAGTTCCACAAAACTACCCTGATGTTATAATATTTACATTGTGGAAGTAAGTTGCACTGATTTAAACAGAGCTTACTAAAGATACATATTTAATAATGCTGAGCCAAACAAGTGTGGGGGTTGGGTGGGGAATTTCACCTAGCCTTAGCATTTAGCACCACAAAGTACATCTTTTAATAGCAAGACATTTTGGCAAACAGCATTCACTTGGTTGTTTCAGGAGCTTTGGAATACTGGCTTTTAATTAAGAGCGCAAGTTATGGACTAGATAACTTGTAAGCCACTTACAATTCTGTGATCCTGTGATCCTTTACATATTTATTTTACTGCTGCCTTTCTTCCATGGAACTGAAAACAGTGTACAGAGAATTTGCAGAAACTTACAATATCATGCTGGTGCTGGAGGAGACTCTTGAGAGTCCCATGGACTGCAAGAAGATCAAACCTATCTGAAGGAAATCAGCCCTGAGTGCTCACTGGAAGGACAGATCGTGAAGCTGAGGCTCCAATACTTTGGCCACCTCATAGAATCATAGAATCATAGAGTTGGAAGAGACCACAAGGGCCATCGAGTCCAACCCCCTGCCAAGCAGGAAACACCATCAGAGCACTCCTGACATATGGTTGTCAAGCCTCTGCTTAAAGACCTCCAAAGAAGGAGACTCCACCACATTCCTTGGCAGCAAATTCCACTGTCGAACAGCTCTTACTGTCAATGAGAAGAGAAGAACCTCATGAGAAGAGAAGACTCCCTGGAAAAGACCCTGATGTTGGGAAAGATGGAGGGCACAAGGAGAAGGGGACGACAGAGGACGAGATGGTTGGATAGTGTCTTCGAAGCTACAAACATGAGTCTGACCAAACTGCGGGAGGCAGTGGACGACAGAAGTGACTGGCGTGCTCTGGTTCATGGGGTCACGAAGAGTCGGACACGACTAAACGACTAAACAACAACAACAATATCATGCACCAGTGACCTCCAGCACAGACTACTGCAATGTGCTCTACATGGAGCACATTGAAGACAGTCTAAAAGTTGCAGTTAGGGCAGAATGCAATTCCTAGATTGGTGAGTGGGGTATCCTGATGGGACCATGTGTTGGTACTGCCACCGGGCGCTGCACAGTTGGTGCTCATCCATATTTCCACTTGTCTCATGCCTAGAAAGCATGGGTCCAGACGGTTTTCAGCTTGCCATTGCTTTCTAGGCCGAGGTCTGAGTGGTTTTCTATTTGTCCTGCCACTTTCCCTAGGAAAACCCACTCTTTAGTGCTGAGTCAGAGCAAACATCAATCCATGTAAAACCCAATCCATATTTGCTCCGATTCACTGGCAAAGATCAGGTTTCCCTGGGGGAAAGCAGAGGGCATAACCAGAAGTCTGTATAAGCCCTTGGTGCTGCACAGCAAGTCTTTTTTTATGGCAGTTCCCTATTTATGGAATACCCTTCCTGGCAACATGTGCTTCTCTCCCCCTTTGTTAACATTCAGAATGAATTTTAAAACATTCCTGTTCACCCAGGCATTTGATCGCTGAAATATACCATCCCTAGTAACCTTAAACTTATTACCTATGGGAATATTTAAATTTTTTATTAATTATTTATTTCTTAAAAATTGATTGTTAAAAACCTCAAAGCAGATTTCAAAAAGGTAAAACAATAAAATCAAGAAAAAGCTATGCCCATACTTAGAAGCATGCACAAGTTAAAATACTAAAACAGATAAAAACTACCTCAGTCTTCATCTGGGTAGGCTTATCTAAACGTGAATGTTTTTAGGAGGCGAGAAGAGTACAGTGACGGTGCCTCCTTTATATCAATAGGCAAGGAGTTCCAAAGTGTAGGTGCTGTTACACTAAATTACTGGGTTCATACAAATGCAAAACATATATTATGTGGCACCTCTTGTAGTGCCAATTCTGCCAATGGAAGCGGTTGAGTGGGCACATGTGGGGTAAGATGATCTCATAGGTACACGAGTCTCAAGTTGGTAAGTGCTTTATATGCTAATAGTAACACCCTGAACCTGGCCTAGTAGCAAATCAGCAACCAGTGCAGATCTCTAAGCGCAGGTGTTATGCTAACAAGGCCTCACTCCTGTCAGCAACTGCACTAACTGCAGCTTCTAGTTCAAGCACGAAGGAAGCCCCACATAGAGAACATTGCAGTATTCCAGTCTTGAAGCAACCAGTGTCTCAACTGTTGTGATACGGCTCCCCCTATCCAAGAATGGCCATAGCTGTCAAACCAGTCACAGTTGTTAAAATGCTCTCACTACCCGAGCCTCAGTGACAGCTGAATCTAGAAGTACCCTCAGACTACAAACTTGCTCATTCAGGAGGAGTGCAACCACATCCAGGGTAGGCAACTGGCAATTTCTCAGACAAGACAGCTTCTCACCCACAATGCCTCCGTCTTGCCAGGGTTCAAGCTCAGCTTGTTTTTCCTAATTTTGTTTTGTTTTAAAAAATGTGTATTCTTGGGCTGTTTTATTGTGTGCTACCCTGGACTCCTTTGGGAGGAAGAATGGGATAGAAATTTTAAGGACTGAATCGATAAAAAATACATAAAACACATATCTCCTTAGCTCAGCTACATCATGTGCATTCAAACCATGCCTTGCTACCTTTAAAATTATACCGAGGAGGGCCTGTTAGTAAGCTGTGGCCATTTATTTACAAAGGGTTTTGTATAGTTTCAGTAACCTTACACTGTAACTGACATTTCACTTGCTTCAGATTATTTATTCTGTTTCTGCGAGTCACAGATAGCAGAAAGGGGCAATACAAGGCAGTGAATTTACACTCCTGGCCACTGGAAATATCGTTCAGTAGTTCCTCCAGCTTCTGACATTTCACCATGCATTGCTCATGCATTCTGAAGCAAACCTTAAGGACTAGAAAGCCCCACACTGCTTTGAAACAAAAGCCTCCCTTTCAGAAAGCCAAATTCTACAATCAGTTCCACATTGTGCAGCTTTTCTGTGCTCCCACAGAATCAAAGCATACACAAGCCCTGAATTCAGGTAACTGGCTGACTTAAAGTTGCTCTGGAACAAACGTT
This sequence comes from Podarcis pityusensis, assembly GCF_964106645.2. Lineage (NCBI taxonomy): Eukaryota > Metazoa > Chordata > Lepidosauria > Squamata > Lacertidae > Podarcis > Podarcis pityusensis. Next base: position 17,377,230 of record NC_138039.1, read on the forward strand.
CAGTTATGTGCCTCTATCAAATGGGGAAAGTAGCATTGTTATCTCTTAAGGAACATTTGTGTGTATCTGATACACCCTTTCAGCAAAACAAACGCACGAAATACTTTAGAACAATGTCCTACAAGTTGGTTGATGAGGTCAAATGTAACGAGTTTGTCAAGCTTCCTAACTACTTGTGAGCACAGCCAGTCCTAGGCAGAGATGTCCTCCTGAGATACATCAAAATATTGCTATGGATGTACAGTGCATGCTCAGGTAGCAGCTATGCAGGCACACCTTTTTTGCAGGTATGCCATTATAAGCATTAACATTTTTAAAGGACTCTTCTTTCAGGAAGGAAGTTAAGCTGAGAATTAGTTCCCCTTTCATTCAGCCTGAAGTAAGAATCTTGTGTAATGTGAAAACCCTATCCTCAGAAATCAAACCAATATATAATGATTTTTGCATTTCCCAGGGTCAAAACAACCATCACCTACCCTAGCTAACTATTAGTAAAGACATATGAAGCCCTGATAAATTTTCTTAATTTCAGTAAAGTTATCTTCAGCTTTCTTTGTAATTACTATAGTTGTTTCACCTGAGCAGAATTAGCCTAATTGCCCTAAATTTTGCTTTAGAATAAATTCAGTGGCAGCTTGGAAATTTTATTTTAAGAAAACTAGGTTTCACTTGGAGCAAAAGAAAATAAAGCAGCTTTTCTATAACACCTTAAAAAGTAAAAGGAGCCAAGGCACCACAACCAAGAAGGCTGTGCTTCAGAATATCACTTCTGAAGTAGGGCATGCATTATTATGGAGCAGCATGCAATCTCTGTCTACCTAAAGATCATATTGTATATGCACTAGCAAGGGCTGGTCCATCATGCTGCATTTATTTTTCCACTTGCTCATCTCTCAAAACAAGACAACATATAGGCCCTAATATTCTCCTAATTTATATATGTAGAAGGCAATGGAAATTATCTATCATATCCAGAGTTATAACCCTTTTGATTTTATGAGGATGAACAGAGATTTATTATTTCAGAGAACCCTGTAGTTCTATCCAGCTGAAGTGAGTATCACAAATGGAAAATGAAATCTTCCACTCTAAGAAATCAGAGTTGTTATCCCCAAACACCAAGGAACCACAAGCCAGTGTCTTCCCATATTTCCACTCCAGGAATTTTTATATGTGCATTATATTTAAGTTACTACCTTGGTACCCCTTCACTTCCAAAGTTATACAACACGTAAATCCATCACACAACGAAAACAGCTGTAAGGACTGATAACCCCTTTTATTACAAAAAAAGAGAAGCTAAGGAATCCAAAGTCACAAAACTCACAATAAAATCACACTAATTGTACACATTCCTCTGATGAAAGAACACATTAAAAATCCTATCATTAGGCTGCTCTATAAATCATGAATTGGCTAAAAAAAGGCTATGTGTCAGGAAGGTGACACACAGCAACTAGCCCATGAAGTTATGCATTCATCTGTGCCATTATTACATGTAAGCTTAAGTCATCTGTATGTAAAAGATGCACAAAGCAAGCCACTGTCATATACTTATACATGGACATCGTTCTGCACATAACACTACAGCTCTGGAGTTGCAATGTGCTTATGCAATGAAAACTGGAAGGATTAGGATGCATGAACATAATTCTTAGAGTAGACTAAAAGTCCCAAGGGTGGGCTTATGTACTTATAAAGGAGTTTTGAGAAGTGCACATGCAACAAGCAAATTCTGAAGGACCTCTCTACTGCCTGTACTCAAAAAATATAGTCCTTTTTAGGCATGAGGGGTATTTACAGCACATACACCTCTAGCTAAATCACTTAGCAATCTGCATGACAGTAATACTGAAAGACAAATTGCTGAGGGTGCTGCTGACTGCATTCATCACCAGCCCAGTGGAACCTTGCTTACCATGGCTTGTAGATGTAAATCAGGAGTAGCCATTGTGGTGCTCTCCAGATGTTATTGGACTGCAACTCCAAACAGCTTCAGTCAACATGGCTAATAGTTAGGAATGAGGGAGTTGTAGCCCAACATCATCTGGAGTGCATCACATTGGTTACTCCTGACATAGATGGATGCAGGCAATAATATCAAGTTGCTGAAACACAGCCATATGGATCAGAAGCCTTTTGGGTGGGTGAATTGAAGTTCTTCAGGATTTGTACAGGAAATTAGTTAACTGAATGCAAAGATGCTATCCCTCCTTTAAATCAACCTATCAAGAAACAAACACAATGTAAATTTATCTAAGCTAGAACCCTGTCACACAACTGGATGGCCAGGAGTGGCATCATACATGCACATATCTAAGTAGTAAGACAAACTGCACATAAATCACAATATTCTGTCCCTCATCCCTAAGCTAACGTGCTCAGAGCTTTGGTGGGTTGGAAGTGGGGTGGGAAAGAGAATCAACCAATCAACATCCTGGGGAATGAGACCCCTTGCCAGCTGGCTGCGCCATCAGTTAGGAAAGAGTGCCAAAAATATGGCTAGAATGGGTGTCACTTTAGCTTTCCTCCCTAGGTCCCCCACCGGTACTGCTGCTTTCTCACTCACCTGCTAAATACTTGGGGCTTGTTCTTTTTCTGATGCCTCCTGCTCAGGATGATGAATTCACTTCAGGAAATATTTTGAAACACCTTCTCTCCAAGATGCACACATGCACACGTTCTATCATAGACAATAACCTAAACTGAACTACTGCTGGCCAAAATTCCCATTCAGGGGCTGCCAGTTTTCCCTAACAGCCTATTCTGGCTACATTTCAACCCCACCCACCAAAACAAGACCTTCCTCTTCATTTGCCACCCTTATTTTCCTCTCCCATCACCTTAATTCTCTTCTCTCTCTCTCTCTCTCTCTCTCTCTCTCTCTCTCTCTCTCTTCTTTCTCCGCTTGTCGTTTCCCCCCCAATCTTGTTTCTATAGAAACGAGATTAGCAGAGGGGGGAATAAAACAGCCCCATGTGACTCAGATTCCAACAGTAAAGAATCTCTCTCTCTCTCTCTCTCTCTCACACACACACACGCACACACACACACACACTGGTGTTTTACATAACAAGTCATTGTACAGGGATTTTAAAAAAGAGAGTGGTGATGGTGAGAAAAAGAGGCAGCAGGGAGTTGTAGAGTCAACAGCAACCCATACTTCATCATTTCAGGATGGGTCTGTAAGGTAAAAGCAGCTACATCTTAACTTCTCAAACAATTTCAATATCCTTCAAATGAAGCTACAATCCAGTTTTGCTTAAATTATCAACTAAATCAATCCCATTCCCTGATGTGATGTACTGGGAGTGTAAACTGTCTCACTCATTTGCAGGTCCTGCACACCAGTGCCCTAGTCTCAGCTTCTATATTTTGTTGTGCAACTGTGAGAAACAATCAGGGGAAGGGACATGTGTTGGGAGGGAGACACAGAGAGGGCAACATGGGCCAACTAAAGAGACTTGGTGGACCATATGTGGACCAGATTACTGGGTAACATGGCTATAACCCATTATCACGAGATAACTTGAAGCTATTCAGTTTCTTAACATTTCCCTAGCTATGAAGACTAGTTACTAATCATTGACCCATTTTACAAGTAGGAAAAGTTGGTAGAAAACTGAGGTAATAAACTACATACGATTTTAAGTGTCTTTCCACCCACCCATTTATGTGTGGGTTACATTCTGCCCCCCCTCCCCCGCTCATAAGCAAAAATCGTGTAAGGGAGGAACACTTTCTAAACACCTTTTAAACACCCTCTCTGCTGCTCTCTTTCTCCCACTCTCTCTCCAATCCAGACCAAAAATACTGTATCTAAAAATATTCACAACTAGAATTGAAGTTCATGGGCTGGCTGGAGCATGCGCGGAAAAGTGGCTGCTGCTGCTGCTGCTGCTGTGCTACCACATGCATCAGCTGTTAGGCGGAGAGGCTGAGCAGCCTAAACAAAGCCCTGCTCTACCTCCGGTCTCTTTGGGATTACCTCCACCCACTCTTTGGGCTCCTGGGAGGTTCTCCTTATGAGTCACGAGGACTCTCCAACTATCTCCTGTAATTTCCTGTTTTGAATGTATCTATTTATTTCCCGGCACCGTGTATATACGTGGCCATGCAAGAGTCAATCATGTGTAAGTGGAGTGTCTGTATTATATACCCTCCAAGCGTCCTGATTTTCCAAGAACAAGTCCTGGAATTACAAAAGCCATCCTGGCTTCTGATCCCATTGCCTCTCCATGGCTGCCACTGCCGGTAGGAAATGCTCTGCCTGGGGGTGGGGGTGGGGTATTTCCAGGTTTTTGAAAGTCTAGGTACAAGTGTTGACTGTGATCACCTCTATTTATATGCTTGTTGACACTCAAAGAACTCTTAGTGAGATGGCCCTTGTAGAAGCCATGTTGGTTCTGCTTCAGTGAGACATGGTGTATCTAGAAACATTACCTGTTTGTTCGAACTGGATGCATTGACCTTGTCTATATGAGGACAATTGAAATCACCCATTACTACCACACTTCTTTCTTTGGATGCCACCTTGATTTCATTGTTCATGTCAATATCACCCATTTTCAATCTCGATAGCACCGTGGGTGTTTTGGTCAGGGAGGGGAGATAGTAAGTCGCCAATACTAAATTACTCTGTAGACACAAGACAAAGTAATTCTGCCCCATTTGGGATTTCTAATTTGTTGAGCTCTATTTCCTCTTTGATGTATGGAGCCATAACACTTCCCTTATAACCTTCTCTGTCCTTCTTATAGAGTACGTATTCAGAGAGAACTGTCTTCCACTGGTTTTCTCGATTCCCTCAAGCTTCCGTTCCACCCACTATATCTATGCTTTCCTCTAAGATCAAGCACTCTAGCTCACTTACTTTGGCTCAGAGGTTTTATGTATAGAAACACCCATACTTGTTAACTCTTTCCAAAAGTATTTGGCACATGTGTTTTACCCTACAGTGCTTTGGCCTCTTTGAATCTCTATTGCTAGACTCCATGGGTCGGTCCCCCTCCCCCAGATGCTTGCAGGCTCACTGTGGATAGGCCCGCAAGCCATGTGCTTTTATTTCTACTGTGCACCTGTGGCACTAGTGCATACTTACATCAAACAAATCTGATCCTTACAATTTATGTTGAGCTCAGACTGCACTTCCCCGCCTTCAGATCTGCTTGCACATGTCTCTATTCATTGCATTGTAATGCTTGCCATATAGCATGACAAATTGAGATTAAACTGTATCTACACCAATGCATTCACTATGCTATTAACCTGTAAATCAGTGGTTTTAGGAATCTATAACACAGAATCAGAGGGTTGGAAGGGGACTTGGAAGTTATCTAATTCTCATAATGCAATGCAGGACCCAACTACAGCATTAGTATGTTTTCTCCTCTCTCCCATATGGATGCTCTTTAGACACAGTTATGTTATGTGCATAGGACTTGGTAGACAGTGACTTGTCTACAATGTGATGGGCCCATCCTGAAAGCTCCTTAGAGAAACAGGAAGCAGCAAAAACAGTAAGTGTAAAATAGCAGTAGCATCAGCTTCTTCTGCAGATCCTCCACCAGAAACATAAATTTCATTTTCACAAAAAGAATGGCAGAAATTGGTCTAGTGCAGAGAATACTGAGGATAAATGTACAAGATGCTGGATCAATCAGGTTTTGAGCCAAAATTTCTGTTGTATTATCTGTGTGTAGCAGGGAGGATTGTTCTGCATATGGGGTGAACTTGAAAGAGTGCATTTTGGAAGAGAACGTTGTTTAAGCTTCATGGTTCTATTTCAATTTTAGCAAATATCAGCACCAACCCTAATTTGAGATGGGCTAAAAATGTAAAGGTAAAGGAGCCCTGGATGGTTAAATCGAGTCAAAGGCAACTATGGGGTGCGGCACTCATCTCGCTTTTCAGGGATGGAGCCAGTGTTTGTCCACAGACAGCTTTCCGGGTTATGTGGCCAGCATAACTAAATCGCTTCTGAACTACTTCTGGCGAAACTGACCAGTGTGACGAAAGCAAAGTGCATGGAAACACATTTACCTTCCCGCCGCAATGGTACCTATTTATCCACTTGCACTAGTATGCTTTTGAACTGATAAATTGGCTGAAGCTTGAAGAGAGCAACAGGAGCTCATGGATTCAAACTGCCAACCTTCTGATTGGCAAGCCCAAGAGGCTCAGTGATTTAGACCACAGCGCCACCCGTGTCCCTGGATTAGAGATGGGAAATATATTTGAAGATATATGGAAAATTCACTGTGGACAATGTGAATCAAAACTTCATAATGTATAACTAGAATACACTGCAATGCAGACACCCCTTCAGTGTTCCAGAAACAGCAGGAGTTGGATGTTGCAAGAATACACACAGGTACTGCACCTGGTGTAGCCAGGTAATTTTAAACTGTGAACTTACTGGACTTATGGGCATGTATTTCTCTTCTCCACCATCCCAATACTATGTTTTACAACTGCTTCTATATTCCTCATGCAAAGGGACAAAAATGCTTGCTAATCCCAATTTTTAAAGGAACAAATAGGGCTGAAATACATCCAGATTTTCCCAGATATTATCGGGATTTCAAAGGTGGAATTGATATCCAGGGGGAATTTCCAAAAGGCGGCACTTTGTCCTGGATCTTAGGCAAGTCAAACGAAAAATCACTTTGGGGGGCATTTTTGGGGTGTCCTGGTTTTTACTTTTTCACATTTTAAATTCCCTTAAACTCATTTAAAATCACTTTGAATGGGCTCTGCCCTGATGGTAAACACATTTACTGTATTTTGAAATAAGAACCGTTTTTACGTAGAAAATGTTTTTTTTAAAATAATAATATAAATAAAATGAGCTCAGCATCTGTAACAGTGTATATGCCTGGATAATAAGGAATAAAGAATACAGTGATGACCAGCATCAGACCCATTGGCTAGGCACTGATACTGGGCATTTTTGCCCCTGCACATATTTTCTACCACTCTCTAGCTAGTCATTCGAGGAGCTGTGGACTTCAGTCCCAAGGTCCAGCCCTACCTATCAGCAAAATTACTCTTTTAACAGAGAGTTACAATTAACAGCCCTGTGGATATGGTCTATTTTTAAGTGCAGGCACAGAATTCTAAAGCAGAGCCAAGGGGGGTAGGTTGCTGTGGGTTACCTTCATGGGGAACCTAACAAAGGTATTGGAGCAGTTCTTGAGACTTACTGGCAAGCTGGTTTTAACCAAGGGGAAAAATCGACTTTGATATGTGAAAATATGATGTCTTCTACTAAATCAGGGTCTTGTTAATTGTGTCTGCTCTGACACAATGGCAGCTTTACAAGAACTTAGGCAGAGAGGTCTTTCTCATGTCTCATCTTTTGGTTCCTTAAGTGCTGAGAATTGAAACTTGTGACCTTAAAATGCAAAGCAAGTGTTCCAATAGTTAAATGCAAAAAAGGATAGGAAATTGGCTTCCAAAGCAAGCTACACTTAAAAAACAAAAAACAGTTCAGCCTGAAGCCAGCCCCAAAGTTCTGGCTAGTTTTGTAGTGCAAAAAGAATCATCATAATTTCTGATGGTTTTGGAACAAAATTTTGCAAACAAAAATATATTAGAGTTTTTTTAATCAACATATGTAATATTTCATATAGTTGTAGGAAAAAATGGCAGATTGTCATTCTGACACCAGAAAAAAGCAACCCAAACATCATGTTGCAGTTAAATTGGCTTTTAAAATGGGGACAGCTTTGGAAAACAAACAAGACAGAAATTTGTGGTGTGAATATGAGTATTCCTGTTCTTTTTATTTTATTTTATCTGAGATCAGATGAGTTGTACCCACTGCTGTCTAGAACACTCTGGAATGTTTAAAGGTTTGCACATTTCAGAGAAATAGAGGAATGTCGTGGGACTGACTGTAAGCTACTATTGTGTTGTTGCCAGCTCCGTTTTCTCATTGTTGAGGAAATATGTTTGTATCTACCCATTTAACAGAAAGCTAACCAAACAGCTCTATAAAGACAACCTTTTACAAAGGTTTCTCTCGTTGATAATTGGAAAATAGCAGTGAACATCAAGATATAGCTGATGGTGCTAGGCTGAAAAATATAACACCTTTGACAACACTGAATGCTAAAAAAATAGAAAAGAAGTAGAATACTAGCATTTCCTGAATTACAGGCGGTTCCCCACTTATGCAGGGGTTACGTTCCGGTGCCCCACGCACATAAGTGAAAATCGTGTAAGCGGGGAGCACCTTCTTAACACCTTTTAAATGCCCTTTCTGCCACTCTCCCTCAAGCCCAGACCAAAATACTGTATCTAAAAATATCCACATCTAAAACTGAAGCTCTGGGGCTGGCTGGAGGCTGGAGGATGTATGGAAAAGCAGCTGCTGCTTCTGTGCTACAGCATGCACCAGCTGTTAGGCGGGGAGGTTGAGCAGCCTAAACAAAGCCCCCTGCGCCTCCAGTCTCTTCTCCACCCTCACTGAAATTCTCTTTGGGCTCCTGGGAGGGTCTCTTCAAGAGCTATGAAGATTCTCCAGCTCTCTTCCTCAATTTCCTGGTATGAACTAAATTATTTAATTATTTCCTGGAGCTGCATATGAGTCACTTGCACACAAGTGGGAGCTGTATTGCTGGACCACTGTTTACCACCTAGACTCTGCCAGAAGGTACCTGAGCACTAGACTTTTTGCCATCTTTTTGCTGCCCTATTTGTCCATATTGCTAAGATTATTTCTCTTGTGACTACCCACCTTATTTCTGCCTGCAGGAGAACACAGAGAAGCGCCTCTGGTGGTTATCTCAGGACATGGGTAAAGAAAGCAAGTAAAATACAGTAGTTGAAAGCTGACATGTGTTGTAATCAGCTTTTTAGCTTATTGCTCATTTTTATTGTTTCTGAATGCTTTAAAAACTTTTTTTTAACAGCTTATACCAACACTTTCATTGTTTTATTCTTTTTGAAAACTGCTTTGAGGTGGTTGTTGTTTTAACACTCAAACAACTTTTACAGTGTATTAAACACACAAATTGTATATACATATGGGAAGAGGAATTTCCCTACATGCAGACTGAAGCAGTACAGTTCATTCTACCAGCTCAAGACTGCACCACCACAGAATCACTGCGCTGCATGAGTAGATCTAACCTAGGAGACACAACTTGGAACATTAACACTAAGGTAGGAAAAGACTTTGGCTCTGTACTTTGGCCCAGGATTTTGTACAATGCTTGAGAAACACAATAATGAAACTTATTCTTGCTTTGAAACATAAATCACTGTTGTCATTGTTTGAAACATAAATCACTGCTGTTGTTGTAAACGTAAATTACCGTTGTTGTTATTGTTGTTGTTAAGAAGAAGAAGAAGAAGATTTATATACCCCATCCTTCCTCCCAAAATGAGAATGATTTTACATTTCTTCTGAAAATCATGAGAATGATTTTACATTTCTTCTGAAAATCAGTACTGAGGAAGGCAGACACATCTCACTAGAGAGGGCAGTCCACAAACAGGGAACTGCAACTAAAAAGACCATGTGACAGATCAACCCTAACCAGGCAGTCCCAACGGCAGTGTCATCTACAAGGCCTTGGATCATAGGGGTCCAAGATGGTTGATACTGGATGAAATGCAGGATGATGTGGGTTACAGAATGCAACAACTTGGCTAAAAGAAGAGTGGTATGCACTAGGAAATATAAATTAAATTATAGAAATAAAAATTATGTAGAACTCCCATATATGGAGAGCACAGAGCAGCCAAATAAAGATAAGAGAAGTAGAAAACAGTGCCTGTTGGTGTAAATTTTCCACTTGGTACATTTTCTCAATTAACATGTCTATTCTGTTGAAGAATATATAGTTTGTTGTCAAGACCCTGTTTCTCAAGAAACATAAGAAGCAATGAGAAAGGATAGTGAGCCTGTTAGCTGCTATAGCAAGAAACCTGGAACCAACTGAATAACTGGCAACTCCAAAGAGTCCTAATGATTTAGCTCCATTCCCCATCTCCCCGGAATGCGCAACGTATGCTGCTTCCATTGTGTATGCTAGAGTTCATGCAAATGTGAGCCAGGAACGACTGGGCTGGACATAATGCACTGAACTTTAGAAAAAGAATAATTGTAGTTTAGACTTTTGGCATTGTGAGGCATTTTTCCGAAGATCACTGCTCTTACCACCACCCCCCCCCGGCAACACCATTTCCCCCGATAAACGGCAGCTAGAGAAAGACCGAACAACATACCACGAAGATTCAATATTCTGCCAGATGATGTGGGTCCCTTCTGAAATCAGTAGCAAAGTTAAAAAAGCAAAGCTAAAAAAGAATTTGCTCATATATTTCATTAATTACTGAATGATGTATTTTGTAAATCATTATCTGTCACTCGCATGTTTATAAAGTTGGAATTTGAGTTCCAGAATCAACAATGTACTGAAGAACACGGAATAACTATTATTTTTATTTAAAAAATATTTGTAAGCAGCATTTCTGGGTCATGTCTGGATTACTTTAATTAACTTATACCAAGTGACTGAAACACATACAACATCCTATAGAGGACAGTCAGAGAAGGAATACTTAATTATTCTATTCTGTATAATGGAGATTCTATTGCGCATAGCATTTTGTTGCAAAATGGTTATATGTCAGAGTTATTCTTGCAGTTAGACCCAATATTGAGAATACTATACTCAAGGAATTGTAATAAACAGGCCTTGCTGTTACAATACACATTGTCAAAATCAGAAAAATACTAAGAATTTATCAGCTGATAAGGGAAGACAACAAATATATGAAATAGAGATTATGGATTAAATCCATCTAAGTCAGGGGGGGACCTGTGGCCCTCCAGATGTTGCTAGACTACAATTCCCATCATCCTTGACCATTGGCCATGCTAGCTAGGGCTGATGGGTGTTGGGGTCTGATGACATCTGGAGGGTGACGGGCTCACCACCCAATATCTAAGTCATACTCAGAGCAGACCCTTGAAATCAACGGACATGACTTCAATGGATCTGCTCTGAGTATGTCTTAGTTTAATTTAACCCTGCATGTTTATATAGTAAATTCTCCCAGGATACATTTGGTTGACCCCTTAACCTATTTTATTGGCTATTTTATTGGCTTTTAAAATTAAAATAAATTAAAATCCAGTTTTCTTATTTATACACTGCCTTTCTGCCAATGCATTCAAGGCAATTTACAATCTATTTTACCAAAACTAAAAAATATGACAGACATAATAGCACAGTTACTTCAGGCTGATTTTTTTTGAGAGGGTGGGGTCCTTGGTGTGTGTGTGTGGTGGCATGGACACCCCGGCTTTTCCTCAGCATGTTTGTTGTTGTTGTTGTTTAGTCGTGTCCGACTCTTCATGACCCCATGGACCAGAGCACGCCAGGCACTTCTGTCTTCCACTGCCTCCCGCAGTTTGGTCAGACTCATGTTTGTAGCTTCGAGGACACAGTCCAACCATCTTGTCCTCTGTCGTCCCCTTCTCCTTGTGCCCTCCATCTTTCCCAACATCAGGGTCTTTTCCAGGGAGTCTTCTCTTCTCATGAGGTGGCCAAAGTATTGGAGCCTCTGTCCTTTCAGTGAGCACTCAGGGCTAATTTCCTTAAGAATGGATAGGTTTGATCTTCTTGCAGTCCATGGGACTCTCAAGAGTCTCCTCCAGCACCATAATTCAAAAGCATCAATTCTTCGGTGATCAGCCTTCTTTATGGTCCAGCTCTCACTTCCATACATCACTACTGGGAAAACCATGGCTTTAACTATACGGACCTTTGTTGGCAAGGTGATGTCTCTGCTTTTTAAGATGCTGTCTAGGTTTACCATTGCCTTTCTCCCAAGGAGCAGGCGCCTTTTAATTTCGTGACTGCTGTCACCATCTGCAGTGATCATGGAGCCCAAGAAAGTAAAATCTCTCACTGCCTCCATTTCTTCCCCTTCTATTTGCCAGGAGGTGATGGGCCCAGTGGCCATGATCTTCGTTTTTTTGATGTTGAGCTTCAGACCATATTTTGCGCTCTCCTCTTTCACCCTCATTAAAAGTTTCTTTAATTCCTCCTCACTTTCTGCCATCAAGGTTGTGTCATCTGCATATCTGAGGTTGTTGATATTTCTTCCGGTGATCTTAATTCCGGCTTGGGATTCATCCAGCCCAGCCTTTCGCATGATGAATTCTGCATATAAGTTAAATAAACATGGAGACAATATATAGCCTTGCCGTACTCCTTTTCCAATTTTGAACCAATCAGTTGTTCCATATCCAGTTCTAACTGTAGCTTCATGTCCCACACAGAGATTTCTCAGGAAACAGATGAGGTGATCAGGCACTCCCATTTCTTTAAGAATTTGCCATAGTTTGCTGTGGTCGACACAGTCAAAGGCTTTTGCATAGTCAATGAAGCAGAAGTAGATGTCTTTCTGGAACTCTCTAGCTTTCTCCATAATCCAGCGCATGTTTGCAATTTGGTCTCTGGTTCCTCTGCCTCTTCTAAATCCAGCTTGCACTTCTGGGAGTTCTCGGTCCACATACTGCTTGAGTCTTCCTTGTAGAATTTTAAGCATAACCTTGCTAGCGTGTGAAATGAGTGAAATTGTGCAGTAGTTGGAGCATTCTTTGGCACTGCCCTTCTTTGGGATTGGGATGTAGATTGATCTTCTCCAATCCTCTGGCCACTGCTGAGTTTTCCAAACTTGCTGGCATATTGAGTGTAGCACCTTAACAGCATCATCTTTTAAAATTTTAAATAGTTCAGCTGGAATACCATCACTTCCACTGACCTTGTTATTAGCAGTGCTTTCTAAGGCCCATTTGACTACACTCTCCAGGATGTCTGGCTCAAGGTCAGCAACCACACTACCTGGGGTGTATGAGACATCCATATCTTTCTGGTATAATTCCTCTGTGTATTCTTGCCACCTTTTTTGATGTCTTTTGCTTCTGTTAGGTCCTTTCCACTTTTGTCTTTTATTATGGTAATCTTTGTACGAAATGTTCCTTTCATATCTCCAGTTTTCTTGAACAGATCTCTGGTTCTTCCCATTCTGTTGTTTTCCTCTATTTCTTGGCATTGCTCGTTTAAGAAGGCCTTCTTGTCTCTCCTTGCTATTTTTTGGAAATCAGCATTCAATTTCCTGTATCTTTCACTATCTCCCTCGCATTTTGCTTGCCTTCTCTCCCCCGCTATTTGTAAGGCCTCGTTGGACAGCCACTTTGCTTTCTTGCATTTCCTTTTCATTGGGATGGTTTTAGTTGCTGCCTCCTGTATAATGTTGCGAGCCTCCATCCATAGTTCTTCAGGCACTCTGTCCACCAAATCTAAATCCTTAAACCTGTTCCTCACTTCCACTGTGTATTCATAAGGGATTTGACTTAGATTGTAACTTACTGGCCCAGTGGTTTTTCCTACTTTCTTCAGTTTAAGCTTGAATTTTGCTATAAGAAGCTGATGATCTGAGCCACAGTCAGCTCCAGGTCTTTTTGCTGACTGTTTAGAGCTTCTCCATCTTTGGCTGCAGAGAATATAATCAATCTGATTTCGATGCTGCCCGTCTGGTGATGTCCATGTGTAGAGTCGTCTCTTGTGTTGTTGGAAAAGAGTGTTTGTGATGACCAGCTTGTTCTCTTGGCAGAACTCTATTAGCCTTTGCCCTGCTTCATTTTGAACTCCAAGGCCAAACTTGCCAGTTGTTCCTTTTATCTCTTGACTCCCTACTTTAGCATTCCAATCCCCTATAATGAGAAGAACATCCTTTTTTGGTGTCAATTCTATAAGGTGTTGTAAGTCTTCATAGAATTGGTCAATTTCAGTTTCTTCAGCACCAGTGGTTGGTGCATAAACTTGGATTACTGTGATGTTAAAAGGTCTGCCTTGGATTCGTATTGAGATCATTCTATCATTTTTGAGATTGTATCCCAATACAGCTTTTGCCACTCTTTTGTTGACTATGAGGGGCCACTCCATTTCTTTTATGGGATTCTTGCCCACAGTAGTAGATATGATGGTCATCCGAACTGAATTCGCCCATTCCCGTCCATTTTAGTTCACTGATGCCCAGGATGTCAATATTTATTCTTGCCATCTCATTTTTGACCACATCCAACTTACCAAGGTTCATGGTTCTTACATTCCAGGTTCCTATGCAATATTTTTCTTTACAGCATTGGACTTTCCTTTCACTTCCAGGCATATCCGCAACTGAGCGTCCTTTCAGCTTTGGCCCAGCCACTTCATCAGCTCTGAATCTACTTGTACTTGTCCTCCGCTCTTCCTCAGTAGCATGTTGGATGCCTTCCGACCTGAGGGGCTCATCTTCCAGCGTCATAACTTTTATATGCCTTTTGTCTTTGTCCATGGAGTTTTCTTGGCAAGGATACTGGAGTGGCTTGCCGGTTCCTGCTCCAGGTGGATCACGTTTGGTCAAAACTCTCCACTATGACCTGTCCATCTTGGGTGGCCCTGCACTGCATAGCTCATAGCTTCTCTGAGTTATTCAAGCCCCTTCGCCATGGCAAGGTAGTGATCCATGAAGGGGTTCCTCAGCATACACTGATCTAAATTTTTTTCCCAGAGCAAATCATCCAGATACAACATATGCTTTCCCCAACATATCCTTCCAACAAAATCTTTAGATTTTCACATGCATTGAAAATGCTAATTCTGCTGATCTGTCCGACAACTTAGAAAAACTTTTTGATCAAATTAGAAGAGACTGGAAGTGCCATATACAGAAATGCAAGTATTCTAGAACAACCTTAACACTAAAGTGAGCATTACATGGGACTTAGGTCACATTCACACCACACATTTTAAGCACTATGACACCAATTTAAACTGGCATGGCTTCCCCCAAATAATTCTGGGAGCTGTAGTTTGTTAAGCATTCCGAGAATTGTTAGGACACCCTATGTAATGGTTCTAGGGGTTGCTCGTGCGTAAGCCGGTGCTTATCTCCCCGGCTGGGTGCAAACACCTGGCTGGGTTGCCAAAGTGAACCTTTTCTGTCCGGACAGCCACTCACCCGTGGCTGACTCAATCGCTGGCAGAATCCATCAGTGGGCGTTTCTTAAACTTCTTCCAGCAAAGAAGCTCTTTGACGCCTAGTCTCCTCCTACTCTCTCTGCGCGAAAGCCTTCTGCGCAAGGAGGGCGTGGGCAACGGAGGACCCCTACTCTCTCCGCTGGTCCCAGGCAAGGAGTCATGGGACCGCCTCGCCGCTTCGCCCATCTGCCCCCCTTCTCCACTGGTGCTACGCTGATTCTCTTCCCCAGAAGATGGGCTGCTTCTCCCGATCGCTGGACATTCTCTGGAATCCCTCTGGCTTTTGCTCTCTCCCTCCGGCACTGATGGCAGTTCCCTGACATCCACCTCCTCCTCAGGACCCCACCCCCACCCCTGGCGCGATCTTCCGATACATCCTCCTCTCTCTCCTCGACCGACGATGCGGGGAATCCCCTGAAAGAACTGTCATCATCTTCTGAGGATTCAAAACCAGCCTCCCATGCGCTCAGATCTCTGCCAGCTGGTTGAACTTCCCAGTCTGATTCTTCTCCCTCGGACACCTCCCCTCCCTCCTCTTCGGAGGCAGGAAAACCCACAAAGTCCCCTTTGTCGTCTGTGGGTCCAAATTCTTCCTCCCAGAATCTAGCTAATGGTTTGGGCTTACCCGGGAACAAACCATGAAACTCTTCCACCAGATACCCATCAGTGATTGATTCAGCAGGGACCCAAGTGTTTTCAGACCTAGGTTCCCCCTCCCAGGCTACCAAGTACTCTACCTGGCGACCTCACCACCTCAAATTGAGTATTTCCGTAGTGTCGTTACAGTGTTCCCTCTCCTCTACCCGCGGGTGGGTGGTAACCCCTCCCTCCCGTCCCGGGAATTCCCGCCCCTCCCTGTAATGTGAAAGTAGGGACCTATGGAACACCGGATGTATCTTCATGCTGTCAGGCAACTTGAGTTTAAATGCCACTGGGTTAACCTGCTGTATTACCTCAAAAGGCCCCAGCCGCCTAGGCTGCAACTTCTTGCACCCTCCCTTTAGGGGCAACCCTTGGGATGACAACCACACCCGGTCTCCCACCCGTATGGCCTCCCCCTCCCGACGGTGCCTGTCTGCCTGCCTCTTGTAAACTTCCTTGGCCCGCTCCAAGTTCAGCCTGAGTTGCTGGTATAAGGCCTCCATTTCCTCCACAAATTGCTCAGCCGCAGGTACACTCCATCCTTCCTCCCCCCGCCCTGGGAAGGCCCTGGGGTGACACCCGTAATTGGCCATGAAAGGGCTCATTCCCGTGGACACGTGTTCAGTGTTATTGTACGCAAATTCAGCCAAAGCTAATTTCTCTACCCAATCGTTCTGCCTCTCGCTGACATAGCAGCGTAGGTACTGCTGGAGTATACCGTTCGCTCTTTCGGCCTGTCCGTTGGTTTCTGGGTGCCTCGCCGTCGAGAAGCTCACCTCGACCTGTAGCAAGTTCATGAGTCTCCGCCAGAACCGGGAGGTAAATTGTTTCTTGCGATCCGAGATTACCCTCAATGGGGCCCCATGCAGTCTAAAAATGTGGTCCACAAACAGCCTGGCTGTCTCCTCTGCCGATACTGCATGCGAGCAAGCTACGAAATGGCACATTTTAGTCAGTAGATCGACCACTACCATGACCGCTGTCTTTCCCCTTGACTTGGACAGATCTGTCATAAAATCAATGGACACCACCTCCCAGGGCCTTTCCGGTGTAGGTAAGGGTTCCAGTAGCCCCGTGGGGGCAGTCCTTTCCCCCTTTGCCCTCTGGCATTGGTCGCACCCACGTACATATTCTCGTACATCTTCCCTCACCTTTGGCCACCAGAACTGCCTGGTGACAAGTAGCATGGTCTTGTGCTGTCCAAAGTGCCCAGCTGTTGGGTTGTCATGGAGCTGTCTAAGTACCTTCCCCCTCAAAGTCTCTCCTGGTACATACAGCGCCCCCTTGTAGTACAGTAGCCCTTCCTTTTCCTCAAACCCTCCATTGTCTTCCTTTCCGTCCCTGAGCTCCCTGATTTTTGTCTGAGCAAACTCATCGTCTCTGGTGAGCCCTGCTAGTTCTCGTTTCCCTACCAACACTCCCCCCCACACACACCGGTCCTCGGGGAACATGTGCCTGGTCTCTGGTGGCCCCTCTCCTTCCATGTACTCCGGTTTCCTGGAGAGTGCATCTGCCCTCACGTTTTCCCCTCCCGGCACGTATCGTATCTCGAAGAAAAACTTGGCGAACTCCTGGGACCATCTGATCTGTCTCTGGTTGAGCACTCACGCGGTCCACCAGTATTCCAAGTTCTTGTGGTCAGTTCGGACCTGGATCTTGTGCCGCGCCCCTATCAAAAGATGTCTCCATTGCCGAAATGCCGCATAAATCGCAAGCAGTTCTCGGTCATATACCGTGTAGTTTTGCTCCGACTTGCTCAGCTTCCTAGAGAAAAAGGCACACGGTCTCCAGTTCTCCTTGGACCCGGGTTGCAAAAGTACCGCTCCAATCGCGCAGTCGGATGCGTCCGTCTCCAGTCTCATGGGCTTCTCCGGATCCACGTGCAGGAACTGCTCTTCCAAGGCGAACGCCTTCTTCAGTTTTTCAAAGGATTGCTGCATATCCGCTGTCCATGCGAACTTCTTTTTGCTACTAAAACAATCTGTTATGGGCGCTGTCAAGTGAGCGAAGTTCTTTATGAACTTCCTGTAGAAGTTGCTGAAGCCTAGGAACCTCTGCACATCCTTTCTGTTTTTGGGGGCCTTCCATTCCAGCACTGCCTTCACCTTGCCTGGATCCATGGCCAGTCCTTTGTCTGACAACCTGTACCCCAGGAACTCAACCTCCCTGGCGTGGAATTGGCATTTTTCCAGCTTGACCCACAACTGACGCTTCTTCAATCTCTGTAGCACCTCCCTGATGTTTCTGACGTGTTGCGTTTCATTGTCCAAATAGATTAAGACGTCATCCAAAAAGGCTACGCAATTCTTGTACAGTAGGGGCCCCAACACATGGTGCATGAAGGCTTGAAAGCAGGCAGACCCCGATTGTAATCCAAATGGCATAACTAAGTACTCAAAAGCCCCCAGGGGGTGAACATGGTCAATTTCCATTCGTCCCCCTCCCTTATCCTAATCAGATTGTATGCCCCCCTGAGGTCCAGCTTGGTAAAAATCTTCCCCTGCCTCACACATGTCAAAATATTGTCAATCCTGGGCATTGGGAAAGTCACGGGTTCTGACACCAGGTTTACGGCCCTGTAATCCACGACTAATCTGGGCTGATTAGTCTCTTTTTTGTCCACAATGAACACTGGACTGCCCCCCACCGCCTTTGATTCCCTTATGAAACCTCTCTTCAGGTTCTTGTCAATAAACTGCCTCAACTCCTGCATCTCCTGGTCGGACATGGCATACAGCTTACCCACCAGTAACTGAGCCCCTGGCACAAACAGTGACAAAAGATGGAAGACTGCCAAGGACATTTTTTGAAATGACTGACAATATGGATCTTGTGGATATTTGGCGAATAAAGAACCCCTTGGAAAGAGAGGGAACCTTCTTCTCTGAAGCAAATATGACATGGACAAGAATAGACCAAATCTGGATAACTAGAGGACTGGCTCCTAAAATTAAAAAAGCGGTGATTTGTCCGAAAATTTGCTCTGATCACAATCCAGTAAAGATTGAAATGATATCAACGCCAATTGGGGCCTTTAGATGGAGGATGAATGACTCCTTATTTAGGAATGAGGAAATTATTAAAAAGGCTCAGAAGAATTTGAGAGACTATTTTGAAATAAATTTGAATACTACGACAGAAAAAAGAGTGATTTGGGATGCCAGCAAAGCGGTGATGAGAGGATTTTTGATACAACAAAATGCAATTAGGAAAAGATATCAAAATGAGAAGAGAGAAAAATTTTTGGAGAAAATTAAGGATGGAGAAAAAAGACTGAGAGCGAAACCGAACTCACAGGAGATTTTAAAAGAGATAAAGCTATACCAAGTACAATATATGAAATTGATGAACCAGGAGATAGAATGGAAGATCAAACAGATGAAACAAAAGACTTTCGAATCGGCAAATAAATGTGGGAAATTATTGACCTGGCAAATGAAAAAAAGACAAAAGCTGAATACGATTACGAACTTGGTTGTAGAAGGGAAGAACATACAGAATCCTGGAGAGATTCGGAAGTGCTTTCAAAATTATTTTAAACAGTTATATACGCAGGAGACTCAGAAAGAATTAGACATTGACCGATTTTTGGAAAATAATGGATTACAAAAAGTATCTCAAGAGAGTAAATCAATATTAAACTCTACAATATCTGATCAAGAGGTGGAAGGAGCCATTCAGAATATGAAATTGGGCAAATCTCCAGGGCCGGATGGACTAACTGCAAAGTACTACAAAACTTTGAAAGAATGGTTATTGCAACCGTTGAAAGAACTTTGTAATGAAATACTACGGGGAGGAAAAGCACCCGAGTCGTGGAAAGAAGCATACATTACACTTATACCAAAAACCGAAGTGGAGAAGACACAGTTGAAGAACTACCGTCCCATATCCCTACTAAATGTGGATTACAAAATTTTTGCCGAAATTATGGCTAAAAGATTAAAAAATGTATTGGTAAAAGAGATTCATAAAGACCAGGCGGGCTTTCTCCCTGGGAGACATTTGTCAGACAATACTAGGAACATTATTAATATTTTGGAAAAATTGCAAGTTAATATCAATACTAAAGCTGTTTTAATATTTGTAGATGCAGAGAAAGCGTTTGATAACATTTCTTGGAGTTTTATGAAGAAAAATTTGCAGGGGATGGGGGTAGGCCAAAGTTTCGAAAATGGTATAAGTGCAATTTATTCGGAACAAAAAGCTAAGCTTATTGTGAACAATGTAGTTACAGAAGAATTTAAGATAGAGAAAGGAACAAGACAGGGTTGCCCAATCTCCCCATTGCTTTTTATATCGGTCCTGGAGGTTCTGCTCAATATGATTAGAAAAGACCAATTGGTTAAAGGTATACAACTCGGAGCTAAACAGTACAAACTGAAAGCTTTTGCCGATGACTTAGTTTTGACATTACAGGAGCCAGAAGCTAGCACAAAAAGAGTGTTACAATCAATCCAAGAATTTGGTCAAGTAGCAGGTTTTAAATTAAACAAGATGAAAACTAAGGTATTAGAGAAAAATCTTACAGAGACAGAGAAGGAGAGGTTTCAGAAAGAGACAGGATTAACAATTGTTAATAAAGTGAAACATCTAGGGGTGAATATGACTGCCAAAAATGTGAATCTGTTTAAAGATAATTACGAAAAATGTTGGTCAGAGGTGAAGAAGGATTTAGAAATATGGTCAAAATTGAAGTTATCATTGTTGGGCCGAATTGCAGCGATAAAGATGAATGTATTGCCTAGAATGTTGTTTTTGTTCCAAACATTACAAATTGTGGATAAAATGGACTGTTTCAAGAGGTGGCAAAGAGATATTTCCAAATTTATCTGGCAGGGCAAAAAGCCTAGAATAAAATTTAAGATACTAACAGACGCGAAGGAAAGAGGGGGATTTGCCCTGCCAGATCTTAAACTTTACTATGAATCAGCCGCTTTTTGTTGGCTGAAAGATTGGCTACTTCTTGAAAATGTGGACATTTTAGATCTAGAAGGTTTCGATAATGTGTTTGGGTGGCATGCATATTTATGGTATGATAAAGTCAAAGTGCATAAGGCCTTCAAGAATCATATTGTCAGGAAAGCATTATTCAATGTTTGGGTGAGATATAAGGATTTGCTGGAAAGTAAAACACCAAGGTGGCTGTCACCAATGGAGGCTAAGGCTCTGAAAAAAACAAATATGGAGACAAACTGGCCAAAATATTGTGAAATTTTAGAACAAGTTGGAGATAAATTAAAATTGCAGAGCTTTGACAAATTAAAAACTAAAGTTCGAGATTGGCTGCATTATTATCAAATAAGGGAGGTTTTTAACTTAGATAAAAAGATTGGTTTCCAGGAGGAAAAATCTAAACTGGAAACGGAATTGTTAGAACCTAAAACTAAAAATCTGTCAAGAATGTATAATCTGCTGTTGAAATGGAATACACAGGATGAAATGGTTAAATCTGCTATGATTAAATGGGCGCAAGATGTTGGGCATAATATCATGTTTGCTGACTGGGAACGGTTATGGACCACAGGTATGAAATTTACGGCTTGTAACGCCTTAAGAGAAAATATAATGAAAATGATTTACAGGTGGTACTTAACCCCAGTCAAGCTAGCAAAAATTTATCATCTGCCTGATAATAAATGTTGGAAATGTAAAGAAAACGAAGGTACTTTTTTTCACCTTTGGTGGACGTGCCCAAAGATCAAGGCCTTCTGGGAAATGATATATAATGAACTAAAAAAGGTATTGAAATATACTTTCTTGAAGAAACCAGAGGCCTTCCTCTTGGGCATGGTCGGCCAATTGGTGCGAAGGGAAGACAGGAATTTTTTTATGTATGCGACAGCAGCGGCAAGAATACTTATTGGGAAATACTGGAAGACACAAGAATTGCCTACCCGAGAAGAATGGCAGAGGAAAGTGATAGACTATATGGAACTGGCTGAGATGACCGGCAGAATTCGAGATCAGGAAGAAGGGTCGATGGAAGAAGACTGGAAAAAATTTAAAATATATCTTCAGAAACACTGTAATATAAAAGAATGTTAGAAAAGGTTGGAGAAGAATATTAGACCGTATTGGCAGACAGAGTATAATGGAATAAGTAAATATGAAGTGTAAAACAAAGATAGAGGAGAATTAAATACTTTCGAATGTTAAAATAAGTAAATGAAAAGAAGGTTAGAAGGATTTGCTGGAGATAAGATTCAAATTAGAATACAAAGCAGAGAGGTGAGAGGAAGTCACGGAAATAAGTTAATGGGAAGACGGTTCTAATGGTTTAATTTGATTTTTTGTTACTTTTTTATTGTGATTTTTTGTCTTTTGTATTTTTCTTTGTACTGTTTGGTTTTTTTTGTAAGATGTATGTGATTTGTTTTTCTTTTTCTACTTTTTTCTTTCTCTGTAATTTTAAAATTGGAATAAATATTCTTTAAAAAAAAAAGTAACTGAGCCCCTGGAAGCAGGTTGATTTGGCAGTCAAATGGCCTGTGGGGGGGGCAGTCTGTCTGCCTCCCTCTCGCTGAAGACCTCCTTCAAATCAGCATATTGTGGTGGCACCTGCCCTTTTTCCTCCAGGGCCAACCCAGCCACCCTGGCCACAGTCATTCTTGGTTCCTTCCCTCCCAGACAAGTGTTCTAAGCAGTAAGCTGACCCAAAGGTGAGCGACCGCTGATGCCATGACACCACTGGGTCATGTATTGCCAGCCAGCTCATTCCCAGTATTATTGGGGGTCCTGCCAGCGTGGCCACGTGAAAGGCAATGGTTTCCGTGTGCCTGGAAACACTCATCCGCATTGGCGGTGTCTGGTGTGTCACTTCCCCTCCCAGGAGTTCCCTGCCATCAATGGTGGTCACCTGCAAGGGAAAATCTAGTGGCAACAGGTGGAGCTGGTGCTCCAGAGCGAAGTCTCTGCTGAAGAAATTACACGAGCTGCCAGAATCCAGCAGCCCCTCCACTTTGACTGGGTGCCCATTTGGGAGTTCTAGCACCACTTCTATGGCTATAGCTGCCTTGGGAGGGTCAGGCTGGGGCACTTCTATTGGTTGCTGGCCTGGCTGCTGCCCCTGCTGGTTGGCAGCCAGGCTTTCTCGTTTCCCTGCACCGGCCCTTCCTCCCCCTTCTCGTCGTGGCCTGCAGCCCCCATCATGCCTTGCCAGGCCTTTCGTTGAGGACAGACCTTTGCAAAATGTCCTGGCCGCTGACAGAGGAAACACTTCTTGGTAGTTTTCCACTCCTTCCCCTCCCTTTTCCGGCCTTCACTAGCGTTTGAAACTTCGCGTGCGTGCGCTCCATCAATTTCCATCGGCTCTGCCGCCTGGGAAGGCTCCCTCAGCATCTCAGGAATGCGGTTGCCATGGAAACGTTCCGCCCTTATCTCCCGCTTCTCCTGAGCCCGCGCTTCCTGGCGTACACCGATCACAAGCACAGTCTTTGTGAGTTCATCCATCGACCGCGGGCAGGGCGCTCTGGACAACTCGTCTTTCACTTCAGGGTCCAAACCTGCCTCAAACAGCATTTGTACTGGTTCAGAGTCCAGATCCCACCCGAGCTTGTGCACTAACATCTCAAAACACGACCAGTAGTTTCTGACGGACAGGCTCCCCTGCTTGCACCCCATCAGCTCCCTCCGTGTCAGGCTTTGCTCAACCTCGCTGGAGATCATTGCGTCCATTGCCTGGTAGAATTTCTTAAGATCTTTCAATGCATCATTCCCCGTTGCCATTAAGGGCCTGATCCATTTGCGCGCCCCATCCTGCAGATGTCCAACAATGTAAGCCACCCTCTCCCCGTCATCAGCAAAGTCATTTTTCTGCAATTCCAAAGTGTATTGAATTTCCGTTCGGAAAGCATTGTAGTCTTGGGGCTTTCCTCCAAACTTGTTTACCAGCCCCGGGACCTTCCTCCCTATCGGGGTGGCTCTGACCTGTGCATCCTGAGCCCGCCTCTCCTCCAGCCGCGCTGACAGGGTAGTAACATGTGCCTCCAGGTCTCGGTTCCTCTCGACCAGACCTCGCACCATGGCTTCTTGCTCTGTCTCTCCAGCCGGCCCTGTTTGGCTCATTGTGCTGCCTCCCCGGGGCTGCGCACAAGCAACGTCAGGGACTGACGGATTGCTGTAATGGTTCTACGGGTTGCTCGTGCGTAAGCCGGTGCTTATCTCCCCGGCTAGGTGCAAACACCTGGCTGGGTTGCCAAAGTGAACCTTTTCTGTCCGGACAGCTACTCACCCATGGCTGACTCAATCGCTGGCAGAATCCGTCAGTGGGCGTTTCTTAAAATTCTTCCAGCAAAGAAGCTCTTTGACGCCTAGTCTCCTCCTACTCTCTCTGCGCGAAAGCCTTCTGCGCAAGGAGGGCGTGGGCAACGGAGGACCCCTACTCTCCCCGCTGGTCCCAGGCAAGGAGTCATGGGACGCCTCGCCGCTTCCCCCATCTGCCCCCCTTCTCCACTGGTGCTATGCTGATTCTCTTCCCCAGAAGATGGGCTGCTTCTCCCGATCCCTGGACGCTCTCTGGAATCCCTCTGGCTTTTGCTCTCTCCCTCCAGCACTGATGGCAGTTCCCTGACACCCTATTCCCCTTCATAGAGCTACAATTCTCAGAGAGAAGAGGGATTGATTGTTAAACCACTCTGGAAATTGGAGCTCTGAGGGGGTGGAAGGGGTCTCCTAACAATTCTCACCACCTTAACAAACTAGAATTATTTGGGGGAAGCCATAATTGTTTAAACAATGTCAAAGTCCTTACATATAAAGAGTGACTGTGGCCTTAGTTCTTAGGAGCCAATTCCTAGGCTGTCCCCCTCCCCAAGTTGATGGGTATTGCCATTCAAATGGTGTGCATGTGCCATGTCATGTGATCGATTCTGTGGGGCGAAGCTTACCTCCCCCCCTCATAATATTTTATAGAAGTTGGCACCCCTGCTTTAGTTTCTTGTGTCCTGTCTATGCAATACATAAATGCAGTGGGAAAATCTTGGTAAGCAAACATCACAGTGTTGGAGACTAACACTGTGAAACCAGCTAGTCATTAAATCATCTAGTTACTCAGAGCTCATCTCCAGCAAGTTTCCTGTTACAGGCCAGAGCCCACACACAGCTCCACTGATTATCTTTGTCCCCAACTTACAGTGTCACTACCCTTTCCCAGTCCTCTGATTTCATCAGCTCTACTGGTTGAGATCCTGGAGTTGTCATGCAGGATGTCTCTAAAATCTAACCTGCGGTAGAACACATGCCTTAAAACATTTCCAATCTTTTTAGGGGAGTTATTCTATTGTTTAGTCTGAGCCCAGTACTTGCACTGGAGCCTGTTCTTGGTTTTGGAGGCCAAGCCTCCAAAGATCCTGTCAGGAATGGAAAACTTTTGTTATTTTGGGCTGCAACTCAGCCAGCATTTTCCAAGTTTAGGAAAGCAGTGATGTGGTTACACAGATTTAGCCACAGAGTCTCAATGGTTTTCCTCTTTGGATGTGCATCAAGATCCTTTAGTGGACCACACTGCCTGATATAATCAGTCACTATCTGGAATTCCAGGCAGGTGCCAGGAAACATGTGCTTGCTTGTGCATAATGTATAAAACAAAAGAATGAGAGAAGAGACAAGCATACTGAAAAAGCTGGAAATCTGATAATTCAGCACACAATGAAACCTTTAATAGGACGGGCTGCATGGAAAGGTAGTGGGACTAATTTGAAGGGCCTCTTACACAAGGACAGATGGGGTGAACTAAGGATTAAGACAGAACAGGGAAGAAAGGTGCTACTTACCCTGATAAGAAAAGCAAAAGAAACCAACTGAGAATATACCACACATGCAACAAGTTCAGAGCACTGTCAGACTTGTTCCATGCTTTCCCCAATTCTTTATATCCTATACAAACATGATGAGGCTCTTTTGAGTTATGATGTCATGGAAAGGTAATGATCATACTGGATGTTACTGTTTTTGCGCATGGGTAGACCTGGGCAATGTATCAATACATCATCCAGGATCAGCATGAGGTGCAGATCACAATGGTGACTTTATGTGGGGGTATATTGCAGGTGAAACTGAGGTTGCTCCTGAGTCCCTCTGCTACCAGTGCCACTTTCAACATCAGGTCACCTGTAGCAGAGGGACTCAGGAGGAGCAGCAGTTTCACCTGCGATATACTGCCGGGTAAGGCCACCATTGCTCTGTCCCTCATACCGCAGAGGAAGGAGCAAGCTGTATTGCTGAACCGAGACAGCTTGTTCCTCCCTCAGAGTCTTTAAACTGCTCCTGCCCCCTAGCTGAGTGAGCCCTGATGCCTTGCGCATGAGCTGGAGATATGGAACCTTCCCACCCCCATGCGAGCTGCAGGGACGCTGGGGCTCGCTCAGCTGCGGGGTGAGAGCAGTCTAGTAAGATATCTGAGTTATTACTCCAACCAAGACAGGTGTGCAACATGGTTCCCACTGTGGAGGTTTCCTGCCAGGTGCAACAACCCAGCCAAATGGGCAAAGTCGTAATTACCTTAGCAAGAAAAGTAAACATACTGAGAACTGGATATGACAAATTATCCGATAAACTACAAATCCTTTTGACAAGCCATACAGAGAAGTATGTCCCATTAAACTATCCAACTCATGGATTCATACTCACACTTCCTCTCACACCTTTTGTTTTTATAAATCTATATGTAATGTTGTTTTAACAGGCCTTTTCTGCAGCTCCCTGCTTGTGGAATGCTTTCCCCAGAGAGGTTTTCTTGGTGTCTTTATTATATATCTTTAGGCACTAGGCAAAAACGTTCCTCTTCAACCAGGCCTTTGGCCTCTGCTTGACTAACATCCTATATCCTTTTAGATGTGTTTGTGGGAGGGGGTAGGGAAGGGTGCTTATTGTTTGGTTTTTATTATGAATTTTGTGTTTTTACCTTGTATTTTTATGTTGTGAACCACCCTGACACCTATGGATGAAGAGTGGTATCCAAATTTATGATGATGATGATGATGATGATGATGATGATGATGATAGGTAAAGGGTTTTCCCCCTCTCTCATAACACTAGAACTTGTGAAGCTGAATCTAATGAGGCTGATTGTTGGAAGATTGAGGACAGATAAAAGAAAGTACTTCATGTACAAGTTAAACAATGGAACACACTCCCACAGGAGGCAGTGATGGCCACAAACTTAAATGGCTTTAAAAGAGCATTGGACAAATTCATGGAGAAAGCTATAAGGGGGTGCATTATATTTTGTGTTGTTGTAATGTTGTTTTTTGTGCTTTATGTTGCAAACCAACCTGTGATGTTTGGATGAAGGGTGGTATATAAATTTAATAGCATGAATAAGCAAGTAAGTAGTTAGATAAATACTAGTCATGATGGTTATACTCTGTCTTCATGGTCAGAGGCAGACATGCTTCTGAATAAGTGTTTCTGAAAACTGCAGAATGGGGTAGTGCTCTTGTGCTCAGGTCCTTTTAAAAATAGTCACTGTTTGTAAAATCTTTGCAATAACAGCTTTAGATTTAGATCTTTTCCCACCAAGAACAAACAGCAAAACATAAACCAGTCCAGTTCCAATGTAACAAATTGTTTCATGTCTTTGATAAAACTGATGGCTGAGATCTTGGACATTCACTACAATGTAGTATAATTAAATAGAGTTTCACAATTTAATCAAAGAAATAAATAAGCAAGACCCCTTTCCATACTTAAAAAATATATTTGGTTGTAAACTCCAGTGAGTATGGTCCAGTACCCACAATCCCGGAATAAGACACAGTCACTTTCTGTTGGCCTTTCAATGGAATTCAGTGTTATAATTGGTGTGGCTGATTGGTAGTAGGAATGTGTCAGAGTAAGGAGTTAATGCACTGTCACATAGGTGGACTGTATATTCTAAAGAGCATGCCAAATCAGCTACTACACTTGAGATTTCCATAATTTCTACACTGGTTTTCAGGAAAAGCTGGCAGCAGAAGTAAATTAATTCATGCTGGAATTTACCACTCGTTTACTGCTAAAACGTCTGGTGGATATGCCCTATCATTGTAAGGTTTTGCCTTGAAGGACAATATTTTAGTATTAAATTAATAGTGGGAGACCCAGCAGTACTTTACTGCAGTTTACTCTGTAACGCTTGGACAGACAGTGCGGCCAGTTTGGAAGTCAAGTGTAATTACTCCTGCCCTCTTGGGCAAAAAACAGTTGGGTGCCCTTTCTACATGCCAAGGAACATAAGAGAGCAGAAGCTTAATCCTTGCTGCAGTGGACTTGTGATTCCAGAAGCAAAATATTGTACTGCTCAAAATGGAGTAGCAGTAGGCTACTGCTGTTTTAAATGATGTGTTCAAATGTACACATTGAGCTATTATAAAAACTGCTATAATACATAGGAATCAGTAAAACATGGAGGCCATTTTCACTCCCTCCTTATGTTTCAACTTCAAATGAGTGCTAAAAAGTTTGCCAGAAATTTCATTCCTCTTAAGGATTCGTAATGAGCAAAAATATCTCTGCAATGCGAGCCAGCTCCATGTGTCCTCTCTTGAATTTCCTTTAGACAATGTGTGCGGGGGTTGGTTTTTTGTTTGTTTTTTTGTAACTGCAAATTTAAATGATGTTTGTACTATTACAACAGTTTCTGAAGTCCACTGAGAAGGTAACCAAAAGGAAAATGCAGCTTACTGAAATATGTTCTTCTCTCCAGTAAATCTCAGTAGTAAGAGAAATGTTGGGTTTCCAGAACTCTGCCAAATGTGAAAGCCCTATTATGAAAGGCACCAGGCACCCTCAGGATAAGAAGGGAAGGAGGGGAGAGAAATCCTTGACCCCAAAGAACAACTGCCTGTGTGTGGCATTCATTCAGCATCCCATCCTCTCTTCTTCATTATGTCCATAGCTTGAACCTCTGTTTTCTTTCCACGGCTAAGGAATGCCATAGAGGTAGAGAGACTAGAAGGGGATTTGTGATGCAATAAAAACATTCCTGCCTGTAAAGCATGAAACCCCAAAAGTTTATAGGAAACCACTGTCTTCGGATGTCTGCATATCTTCAGGCATCCTGGGAGCTGTAGTTGAAAGAAACCGAGAAAAGCAAGGGGCAGATAATGATAGTTTCTGGATGAGCGCTGTGTGACTATTGGCTCCCACATGAAAGCTCAAAAACTGGGATGCTGAGCATGTTTCTGCAGCCAATTGAGAGGCAAGCTCCCTGGCGTCTAGGTCACAAGAGGCATCTAGAGAAGAGCCTTCATGGAAGAGAGGGAGGGAGTTACAAGCTCCCACTCTTTTTTCTTGATTTTCTGGGAAGTTTTTTCAAGCCTGAAAAAAATGTGTGGAGAACCTATTCTACTTAAGGGGAATTTCAGTCTTCTTGTACATAGGATTTAACAGTGCAAACCCACTAATTCACTATACATTTCCAATTGTTATTACTATTATTAAGTAAATTGCTGTACTGCCCTTTATCTGAGGATTAGAGGGTGGTTTACAATATAAAAATGCAAAAATACACAACATAGAAACAACCCTTTGAATAACACCCCCCCCCCATTTAAAAGGCCATTGATTGTTTAATTAGCCAATGGCTTGGGAGAAGACATATGTTTTTGCCTGGCACCTAAATATGTCTAATGAAGGGACCAACTGAGCTTCCCTGGGGAGAGCATTCCACAAATGGGAAGCCACGACAGGAAAAAAAGCCCATTCTTCTGTTGCCACCCTCTGGGCCTGTCATGGAGGAAGCACACAAAAGGGGCCTCACATGATTATTGCAGGTTCTGGGTTGATGCATATGAGGAGAGGTGATCCTTGAGTTATTGCAGCCCTGGGCCATTTAAGGCTTTATTAGTCTAAAGCAGTACTTTGAATTGGGCCCAGAAATTAATTAGCAGCCAGTGCATTTGGGCCAGTATTGGTGTTATATTATATAATCTTGCCCCTTTGAACAACCTGGCCACTGAATTCTACACCAATCTTCAGAGGCAGCCCCATATATTTCAGTAACCTAGAGGTTACCAGAGCATAATCCCTGTCCAGATAGGGGCATAGCTGGGCCACCAGCTGAAGGCACTCCATGCCACCTGAGTCTTAAGCAAAAGCAATGAATCCAGAAGTACTCACAAACCATGTACCTGCTCTTTCAGAGGGCGTGTAACCCCATCAAAAGCAGGCCCTCTCCCATTGATCTAGTCTAGGGAACCACCCACTAACAGTGCCTCAGTCCTATCTGGATTGAGCTTCAGTTTACTGGCTCTCATCCAGTCTATAACTAAGTGAAGACATTGGTTCAGCATATCCACTGCCTCACCTGCAGATGTAAAGGAGAAGCATAGCTGTGTGTCATCAGCATATTGCTGACAAGGTACTCACAAACTCTGGATGAACCCAGTTAGAGGTTTCAGGTAGATGTTAAACAGCATGGAGGATAAAATCAAACCCTGAGGACCCCACACTGAAGGCTCCATGGGGCCAAAGAGCACTCCCCAAGTATCACCCTGTGGAAATGGCCAACTAACTCAGACAGCCACTCCAGAAGGTCAATGGTATTGAAAGCTGCTGGGAGGTTGAGGAAAATTAACAAAGACACATTTCCTCTGTCTCTATCCTGACAGAGGCCATTACACAGAGCAACCCAAGCAGTTTCTGGTCAAAAACAGGGCTTAAATTCCAACTGAAATGGATCTAGAAAAACAGTTTCCTCCAAGAGTGCTTGGATCTGGTCTGTGTCTACCTACTCCAGAATCTTACCCAAGAAGAGATCAGCAACTGGCTGGTAATTACTTAGTTTTATCAAATCCTGGGGAAATTTCTTAAGAAGCGTGTTTACCACTGACTCCTTCAAGTAGGCAGGAGGGGCAACCCTCTATCACAATGAGGAATTAATCACCTCCTTGGCCCAGCCAGCTGTCCCCTCCCTGCTAGTTTTGATCAGCCAAGAGGAGCAAGGGTCCAAACACCTTGGCCACATCCTCGAGCCTTACTAAATGAAACTCATCCAACATAACAGGGCTAGACAGTGCACTGAACACCCCTTGAGATGCCCTTGCTATAACAGTGGAGTCAAGATATCAGTGGATGCAAGTAATTTAATCCTTAAAATGCTTTGCAGACAAGTCACAGTGAACTATCCTCAGTTCTATCACCTTTTTTGGACCAGACTGTAAAAGGCCCCACATGACCCACAGAAGCTCCACTGGATGACACAATGAGGATGAAATGGAAGCAGCAAAATATGCTGTCTTTGCTGCCTTTACTTCAACTAGTTAGGCTCAGTGCTGAGCTCTCACCAGTGTTTGATTGCTTTCGACTGGAGTTTTCCTCTACACATGTTGAAGCTGTTTCCCAACTTGCTTCCTCGTCCTAAGCTCTGGAGTAAACCAAGTAGCCAAACAGGCTGTAAGAGGCCACCATTACTGAATAATGACAAAGGGTCCACTAAACCCCGACTGTCAGTTGTTACTTGGTGTGCTGGTAGCAGGGCATGGCTAAGTAGGCACTGTGCAGCAATTAGGCTGGTGAATTGCCAGCAGAATCCCACAAAGGCAGATATCATCACTGTCCATTCCAGGTACTATCCATTAACTGTGCACTTACATGGTACTTCCTGAGTTGTATCTGTCTCTGCTTTCCCCAACAGCCACTTGGGGTGGCGTCTACTCACTGGTCCCTGCCACATCTTACCGCCTGCCACAGATGTAAGGTGTATTCACACCAGCTATTTTCCCCAATGTATATCCAGTGTTTGTAACACTGACTCAACTCCTGAAATTTTGCACATGTGGACTGCAAATGCAGTGGAAAATGTTCCATTGCTACACGGTGCACATTTTTTCCATTGCTTAATTTTTCCATGGATTTTTAAATTTTATTTTTAGAAATGTTTTGTTTCCTAAAATTAATTAGTAACATAATGACTGAATAAAACAGGAGCCAAATTGTGCAACTGAAATGGATACTAAACTAGTCTAAAATCAAAGTTGTAATTACCCTCATTCACAAAGCTGACTATGCCTAGGAAGCACATGTACTTAAGTACAACACTTTTGAGGCCTTCTAAATTAGTATGTTAACAGTTTCAGTGCCTTCATCTCTCTCCTCCCCTGCCAACTTTAAAATTGTAAATGAAATCTATACTATTGAGTTATGTCTTAAAATATTTACAAGTATTCTTATAAACATAATTTCCAAGCAAAGTTATAAATTTATTTGGACTTAACATTTAAACCACATTAAGAATACTATACAGCCTCAGCAGATATTTCAGTTCTTTTGACTAGTGAGGAAAACTGAGATATTTATATAGCACTTAAAATTAAGACAGCATTTTTCTTTAGCTTTGTTAACTAAAAAAGGGCAAACTTACTAAAATCAGATTTCAATCAAAAAGGGGAAATGGAAAATTTGTTTCAAAATTTTCTGGTAAGCCCATTAAGCCCAGGGGCAAGTAACCTACTGGGGAAGCAACAGGTTGCCTCTTCATACCCTTAAAACAACTTTGAAAAGGAGATCTAATAAAGACATAGGATAAGCACCAAGAACTGCGAGTTCATTAGTTTGAAAATAAGCAAGTCCTAGTAAGTATGGATTGTACGCATTCCCTTCTGTCAAAGTGAATCTTACAAAAATGCAATGAAGTCCCATGTGCCTACTCAGAAGCATCCCCCACTGAGTTCAATGGTACTGACTCCCAGGTTAGTGAATAGAATATTAGAGACTGGGAAAGTGGATTTAAAGTATACCCCAGTTTTTGCCGTAGGAGAAGCTGAAGCAAAAAAATGGGGTAGGTAACAACGATTTAGCAAAAGTAAAAAGCAAGGAGAAGAGAAGATCAAAGAAGTCAGAAGAAAAACCATTGAGGAAATCATGCAGAATTTGAACATCAATGTACGGCAGTGACTGGGATAAATAGCCAGCTCAACAGGCTTGTATGAATCACAGACCCTTGGTATTGCAACTGTATGTGACTCAAACCAAACAAAGTGACCTCCCAACCAGCCTCTTTTCATCAAGGGCCTATGGTTCAATTCACATTCTGAAAATGTACTGTGGTTCTGATGGAGCCACACACATGCACAAGCACTGGGCAATATTTTTATGCCTGCAAAAGCATAGTGAAGAAACGTGATGACACATATATGACGTATGGCACTGCAGGGGTAACTCAAGATTACATGGTATGGTATTTTTGCTCCTGTGGATCTAAGGCCTTTGAGGCTGCAGCAAGACTCAAAAATCAAATGTTTACCATTGACAGATAAATGGGGCAGTTTCTGGAAAGAATTTAAGCGATGTAGAAAAACCAACAACATGTGACTATTCAAACTGGCAACATTTTTTGTTGTTGCTTGCAGTCTCCAGACTCACGTTAACAGTACAATACCCATACCACTAAAGAAAATTATACCTCTCCCTGAAAAAATAAAGACTTCACAAAAACAATACTGAAAGAATGGTAATATCTTACACAATCTTGGACTGGTCTAAGATTAACTTTAGCTCATTGTTGCTGGCTCATATACATTGTATTACGCCAGGATTTGTGTTTTCAAATATAAGAGGCAGCCAGAATCCTAGCTTAATTTTGGTACTCCCCCCTGCTTGCCCTTGCTTGTGTAACATCTTGCCTGATAAAGAGTTCTGGAGAACTTATCATCATATTACAGATTTCGAATGAACCCCAAGGGTCAGCTGGTCCACTTCCCTGCAATGCAGGAATCTCAACGAAAGCATCCAATCTCTCCTATTCAACTTTTTAAACAATTTTTCATGAGGTCTTTCTGGTGGTTGGCTTTTGGGAAGGATGTTTTGCAACAATGTATGTACAATTGTTACTTGGCATAGAGGAGTTGCCTTTTTGCCCTTTATCTGTCTAGTTTATCTTTCTAATAGCAACAAAATGCTGTGCTTTGGGTAAGGAAGTTGCTCATATACATTTTTAAAATATTTATTACCTTTGTGGGAAGTTGTGAAAACAGGAATTCTTACAGTGAATTTTTGTTTGTGGCTCCAGATGGAGGACATTCCTCTAACAGGGATGATGACTCCCCCTGGTGGTGAAAGGCAGGGTCCTACAGTCTTCTGCCTCCTCTACAGGGGGAGGAGCCATTTTCCTCACCACACAAGATTAGAAATGACCCTCCCCCATCCCTAAATGAACTCACTCAAACATGCAACAAGCATAAAAAGTACACATGAGAATAGGAAGGAAAGGATGCTCTGGGCCAAGAAAAAGCAACTGACCAATCAAGATGTACCAAAACAAAAAGTGCAACACACACCCCCCCAACCCATATACCCAGCAGAGGAAGGAGAAGTGGGTGGAATGTACTCTATCCAGATACACAAACAAGAATTCACAGTAAGAATACTCTCCTTTCCAGACAGATACAGATGTATCAGAGCAATACCTTGAAAATCTGGGTGGGCTTCCACGGAAGAGAAAGTGTCCACCTTGTAATGCCAGACAAAGCTGTGGCCAGAAACCCAGGTGATCACCCTACAAGATCTCAAGCACTGGAAACCTCCCTGGCAAGTCACCAAAGCAGCCATTCCCCACAAATAGTGGGGCAGGAAAGCTGAAAATAATGCCAATATATTTCACATCTGACAAACCAATGCCCCCCTTGTGTTTCAGATAAGGTTGCCATACCTTGAAGAGCAAAAAAAGAGGACAGCCTGAGCTGCTGCCAACCGGAGCCAGGGAAAGAAGTGTGCGGGGGCTGCTGCCCCTGCATGCCTCTTTCCCAGCTTGGGCTGGCAGCAGCCATGGCATGCAGAGCAGCCCAAGCCTGATCCACCTGAGCCACTAAAAAAACAAACACCCAGACCAAAAAACCCAGACATTTCCTTTAAAATATAAAAATTCATCCGGATGGACATGTTGGCACCCCAAAAGAGGACATGTCCAGATTTCCCTGGACATATGGCTACCCTAGTTTCAGATAGTACATGGGTAGACAAGTCTAAGAAGCCCAGGACACAAATTTTCACAGCCCTCTAGTGGCTATGGTGGCTCATTTACCAGAAGTAATGTATTTTGTGTGAACTCTGGAAGCATATACTCTATTTTGACAAAACTAAGCCTCCTGGTGTATATTGTGCTCCCACCTAGATCGTTTATAGGTGGGACAAGCCAAAAAAACCCATTCTACCCCGCCACAGCCAGAAGCTGCTTCACAGAAATTTGCCCAGCTGGCCATAGTACAAGAAAAAACACCTCACCCTCTAGTCAGTCATAATATTCCAGAAGGAATTAGAGAAGAAAGTAAAAAGTAAAAAAAAAGTGGTGAGATAAATATAAAATGCAATCACTCAAACCAAACCAGAAACATACCCATAACAACAGTAAAAAGAGAAATGGGAGGAGATGAGGAAGGAAAAAAGGCAGAGAATTTTAAAAACACTGCCAAAGAAGTAGAAAGCCTCCATGAGAGCTTATCAGGCCCAAACCTTTACTGAGCACAGATAGGGTGAAACTGGTGAGGGAGATGGCTCCACCCCTTGAAGAGGAAGCAGTAGACTGCATAGAACCCTGCTTGTCACCACCAGGGGGAGGTGTCACCCCTATCAGAAATGTCCTCCATCTGAATCCAGCAAAATATTTTTCCATGAATATCATAGGGACCTCCCTTACAGTGAACATCTTTATACATCAGCAATAGGTATCTCCTCCATGCTCAAGACTTTAGTGAACATAATCCATTAAAATGTTGTTGTGTTACCCCTCCCCCTACTTCTTTACACTCACAAGTTTTTCCTTGATGCACCATTCTTAACATGGGGATTCTCAGCTTAGCCCTTGAATCAGCAAACAGAAAAGAACAGAGTGAGGCTTTGTAGCCAGTTTAGCTAGCTAACTAATTAAAGGTAGCAAGTCGACTTGCATGCACACATTATTGCACATGTATCGGCCAGTATATAGGTTAAGAACTCTTTAAGCATTATGGCAGCTGAGATTATTACTGCCTTGAGCAAGGGTTTTTCCAGCAGCATTAATGGAAGAAAAATAATGAGATATTGGATCAATAGCACTTTGATGCCTGCTTTTTAATGCATTTTATCTGAATGAGAGGCATTTTCTGGATAAAGGGGCTGTGCTATACACATCTGCATCACTATTTTTAATATATACCATTTTCATTCTTTACCATCTTTATCTTGTCACTACTCTTGCTCTGTATTCTTGTCACTACTCTGTATATCTTGTCACTACTCTTGCCTTTGTGTACCTAATGCTATTTGAAAGTCTGCAGATTGCCTTAGCAACATGACTTGGCCTGGGAAAAGTCACTATGACAAGAGTTTCCATTTTTATTTGGTATGTAAAACCTTAACAATGAAGAATAATTGCAGGGCTGAAGTGTTGTCTGTGGACTTTTAGGAAGGGGCATTATTAAGATAATGTAGCCGGATTGGGCCTCAATAAAATCTCCTATGCTGAAGCAGGATCATCTTTACCTAAATCTAAGTCTTCTTAACACACAGGATTTTTAAACATGTCATATACACATAATAGGTGGAGTTCAATATTGTGCAGTGTGGATGTTCCATCTGCATAAACATTTCAGCTTGCTAGACAGAACAATCCCCCCTCTCCTTCCCCTTGCACTGTTTGCAGAGTGCACTGGAGCAGAGAGTAAGGAAGCCCCATTGCAGGGCTTCCACTGACAAGGCTTTTCAGGTGAATCTTGCCCCCGGTGAAATGGATGTTTCTTAATAAATGAGTTTAACAACATCTGTATTAGATGGACACATGCCCAAAAGACAAGATTGGTCACAACACCTTACCATGTGTATATCAAAATAAAATAAATGTTGGTCAATATATAATGTCTTAAGTAAACCTTAGATTATGCTGTATCCTACTGTGTGAATTAAAAAAAAGGGCTGCTCTGGTGCAGAAGTACTACTTGCTACTTAGAACTCTAATTTCTGAAAGACTTTCGGTTTTTAACAGCCTTGCAACTAAATACTCTCAGCATTTTACAGAAAGCAAGTCACAGTGTTTAAAGGTATACATATGAAAATGTAGTCAAACTAGATATGACATGGAGAGCTAAGTGTCTTTTCCCTGGTGTTTTTGTGTGGTGTGTTAAATGAAAAGGAGCAATTAAAGGCTGCATTTGAGGAGCAGCAGTGTGTAAGAGAGCTTAACACTTTCACCTTCTTCCATTTGTTTGCTGAAATTGCTTTCTGCAATGTCACTTTTCTCCCTGAGAGTGAAAAGATATGGGCTCCCTATAGGTGAGCAAGCAACTGTTGGTGTAATATTATTTATTTCTCTTTTAGCAGACAAATAGCAGAAGCAGAAGATCAAACATCACACCCACTGATCTATCACTCGGCAAAAATTCCACTTCCATCGGGGAAAGACAGTGAACATGTTGCATCTACTGTGGCCCTAAGGAACTTGTTTTGCGAGGTCAAGTCTAAAGTAAAATCAACTCCAAAAAATAGCTGATAATTGGTAGAGAAAAGAAGACTGGCAAATGTAATTTTTAAAAAAGGACAGAAGGGAAGCAAAGATTAAAGAGTATAAATTTCATACAAAAACTATTAAATTGCAAAATTGCTTAGTGATAGTTAAATCTCCTGTGGAGCACCTCTTAGCACCCTCCAGACACTCTTAGCCTCTCTCAGCAGGAGACTGGAAGGTTGGAACCTGTCAAGACGGATACTCTAAATTAGGAATCAAAACATTCCATCTTGCTCAGCAGAATTATAAATTCAAAGTGAGTCCTTGTCTAAGACAGCCAGTGGTCTAAGCAAGACGACGACGACAACTCCTCAAGAGTCCAAAATATACTTGAAACTTGTTTTCAGGTACTTTACACATTGCTTTAAAATTTCCATCTGACCACTCTGCAGACCAGCTGTTTTATTGTGAAACCAAAAAACAGCTGATACTGACTGTCAGACATTAATTATTTCAGATGCGAATAGTGGGCTGGTTAGGGAAGGTTGAAGAGAAATGCCCGTTTATCTTTTAAAGGGCTTTGTGCTGTTTGTTTCCGTCATTCACTCTGATTATGATATATTTTTTATCCATGCATCATTATTACTTATTTGTAGAGTTCTAACTGTCCATGGTGGCATTTTAATGATGTAGAACAATGGAAAATTCACACAATAAAAATCGAACCATTCTTTTCTAACACAGACCTACATTTCTTGAAATTTCCTATCAAGGTTGCTAGGAAGAGCAAGGAAGATACCAAAATCAGTTTACATCTTTTCTTTTGCTTGCTATGGCCACCCTATAAAAGTTTGTGACACCACTTGATGTGACATTTAGCAATAAATGAGCATCACTTGAGGACAAATTCATTTGGAGGAGTAAAACACAAAATGGCTGGAACAGTCACAGAGAGTTACACCCACAGCCCAAACCGGGTGGAACATATTTCATACTCTACCCATTTTTATTATGCCCTGGTCCATATAAAACCCTCAAGCTAACATGAGTTTTCATTAGTAATAACCATCAGGAAACACGGGTAAAGAAATGTTCCTTTCATATTTTATTTATTTTTTCTCCAGTATGTATCTTAAATTTCTCTGGGAGTTGCTTCCTACCTGCAGAGTATTATAATTATGGATTCTGAACACCCACATCTCATCGGAATTCTCCATTAGCCGTAAGAAAAGGCACAAAGACTTTGTTGAATTTCACCAAAGCTTGAGCCAGGATAGCAAACACAGGATTTTCCTCCTTTGCTTGGATTTCAGTCAAATATCCAGCTTCTACTATGAAAGAGACCAGATATGTGCTTTAACTGTTCCACTTTGCCAATTAAAAAACAAAATCCTCCCAAAGAAGCCACAGGGTGGTATAATGCCATAATCACTAATATCCAAAGTTTATAAAGTACCATAATGCCAGTAATTCCCAACCGGTGCCTGAGCAGAGGGCATATAACTTAGCAACTGTGACTTCGGATCATTTTACTTTCAGATTGCATAGATATCCAGATAAAATTGCATAGATATCCAGATAAAATTCCACTGGTACACTTGCTTTGGTAAAAAGTATTTTGGTAACTAGCTTTCCAACCCATATGATGACAAATTCACATCAAACATTTAAAGGACTATGTTCCATGAACTAACTGGATGCAGAAAAGTGGGGGGGGGGGGGACCTGCTGGTGAACCCCCAAGGGAATAAGGCTCAGAGCCAGGGGATTGGTGGTGGGATGACAATGAGTGGTCAGAGGGAGAAGAGGGAGCAGACTGGGAGGAGGAGGTGTCAGAAACTAAAGAGGCAATAGGGTTTAGTGAGCAGGAAGAGGCTGTGGCTGAGAGCAGTCCAGAATCAGAGGCAGAAGAAGAGGGGGACGAAGAGGCAGAGATCCGGCAGGCTGCTGGAAAAGCCAGGGGGTCTCCCCTGCCCTCCTGCGACCAGCTCCCCTCCCCTCTGGTCTCCCAGGACCCAAAGGACTATGAAGAAGGCAGAGCAGAGACAGACATG
Organism: Podarcis pityusensis; assembly: GCF_964106645.2. NCBI lineage: Eukaryota > Metazoa > Chordata > Lepidosauria > Squamata > Lacertidae > Podarcis > Podarcis pityusensis. Next base: position 17,416,369 of record NC_138039.1, read on the forward strand.
TCAACAGAGTCTCAGGTTGCTTGGGAAGGACCCAGGGGAGGAGGAGGCATAGGCAATTGTGGCAAGGTGGGGACCTTCAGTCCTCATAACTGCCTCACTGGGGCAAGATCTACCGGGAAGAGTTGCTGTGCTCATGAGGCATGGCCTCCTGGCCTGTTTGTTTCTTTGAATAAAGTTAACTTTACTGACGCCATGTTAGTTATTACTGTCATGCTCCTGGTACCCACCCCTGAAACTATGACACCACTTTAAGTACCAGTAGTCGTGGCTTTTCCCAAATAAATCCAGAGACTCTGGGTTTGTTGAGGGCACTGAGAGTTGCCCATTCAGAGCTACAATTCCCAGAGTTCCCTGGAATAAGGGACTGACTGTTAAACCACTATGAGAACTGTAGCTCTTTGAAGGAAAACAGAGGTCTCCCAACTAACCTCAGCACCCTTAAAAAAACTACTGTCCCTGGGATACTTTGGACAGAACCATGACTAGTTAAAGTAGTGTAACGGTGCTTTAAATCTATGGTGTGAATGTGGTCAAGATGTATGTCTAGGTACCACACTGGAATAATCATTTCTTTTGACCCTCTAGACATGGAAGGGCTTTGGCATCTAAAAACTCAGTGCACCCCAAATATGGTAAGAAATCTTCATTTGCATTGCTTCACCCTGAGCTATTCTTCACAAAATCCTTTTTGCAAAGGCAGGCTTCTCAAAAGAAAAAGTGTATATTGTAATGCCAGGTAAGTCTATAGTGAATGTCCACATGGTCACCATTTATATGTACTCTGCTACTCTGCTGGTGTGATTCTTGCTATCTCAGAAGGCAGCAGAAATAGTTGATCCACTCATTAAAAAGTCCTGTATGCCTTCTAGCATAGGGAATTCTGATTCCTCTTCTGCTCCCTTCTTTTTGTATGCTGAAAAATTTGCCAATATAGGGAGCTACGTCAGGTATGGCAAATGGACAGTTGCTGTTACTAGTGCCAACAATCATACCCATCGGCCCTTAGCCTCTAGACCGCATACTCGGTGCTCTATGTTCAGCAAATTAGATGGCCTCCAGCATTCTGACAGTGGGATTTAATTTGCTGTCCTACTTTCTTCTTTTTCATAGGTACTCTATTTCATCTTTTCTGCCTCCACTGCAAATCAGTATTCATAAATTTCTCTCCCTCCTGCACTCCTGGTTTGGGCACTGTAGCACACACACTTAGACATGCAAGAAATGCCTCAGGGAAATGAACATATGGCAAGATGCCTCCCACAATGAATGCAATCCACCAGTTGTGTGTACTGCATAGCACTGCAGTAGACCAGAGGTAACCTTGTCAGTCATAAGGACTGAAAGGTTCCAGAGCAGACTAAAGCAAACAGGAAATCTTGGACAGTGGGTAATGGAAGTGCTGAAATAGTATTTCTGATGCCCAAAATAAAAATTTTGCCACCAGACTCAACATTACCATCCTAATCCTGAAGCGCATTCTAATGTTCTTCCTAGAACATTGTTTTAATGAGTTAATCTCAGATCCTCAGAGTCCAGTGCAGGATTTAATACTAAGAACTACTAAACCCTATACTATTCTCAAACTGTTGTTGTCACAAGGCCTATTAACCTTAATCTGCCACTGTCCAGATGTATTCAGATGTATGCCTACATGTGTGCACTCTCTCTTCCTCTCTCTAATCCACACATGGGCCTCCCAGGGCATTATGGCATCCTGTGTACATCTAACTTAACTCACAGGAAGCAGAATGACACAATGCAACAAAAGAGTAACATCCAATCAAGGCATGTCTAAAGTAGCTCTCTATGCCTTGGCCGCTTTGGCAACTTGGAAGATTAGGGTGAAATAACCAGGGGACTCAGATATTTAATTTGTACATTTTATATTTAAAACCAACTTTTATTCTATGTAAAAAAGAATTTTAATAGATTTGACTGTGGCTTTACTGTATATGTAGTGACTGTTGATGTTTTTGGATGATGCCATGGCCTTTGGCTAGTGCAATAAAAGTTTAGGGTGATAAATCAAGGAGAGTGGGCTTCCCTTCTTCACTCTAGATCTTTTACCTGGTTACTTGGGCTATCAGGGGAGGAGCGAAATGAATTATGTTATGGAGTTATTTGTTAAAACAAAAGGCAAATACAAAGTGTGGGGGGGACCCAGGCAGGAGACAGCCATACTATTACTGCAAAGACTCACACTTTTCAGTACCAACAAACTACTGATCTAAATGGGGTGATGAATATACTCGGAAGACAATGCAGGATACATGCCATTATGTATTCTACTAACCCTTAGGTTTAAGATAGCACTTCCCAATATCTTGACACCCAAAAGTAGTTTCTTCAGATTTCCTTCCTTCTCCTTCCTCTGAATACCAAGCAGGGGAGTGCTCTTGCACTCAAGTCTTGCTCGTGGGCTTCCCATGAGCATCTAGTTGGCCACTGTGAGAACTGGATGCTGGGCTAGATGGACTTTTTTCTATTCTAGCAGGGCTCTTCTTATATTCTTATTTACACATGCTGTTGTTGTTTTGTCGTGTCCGACTCTTCGTGACCCCATGGACCAGAGCACACCAGGCACTCCTGTCTTCCACTGCCTCCCGCAGTTTGGTCAAACTCATGTTAGTAGCTTCAAGAACACTGGCCAACCATCTCGTCCTCTGTCGTCCCCTTCTTCTTGTGCCCTCAATCTTTCCCAGCCTCAGGGTCTTTTCCAGGGAGTCTTCTCTTCTCATGAGGTGGCCAAAGTATTGGAGCCTCAGCTTCAGGATCTGTCGTTCCAGTGAGCACTCAGGGCTGATTTCCTTCAGAATGGATAGGTTTGATCTTCTTGCGGTCCATGGGACTCTCAAGAGTACACATGTACACATGAGTAAAAGAGAATAAATAAAAAGAGGAAGCCAAAAAAATGCAGGACCCCACTTTGTGCCCAGAAGGAAGCCAGTGCCTTCAGGTTAGTAGGTGTATCTTGCAGCTTCCAGAGGATACAGAAGGCTCCTTGGCACTGATGCTGTCAGGGGCATTGTGCCTCTGAATACCAGCTGCTGGGCAGAATGCTACTGTGCTCATGCCCAGCTTTCAGTCTTCCTATAGACATCTGGTCAGCCATGGAAAGAACAGGATGCTGGATGAGATGGGACATTTGCATGATCCAAAAGGCTCATCTTATGTTCTTACAAATACTTTGAAGTGACCTCTAGGAAACTAGGATTTTTGTAAGGACACAAATTATGCCCAAGATTAGCTGGGGCATTATCACAGAGGTGAGATTTGTACAGAACAGGAAAAAAATGTAAGCAATGTTAAGTTTCTCTGGTTGCTACATGATAAATGATAGTGATGAGTGTAGAGTCCCTTTGCTGAGAACATACTACAGAGAAAAAGCAGATAGCTGTTCATTAATTGCCCAAAGCCCAGTCACCCCATGACACTGCTTTTTCTATGCTTCAGATGCTTCTACCACCAATGTAGGCTCACATTTCCTACCCATTCATTGAGCCCCAAAATGTTAAACCTCAGCTGGGTTACATTGGTAGGTCGAGTAAATCAGTGCTTCTGGTTAGCTGAAGAAATAGAATGCACCAGATTATGTAATGGTTTGGAAATTTAACAATGAATGGTGGTCCTGGTGTGACATAAAAGAGGTAACATATATACCTGCAACACCTACCTACCATCCTAGCAGAGATCCTTAGGAAAATTATTGGGAACCTGTGAGGTAAACAAGCAAATGAGATAATCCTCAACAACTTGATATTAGCAGAGAATGAACAGACCACAAAGAAAGCACAATATCCTAGTCAATGTGAAGAAGGCCTACAGAGAGTACAGAAAAGATGAGTCAGGCAGTCGACATTATCATTACGATAAATAGTTTCTATAGTGCTATAACTGTACAATGTAAGTCAAATTCCCCACAGCAACTCACAGTGGGATAGGCTAGGCTGAGAGCTAATGATTTGCTCAGACTATTCAGGAGACTGTGTAGCTGAGTCAAGACTGTGAGTCCAGCATCCCAAATCCTTAAAACTATGACCTTGGCATCCCACTGCAACACCTTTCTCCGATGTGGATTACTGCACATTTGGCTGACAGATGAATGTACGAAGCACTGCATTTATTTACTTATTACATTTCTATCTCGCCTTTACTCCAATTTGCTCAGAGTGGCTCACATAGCCCCAGCCTCATTTTATCCTCATAACAACCCTGTGAGGTATAACGGGCCTAGAGATAGTGACTCTGCTTCATGACAGAGCTTCATTTAGACCCATTATCTTCCCAGCAGCCAGAATAATTTATGCTCAGAGATGGAAAGAAGATTCTGTCCCAATCAAGGAGGAGTGCCAGACTAAATTAATGGACTCTGCCAAAATGGGAAAACTTACTGGAACAATAAGAAACCAAGAAGAATTAAAGTTTATCAAGGAATGGGGAAAATTTGTTGAATACCTGAAAAGTTTCTGTATACATTTACGTTCATTAGCAGGACTGACGTAAAACAAGCAGTTAAATGTAATAGTAAAGAAAAATCAGGGAGTAACTAATAAATGGAATAATGTAGGAAATGAAGTATTAAAAATTAAAATTATAAGAAATCACAAAAGGTGTGGAGGGAAGTAAAAACATATATGTTTATTGGGAAGTTATTCAATTTGTATGTTGTTGTTTTTAAAAAAATTAAAATTAAAATTTATTTAAAAATAGACCCATTATCTTCCCAGACCTAGTTTGAAAAACTAACAGCCACACTACACTAGCTCTCATTTAATGTTATCACCTCACATTTGAGCTTACACAAGGTGATAAGAGAGTTCTATCTCTAATCCTGTATCTGTCATGGACAACAGTGTAGTGGCAAATTCAGCCATGCCCTCTCACAGCCCTGTTCCACTTCTAAGATTATACATTCATATTTAAATTATACAATAATAATAATAATTAAGGATGCATTACAATGATCAATGCAAATCTTCATGTGCTGACTTTCAGAGAGATCTACTATCTCCAGTGCAGGTTCATGGGCAAATGATTTTGAGTGCTCCAATGCCTTATTTCAGAGTGACTTGTGTTTTCCTTAAAGTTCCATTGTAAATAACAGAACTAGCATACCATTCTCTTGAAACTGAAGCACTTTGTGCTTTCATTGTCCCTAAATACTTAGCTTTGGAACATACAGAACAACTCCACAGTGTTCTTTCCATGCACTATCTCCAGACTAACCCTAGGAACCTATCCTCAATGGCTGACACACCCCCTTTCACTCTGATTGGCTTCAATCAGAAACAAAGGATAAGAAATCTCCCCTTTTATGCTGATTGGGTGGCTCTACTATGCTGGAGACAGGGACCCTGCTGGGACTGCTGCATAAATAGTAATGGGTCCTTGACCACTACACAGCTTGTCACAGCCCATTTATACATTCAAGTCACCACCCCACGCTCTAACTGAATGATGAGCATGCATGTGCGAACCAGGCCACGGGAATTAGACTCAACCCTTTCTAGAGACTGCCTTGGAACAACTCAGATGCAGAGCCCTCTAGTAGCCCATGCTTACAGCTTGGGAAAGACCAAATAAATATATTAAAAGAACATAAATAAAGTTGCTTAAGATGGTTGTTTGCCTCCCCTCAATATGGGACCCTCTCCACCGCCCTCCCCCTGCACTCACACCCTTTCTATTTAACTTGGCGTGGAAGAGCTGGATAATTTGTTTCCATTGCAATGAAGTCCTAATTAACTGGAATAAACTTTTTACACTAAGTGTGTTTGTTTAATAAACTGGCCCTTTCAGAGCCTTACCGAGAGCTGATTGATGAATTTGAGGGGAGTGGAAACACGCAGAGTGCTTGGACATTAAAGCTGCAGTGTCTGCAGAGGCTAGCCCTGAAAAAAGCTCCCTCTGTGTTTGTGAAATCCAAAATGACACATCAGATGTCTGGCTGGAGATGTGGACTTCACCTTCACTGTGATGTACAAATATTTAGCATTTTATTTTCTTCTCTCTCCCACCACCTATTGCCTACCCTCAAGAACTTTTTTTGGATTTATTTTGTACAATTCGACACTGGTGCTGCCATGTGGTCCCTTTGACTTCCTGCAGTTTTCTTTGCTTGAGTGTTATATTGTACAAACCAGGTATTTGGTTGTAGCTGGATGGTGTCAGAGACAACTCTATATAGCTTCTTCAGGAAGAAGCATGTGTATATTTATTCTACACCTAAAATATCACATTTCTGTGATCAAAATATTCCAATAAATACTTTGCTCTAGAAGAAATATGTTGTAAAATATGCAGTTTACAAAATATATACTGGAGTTCCCCCCAAAATTGTGGCTCTTTTTTCAAATAGGAAAAAAGAGAGATACTAGCAGGTGGGGGGGAAACAACTAGAAGAAGAAATGACAGAGGGCAGGGACAAAAAGTGATGGGAGGAGTAATGACAAGCTGTGAATGGTACCAAAATTTGATCTTAAGGGCTGAAAAACTAGCAACCCACACCAGGTTTCCAAGCCTTTTGGTAGCTGTTGGTTCCTGTTTTCCAAGTGGCCTAAAAACTAGATGTAAAGTTGAAATATGAACAGATTCTCTGTAGCCAAACTCTGCAATGGATTCCAAGTTCTTCCGTGCACAATGAATGTATAGACACAAAGACTGTACAGATCTTTGAGAGTAGTTATCTCATGGCCAAGATCAGATAACAATGCCTACTAAGGAGCAACATGCTGCCAGAAAAGGCATTTTTTTTCTGAACTGGTTCACACCTCTAAGAGGCGTGGTGTGCATTTCAATTACGGTACTTTAAAGTACTAAACTTTTTTTTTTTAATATTCTCACAATGGTTAATTAAAATGAATGGTACCTTTTCAACAAATGGTAGCAAAAAAATTCCTTATACCATCAATACACAAAATGAATTGTATCTGCTTAAACCTGAAAGTTCTTTTGTCCTTTGAAAATAAATCCTCTATGGTCAAATCATGAAAATTAGATAGATTATACCAATACCAGAAAGATTTTAATTTCCTTTTTTTTTTTAAGCTTAGGACTCAGGAGTTACAGGATGGTAAACCAGTGGTGACCTCTCCTGGAGAGGAATAGTCTGGCAACCATGATCCATGCTCTTGAAACATCCTTTATGACTGCTGCAATGCATTTTATGTGGTGCTGGCCTTGAAGACAGAAGCTGCAACTAGTTCAAAAAACAGCAGAGAGGTGCTGGGTAAAGCTTTAAAGGCCTTCATGGCATGGGATCCAGAAAACTTGAAGATTGTTTTCTTCCATACGAACAATTGGTTTTAATTTATTTTTGCTTGGTTTTGGTTTTAACTGCATAGTATAAACCAGGATAGACATTTTGAAGGGTTACTTATGTGTATTTTAAATTACCTAAGGATACCTATGAAGCTGGTCTCTTGTAACAGGCACAGTGAGAAAGACATCAAAATCTCTCTGTCTCTCCTCTACAGCCTCCCTTCTTCAAAAAGTATCCAGACGGCAAGAGAAAAGCCTTTCAGACTAGCCCTCTGTGCATCTTTAACAATGATGTGGCATAGTTATATTTTGTACTGTGGAAGTGGTGCGATGTCACAGGATTAAGCCTAAGATCAAGGGCAGGGATCATTAGCAGAAAAGTTCTTCCAAGGACCAGAGATAAAAACACAGTCCAGGGTGAGACAAGGTCAGGAGCCAGGGTTAATCAGTAGTGTGAAAGCAAAGCATCTCACATGAAAAACTAGGTTGATAATTAAAGAATCTGTCAGAGAACTGGTGCAAGAGGAGTGAGGAGCAATATGCACTATAGGATAAGCAGGCTGTGCAGAAAAGCAAAGGGTAGCAGGAATACAGAAAACACAGTTTTTTATCCTGCTCTTCATTTGGAAGACTCAAAACATCAAATATCAAACACATTTGAAAAGCAGCAGCACCAGTAATCATAGAACACAACAAAAAACACCAGGCAAAATGAAAGTGAGGCTGCGTACACACCAGTCATTTAAAACACACCCACCTCACCACCACAGTAATCCTGGGAACTGTAGCTTGCCTTAATAGAGCTACAATTCTCAGCACCCCTAACAACTGCAGTCCCCAGGATTCTTTGAGCAGAGAAATGTGCTTTTAAATGTATGGTGTGTATGCAGTCAGAAATGAACACCAAGAAACCTGGGCGAATAGAAACAACTTCACTAGGGTAGTAAAAGAACAAATGAAGTCATACCAAAACAGACCTCCCCAGAGAAAGCATTCCTTGGTTGGGACACCACTAGCAAGAAGGTCCTTTCCCAAACCACCCACCTCATTAGACAAGGTAGAGCAACAGAGAAAGGTATCTGAAAAGGACCTTGATTCCTGGGGCTGGCTGATGAGGCCTTTCAAGAAGCAGTGTCTGAACAGATTAACTAATCTACCGCTTAGGCAAAGGAGTAGGATGTCATGAAAATATTTATGACTAGTTACAGTGAACAAGCTGTGCCAATCAGGATCTATTGATCTGGGCAATTTGCAGTAGATGAGTAAGAGTGTCTGATTTCAACTGTTAAACAATAAAACCATTGTTTCCAAAGGCTGCAATTTTCTTGCACGCTTACTTGCCTAATCCATAGCATATTTTCAAGCAGCTCAAGTTCAAGCCTCAGTGTTCCCTAACTGTAAAATTGATCTTATGCTTAAGAGTGCTGACACAACTGCTTCAAGAAAACGCTAATGGCAAAAAGGAGTGCTAGGCCCTGGTGGGCTGCCCCCTTACCCGCTTGTGATTAGCCAAGCGGATAGCCAGCCAATCAGGATTAAAAAACAAACAAACACAACAATAACAACTTCACTTCTCACTTCCCACTGTGGTCCCCTAGCCTCGTGCTATGGTCCCCCACTTACCCATTTTTCACCCGTGGCCCTCTTAGAATATCCTGGGGGGCCCCAAGGGGCCATATGGCCCCACGTTGGGAAACACTGATCTTTAGTATCTCAGATGCAAATTTGTACTTATGCAGGCGAGTTACTTTTCAGGGTTCAATATGTAATTGGCTATATCCTCCAACTACTATCTTGGATCTGGTTCTGCACCCCAACCACATGCTGAGCAGTGATTTTGCATCAACTCTGGCAGGTTGACATCAAGCTGCTAATAAAAGAAGATGATTCTGCAAGCCTGGTCTGTCCAGACCTGTTCTAGAGCATTCACACAGCAGTTTATTCAACAGTTATTCCCTGTTTATTTCCACACTGTATCTGAAATTTCGCACAGTGTAAAAAGTCGCTTCTGGAAAATTTATGGAATACAATGCATGTTGAGCACTCATTTCTGTGCTATCTGATTCGAGAAAGAAATCTGTTAACTCCCCCCCCCCCCAGCTCACGCACTCATGCCCTGCCTGCCTCTGGTGACCTGAAAGTTGAGATGGGGGTTGGTGGGTAGGTGGCTGGGTAGCTCCTGGTGCTGCGGGGTCTCTCAGCACTCTCCCTGCTATTCTTGGAAGTTGCTGGAGATGGTTTTTTTCCCCTTCACACCAATAAATCATGTTGCTGCCTGTTAGTGGGGCGGTGAGGGCAATGGCTAGCAGAAGGACTCTCAGATCCTGCCCAAGTAAAAAAAAATGTCACAAGCGAGTGAGAGATCAAGGAATGGATGGGCAGGCAGGCAGAGATGTGATGCACCCACCACGCAACAGCTCTGGCCAGAAAGAAGAAAGCCAAGGAGAGCAAGTGAGTGGGGGCGGCGAGACACACAGAACAGCTGTGCAAGCTGCTTTGCCCCACTCCCCATCTCTCGCCTGCTTTTTTCATGCTGTTTTGGTGACATTTCCTGGTTCAGATCAGTTAATTTATTTATTTCGTGGTGACATGAGTAAATGTGGTCACGCATGAGTGGAATGTCGGGGGGGGGGGCTGTATTGACAAAATGAAGAGTCTCTGTTAAATGAAATCATAGCTACTCTATTCCAGAACCATTTTCCTACCCAGAGGCCACTTCCAGTCTCATGTGATTCACGTATGCACAACCCACTTAAAGTGATAGTATCCTCATATCTTTCCCTTCTACCAAAAAAACCACAACAACCAACGGAACCTATCAATCAAGAGTTCTCTATTAGCCTCTGGGCTGGCTTCCTCGGTTTTGTAGATCTATGAGGTATAGGTAGCATTTCAGCTTCTGCTTTCCTTTGGTCACTTCTGTCCATGTCAACTGCATGATGGCTTTGATCACCATCAAGATCTTTTGATTTTGCTGTGTCTGCAGCCAATTCTGTTCTTTGCTCCTGTTTAGGAATCAGTTGAAGATCTCTTCTGTTTCTCTGATATGTTTGTTCTTCTTCTGTCATCACCTCATAAGACTGAGGAGATATTTCTTGAGTGGCCACATTTTCCCACTATACATATGTACAATTTACATCAACTTTGTGCCTCAACTCTATGTCTAAGTAACCAGGCAACTTGTTTCTTACCTTTCTCCCAAACAAAGCTGAGCAGGACAGAGTCAAACTTTCAAAGGTGCCATTCTGTAATTCAGCATGGCCAAGTAAGGATCTGTGTTTGAATTCTCTCATTTTTTAAGCATTCTTTTGATGATCTTGACACCATTTTTCACCAGCCCATTACACTGTGGGTATCTAGGACCTGAAGTAATGTGCCTGAAACCATACTGTTGTGCAAATGCTTTGAAGTCATAGCAATCAAATTGAGGTGCACTATCAGACATGACTATGACTTAGGTATCTTGAAAAAACAGATTTAAGATGGAAAATGATATGCTGGGCAATGTTTTTCCATATCCTAATTAATATTTGGCCAATATAGAACACTGGGAGCAAGCCAATTGCATTTTCCATGTCTAGATGTCCACCATGCACCCATTTCAGCATCTCTTCCTTTAGAGAGCTGGGAACCACCAATTTGGCACCTTTGAACAGAATTCCATCCAGTACATACAACTCTGCTTCAAAATGGTTATAAAGACTTGGTATGTGTTTTCCACATCTATCAGAATTGATTGCTTGTATTAATTTTCTCAAAATAATATCATGAGCTGTGGCCCTGGCTATTATGAACCACATCTGGTCAGAGACTGGGACATTTTATTTAGGCAAATTTACATGTACTACTCCAGAATCAGAATTTGCTTCAACCTCAGTCCCATTATAAGTTCTGGACAAAGTATACATAATTACTAAGTGTTTACCAGGACTATATTCCAATTGCAAATCATGTAATTGTAATTCAAAAAACAGTCTCTGCAGCCTAGAGGCATTGAAAATGCACAGGCATTGTGACTGTACATTCCATTTTTGAAGTGTGTGTTCTGTTCAAGTGCTGGTTAAATTGATCATATAATATTCAGCACAAAGACCAGCTGAGCACAATCTGAAAACTGCTACCAGTTTTCTGCCTCATTCTGAGTTAGAGCAAGAGAAATGAGGATCAAAACCCCTAATGCATGAGTGGATTTATCATTCAGAAATGTTGCTTTTTTCAGATACAAGAAAGTTGTAGATCACAGAGGTGAACAGAAGCTGAATGGGAGTAAGAGATGGAAATTAACTGAGGAGATCTATTGCGACCTAGGACAAAGACTACTGAACAAATAAAATATAAATGGTTGGGTACTGGGAAAGGAATTTACATGACAGATGGATACACCTGGGAAATTTAATTTTCTCAGTTTTCCATTTCTGCATCATTTTGCAATTTTTTAAAAAGGGTCCACACAAAAATTCATTAGGGTTCCTGTGCATTTTACCCCTAATGTATGCATTTTTGCCTAATATATACATTTTGCAAGTATTATATATCTTAAAATAGTGTATTTTTGTATGTTATTTTCACCAATATAGGCATTTTTGTGTGCATTATCAGAAAATGTGAATTAGTTAGGTTCACATTAAAATGAGAACCAAATAAATTGTTTCCTATTCCTTATTGAAATTAGAGTGGTTTAAAAGCTCAGGAGAATTCTAGTCCTGTTTTTTATTCTCCCCAGAACTGGGCAGCAGATTTTTATCAGAAAAAATTACAAAATGTACTAGATATTGTAATTCTTGCACACAGGTTTAAGGAACACTTGTACATGCAAATCTGCCACACAGTGGTACCTCAGGTTACAGGCGCTTCAGGTTACAGACTCTGCTAACCCAGAAATAGTACCTCAGGTTGAGAACTTTGCTTCAGGATGAGAACAGAAATGATGCTCTGGCGGCGCGGCGGCAGCAGGAGGCCCCATTAGCTAAAGTGGTGCTTCAGGTTAAGAACAGTTTCAGGTTAAGAACGGACCTCCAAAACAAATTAAGTTCTTAACCCGAGGTAGCACTGTATATCATACTGCAGCATGGGGTGATTTAATAACCATGGCCAGCCAGCAAATGTTCTAAATTCAAACAGGCCTTGCAAATTTTGACAAAACTGCCAGAAATTTTGTGAGTGATGCTTGGCCCCAGCTCTGCTATTTTCAAATTGCAGCAATAGCAGGTGTAACTTCCTGCAGGGAAAATGAATGCAAAATTCTTTTTGAAGTATTTTGTGAGAGGTAATATCCCATTTGTTAAGCTCACGCGGCAGTATTGTTTACTTCATATAATACTATAGTTTTTTTTGTTAATGTTGATAATCCACCCCACCTAGAACATTCCCCCTTACAGTACATGATTATACATAGTGCGGGTATTATTCTCAGTAAGATATGATGTCAAAAACTTATTTGTGTAGAGTCATCATTTCAAACTAAGGGGACTGCCTTGCAAAAATGTCCAACCCTCCTCAGGCAAACTGTCCATATATTTTACTCTCAGCCTCCTGTTCCTTATCCAGTTGCTGATCCTTCAGTTTGGGCAAGTCATTGTCCAGTCCCTATGGACCATAACCTACTTATTTTTTAATTTAATTTCTATACCACTTAATTTATTAAAATATATCTATAAGCATTGTACAAAAAACTGAAACAGCAACAGAAAACGTTACAAAAATGCACAGTTTCATACAAAAATGTTGCATTAACACAAAGTTACTAATATATATATAAATCAATATCATTTCATTTTTCTTCTGACATACCCTCTCAGCCTCTGGGTTCTCACCCAAGGTCCAACAAACTCTCAGCTCACCCACAAGTCTCACAGCGAGATGTGTTCCTGGAAACAGCAGGCATAACCCTAGGTTCTCACTCTAGACTTGCTTTCTATAGGCAGACACAAGGTGGATGATACCTTCACCGGCTACCCACAGCTGTGTCCCATTAAGCTGAACTCTCTACACCCAGTTCCAGGTACAGCAGGTTTGTTGAGTTTCCCAGGGTGTCCAAGGGGTGGGACTAGGGTCCTCCCTCCACTCACAGCTCTTTCTTCACCCTCTGTCCTCTCCTCCTCCTTCAGCTGTTTTTTCTCTCAGACCTTCCTGCAGCCATATAGGTTTACAATTTTTGTGCACTCATCCTACCTCTATCCAAGCAGAAAAACAAAGAAAACTACTGTCTGGCACCCCTAGACTAAGGATCACTGATCATTTTGCCCTTTGGGTTCTGCTGCACTTTCCCTATTCATAAGGCAATATTTTCCATCACTTAGAGTCACATGGCTTCACTATTGGAAAACTCCAAAGACAATACCTTTGCATATTTCCCTGTACTAAACAGAGAGTAGATGTGAACAGATGTGGCCAATTCTAAACACCAAGCACAATATCCTTACTTTAGCTTAGTATGGACTAAAGAACACATCCATTATTTGAAGGAGGACTTCACTATTTTTCAGTCACTGCAGATAAAGTGTGAGCATCACACCCATTACATCTATTTGATTGATCACTTTAAGAATGAAGTTATGATAGCACTGTCTGCATTAATTTTGGTGATGGTTGTCAGACTTGACATAGGGATGCACACTTCCCTGCCCAGCCTCTTTTGTAGACATCAATGCAATTCCTCATCACACAACCCCTGACCCCCTTTCTACGTTTTAATTCTTGGGTTTTTTATCACATACAAATGGTTTTCAGCCATGGCTTACAAGGAATTCATGTTGGGGGTATAAGGAATCCACTGGAGTACACCAAGGTCTTTCTGCTAGCCATGCATTCTTTCATTTTGTTTCATTTTGTTCACCTTCAACTGCTCATTAACTAGCAGTGACCAGTCATTAACCACCACCACCAATGACCCCTGACTCAAAGAGAGGCCAAGACCTGAATGGCCAAGGAGAATGACTTCTCTGTTGTTGCTCTTCAGGGTGGTCCCTTTAGGATGGGTAGAAGGCAGCATGGCAGGAAAAAGTTCACCTTATGGTTTGATAAACCAGCATTCAAGTCTCCCTCTCTATGCCAGTGCAGCAAATAATTATTAATAATAATAATAATAATGAATTGTCCTAGCCACTTATGGCAATGATCATCTTGGCCAAGCAGGTTTTAAAAAGTGGGTTGAAATGGGACTAAAATTTCAGAAGAGGCCATGTTTGTTACAAGCTATGGCAGGGGACAAATGTGTTTCTATAGCAATCAAAGCAGTAAAAAGTATCCCAATGTAATCTCAATCCATTCAAAGCTATAGAACACGAGACAGAGAGAGAGAGAGAGAGAGAGAGAGAGAGAGAGAGAGAGAGAAACAAGTAAATAAATTGAGCTTGATTAAACTAACAATTTTTGAGATAGGAACCAAACTCTAGGCAGAGATATGGCCTTGTCTTGAAAATACAATATGATAGAACAATAATAATGATATTATTTAAATTAATAGTTTGCTATGACTCAAGGGTTCAAGGGCAGACTAAAGACAATGCTCCAAGTTAAGTTTGAGCATCATAATTGTAGACATGGCTCAAAAGTTTCAAAATCGGTCTTTGTGCAGTGATCTTGATCATCTCTTCTAGTGCCTAATAGAGTGACATGAATACATTGAACAAACTGTCTCTCCTATACTGTTGGACAGCTCAAATCCTAATACTGCAAAACTAATTCCCATACAGTGTCATTTAAAGCAACAATTTAACTGATGATTAAGGTTTGAGGCAGCCTTGGATATGGCAGGTATGCAGAAAATCCAGGCAGGTTTAACTCAGCTGTCAGTAATAAAAATGTAGGGTTAAGCTTCCAAGTGTTAGAGCCCCTTCTCAAAATGTCTCAGTCTGATTTTATCACTCTGAACAGAAGCAAAAGATTGTGGAGGAAGTTTTTATTATTTCAACTGCCTGTTGAGCAAGTGACACCCTTGTCATGCTCCCCATTAGGAGATGGCCAGGGAGAAAGGGCAGGAGAAATTGCCAGCTGTCACCAGGGACAGCTTTTGCTTTTCTAAATGAAATATTCAACACAGAAGGTATGAAATATGAGACACAGCAGCTTACTTAATTTGCTGACACCCAAGGCTAACCATGCATGCTGTGCTAGACACAGATTGACCTGTTAACTCCTTTGTCCACTGCCTGGCTCAAAGGCTAGGTTTCCTGAACACCTCTAAGTATCTCTCCCTACTTAAGCAACATGTTGTTGACAACCAGTTTATTGAAACATACATAAGCTTTCAGCTGCCCATTGTCTAACCTGGAAAATACTTTGCAAGCTGAGGAGGAAAACAAAAATAATGCACTGGGCTTTAAAGAAGACAATGCTATCTTGCCTCTTAACAATTCTACAGTTCAAGGAACAGTACAATCTATGCAACCAAGGTTTGCCCTTCACTAGGACATTCACTTCCAGGGACAGCATAACTACATATAACCTTAAATGTAAATAAAAACCGTTTGGGTTCATAGATTTGTGGTACAGCACAGATGAGAGAGGATACAGTTAAATGGCAGAACTGCTCTTTACCCCACTCCTGAGGCCAAGATAGAAAGAACTACCACTGGCAAACTTTGACTGCACAGTGGGAACATAAGGTTATTGTGTCAATTTTGCCACCAAGCATTATTTATTTGTTATTGCTTTTAAAGAAAAGAAAAGGGAATACCAGAAATAAGAGGTGACAGAAAATGTGGATATAGTAGTCTGTGTTGAATGTTGCAGGATGAGACTAACGGTGGGTCCAGTATATGAAAAGGTTGAACACTATTGCCATATACGTCTTTACAGATGTCGGATGAAGATCTGCCTATAGGATAGCTGCAGGTAGCAAAGTCTTGCTAAGTAGGTAGGTATCTAAGCTTGACTTACTGGGATGTGCAGGTCTCCTAGTTATAGAAAAGACCCAGTTCTGCCAAGAGCAGAACCATTCTAAATAAGCACATCATTAGGATCAGCATTTATTGTACATCTTTAAAATCCCAATGTCATAGTGATGCTACATGACTCAGCAAAAATGCCAAGACTGACTAATGTAGTTCACATCATTCAAGAGAGTGTACCTTAACCTCCTGATGGAACCATGCTGCCAGCGGCATAGGAAGGGGAGCAGTTGTGAAAACTACCAGGTGCTGGAAGCTCTCATTCCCTTTCCCTGAACTAGCAATTAAAAAATGCCCCGAAGCAAGTAGACTAATAGTTCTAAATTTAAAAAATCCAAATGCTGATTTAGAAGCCTATTCTTATGTAGGTGGCATTTTTCAACATCATGATAATGGCTAGTTAGCAAGATTATTCTGAGGGGTAGGGAGAACCAAACTCAGGTGTACCTGCACTTCTTGCCTCACACCAAGTGCACACTTATGCCACAGGTGCCTGTGTGGCATTGTCAAAGGACAATATGCCCTATTTTCACATTTCTCTGCTACATGTTTACATTTCCCATGTGACAAAGGAAGACCCAGAACAAAGAGTACCGAACAAAAAAGTAGATAAGAATATGGATAGTTGGGAACCTCTTGTCATACACATTTGCTTATTCTCCTCCACATATATAAGAAATTGACTGTACAACAATATAAACATTAGTTCTATGCATTTAAATATAGTTGTTGTTATTTAAAGATTTAAAAAATATGCCACAAAATTAATTTCCATGTGATTTGGGGCAGCAAATGGATAACAGGCATATCCAGCAAAAGATGCTCAAGTGGAAACATTAAAAATCCAGATTCATTTGTAATATTTTAGGAACATACTGTTACATTTACATCTGTATTCTGCCCTATATCCAAAATGTCAAGCAAACATTGTGTTTAAAACCAGACAGAAAAAACAAATCTTAAAGGGCAGTGAATTAAAATAATGCCGCTAAAGGACTCTAACAACTTCCTTCTCTATTACCAAGTATCAAAAAGGAATGTGATACTTTCCACCAGAAAATACTGTAATGAATGACCACAGGAAAGAAGCTTCATAGCTGTGGGCCAATCTCTCTTAACAGAACTCTTCTGGTTAAATATCACACGACACCACAAATGCAAGGCAAGAAAGTCGTGCCCTGCACATGCAGAAGGAACTGGGAGCTGACACAAGAGCAGTCTTGAACAATCAGAACACTGAACAATTGTTCTGAAGAATCCTTGTTGGTGGTGATATGTTGTAACGGTCCACAGCAATTACCAAAGCTTGGGATATTTTTTTTTAGTGCTGGGTACTGAATTATGGCTGCTCAGGTTGGCTAAACTAAAAACAAACCTGTTCAGACAGCAGCTACATGAAGATGGCATCCCTGTGGCATCCCTGATTACAACAACCACCTTGTGTCATTTATGGTAAGGTTATCACGTTACTATCATGTCCACTGTGATAGATTCTAGTTGGCTCTCCTTCCTCTAACCCAGAGGTACCTAACTTGTGTCCCTCCAGATGCTGTTGGAATAGTCAACTGGCAGGGACTCTGAGAGTTGTGACTTAACAACTGGATAGCCACAGGTTAGCCATCCCTGCTCTAACATATCAGAGACAAACAATGCAGAAGAAAAACAGATTTTGCTTATACTATTAAGATTGCAATTATTAACACATTTAAATTTAAAAATTTAAATCCCATTGAAACCACACACAGAAGAATATAAAACTTACTTTGATGGATACAAGTCCTTCTTGTCTGCTGATCCAAGGCTCTGGAAGACATAAAAGGATTCAGTTAAGTCCTACTTTCTCCCCAGGTTCATGGAACACACAAAGCAAAGCATTACACAGTATTGTTGGGGCTGGTAGCTGTTAAGCTTTTATCATTGGTTCTTTGATTCACTTGTGTCACAAATAAATGAGTGCTACTTCATGGAAGTATAATGAGACATTAGGGTGCTCTCATATGAGGAATTTTTCAAGTGCCTATGGTTGAATCAGCATATCTGACATATGCAAAGCATGAGGAGAATGTGCCAATACCTGTGGCCTTATAACTGCAAGTCCGAGTTGTTGACTAGAGACTAGCAGGATCAGCATGAGATAAAAAAAATGGTAAGCATGCAAGGGGAAGGGGTGTAGCTGAGGGGAAGAGCATATATTTGCATGCAAGGAGCTTCATTACCTGGTATTATCAGTGTAAAGAGATTTTAAGAAACTGTTGCTAGGAAAATAGTTGTCTGAAACCCTCTACTAGTCAGCAGAACCATTACTAGTCAACAGACATACACTACACCAGACAGAACCAATGATCGTATTCAGTATAAGGCTTGAATAATTTCATGATTTATGCATTTGATTCAGTACTACTTATCACCTCTTCTTTGAGCTTCTTCCACTGGATTTAGTGCTACAGTGTGAATCTAGCCATAAGGAAAGCTCCCTTCTTCACAAGTCACAAGTCTTAGTTATTCCTAACTATTCCTAGACCTACTACAAGTCCAGTCTTGTTTTGGTGCTACCAGCAAAGTCAAGCCTCCTATTTCAGTTAGGAAATTCAGCTTGCATAATTGCCAGTACCTCAACTGCACCTATCCTATAGGAAATGGGGTACCAAAATCCATGCCAAGCAAGCCACCTTGTTCACTCCAAATGTTTCTTAATGCACTGAAAGGGAAGGCTGAGTGGAGAGACAGGAGGAAATCTTGAAAATGCTACAACCATAAAAGCAAACATGGCTGCCAAGCGCAAACTATACTGAATCACTAGCTAAATTAATGCACGTTCTTCAAGCATTAAAAACTGTCAGAGACCTCAGACATGAGCAACCCAGTATGCCTGCAAGGTTGGGAGAAATTCCCATGAGGTAATCTACCCAAAGTGAAACTCATCCATCATATTTTTCCAGGCTGACATCACAATGCCCAAGAAACCTAAGTCTTTGATAGAACCTTCAACTGCCAATCAAAGAATATATATATTTCTAAATGCAAACCCCAATTGGGAGTCCAAAAAGAGAACATGACAGGTTGAATTCCTTGGAGGCCTGGCAATTTGCATACACATTAACCATTCATTTGCAAAGAAGTAACAGTTCACTGTGGACTCAGCAAGCTGTTACTCCCAGTTTGAGTTATGAGGATGTACTAGGTGTAGACACACATCTGTTCACTTCCTTTTTGTGCACAACAAGCAGAGATAGCAAAATCACAGCAATTTAAGTTTGAAAGAATGTGCCTGGGTACCTGTGATATATAAAAGGTTTATATTCTTTATCTTTGACAACCTGTGTCAGTCACAAGAGACAGCTGATTTGTGGTGCACAGAGTCATACATCTTTAACCTCTACCTACAAATGAAACCGGGGGGACGCGGGTGGCACTGTGGTCTAAACCACTGAGCCTAGGGCTTGCTGATCGGAAGGTCGGTGGTTCGAATCCCAGCGACGGGGTGAGCTCCTGTTGTTCGGTCCCAGCTCCTGCCCACCTAGCAGTTCGAAAGCAAGTCAAGTGCAAGTAGATAAATAGGTAAACAGCATTTCCGTGCGCTGCTCTGATTCACCAGAAGTGGCTTAGTCATGCTGGCCACATGACCCGGAAGCTGTCTGCGGACAAACACTGGCTCCCTCAGCCACTAAAGCGAGATGAGCGCCGCAACCCCAGAGTCGTCCGCGACTGGACTTAACAGTCAGGGGTCCCTTTACCTTTACAAATGAAACCAGGGAGCAACTGCTCCCAATGAAGTTTTATTATGCTTATTAGGTGAGGAGAGGTCATGATGCCACTGGAGGCTAAGTCACTAGGGTGAATGGGACACGCAGTCTCAAACTGCCTGCAACCACACTGCATCTGCCTACCTTCTGACTTACAACTAGTCAATGGAATGATACAGGTTATCAGTTTCCTCCTCTGTAGTCTCTTCGTTGTCTTTGTAGAACTCACCAGAGAGGATGATGATGGTGATGATGATGATGATATATTTATACCCTGCCCATCTTGGCTGAGTTTCCCCAGCCACTCTGGGCGGCTCCCAATTGAGTGTTAAAAACAATACAGCATTAAATATTAAAAACTTCCCTAAACAGGGCTGCCTTCAGATGTCTTTTAAAAATAGGATAGCTGCTTATTTCCTTGACATCTGATGGGAGGGCATTCCACAGGGTGGGTGCCACTACTGAGAAGCCCCTCTGTCTGGTTCCCTGTAACCTCACTACTCGCAATGAGGGAACCGCCAGAAGGCCATCGACACTGGAGCTCAGTGTCCGGGCTGAACGATGGGGATGGAGACAAAACTAGAATGAGTTGGTTCCACCTGTCATTGGTTCCAGCTCCATGCACTTTTGGTCTCTTTGCTTTCCACCCCACCAGACACCACTATTTGATGCATCAATTCTCTTCTGCTGAACACTATCTACTCTGCTTGTGAGAAAGAAGTTTGGGAGGAAATGTTTCCCCAGAAATAAGCATACCAGAAATAAACATGCAGCTGTACAAAGGCCATGCCCCTGTTGCCCTGAGAAAGGTGGCTTACTGTTATTTGACCTGAAGATTTACGGGAAAGAATGGGGAAAAGTCAGAAATAGGAAAGCAAATCTATGCCTGGCAAGCTCACTTCCAGAAGCTTATTGAATATTCTCACCAACACATACTTTACAGGGTGGGAGGAGTAAAAGAGGAAATATAAAACAGATAGACCAAACCTTAGTTCAGGAAGCCCAAATGTTCCAAAAGACCTAAAGGACCTTCTTGTGCATTCAACCTGTAGTTCTATTCTCTCCTTGTTTTATGTGCCCATGTGCCTTCTTTTAATCCTTCTTTGCCTTGCAGGAGAAAGATGAGGCTGAGAGTTACTTGCAAGCAGCATGTTTGCACTCCAGAGCTGCTGTTGTACTTTTACATTGTGGTTGCCAGGCAATGGCTACAAGCTGACTCCAAAGCAGTAGGCAGCAACCAGGCAGAATACTAATCAATGGAGCAATAAACCTGCCCTCCCCAAGGCTCACAAAAATGAGACCTGCCCCCTAAAACAGCAGCTTAAGCAACTAAAGCTTTAAGATTACCTATGTGCAAAGTAAATTGAAAAGCAAAACCTCAGGCTTCTATTCTGGAGGAATAGTAAGCTTGTGGGCAGGCCGGTGGGGGGTTTTGGGTTTTCAAAAATCATCATTTGTGTAGCATTGAGTTTTCCTGTAAGTGAACAGCTTCTTACAACAATTGCAAATGAGGCTAACATTACACTAATACCCACTCACCTCCTTATTTGTGCACTATGCAATTGGTGTGGGGGAGGAGTTTACTGGTGACAAAATCTGCCAACTTGCTCACTAAACTGGACCTTCAAAAGTACTTGGGAGATACAGGCAACAGGTGCAGTACAATCAACAGCAAGCAACAAGTTTTGGAGAGGGGCAGTCTGAGGAGGTGGTAGAGGTTGATGGATCAGCATCCCACAAAGTAAACTCAAAGCAAATTCCACAGGGTGCAGCCAGTACTTGTTCCATCACTTTTCAGTCGCTCTGAAATTTTTATTTTCTTACAAAAGAGGTTTCTGCTTTTCTGCCTTATCCACAGGCCACTTTAGAATTTTGGTAGGTGCAGGCTTGAGTGTACAGCTGCAGCCTCCCTGGCTGTCCACACTTCGATCCCTGCTTGTCCACATCCCCTCAGTCACCTCAACAGTAGGGTAAGCACAACAAAAATATTGTCTTCTACCTATATGGATTTCAATGAATTGTTTTCGCACAATAGAGAATTATCTAATGTAATTTGTTTTGTTATTAATAGACAAGAGAATCATTGAGTGGGGCAGCAGACACAGAGAATAATTTTTTGACATAGAAGTGGACATGTAAAATGGCAATTATTAATCAATGCTCCAACCCTCCATGTAACACTTTTTCAACATAAAATATAATTTTTGATGGATGTGGAAAACTGATTTGAATGGTTATAGTAAAATATGCAGAAGAGTATGATATGTAAATGAACCATGGAAGGAGAAGTTTGTCAAGTTTGTAAAATGTTAATTTTGAAATATAAAAAAAATAAAAAATTATTACAAAATATTCAAAAAAATGCACTGCAAGATAACACCAGGTTATATTATATAGCTACTTCTCAATCTGCTAGGTGTTGTTTTCTTGATCTTCCATCCCAGGCATCTCAGGTTCACTTTTTCCCACTCAAAAAGTCCAGAAGTAGCTCTTGAATTATTATTCTACTATTATTATAATAATTAATAATATATCCAAGATGGTCCTTTTCCAGTCCAATGTGATAAATTTCTCTCCGGTGATTCCAGCAGATCTTAATACTAGTCCTCCTTTCTCTGCTTTTTCCATTTTTTCCCCAACATCAGTTGTTAGAGGTTTAGAGGCTTCTTGTAGATTTGGAGCTGGAAGGGAAATGGCCATCTCCACCATCTGCAATCGTCTCCCAACTCCTCTGGTTGTAAATCCATTTATCTCTCCTGGCATGACAACAGCTTCCTTTGTCTGTCTTGGTCTTCTGGACAGCTGCAAAGACACACAGCCTGATCCATTATCAGCAGGTGTCTCCCACTCAGAGGTGTGAGAGGTGTCAGTTCCTCTTTGACACTGAGAGGTGTCAGTTCCTCTCTCCGACAGGTCTTGTGTATTCTCCAATCTGAAATTTCTCTGATGCAATTTCTCTTGAAATTCTCCACACAGAGCTAAAATTCCCAGACTGGTTTAAGAGCCAATCCTTATTCCCAGCGAACTCTGGGAACAGTAGTTCTTGCCTACCGAGCTCTGGGAAGGTCTCGTAAGATCTGATGGGGCTGTCCAAAATCTTGCAAAGACCTCCAGAGCCTTCACAAGACCTTCCCAGGTCCCATTAAGCAGATTGCTTAAATCCCCTTTCTGTGCCAAGTTCTCCCATTGTGGAGAAAGCTTTTAAGCTCTCTGCGCTGTTGTGTGGGCTCTAGGAGGTCTCATGGGAACCTTTCAGAGCCCACTAATCAAGGCAGAGAGCTTAAATCTCTCCACCATGCATAGGTGGCAAGGCCTGCTTGGCACATAGGCTCTGGGATGGTGCCATGGGAGTGGTTCCGGGTTTGTTCTGGCTATATGCAATTTTGGCTTCATGTGCAATCCCTGGAACCTAACTCCCACATAAGTTCAAAGGGGACTGCACTTCCATAAAGTTTTATGAATGTCACAAAGTAAGTTTCATTAGCAAAGGCATGTTTTCTCTTAATTGGAAATTCCCTGTCTTATTTTTAAAACAGAACTCACCATCTGACTCTTCAGCTACTGTGATGATGAGCAAGTTTCTATCCCTCACTAGTGCTGCTCTCAGAACAGGACCTTGTGGCCACGTCTAGGTTGAACTCAGCCAAATGAGCAAGAGGACCCCCAAACAAAGAGCTAGCTTTTCACATTTTGAAAGAAGCAAAATAATACTTCTTACCATCTAAAGAGGGGACCCTGTGAAACTATTCCACCCAGAGTTTAAAATTACCAAACAACACAACTGTACCTATTGGCTGAAGTCGAAAACCTACATATTTGCAGGCAGGTGTACCTAAATACTTACATAGAAACATTTCTGTTTCCTCAGCTGTGATTTAACTAAATATCTGTTCTCATTCAGTATGGTGCAGTGACAAATTAACAATATAAAAGTTCTACTATCCAAATGCAATTTGGAACAGGAAGGCAGAAAGTAAAAAAGTCAAACTTCCAGACTGGGCTCTAGTGGCCATGTATGAGAAATACAAAAACACCCTGCATAGATAAAAATTACTCACACATATATAGAGTTACTTTCAAGGCAGATAATTTTCAGCAGGGAAAAAACTAATACTATTGTACCAGGGAAACACAAAAAACCTGTATTGGAAGATTTCTCTGCAAGCATTCGGGTAACACATAGGAGTAGGAGAAAGTTCCTTCATGAGGTTAACATGTTGTAGCCATCAAGATAGTCGTTTCCCCAAGAAAACATAATTTAGGAAGCAACATAAGGTTTATCTAGACATGCATAAAAAGAACTCATTATAGCCCTCCTAGGAAAGTGTCACCTCAAAATGTACATAAGGAAACCACATAAACCACTGTGTGTCTGAATGCCCCTCATTTCAATCCCAGGCTCTGCATATAAAACATAACAATGCCAGGGAGAAAGATTATAATCTACTAGTTTCATTGACATGCTAGTTTTCATTATGAAGTAGGTAAATTAGGGGAATGGGCATTCAAACAATATCTGTGCTGGCATTCTGATTCTAAGCTCATAAATGAGCTCTAAGATTCTGATATTTTTTAACTTTGGAACTACTGAGAATTTACAGAGCATCTGAGGAGCTATCTGGGGATTAGGTACTTTGATTTATTTCTCAACTTCCCCCTTCTGAGCATTCAAGCTCCGCCTCTGGGTTCCTTGTGGCGTCTTATGACTCACTACCAAGGTTCTGCATGTTACTTTTTGATTACTCACCTCATTGATGAATCAGAGTGTAGGAACCACATATTAAATCACTTAACAAAATAATGGAGAAGGGAGTCGTTTTTATTATGCTGTGGGTATTTTCACAAAAGTATATTTCTGGATGATACATTTGCCTGTCTCCATAAAGTGATTTTGCCTACTTGGGAAGAGGACAGAAAGTTTTCCCAATAGCAATATATTGACTTCATGTGTGGCACATAGGGAGATAAAGTGTCAGTTGCTCGTAGAGGCAATAGGTGCAAAACACTTGTATTTAAGAATGGATAATTCTGTCAGTTTTGGTTTCTCTCAATTTATCATTTTTCCAGTCTTCAGTTTGAAACACTCCCACTTCAGTTTGAGATTTGTTTTTAAGTCCTCACAAAAATTCATGAGCATTTTAGGGAACATTTCTTCTTTTACAAACATGAAAAGGTCAGCAGTGGGAAAAGATATTCACTCACTATTTGTTGCTGAGCAGACACCACCCCCATCATCCAGCCCGGACACTGAGGTCCAGCGCTGAGGGCCTTCGGGCAGTTCCATCGCTGCAAGAAGGGAGGTTACAGGGAACCAGGCAGAGGGCCTTCTCGGTAGTGGTGCCTGCCCTGTGGAACGCCCTCCCAGCAGATGTCAAGGAATTAAACAACTGTTTTACTTTTAAAAGACAACTGAAGGCGGCCCTGTTCAGGGAAGTTTTTAACGTCTGATGCTGTATTGTTTTTAATATTCGGTTGGAAGCCGCCCAGAGTGGCTGGGGAAACCCAGCCAGATGGGCGTGGTATAAATAAATTAGTAGTAGTAGTAGTAGTAGTAGTAGTAGTATTAATACAGTGGTACCTCGGTTTAAGAACAATTCGGTTCACAAATTCCACAAAACCGGAAATAGTGTCCCGGTTTGAGAACTTTACCTTGGTCTAAGACGGAATCCGAATGGGGGAAGGGCACTGGCAGTGAGAGGCCTCATTAGGGAAAGTGCACCTTGGTTTAAGAACGGTTTCGGTTTAAGAACAGACTTCTGGAACAGATTAAGTTTGTAAACCAAGGTACCACTGTATTATGTCCTCAAAAATAGTGGGACACAGAAACCAGCCTTCACGTTGATAAAGCACTTTTCTGCATTAGTGCTGTTAAACTCAAGTTCTGATGATTTTCTGCCACCCTGTGCATTCTAAATGTGACCATAAGAAACTAAGCATGCACACAGCAATAATAAATGCATAGTTGTGTTGTAGCGAATTACAAAATGTTATATACCTCATGCATGAATTATAACATGCTCCAGCAAAATTCCTGGGGCCCCACAGAGAGAAAATTTCTGGATTCAACCCTAGTTTCAACACAGAAGACATTATGCAAATGAATGGTAGGACATACTTGGGATACCAGTATGCGTGCTAGCAATGCTGCCAACACACAAAAGCTCCATTTAAAACAAAATTAAGTGAATGCTGCTGATACCCTTAGAATGGAAGGTTTTTCTCCAAGGTGGTCTTCTATGAAACAACATTGCACAGTCCTAGTGCTAACTTGGAGTGGGCCATGACTCAGAAGGGAGTCTGCAAAAAATGACCTGGTTTTGGTTTCATAATTATCTCAATTTCCACATTAAATTCACTCCATTAACAAGTCTTGTTACAATTTCTTTAGCTGCTTGAAATACAGGGTTGGCAGCATGAAAAATTAATCTTTGGAAAGAGGGTTTTTTGCCACTTTTAGTACAGCCAGAAATAAAGATTATGTAATATGAATTCAGCTGACTCTGCTGTCAAAGGCGCGTGAGGAAAATCACTATATTGGCCTCGTAGAAAATCTGAAGGGGAGAAAAACGAGTTTGTTTTGGTCAGTAAAGTGAGTAGATGTGACTCAGCCTCAGAGGGAGCAGAAACACTGAGTAAGAAGGCACTATTTATACCAAAGGCCCTTTATGGATCTTAACCACTAAATTATACAAAAAAATCTGGTCATGACTCCACAGGAAAGAATGAAACTTAAGGACTATTTTTCTCACACTTGCCACACACACGCACACACATGCCTAATAAAGTAAGCCCTTTCAGGCTGAAATATTACTATGCTTTTAAAAACAGGCCCTGAAATCCAGCTCAATATTTTAGAATCTGAGGGCTTTTTAGGAATGGTTCTATGACTTACCAAGCATGTAGCTTTAGTTCTTTTTTCAAAGCTATCATCAGAGCAAAAGGGACAAACTAAACATTAGAAATACCCTTTGCTACCCCCCAAAAAAAATCTTCACAGAAAAAGCAATGGGGAGATGCAAAACAGCAGATGAGATATGCTAAATTCTCTTCCTATGTTCCACTTCTCCATCCCAAAACACCTCTGCAGCTGCTTTCATCGCTACTACGTACAGTGGTACCTCGGGTTAAGTACTTAATTTGTTCCGGAGGTCCGTTCTTAACCTGAAACTCTTCTTAACCTGAAGACCACTTTAGCTAATGGGACCTCCTGCTGCCGCCGTGCCGCCAGAGCACAATTTCTGTTCTCATCCTGAAGCAAAGGTCTTAACCTGAAGCACTATTTCTGGGTTAGCAGAGTCTGTAACCTGAAGCATATGTAACCTGAAGTGTATGTAACCTGAGGTATCACTGTACATGCCTGTAAGGGCAGATTTGAAACCTCATAGAGGGAACAGCTTGGAGGGGGGTTGAAGCAATAAACAGGGTAGGATTTAAGCATCAAAACAGATTTGAAATCCATAAAGGACAGAGGTTTGGGATAAGATTTGGTGGGGAGAAGCAATGGGTGGAAGGCTTTCATCTCATCCACCATAAAATTTGGTCCACATATCTAAAATATATGCTTCACTAGGATCAAAACAGATGACATTTGCGTGCACAGGCTCAGGAAGCACGCAGCATGTATGGGGGCAACCAAGGGTAGAAATAAGATAAAGGACATTGGTATTGGGTTGAAATAGGGCACAACTTTTTATTAATAACAGATGTAAGTGGGTCTTGGCGAAGGCATTGGATATGTATCTAGTATCAAGTAGTCTACCTGTTGGTTGATCAGTAGGGTGGATCAACCCTGGGTTGAGGATTGCCCCTTGACATACATCAAATGTGATAATCCGATCAGAGCCGCCTCTTGGAAAGATGCTATGGCCCATTAGAACAGGCAGATTTAGGGAAGCGTAACCTGTTTGGCCGCACTGGGTGCCGAGCCAAGAGGGTGCCACAGGAAGCACCACAACAGACTTAGAACAGAAGGTGAGAGACAGGCGGGCGCTCAATTTTGGCATCACACAGGGTGCCACTGAGATATGAAATCCCAAAGTCTGTCACTGCCATTGGCCCCCATGTGGACTTCCAGACAGAGACACCCAGGCCCATGCAGAGCTTGTCTGAGGCCCGGGGCGGGAGTCTTGTTCGAATAAAGTTATAAACTCAAACAAAAAAGCAGCTGATGTCTGGCAGGGTCCCCCATCCAGCTTAGCCCTTCGAGGCCCAGGGCATGTGTACCCAGCTCCACCTCCCTGCACAGGCTTGGATACACCTTTTCCTGAACCCCTTTAACAGGGTACCCAAATGGCTAAGGATCCAACCTAATGTCTTAACCATTATGCCCAAAGTTACTTGCTATGAGGTAAGCAAAAAACCTGGAGAATGGCTAATCTGAGTGCAGGAAAAACTACTCCCTTGCCCCAGGTGTGGAAACTGAGTATTCCATAGCAATGTCTTCACACTGACCTGACCGCTCACCTTCGGGCAGGACACATATAAACAGGGCAAGATGGTGGGGGATCTAACAACATTCTGCACAGGAGGAGCAGAGTGTGTATAAGGAATCTGCCTTCTGATTGGGTTGTTTGAATGAGCTTTTTCGCTGAAACCCCACAGCTGCCAAGGAAGGTTGTGGCATTTCCCAAGAGCCATGTGGGAAGAAAATTATCCAGAGACCAGGCCACAGCCATGATGGGCAGATGAAGAACAACTGATGAAGGCCAAAGCTGAAACATTTTGCTATACAAATTTCTTTTTTATTATTTACTGTAATAGACAGACAGACAGACAGACAGACAGAATTTCCACTGATAAACTTCAACCATTTGAAGTACACCAGGCTTCAGCTTCTTCAAATTCAGCACAGACATAGCAGAGGCTCAGTTCTCAGAACTCTCCAACATTGCCTCTCGCAAAATAAACACCAGGCATTTGTTATACAGTGGGAAATCAAGTGCTCTGGGTTCTGTGAGAACTTTAGAATTTGCTTTGGGGGCAACTTCAAAATGTAGTGGATTTATTTATTTGCAGCATTTAGCTGCCATCCAATAGCAAGATCCCCAGAGCTGGTTATGAATTGATAAAATATAATAATAAACCTCATAAAATAATAAAACAGCAGTTTTAAATAAGTTTTAAAAGATTTAAGAGAGATTAAAGTATCTTAACAGGCCTGGCATTTATTTTTATTTTTTAAAGATTTCTTCCTTGCACTAAAATGGCCCCAAAACAAAGGACAGGCAAAGCACATCAGGAGGAATATTCCACAACCAGAATCCATGGTAAAAAGACAAGTCCATGTAGGAGAGAAGGTGATCCTTCATGTAACCCGGCTACCGGATAATGAGCTTGTACACTAGGAAGGCCAGTAAGCACATTAACTTGGATAATAAGCTATGGACCAGAACGTCCCTTGTTCAAATATCATCTTAACAATGAACTGGATCCTCTTATGCAAGCCAGCCTCAGACTCCATGGTGATATAATACTAATGAAGAGAATGACTTGCCTTATGGCTGTTGTATTGGTTACTGACACAGATACATGAAGTTCTTTGAGAATCTGGAAAGCACTACAGAAATACCAGAGATGAAAACGACAGCTTTAATAGTTCACATTCTAAAGAAAGTCATAAGCTTTGGCCTGTAGCTTCAGACTGAACAACAGTTCCCTCCTAAGAAGAAAAAACTTCTTCACATTAAGACTTGGAATGCTGGGAAGGTGGGTCATCCTGACAGAAGCAGGGTCCCCTTGGTAATTGTATTACTTTAAAATTGTGCCTCATTTCTAATCCGAATGGGACTAGCTTCAGCAGTTTATAATCCGCAGCCATTTATTTTCCTATAAAGTGCTGTACTGGCACATAACCAAATCACCAATATACCTGTATACACTACATAGCTTTTAAAACAGGAATGGGCATATTCTGTGACTATGAAAAGTAAGTTCAGCATTTACAGCAAGTTATGAAACTCTGCATAATGTTTATTTATTTTATTAAATTTGTGTACAGCCCTTCATCCAAAGATCTCAGAGCAGTTCACAGCATAAAAAGACAAGATAAAAACACAAAATACATAATAAAACAAGAACAAAACAAAGCAATACCTCCCACCCCTACCCCACACACACATTGCAGCATTTAGAGTTTCATAGCTTCTAGAATATTTTGGGAAATAAGACAGAAGAAGAGAAATTGGTCATGGGACAAGAAAATCAACCTTGGGAAAGGGATAGGGAGTTGCTTTCCCTGCTTTCTGAGACTTTTATATTAGCAGACATTGTTGTCATAATCCCAGAATACAGCAGTGACCAGGATACCAAGTGAAAGGCTACAGTTTCACCAGGAAATGCTACAGTGACACCAGCTAAGGAGCCAGACAAGGTTCCTGATGGTATTGATGATAGGCTAGCTATAGCTGGGGTCCTCGTTGGTGCCATCTTTTAATTCTGAAGAACTGAGTGCCTCCCAAACTGCCTTGCCAATCTAACAGTGCAAGACAAGAAGCACCCAAGGTAAGAGGCCATGGAGGACAGAAGTGCCCAAAGCACTGTCCCTTTTAAGAAACTTTAGTGCTTCCAAAGGAAATGGAGGCAAGGAGTGGCAGATTGGAGGTAGGGTGTGAAAAGGCCCCAGTTCACTTCCAACTTTTGTCAGAGCAAGCTTCTCACTAGGAGCCTAAGAACACAGAATCACAGAGTTGGAAGTGACTATGAGAGTCATCTAATCTAACCCCCTGCAATGCAGGAACATAAGAGGCAGCTGCTGGATCAGGCTAACAGCCCAGTTCTCGGAGTGACCAACTAGATGCCAATGGAAACCCCACAAACAGTATCTAAGTTCCATAGCTCTCCTGTGATTTCTATCAACTGGTATTCAGAAACAAACTGCCTTTGACAGTGGATGAAAAACACATCTGGCAGGGTTAGTAGTCACTGATAGCTTTATCCTCCTCCATTCATTTGCCAAATCCTCTTTTAAAGCCATGGAAGTTGGTGGCCATCACAGTCTTGCATGGGAGTAAATTCCATAGTTTAAGTATGTTTAACTATTGGTGCTACAGCAACTGACCCACCTTGCTCCATGGGACTATCAATAGGTCTAGAACAGGATAATGGTATTTACATTTTCACACTGTGATTCTTATCAAGGAAAGACAGAAACTAAAGATCTTCAGTCACAATTTGCTTAGAGCAGGAATGGGGAACCTATGGCCCTCCAGGTGCTGTTTAACTCCAGTTCTTATCAATCCCAGCCAGAATTGCCAATGATCAGGGATGATGGGAGCTCTACTCCAAACAGTTGGTGGGCCACCAGGGATTTAGTGAACAATGGCTCAGAAAACCAAATTCTCAAACTGGTTTTGAGTTGTAAACGGCTTAGTGTTCTTATTGTAAGAACAGTGAGTGTGAAGCCCTGGTGGATCAGACAAAATATCCATTTCGTCCAATATACCACTAGATGCTGGTCCCTTGGGGATAGTAGGCCACCGTACCATCAACTTCCACCTTCCTGCCTTCTTACTCACAATGAGTGCAGATCGACCCTGGCTGTCAGCTTTTTCCATCTCCTTACGGGAAAGGGGACAAAACGAGAATTAGTTGGCTCTGCCTATTGTTGACTCAACTGTTTGCACTCTCTGCCTTATGACTTACCAGTCCCAATGAACAGCAGCCACCATTACAACATCCTCTTTCACAGTGTATTCAACAGGAAGTCCACAAGCAGAGTTTTAAACCAACAGATCTCCCTCACTGCTGTTCCCCCCACCCCATCTCCAGATATTGGTATTCATTGGCATGCTGCCTCTGAAAATGGAGGTTCCATTTAATTAGTAGGCAATAGATCTAGCCTGCATGCATTGTGCCTAATGCCCTTTCAAAGTCATCCAAACCAGGGACCATTAGCTGTCATTTCTTGAGAGAACAGATTGACAAAGTTATCTATCTAGTATGTGAAGAAGTACCATCTTCTGTCTGTCTAGAATCTATTGTTGATCTACAGTGGTACCTCGGGTTACGAACTTAATTCGTTCTGGAGGTCTGTTCTTAACCTGAAACTGTTCTTGACCTGAAGCACCACTTTAGCTAATGGGGCCTCCCGCTGACCGAGCCCGATTTCTGTTCTCATCCTGAAGCAACGTTCTTAACCAGAATTACTATTTCTGGGTTAGCGGAGTCTGTAACCTGAAGCGTCTGTAACCTGAGGTACCACTGTATTGTTAATAAACTTCACTGAGAAACAAAAACAAAAATCCCTTTTATTTGCTTTCTTCATGCTGTGTCACATTTTATAAGTGTTAATAGTGTCCCTGATCAATCTTTCCTTGCATGGAAGGTGCTCCAAGCCCTTGATCACTCTGGTTCCCTTTTTTGCACCTTTTACAGATCCACAATCTTCATTTTCAAATGTGGCACAGAAGAATGTATTGCATTAACAGCACAATCATATGCATGTCTATTCAGAAGTAAGTCCCACTGAGATCAATGGGGATTACTCCTAGGTAAGTGTGTACTGGATTGCGATCTAAAGTATTTGGCATTGTTCTATATGTGTGTCCCTGTGCAATCTGCCCCCAAATCACAAAAGTAGACTATGGCACAGCAGGGTGCTAAACCAGACCTCCTAAAACCCAGTGACATGAAGCAAGTATGAAATACTGAGTTGTACTGTGCTAGATGAGGTATTGGATGGAATTTCAGCCTCACAGATATCAAATTGCTCTTCCAGGCTTGTAAGAGCTTATCTAAAACCTTTTGGCTATAATCCTATGCACACATCCTTACAAGTTAAGCATCACTAAACCCAGTGAAACTTACTTCTGAGTAAACATGCATCAGATTGTTCTGTTAAGTTGTTTATGACCCCAAATCCTATTCACTGTCCTTTTTTTAAAAAAGGCAGAAGTAGACATTTAGCATCAACCAATGGCGCCAAGAGCAAATGATTTGCTATTTATACAGGCTCCAATCTCTATTAAATATTTAGGCACCAAACTGTAAAAAGGAAGCACAAGACATACTAGTGAATAATTTGAGTGCATTATAAAAAGCCTGGAGGGGGAAAGGGATTTTTTTTTGGGACACGTTCCCAATCTTATTAATTGAGAAGACAGCCTTGAAAAAAAAATCTCTTTTTCCCTGAATCATTATCCACTCTTCGGAATCTATCATATGAAAACAGTTATATAAAAGAATAAATTATATTTGTAATGGCAAGAACCCCAGAATAAAACTAGAAACTGTGATGTTCCCATATAAAGATAGGAGACAGCTATCTGTTCCAAATTTTAAAAGTTTACTACTGTGCCAAATCAAATTCACTACATACCAATATTGCCATATAAAAGGGGCTCCACCCAAGCAATCTTGGAAACAACTAATAATCCCTCCCCCCCAAAAAAACCCAATCCTATCCGCTTAATGTATGCAACAGCTAGTCAACTTAAGAATGCAGGAACAGTTCTAATAACTCATTAAACACAAGGCAACAACAACAACATGGAGATTGCTAGAGGAATGTTAAAGTGTTACTATCATTTATTTATTTTAGAAAAACAGATTTCCCAACGCAGGGATTCTGTTTTATGAAAAGATAAAGGATTTCCAGAATTCTGGAAATACTTTTCTTATTTGTATAATCAGCTTATCACCTCTTCAGCGGAGACCGTGCATTCTAATTTGTTACACACTAGCTGCTTCTGTGTGTTTAACTTTCAGGTTTTCAAAAGTCTGATAGATCTCAGGAAATATAGAAAGTAATTGCATATAAACAAAACTGATCCAGGGAAATGAATGTTCATCGAAAGTCTGGGAAGAAATATCTAATTAACCTTCTAGCGGAACTCTGATTACCAACACTATACTGTACTGAAGTACCTAGATTATATAATTTGTAATGCTCATCAATAGGAAGTCAAGCAATCTACCCACACATTTTAAAACTTGTCTTGCTCTTAACTTATTTAAGAATAGCATGCAATATGGGGGAAATTACAGTATTCTACTGATACATTATAACCTATGGAAAATGTGGCTCACTCTTTCTATTCCAAATCAGGGCTCATGAGACAGTGTGCTAGGGAAATGCATTTACAGTAGAGGAAAACAGACACCAAGATTGCATTGAGGGGAATACTAGGAAGATTACTCCCCATTATATTTTTATACATAATGTGTGGGTTCCCATAAGTCATTCCCATGTTTTAAGGGGGGGTAGGTAATGAAGGAAGAATTCATACATATATGTATTTCCCATACAGCCATAGGTATCCATAGCTTCCAGAGTGGCTTCGCAGACCTCTTGACTTTCTTGGGATTAGACATGTGAACAAGCTCTATCCTAAATTACACTTAGAAGCATTCCCATACTGAGATGCTCCTCTGGCTTCAATGGGAAGCATGGGCAGCAACCCTGCCAGATATTTATTTATTGAACTGAATTCTTTGATTGTTTATGGACTTTATTTCTTTATTATAAATTTCATTTATATCCTCCCTTTTTCAGCAGAACTTCAAGCAGCAGTGACCAAACAAGCTTAAACTCAGCACGGTCCTAGCATCAGAAAGAAGGATAAGGTTGCATTGGGTAACTGATTTTGAGTGTCATCTAAAGGGTTAACAAATTGCATCCAGCTTATTCTCACTGTATACTTACTCTGGAGGGGATTTATGTCTCAGAAGCCAAAGTAACTTAGGCACCTTGACTTGGGATGAGGCACACTATGTACTGTTTTGCCTCAGGCAACAAAATGTCTTAGGCCAACCTTGTTGGTTCTAATTTTATTCTATCCCAAGCAGCCTATAATACTTTTAAATATGTTTTAAAATGTTTTAAACCATAAATTTAAATTATAAATTATTATAGAGGGAAAGTGACTGAACAAAGGCCTTCTCAGTAGTGGCACCCCACCCTGTGAAAAGCCCTTCCATCAGATGTCAAGGACATAAACAACTGCTTGACTCTTAGAAGACATCTGAAGGCAGCCCTGTATCAGGAATTTCTTAATGTTTGATGTTTTACTGGGTTTTTATATTTTGTTGGAAGCCAACCAGAGTGGCTAGGGCAATCCAGTCAGATGGGCAGGGTATTATTATTATTATTATTACTCTTTCATTGGCCAATGACTTAGCAAAAATGAGCAAGTATGTATAACAAGATTAATAACAAGATGATAACAAGTTTTAAAAACAAAGTTTACCAAGTCGATTGCAACTTATGCTTATTTTACTTATGGCAATCACAACCTTACGCAGATCACAAATAAATAAATTAATAGGGGCGGAAGAACCTTTCTTGCCAGGCTCTGGAGGCTCTTCTGAGATCTCACGGGGCTGTCTGAGAGCTTGCAAGATACTGTGGGAGCATCCTGTGGCCTTGTGTGACCAATCCCAGGTGCAAGGCTTAAAAGGCTACTTCCACAAAGGGTTTTCCTTCCCAAAAACAGCTTTTTGAGTCCTGTGCCTTGCTTGCAGGGTTCTGAATTGGTCATGAAAGGCCTCCAGGAAGTTCCAGCGAGATCTCAGGCAAATCTTGTGAGATCTTGGACTGCTGGGGTAGATCCGGGGGGGGGGGGGGGGCGTTGTTCTGACTTTGCATGATTCTGTGCACAAACCCCTGGAACGTAACCCAAGCATAAGTTGAGACCTGTTATTACCATAACAGGTTTGGCACAGATGTAGTTTTTAGTGATGTATTATGTGTACTTGAATAGTGGACATAAATAATTATTTACTGATCTATATTTGCTGTATACATTATGTACCATTCTTTTTGTTTGATGTTTAAAATATTGATTTCTTAATTTTTGGTTCAAAAAAATAGGGGTCGTCTCATACATGGGGGCATCTTATACAAGGAAAAATACAGTACTCAGTATTTGATGTTTTTTAGCAACTAGATGTCAAGTGTGTTTTATCATATTAAAAATGCCTAGCTGTTTGTAATCTCAAAATCAATTTGAATGAAAATGCCATTCACTACACACACACACACACACACACACACACACAACATAAACACACTCACCATAACTGTTCATTCTATTAAGTTGTTATAACCCCATGCAGAATTCAAGTTCTCTGGAAGCCTTTAAAACTGTTACTGCAACAGATCAAAACACACCCAGCCTTTATTTTACTGGCATTAGTTACTGGCTGAATAAAGGATAAAAGAATTTGAATATGGAAGTTTCTGCCTACCAAACAGTTCTGCCTGAAATTCTAATATTGTGTGTTTCACCCAAATAAAATCTACTGAAAAGAATAAATATGAAAGCATTCTGCATTCTTTAGGGCTTGAAAAGTTTTTCTCAACTTCTTTGAGCCTGACACATTGATCAAGTACCTGAGACCCTAACACCAGGGAAATGCCAAGTTTCCACTGCCACAACACAGTCAATGAGATATTTGCTCTCTGGAGTGCTTCTGCTCACTGAACAAACAGTGGGAACAACAACCACAAATAGGCATGTGCAT
Organism: Podarcis pityusensis; assembly: GCF_964106645.2. NCBI lineage: Eukaryota > Metazoa > Chordata > Lepidosauria > Squamata > Lacertidae > Podarcis > Podarcis pityusensis. The sequence continues at coordinate 17,452,724 of NC_138039.1, forward strand.
GTTTACTACATATTGTACAAAGATCCTTGTCACATTAAGGTTTGACTGGGACACAGGGACATCCAATACAGTCCAGTGTGGAGACAGGTCTGAATTTCACCTTAAGAGACCTGTGAGCATAGCTGTTTCCTTGTAACTGATATTTGAGTAGCCTCTCCTATACATGCATGATGCCAAAGGTAGAACTGCAATGCACAGCCATCACAAAGAACAGTGCACACAGTCTCTTTCTCTCTGAAATGAGTAACTGTTATAAGTAACAGTGGACATCTACTGAATAGTGACTCTTTGGGGAGATTAGCAACTAAACCTAAGAAATGAATATTCTTGCTAGTTAGCATGAAAAGGGATGGACACTCTTTGTTGACGAGCAGGTAATGGCTTTTTCCACCTGCCGTGCTCCACCCTCTAGCCCTAAGAGCCTTCATAAGAGAGCTGTTTCCAGAGGAAGAACCGTGAGGAGGGAGAGACTCTGCCATTGGGGTGGAATGGGGGTGGATTCACCTGTGCTGCCCCACCTCCAGTCCAAGGAACCTTGAGAATGGAGTTGCTGCCACGGTCATTATGTGTATATGTATTTTAATGAGCTGAACAGAAGAAAATATTATGAGTCATGGGGGTGTGAAGAGTGCTTAACAGTGCTTAGTTTATTTTTTGACTGCTATTTTGGTAAAGTTGTTAATATTGTTTTATAGATTTGATTTGTTAATCATAGAATATGATTTTTGCGTTAATTTGGATGTTTAGCTTATTTTTAGTTGTTGCTTTGTTAACAGAGTTTAATAGATTGTAATTGTTTCAGTGATGATTTGTTAATTATTCTATATGATTTATACTGTATTTGTAATATTCTATTATGTTCTACCATGACTGCCTGGTATGATACCACTTTAAGTATACAGGGGCTTATGTCTCAAAGCCAAAATCTAGGGAGCTCCCTGATTTGAATATTTGCATGCTATCAGAATAAAAAAATCTGAATAACTGCAAGCTATGAGTTGTGTGTGTTGTATGTATGAATTTTGTTCTTATATTAGTTTGCATCTATAGAATTTTGTCCTGAGAACATAAGGCTCTTTCTATTTGCTGGCTTTATTTTCTGGCTTTCTAGTTTTGCTCCAGTGATTTAAGCTATTATGTTTAATATATCAAACTTGCTGTTTTATAACAAGATACTCCCACCTGCTTCTGTTCCTTCAACTCCTAAAGCTCGTCGTTATAGCTTTATTTATTTTGTGGTGGTTGTTTTCAAGTAGGCTTTGTTGGGGGATGGAATACTATTTTCCTTAGATTCAACAAGATGTTATTTATGCTTTTGTCCTTGGCTAATCACATATTGTTTCTTCCATAATTTTGCACCATTATTAGAATTATACTTTCTACCATGAATTGTATTTTATATCAGTTGTGCTTCTAAATATTCTAACACTGTAACTCTAGAATGCAAAATCAAACTTTGAGAGTTCTTTCCAAAAGGTGTTAGTTATGTTACATGGTGTAGTGAAATTGGGGGAAGTGAATTGGTTCCTCCTCTTTTGCTAGCTGATGTCAGAGGCATTGAAAGATTCAGATCGTAGGCCTCTGAAACAGATACAATGTAAGCCAACTTTCAACCGGAAAGCTGCCCTGTAAGCAAAGTTTGACAAAAAATGGAGAAAAGGGGCAGGAGGTGAGGGGCCTGCAGCAAAAAAACTTTGTGGTTCAGACCCCCACGAACCCTAACAATGCTACTTGCATTGAGGTAGATAACAGTCCTTCTACTTGAAGTTTGTTGGCATTCGTCTGTCTCGAGAAACAATGGAGTGCGCCTCCAGGGGTGAAGTCAAACTGCTCGGAGGTCCTAGGCTTCCCAGATGACAAGACCTCTGTCTCAGCCTCACTTATGTGGTCCAAAGGAATGCAGAGCAAAACATTTGGCACCAGCTTGGCTGCAGGAATTGCTGGAAGGAGGTATACAAGATGCCATCCAACCATCTTAGGGAGTTCACTCAGGTTACTAGCACTGATGATTAAAAGAAAAAGTAAGTGTGTGGCAGGCACTGAACATATGCCCACCAAGCAAGACCATACCCGCCCCCCTCTCTCCAGGGATACCATCATCTCTGCCTCCCCAGCTGAAGCTTGACCAACCAAAACTGTGGCTTAGACTAATTGAATATAATTGAATATTCTAGTGTTGGAAGGGACCACAAGTGTCATCTAGCCCAACCCCCTGCAATGCAGGAATATCCTGCCCAACATGAGACTTGAACACACGACCCTGAGATTAAGAGTCTCATGCTCTACTGACTGAGCCACAAATCACTCATACACAGCCGGGGAACAGGATGCATAAACCACCCTTAAAATAATACAAACTCAGTATGAACAGATAAGATTTCCCATCCCACCTGCATTGCCCAAATAGATAACTGAGGGCAAGACTTGGAAGGGTCTGCATCTTAAGTGGAAATTGAAACCAGGTTTCCAATACTACAAACTTCTTCATATCATAGAATCATAGAAACTTAAGAGTTGGAAAGGACCTAAGAGTCATCTAGACCAACCCCCTGCAATGCAGGAATCTCAGCTAAAGCATCAACGAGAGATGGCCATCCAATCTCTGCTTAAAAACTGCCAAGGAAGGAGAGTCCACCACCTCTTGCGGGAGTCTGTTCCACTGCTGAACAGCTCTTACTGTCAGAAAGTTTTTACAAATGTTTAGTCAGAATCTCCTTTCTTGTAACTTGAAGCCATTGCCTCGAGTCCTACCCTCCAGAGCAGGAGAAAACAAGCATGCTCCCTCTTCCATGTAACAGCCCTTAAGATATCTGAAGATGGCTATTATATCTCCTCTCAGTTTTCTCTTCTCCAGGCTAAACATACCCAACTCTTTCAAACACTCCTTGAAAGCCTTTGTTTCCAGACCCTTGATAATCTTGGTTGCCCTCCTCTGCACACGTTCCAACTTGTCAACATTCTTCTTAAATTGTGGTGCCCAGAATTGGACAAAGTATTCCAGGTGTGGTCTAACCAAGGCAGAATAGAGTGCCCCTTGATCTGGACACTATACTTCTGTTGATGCAGCCTAGAATAGCATTAGTCTTTTCTTTTCTATTTTTGCTGCTGCATCGCACTGTTGACTCATGTTAAGCTTGTAGCCCACCAAGACCCCTAGATCCATTTTACGTGTACTGCTAGTAAGCCATGTGTCCTCCTTCCCATATTTATGCATCTGGTTTTCCTGTCTAAGTGCAGAACCTTACATTTGTCCCTAATGAAATTCATTTTGTTAGCATTTTTAAAAATGAAGTGTAAAAATGGAACATTTCTGGGACATTGTTTAGCTGGCTACCAAGACATGCAATTAACCCACCTTTGGGGTGGGACAGGTTGTGGGTTCTTCATTGCATCTGTAAATCACACTATAAAATAGGCAGTCATGCTAAGTAGTATGCAAAATTTATATATCTCCTACTCTCTATCCCTTTCACTTTTGAGCTGTTTTCTTATTAAAAAAATATATTTTTAAAAATGTGTGGATGCTGTAGACCATAACTGGATGTTTTCTAATCTTCCTAACAGTCATAGAATGAAAATCAACCCCAGATGCTTGCTGCATATCTGAATTATAAACCCTATTCATAGAAGGAGGAGTCCTTTCCAATTTTGATGCCAAGGAAGAGGTGGGACTCCAGAATGAAAATGTACACAGGGGAAATGAGGAAAATGAGATGAACACAGAAATGGAACAGGAGTTGTGGAGAAAGAAGAAGAACCCAGACAAGGGCGTCAAAAGCAGAGAGACAGAAGGCAGGAAGTGCCTAACTAGGATGGAGACAGAGATACTACAAACTCATGGTGACGTCATGCTGGACTTAGAGCAGTTTCCAAAACAGTTCCAAACTGTGGGAGATGAGGGGAAAAACTTGAGAAATAATAATGAGATGAGTCTTTATTCTTGGAACTACAGCCTGTCAGATTTGAAGAACTGACTAACTCTGCTCCAGTTTTCCTTCTGCTTCATTTTAATTGGCAGAATGTGCTCTGGGAAATAGGAAGATGGGGATGGGGGAAAACATGCTGTAAGATTTTGAGGCAAGATCAGAAAGGTAAATAGCTATATGCTATTTTCTTTATCAACATTCATAAGAGAGTTTCAGTTGCAGAGGAGGATATAATGTACCCCCTGTTTTTTCCCCCACCCCAAACACAGCCTGGGTTAAATATATAAATGAAAACTGAGAGCACACAGGAAAGCAAATGAAAAATAGATAAAACCCATACAGGCTAAATAGTTCTGATGCTTGTCATTCTTGTTTCTCAGGCTGTTCCCATTAGCACTTTACTATTCAGTTTTCAGGGAATAACTGGATCATGATAGTTATTAATAAAAATGTGAGGACTGGAAGGATGTGGAAAGTTTTTATTTAAATTTGGAGACAGCAGGGTGGGAGCAACCCTGCAAAGCCAAAAATACTCCCAGATTATTCAGCAAGGATGAGGAACTAGTGGTCCTCTAGAATTTGCTAGATATCGAACCCCCTGGGAAGAGAGGGAACCTTCTTTTCTGAAGCCAAGATGACATGGACTAGAATTGACCAAATATGGGTAACTAGAGGAATGGCACCAAAGATAAAGAAAGTGGAAATCTGCCCAAAAACTTGCTCCGACCATAACGCTGTAAGGATGGAGATGAAACAAATATCAACTGGCTCCTTCAGATGGAGGATGAATGACACCTTATTTAGACATGAAGAAGTCTACAAAAAGGCCCAAAAAACTTTGAGAGATTATTTTGCAATAAATATGAACACTACTGTAGAAAAAAGAGTAATCTGGGACGCAAGCAAAGCTGTTATGAGAGGGTTTCTGATACAACAGAATGCAATAAAGAAGAGAAGTCAAAATGAGAAGAAAGATAAAATTTTGGAGAAAATAAAAGAAAGTGAGAAGAAATTGAGAGCAAAACCAAAGTCGCAGGAGATTTTGAGAGAGATAAAATTATATCAAGTACAATATATGGAAATGATAAATCAGGAAATAGAGTGGAAAATTAAACAAATGAGACAAAAAACATTTGAATCAGCTAACAAATGTGGGAAATTGCTGGCCTGGCAAATGAAAAAAAGACAAAAATTAAATACTATTACAAACCTAGAAGTGGAAGGAAAGAATATACATAACCCAACTGAGATTAGAAACTGTTTCCAGAGGTACTTTAAACAATTATACACACAAGGGCCACAGAAAGAAATGGATATAGACCGATTTTTGAAGACAAATGGATTACAAAAAATCTCTCAAGAAAGCAAATTAATGTTGAACTACAAAATATCTGAACAGGAAGTAGAAGGTGCCATTCAAAACATGCAATTGGGCAAATCTCCAGGACCGGATGGGCTGACTTCTAGATACTATAAATCTTTGAAAGAGTGGTTAGTACAACCTTTGAAGGAAGTCTGCAATGAAATATTGGAAGGGAAAAGGGCACCAGAGTCGTGGAAAGAGGCGTACATTACACTTATACCGAAAACAGAGACTGAAAAGACTCAGCTTAAAAACTACCGCCCTATATCGTTACTTAATGTGGATTACAAAATTTTTGCAGACATTTTGGCCAAGAGATTGAAAAAAGTATTGATGGAAGAGATTCATAAAGATCAAGCGGGCTTTCTCCCGGGAAGACACTTGTCTGATAATTTGAGGAATATAATTGATATTTTGGAAAAATTAGAAGTGAATATAATACTAAAGCAGTTCTGATATTTGTGGACGTGGAGAAAGCCTTTGACAACATCTCTTGGAGTTTTATGAAGAAGAACCTACAGGGGATGGGGGTAGGCCAAGGTTTTGAAAATGGTATAGGTGCAATATACTCTGAACAAAAGGCTAAATTAATTGTAAATAATGTGGTGACGGAAGAATTTAAGATAGAAAAAGGGACACAACAGGGGTGCCCAATCTCCCCACTGCTTTTTATATCGGTCCTGGAGGTTCTGCTGAATATGATTAGAAGGGACCGGTTGGTTAAAGGCATACAGGTCGGAGCCAAACAGTACAAACTGAGAGCATTTGCAGATGACTTAGTATTGACGTTACAGGAGCCAGAATCTAGTACTAAAAGGGTTTTAGAACTAATTCAAGAATTTGGTCAAGTGGCAGGATTTAAACTGAACAAGTTAAAAACTAAGGTTTTAGAGAAAAATTTAACACCAATTGAAAGAGAGAGGTTTCAGAATGAGACAGGTTTGACTGTGGTTAAGAAAGTGAAATACCTGGGGATTAATATGACAGCCAAAAATGGGAACTTATTTAAAGATAATTATGAAAAATGTTGGACGGAAGTGAAAAAAGATTTAGAAACTTGGTCAAATTTGAAGCTTTCACTGTTGGGTCGTATTGCTGTGATAAAAATGAATTTATTGCCTAGAATGCTGTTTTTGTTTCAAACATTGCAAATTGTGGACAAGATGGATTGTTTCAAGAAGTGGCAGAGAGATATTTCTAGATTTGTCTGGCAGGACAAGAAGCCGAGAATAAAATTTAAGATATTAACTGATGCAAAGGAAAGGGGTGGATTTGCCCTGCCAGACTTTAAACTTTACTATGAATCAGCAGCTTTTTGCTGGTTGAAAGAATGGCTACTTCTTGAAAACACAGACATTTTGGACCTAGAAGGTTTTAACAATGTATTTGGATGGCATGCATATCTGTGGTATGACAAGGTCAAAGCGCATAAAGCATTTAAAAACCATATTGTCAGGAAAGCATTGTTTAATGTTTGGATAAGATACAAGGATTTACTGGAAAACAAAACCCCAAGGTGGCTGTCACCAATGGAAGCGAAAGCTCTGAAAAGGCTCAATATGGAGGCCAATTGGCCGAAATATTGGGAAATTTTGGAACAAGATGGAGATAGACTGAAATTGCAGAGTTTTGAGAAACTAAAAAATAAAGTGCGAGACTGGCTTCATTATTATCAGATAATGGAGGCATATAATTTGGACAAGAAAATTGGCTTCCAGGTAGAAAAATCAAAATTAGAAACAGAACTGTTAGAACCCAAAACTAAGATTTTGTCAAAGATGTATAACTTGCTGTTGAAATGGAATACTCAGGATGAAACGGTGAAATCTGTTATGATTAAATGGGCACAAGATTTTGGACATAACATTATGGTTGCTGACTGGGAACAGTTGTGGACCACAGGTATGAAGTTTACGGCATGTAATGCTTTAAGAGAGAATACTATGAAAATGATATACAGGTGGTACATGACCCCAGTCAAGCTTGCAAAAATTTATCATTTGCCCGATAACAAATGTTGGAAATGTAAAGAAACTGAAGGTACATTCTTTCACCTTTGGTGGATGTGCCCAAGGATTAAGGCTTTCTGGGAAATGATATATAATGAACTGAAAAAGGTATTTAAATATACCTTCTTGAAGAAACCAGAGGCCTTTCTCCTGGGCATAGTCGGCCAATTGGTGCCAAAGAAGGATAGAACCTTTTTTATGTATGCCACAACAGCAGCAAGAATACTCATTGCAAAGTATTGGAAGACACAAGATCTACCCACTCTGGAAGAATGGCAGATGAAGCTGATGGACTATATGGAACTGGCAGAAATGACTGGCAGAATCCGAGACCAGGGAGAAGAGTCGGTGGAAGAAGAGTGGAAGAAATTCAAAGATTATCTACAGAAATATTGTAAAATTAATGAATGTTAGAATGATGTTGGATAGAAATTAAGTGGTTTCCAGCTGTAATGCTTTAAGGGAATATGAAAAAAGGGTTATAAATAGGTAAAAATCTAATGCTATTATTTTTAAGATCAAGGATTAGGATAATTAAAGAGGGTAAGGATTTGCTGAACCAACAGATGGAAGTGGAATACAAAAAAGGGAGGTATGAGGAGGTCCGGGAAACAAGCTAAAGGAAAATAAGTAATGGAAAATTTGGGTGTTTTTAACCATTTTTATTTTGTATTTTTGTTATTCTTTTTCACTTTTATTGTAATATTTTAAAAAATCTTAATAAATATCTTATATATATATATAAAAAAAGAATTTGCTAGATATCAGCTCCCATAATCATCCCTGACTTTTTGATAATGCTGGTCTGGGGCTGATGGGCATTAGGGAGTCCAACATAAGCCATCCAAATATAAAAGAAATATGAAGATGGTCTGAATGTAATGATAAAAATTGTTATTGTTACATGCATGAGCCTCAGGCTTATACATTCTTCTCTAGCACAGCTACAAGGAAGAAATTGGAAGCTTTTGCTTCTGTTTTCAATTAATCTTTGTTTAACGTTGCATCTGAACCCTAAACTGCAGTTAATTATGAACTATGCTTAATTTTAACTATGGTTAATTTTTAAAAACTGGCAATCTAATTAATTGTAATGCTATTAGAGATTCTGTTCACATCTGCACCCATATCACCATGCTATGTCTCTTGGTCTCAGATCTGAGACAGACTGTGTATAATCATTCTGGACATAGTGCTAGGATGATGAATTCATTGCATAGTCAGTAACAGCAATGATTTGTTGTACTGGTGGGTGGGCAAGATGAACCCAGCTTCTATGCAGTTATTAATTTATTATACTAGGTTACTCAGACATACAGAACTAGAAAACAGACCCAGGGATTCTATATCAATAATTAGACAGCATTGACTCACAGACGACTGCAGTTAATGCTCACCTTTAACCATATACTGGTTACACAGATGACTTGACCCAAGTTCATCCCAAATATAGAGTAACAGGTGATTCCGTGAACATGAAAGCAAGCCTCCAACTCCTATTTTACCATTTGCCTCAAGCAGAAACAACAGCCCAAAGATGCTTATAATGGATAGTTCTCAATTTCAGGTTTAAGCAGAGTTACAAAACTATGTCATAAATAATTCTCAGGTCCAAGACAATAAATGTGCTATACCAAAGCACATGTGAAATAAGTATAATAGCTGAGGGAACAGTTTTGAATGGGGAAGCAGTGTAAAAATGAACACCTCACTTTCACAATATTTTTGCAAACTTTTTGACCAGTCAAAAGCCATTTAGACTTTTTAAAAACCCTACTACTGTTTGGTAGTAGTTTACCCCCTGCTCCTGCACACACACACACACACACACACACACACACCAATCTCTAGCCATACTCTCAAATGAAGGCCAAAATGAAAAATGTCCCCTGCTCAGTGCCAGATACTTCCACCCACATTCAGATTGCCAAAAACCCAAATAAAATATCCACACCTTTTTGGGAGTCAAAATCTTTCCAATTCCCAGCAGTGAAAACCTCCACTCTCCCATTTCCAAAATCACTTTCCCAATGGAGCAGTCACTGCCAATATAAATAATCACAGCATACTAAAAATTGGGAGGGGAAATAACAAATTGAACTTAGTATCAGAATAGGTAAAAAGAGGGGGTCTTAACTGATGATATCACTGACTGTTCAGTTCAACAACATTCTCAGTTTAATATCCAAACCCTCAATCTAATTCATGTCTCCTGGAGAATGAAATACTTGGAAACTGTGAAAGGAAACTTAATAAATGCCATGGTCTCCATCAGCTGTTAACTCTGCATACATAAGAGAAGCAGTAATCATGTTCAGCACAAGGCAGGGCTCTCCAAACACAGTAGATAAGTTTTGTTATATAATTCTTATTTGTGACAAGTTGAACTGAGGGCCAGGCACCTACTTCTCTAGTCACGAAGCCAGCAAAGAGACAGCAGTTGCCCAGAAGAGTTTATAGGTTGAGACAGACAAAATATACAACCAATGCTACACTGTAGCATTTGCTACAGTGAGGAGGTTTATATACTCTGGTTATAGTAACAACTGTTTTTGGAGGTGTTTATATACTGTCTGGTATTTTTCTATTAAAGTTCAACCCTAATGCCAGGAGCATGGACCTAGGTGTGGAAGATTATAGTGGTTGAGAAACACTTGGGAGACTACTGCTCCTACTACCCCTTAGGTACTTAACAGGGAGTGGTTTGCACAGAGGCTGTTATTGAGGAGGACTGGAGTGGATGAGAAACACCTGGGAGACTGCTGTCTGAAACTGAGTTTGTGCTTGCTCCTCCCACCCCTCAGCTGATTCCTCTTCTACGAGCAAGGTCAGAATACCTGCTGCCAGTGCTTTTTTTCAGGGGATACTCAAGGGTACGCAGTACTGGTACCTTGTTTGTTTGTTTGTTTGTTTAAAAGTAGTTACTTTAACAACTTTGTGCTAAGTACCGGCACTCTTTTTTTGGTTATAAGTGTGACACTTACTGTAACAACTTGGATGACTGGCACCTATTTTTCTAGAAAAACAGCACTGCCTGCTACTGTTGATGGCATATGAAAAGGTCATACTCTCTTAATTAGGTACTTGGAAATGGGTGGTTTCCAGCAGCAGTGAAAGTCAGCAGAACCTCACAACAAATTATAACACTAGAGTTAAATGGTATTTGGAATAAGCTCTATCTGTAACATCTTAATGACTAGATTTTTAGCCAAATTGTTTGTGTAGCTTGACTCCTATTAGGATGTGTTCTTGATTTATTGCTCTTCAGGCATTGGTGGTTTTTTAAAAAAAAGAAAAGATGTTTTCATGTGATTGACTGGGATGCTCCCTGTGATGAGGGGAAGATCAAGTGTGCTGGTGGCTGTGCTCAAACTCCCAACTAGATGAGAATCTATTGGTGGGGAAGGGCTCTTTGGTGGGGAATCTCTCTATGAGACAACTGGGGGTGATGATGTTTGCATTGCTCAGGTGAGAGATGTGATGGAAATTAATATTCCCCCCCCCCCTGCTATTAATGGATTGCTTTTATTCAACATACTGATTTTTCTGTACATGATTATTGGTTGTTGTATGTACTGAATGTTTTATTTTAGAAAGTATTGAGTGGATGGAGCCTGTGGTTAAGGGAAGGAGATGGTGATTGCTGAGTGATTGGGTATGTGGGAATTGTGTGTTTAGATGCATTTTGCAGTATGAATGATTTTGATGCTTGTCTTATTACAAGTAAGGGGTTTAATAACATTTATTAGCTTTTCTAGACATATAATTTAAGTTGTATATGATTTGCTTTTGTGGTTTATTTTTTTATGTACATTTATGTACTTAAGAACTTGCATACATTGTTTTGAGAGAGAGTTTAATTATGTTACTTAAAATGTGGAATTCACTATTAGCAGCAGCACTTAGAATAATATGTGGAACCTATATCATATTAAGACTTTTTAAAATACATTTTTGTTGGGATATGTAAACTATCTGTAGACTTGTTAAAATAGAAAATTGTATGCAAGTTAAATAGTAATTAAAGCATTCCCTGATTTTTTAAAAGGTTGATTTTTCATCAAAGTGAGGATGCTTTCGTTACCACTGCTCCATTGCTGGTGGTGGTTCACCTTTACTAAACATAATGACAGCATTGCTGTGCCATGCCATTTTATGATGACATTATGATGCAGTAGAATGTGACTAGCCAATACAGTGCACATGTGTAGAGATCAGTTAGGAAGAGCTCACTGAATAAAATAAACATTTAGCCTGTATTTATTTAATGTCACTTATTTTTGTGGTTGCTGACATGTCAGAAATGAAATGAAAGACCACTGAGAAACTGATTGCCATTGCGGCAGCTGCTGAAAGTCAAACAAGCCACTGAGGGAAGTTTAAGCACAGTAATATTTTTAACATACTATATAATCTGGGGATACAATTCTACTTCAACAAAACAGTCTATGTTTCCAGTACACTGGAAAATCTTAACTTTTACATTCCTGAGTGTACACTGCTTTACTATAGGACAATTTGGGTCAGACTAATGAATGGGACATTTAGTCCATTCTTCTGTCTGCAACAAGCAGATCCAAAGTAAGCATTAGAGCTTTGTGTTGTTGTTTATGATGCTCTTGTTCCTAATGAACGTATTTTGCAGATGATAATATGGTAGCTCAAAAAATCAAAACAATAAGTCTCTTTGGCTTGGCTTTTAGTGATCAGGATTAAGCTGAAGTTGGATGGACTTCCACTGGGCATTTCTTCCTGGCTGCTGCTTGACATTTTTAGTCTTAAAAATGCTGAAGTGAGACTCAGCTGAATTGTTCTTTCAAGGAGCATATTTGGAGTGTGTTTGTGTACATACACACACACACACACACACACACACGAATTCTATCTTTTTATCCTTCTAATATAGGGAACTGAGAAGCAATATGTTCAAATACCCATGATACAGTCCAAAGTACTTACCACCTGTAACTCAAATATATTCTTATATTATATACTGTACTTTTCCATCTATAAAACGCCCCCATGTATAAGACGACCCTTATTTTTGAGGCCTCAAAATTTAGAAAATGGGGGGATTGAGCTTTGCGGGGGGGTTATTTGGGGGGAAATGCCAAAAATCACTCACCCACCAGAACGCAGCACACAACTGCTCACGTTTCAGAAACCTGTTTGTCACCATAAGTCCTCCTGATTGCTGCTGTGGCAGCCAATAGACAGCTGCTCTTGTCGCAGCAAGTGGGACTGTGATTAGCGGCGGCAATTGGGCAGCGGACGGGCAGCGGATAGGTGGTTTCTGTGATGCAAGCGGTTGTGTGCTGCATTCTGGCGGGTGAACGATTTTCGGGATCCCCCCCCCAAAAAAAACAATCAAGCGGCCAATTGCCGCTTAAAATCACAGGCTCGCGCTTCGTTCGGCGGGTGAGCGATTTCCGGCATTGGCCGCTTGATTGTTCCAGGATCCAGGGAATGCCCGCTGCACGCAGTAGCATCAGGGGAATTTGCGCTCCCACCAGCCATCCAGTGGGCAGGAGCACAACCTCCCACGATGCCGCCATGTGTGGGAAACGACCCAGGGAGCGCCCCCCGCTCGCTGCGGCATCGGACGAAGCCATGCTCCCACCAATCTGATGGCTGGCAGCGCACCGCTTCTCCCCCCCCCCATGCCACTATCCAGTGTATTGGACAACCCCAGTTTTTTAACAATTTCTGAGTCAAAAAAAACCCCTCGTCCAATACACGGGAAAATATGGTATTTTGCTGATATGGTTGAATTTTTAGAAGGTTAGAAAGCTAAAATTGAACATTTTTGTTTCCCTTATTTCTGCCCCAGAAGCGATGTAATCCTAGTGAACTCCACTAGATTCATCTGGACTTTGTCACAGCAATTAATGCCATAGCAGAATCAGTAATTCAGCCAAGACTAGGCCTGAGACAAGGCAATTCTTAGGGTTGCTTGCGGTTTATTATAACATTTTGGTGGGACAGTTAAAATGCCAGCTCTGCACAAAGATTTTCAGGCCAAAAGTTGGAATCATCCAAGATCCCCAAAGATCTTAACAAAACTCTTCTCTGCCTTCTTATTCTTATCATGGTCAGATACTCTGATATTCAAGGATTAGATTAGGAAACCTGCTCCCTGCTTTGTTGACACATTCCCACCATGTGTGGGAGTGTGGGGCCCTGACTGATTCCAGCTACAGAAGATACTGGCACTGCTAAAGGGACTCAGCAATCCTCAGAGGCTATTAGTGTGGGGTGTTTAGGAGCTTTTGTCAGGGGGCAATATTTACTCTTGGGGTGCTTTATATTTGCTTTCATTGGAATTCTGTTTGTGTTTTATCTTACTGTATATTTCTTAATGAGATGCTTTTATTAACTTTTTCATTATATTTTGTAACTTAGTGAATTATGTCATCTTTTTCATATTGTGAGGTTTATTGAGGACAGCTTATTGTGGAAAGGAAGCATACAAAGAAATGATGATATCAAGGAAAACAAGCACCACCTTCCCCGGGGCGGGGGGGGGGGGTCATCCACATTGCACTTGGTGCAATAAACTAACAACTGTATGCCCTATTGCTGAACAATGAGCAGTGTTTCTATGGTATCCTTGTACGATGTGTTTAATATTTGTGTTTTGCCTTGGGATCAAGTCCATGGTGGTCATGTAGCGTACCTTAGATGAGTCCTCTCTGTTTGAAGGGCTCTCTAGTCCAGGTCCAGTTAAAAGAAAAAGAACCATCAGCATGGACCTTGATACTACTCATTCCACTGTTAGAACAAGGACAGCAGATGAAGCAGGTCACAGTCTTTCCCACCATGGTGTGATGATATTTTTTTCTAAATTTGTCTGTATCCATATGCAAATTTGTACATGATATTTGTACATGATAATCACAGAAGAGTTTCCAACATAATATCTAAAAACATAATACAAACACAACAAATCATACCATACCAATAAAATCCTATATAAAACCATTATAGGTAAATAGCACAAGGTCAAACAAGAGAGTAAAAAGCAACTTAAATTCTTCAGAATACATATCCTTTAGGCAGGCACCAGAAGCTTAACAACATTAAAGCCATCCATACTGTAAATTATAGAAACAAGGCACCACTACAAAGAAGGCCCTATCATGTTCCTGAACAGTGTCATGCCTCCAACTAAGGCCCGTCTACCAATCTCAGGGCCTGAGATAATCTATATAGGAAAATGAAATACCCATTGTTTGACCACCTTCATTGTCTGGTGCTTCTGTATAGGAAGTTTCAATCACATCAATTGGAAAATTCCCTGCAGCATTCAAGGATATTTCAAATTCCATAAAACTGGGGACAGACCATCTTAATCTGTCCTGCACTTTGATGCATTTCCAATTTTTTGGCAACGCGCAAGTGATCACCCTAATTACTTCTAGGAGCTAGTTATCCTTTTAAAACCTTACATTTTCTCTGATGCCTTGAGATCTCCTTTGTTTGGCTTATGGGCCATCCCCCTTCCCAGTGCTGAAGCAACAGCTGCTTGAACTCTTCTAATAAACCAGGTCAGTGTAACCTCTTGCTGCCCCCAGTAGGTCCAATCAACACATCTTCTCTAGGCACGTGCTCAGAACATATTGTGCTAGGCTCTGTTAATTTTATATGCAAGGTTGTTTCCCCAAGCCCTCAAATAACAGTCCAGTAACTTATTTGTAGTCCCACATAAAATGTTGTTACCTTGCACATGTCTGTATTTTGCCTAGTAACTGTTGATGTATTTGCAATTGCACCCTAACAATGAAACTAACTTTGAAAATGTGCACACACAGATGAAGGAAATGTATAGGGAAGTTAGACAAAAATCACCTTCCCTTTCCGCTGGCAGTGCCTCAAGCATGTTTTCCTTCACAGAGAAACCTTCATCTACAAAATCATCATTATGAGGCCACCCTGGGAGTAACTCACTTCAGAAACCACAGGAGTGTACATTCATATATTGAAAAGGTGAGTAAAGGACCTGGAACTTGTTTACTACATCTAGCAAATCTGTTGGGAACTTTATTCTTAGCTTAGCCGCCTGACCATCACATTTCAAAGCACCAGTCTGTGTTGTGGTATATAGAGGAAGCCGATTCAAACAGAAAGATTTTGCTTGTTATAATGATTGGAGAGACTCAATTCCTAGTACAAGTCATTCCCAAGTTCATAACACGACACTGAATCACTTTCTATGGACAACCAATAAGAGGAACAGAAAAGCATTCCTAGTTTCTGATGGTGTTACAGTATACATGTGTGGCTTGGGTTTCTAAATACCTAGCATTACTCAACATTATTGAAAACAACAAGATCCTCTTAGTGATGACTATCAAATCGAAGAAAATTGATTCAAATGGAGCTAGGATGCCTCATGTTTGAAGGTAGAGTGGTCGTAAGTATTATTCATTTGTAGGTGTTTGTACAGTAGAATACACATTGTGGGGGGATTTCCCCCTTAGGCAAGACAAAATTAGATGCAAGTACCTTTCTCCAGCTTCAACAAAAACAAACAACACACAAGTCTGTGTGTTGGTTTTGGCAAACATTTCAGTTTTGATTGCTCCACCAGTTCTTCTCATATCATTGTAGAACACTCCCTGGACTCCCTTTCTTGGAAGAACCATTACCTCCTTGTTCGAATTGTTTGTTTGGAGAACTGAAAAGCAATAAGCTTTACTCATGAGAACATAAGATGAGCCTGCTGGATCAGGTCTGTCACAGTCTGGTTTACGGGCAGTCGAAGTACCAGCTGAGGACGTCAGGACCGGCGGCAAGATGGTGGGGTGGGTGCAGGAATGAGAGTCTGGAAGCCAAGAGTCCGAAGGTCAGAGAGCTGGGAGTCAAGAAGCCAAGGGTCAAGAAGCCAAAGGCAGGAAGTGTGTTGCTGTGGCAAAGAGCCAAAGGGAAATGCTGGCCTTATATCCCTTCCCAGCTCTTGCCACCAGGTGCTGTGAGTTACCAATTGGCCTCACCTGTGAGGCCGCGTGTTGCCTCTCCAGAACAAACTTAGGAAACCCCCAGTTCTGCGAAGCCCTACCAGTCACAGGGCCTGGCTCCTGCACACACTCCTGACAAGGTCAACTGGCCTTTCTAGTCCAGCATCCTGTTCTCATAGTGGTCAACCAGCAAAAGAGCACTCTGCCCACCTGTGATTCCCAGCAACTGGTATTCAGAAGCATAATGCCTTTAATAGTGGGTGTAGGCCATCACCATTGTGGCTAGTAGCCATTGATAGCCACCTTCTCCATGAATTTGTCCAATCTCTTTTAAAGCCATCCAGGTTGCTGGCTATGACTGCTTCCTGTGGGAGCAAGTACCTCAGTAATCTTTACAATATCCGAGGAAGATAGGTTAGTATCATCCCCTTATTACAGCTGAATAGCTAAGGTGAAAAAGACAGAGGCCTGCTTAATTCCACCTAGATAATTGAATTCCCACCCTGGCCGCAAACTAAAGGGGAATTTAAATTAGGTTCAAACTTTACCCAATATTACACCTCTCTTCATAATCTCATTTACTGGGCACTCACTATGTTTCTGGTAGGGTTTATGGGATATTAGAGGAGGGGTAGTGCATCTGGTGGAGGGCATGTCATGATCCTTCTGGGGTAGCTTGTCGACCTTTGGTTCCCACTCTGTACTCAGCTCTCACCTGTGGCTCCTAGAAGCTGTCGGCATATCACAGTGGCCACACCTTGGGAAATTGCTTCAACTGGCTGGCTATGCCAGGTGAAGGTAGTTGATTAGTTTCAAACCCTTGGTGAGTTAGGGACTTCATACACGTTTTCCAGAGCTCTTAGTTTGTTATAAGATACTGCTGCTTGATGTGTTCTTTCTCAAACCAACTGCATACCAAATACAGTCCTTAAGCCATTTCTAATCCACCTCTAGCCAAGATGTGAGCATTTTTTGCATAGGGTAGAAATAGCTCCTCCCTGTCAACACCCCTGGTGTTTACATAAACAGAAACAAATTGAAGGCATACTGATGTGAAAAGCTGAGGGGGGAAGAGGTGTGAAATGCATGGTGGTGCTAAGGAAACAACTTTACTGTGCTCTAGGGTGATAATGGGAACACATCCTAAATCAGCTCTCACGGTAAGCTCCTTTCTCAACAGGACCATAATTTGCTATAAATGAGTAAACACACAGTTGCACACTTAACAGACAAAATGCTACATAATTCTTATATCGCTATGTTACTGTAACTGGTGGGTGATGAAGCTCGTATTTACTCCTACTTTACAGAGTTTATAGATGTAAGAACTGAGGACAGTAGTCAAAAAGTAGATCATTTTTCAATTGGTATCTAAAGCATTGTCTCCTAACTCAAACCTATGCTGTTTTGACTAGAGTTAACAGGACTTGGATGTGGGAACAGGTGCATTTTATCCTGACACCTGCTGTCACAAAATCCAAAGTAAAGGCTTTTGACCCAGTGAAGAGTAGTGCTGCTAAACCTGGCTGAGATCCAAGCGAGGGGCTTAATGTTTCTGTAAAGTCCCACCATGGGCCTTTTGTAGGACATTTGGGTTAAGAAAGTCCTGTTGTGCTCCTTCACAGGGAAACTAGGATGTTTCCTACATTCATGAAAAGATGTGTCTTGGATACATGTTAATTCTGATATCCACAAACACCCCATTACAGGCACCCTGCAGACAAGCAAACAGTGTTGCAGACTGCTGCACATAGAGCACACTATGTGCATTGAATGTAACATAAATTGAACATTATTCTCTTGAAACTGAAGCACCTTGTGTTTTCAGTGCTCCAAAATGCTTAGCATGGGAGCGTATGGAACAGAGCAAACCTAAAAGCCAATCCTAATTGTCTGACACACTCACTTCTACTCTGATTGGCTCCAGTCAGCAGAAAGGGTGAGAAGACTTCTTCTCAAGTGTTAAAATGCCCTCCTTTCATGCTGATTGGGAAGATCAAGGACTTGGTAGACAGAAACCCTGTTACAGAAACAGTAACAGTAACAAGTCTTTGACTACCCCAGACCTACACCTCTGCTCCGCATGCTGAAAACAGCACAGCAGGCAAGGAACTGGGAAAGAATATCTGATTTGCCACTTTTCTATTTGCATGAGGTGTTTTGATTTGTTTGTTTTTATATGGAGGAGTATTTAAAACTGGAATCCCCCTGTCCTGCAGTTTGAAGTGACACATTTACCTGCAAGTGTAACTCAAGCCACCTCAAGGGCCCGTTTGAGGATAGTCCTGTGCATTTGCCAGCTTTTTCAATGGCACTTGAGGAGGTTACAAGGGAAAACTTCCTGAAAGGATACTGGGAACTGTAAGCAACCTAAGATTGTATTAGCAAAATTTTGTTTGAGAAGAATGGGTTGTTATGTTATGGTTTACACCAGTGTCTGCTCTATACCTCTTTTCTTTACAGGAGTAAAAAAACCAACCGTAGCAACATGTGACAACTGATGCTGGATTCTTATAATGAAACTGAAGCAGTTGGTGGGCATTTTGATCTATAGAAGGGGGTATCTCTAGGAGTTTAGCTATGCTAATGATTTTTAGTTATATAGATTTTTGATGAGGGAAGGCGTTGTACATTTTAGTGTGATTTTATGTGTTAAGTCTTTTTATGTGTTTCTGTGCACCTTGGCAAGGAATGCAACCAATTAATTTTAAGAACTAAAGAATTAGCTGTGCTGCTACTTCCTCACAACTTTGAGGGTCAGTATCTCCCTTCCTACCTGTATTAGCTTTCCCACCCAGAGAATAGGGAGTAACAACTCTGAATCAGCAACAATTCTCAGGGACTAGTGGAACCAGGTTTGGTTCATTCATAACTATAAACCATACTATATTATTATTAGAACCTCACTGAACATATGAGAGGAGGCATTCAAAACCACTGCTGACTTGGCCCTATAATGGGGTAGCAGATGGATAAACTGCTGAGAAGCAAACAACTTCCTGCTTTCTTTTCCAACATGCACATGCTTTCTTTTTCCCCTGTTTTATCCCCCCTCCCCGTGTTAATAGAAGTTTCAGAATGGAATGCCTATTGCACTTTGTGGCCAGCCCTTCTGGAGACAACCTCCTACTTGAGGTTGGTTGAGTATGACATGTGTAAAACCACTGGCAATGTTGTTTATTTTGATTCCACTCCTTCATTCAACCATTCAAAATTCTTTAGGAGATCAAGACATTTCACTAAGATGGAATTTTGCAATATGAAAATAAATATTCCAGCCAATGTGATGATGACTGGCTCGGAAACTGGCCAATCAAAATGTTAAAATTCTTCATGTGTTCATATTGTAACTCTAGTTTAGCTCACTCTACCTCCTTCAACAGGTGCTCACAAATGAAGTGAACAGGCAGAAAACTGCTGAGATAATATGGATATAGTGAGGGAAAGAAATCAGATGTGCCAGCTATGGAAAGTGGGAGTAGTTACTCCACACTCACATGTTCTGCCAAGGGCAGCTGTTCTTTTAGATTCAGAGTCAATAAGAACTCCTGTGGGTAAAAACTATGGTTTGTATTGGTTGTACTATATTAATGCATAACAAGAACAAAGTGTAAGGCTACCAGTCAAGATCACCATTCTTAAACCCCTTTACTCCATTCCTTGACAGCAGCTGGACTTGGCTGATTCATAACAGAATCCTACAATCTTTCTCTCCCCCCGCCCCGCCCCCCAGTGCTTCCAGCTCTCACGTTTATAAGCCTCACCCTGCTGAGTAAACTAACTGGTGCATTACTCTTGCCTGTGCAAGTCATACATCTGAAGTCCTAAGGTCCTCCTATAACGACCACAGAGATGTGTCTGTAAGGGACTGGCAAGAATTGGAGGATGAAGGGGTTGATAAGAGAGGGGACAAGAAAGGGAGTGAAGTTGATGGTGTGGCAGTGGTGGAATGAGGAGGAGGATCTTGCAGAAGGGACCAGTGAGTTGTGGGGTTCAGTGCCCCCCATGAGGAAAAACACTCCCCCATCAAGAGTTCCCAGTATCTGCGAGGCAGTTGCTGGTAGAGTCAGAAGACACAGATTGGGGGGCAGGTGAAGGTCAGCAAGAGCAAGGGAGAAGGAAGCAAGGTTCAGGAGTTGAGGGAATAGCCTCCAGGGATACCAAAATTCTTAGAGCCTTCAGAGCCCCGATATGAGACCGTGCCACCAGCATTCCCTGGAACCCCCTCCTGTCTCCACACTTGAGGAGGCATTTGAAGAGGCACAAGCAGTTAGACCAGCCTCTTAGGAGGAGCCAACATCTATTTGAACACAATGTGTTGCCAAGGGTTTAAAAACAGTTATCTTTTGAGTCTAGCATTTTCTTACCTTGTACAAGGGGGGTTCTTATCATCTGGGCAGCCCAGGACCTCTATACACATTGGCCAGGCTTACACCCTAGGGAGGCTACTTGGTGCTGCTAATGCAGCAGTTTGACTTCACCTCTGGAGATGCACTCCATTGTCTCTCAAAACAGATGGATGCAAACTTCAAATTTTAAATCTTTAGCCATGAGGCTACACCCACCCCCCAAATGTGACCATCCTGGGCTAGTGCACCAAGTATCCTCTCCTTTATACATAAATGGCTTGAAGCCCTTCTTGATGGGTTTCCGGAAAGAAAACTATGTCTAACTCATTTTGATAATATATGCAAACTTTATAACACTTTATATTATCACCCAACCCCCTAACATTCCATGTGCACATACACAGGTCAGTCATTTTGTATAATCAAAGAAGGATATGGGATCAAAAAATAATATGTATCTGAAGCAAAAATGTTCCCAATAGACCAATTCTTGGTCTGCTTCCAGAAAGCAAATCTTCAAGACTCTATCCATGTTCCAACCATTTATAAGTTGTCCCCCCTCTTTCTTGGATAATAGAACAAGATAGCAGACAGAAAAAACAGTAACTATATACCAAGCGCCAAAATAAAGGCACAAAACTTTCTTTTTACCCATAGAGCTGGCTTCCCTCCACAGCCCTATGTGGAGGTTATGTAAAGGTCTCTGAGGCTAGAACATGGATATGGTCTTGAGAATTGATGGGTTTGGAGGAGAGTGTTGTAAGACACTTATGCTTTTGATACACCTTTTCAATAGTATTTTGGAGTGGAGGTGGTGGTCCCAGGGCCATGGCTGGTAGTTAAATTGAAGCCAGGAAGATATTTGGGGTTTCTGGCATCATACTGCTCGACTGCACTCCTATATCAGGATGCTAGGCTATTTTAGTCTATTTTATCCATGAGATTGAACCACTTTGTGACTAAATGCATAACAGCAGATGAGCTGGGTTTATACCAGGGCGCCACCTAGCAGATTCAGTATGACAAGTTCTTAATTTAATCCATTATAGTGAACAGCAGGAAATTCCCCTGGGTTTGCTGCTTCTTGATGTTTTCAATGTGTCTGCCTGGAGTCACCCTTCATGCTACAACAAAAACATTTGCCCCAAGTTTAGCAGTGTCTTGAAGCGACCCTACTCTGGCTCCATAATGCCGGATACCACTGGCGAATTGCAGGAGTTCCAAATTACTAGGGGAAGCTCCCCGTTCCCACTCATTTTTGCAATTGCAATGCTAGCTTCTTCCATTGGATCAGACCTGCCCCAAAGCAAATCCAATAGATGCCCCAAGTCACAATTAAATTTGGCAGTTGAAAGTAGTTTGGGATCAATCTCACAAATGAGATCAAACAATGTTGTGGCATTGTACTTAAAACGAGTTGTTCCTCAAATTCTCATGCTTATTTCAAACTCTCCTGATAAGAGATTCCAGTCTATGAATTTCAAACATAACAGAAAATGTCGGACTCTCTTAGTGGAAAGGGGAAAATAGTTCGCATAAGCTAAGCTTTCTTTAGAGCTAGCAGTAAAGGCAGAATCCAACATGATATCATACATACCATGATGCTTTTCAAATCTGGCAATTGTTCAAAGTAATAAAAAATGAGTTGGAATAGAACATAGCCCAAATTATCCTACAATTAGGGCAATCCCTTTCTTACCCTCACTGAAAAGAGAACTCTGAGGGATTCAGAATTCCTTCATTCTGCCCTCCAAGTGTAGGGATCTTAGTTACACAAACTGAATCATCACTGCTTCTGGATCTTCCACAGTATTGTGACCACTATGGATACACTCAATACAAGGGATAGGAAGAAGATGACTCATCTTCAATAAAAGATCTGTTTCAGAGGTAAAACTTCCCTCAATCCAACTGTTAAAGAAATTCCCGGAAGCCACATGGTCTCAAAATTACAGCATGTAGTACTGATCAATCTGTTCTCTTTGTATTGTTCAGGTACATGTTCTTTCTTCTTTGGATTATATCGTCTTTTATTGTTTATTTCCAAATTTCTTCCCTCTTTCTGTTGTCAGTAGGTATTCCTCAAGAATCCATCCAGGGTGGCTTGCTGTTCTTTTATTTGCTCTTTTTTCCCACTTGGGTCTGTTAAGTCTTTCTTTGAATATTGTTACAGGACACCTGTGGCAATCTCTGCTGAGCTGTGCATGAGATTCCAGGGATATTGGCACTTAACCATGGTTTGTGTTTCCTTTGGGAAATTAGGCACAACAGAAGCTTTAGTGTCCTTATGATATATGGTTTATTTACATAAGCCTGAAGCTTTCGATAAAGAGGCTCACAGCAGCAACCCAAAACGTGGCAGCTTACTTCATAGTAGCAGCATCAGCATCCTTTCTTTGCAGCCTCTCTTGCTCTGCAGGGCATATCTCACTGTCCCTCTCTGCTTTGTGATTACTTCACTACGTACTCCTTCCCTAAACTAAGTTGGCATCCATCTGTCTCAAGAGACAACAGAAGAATGCACCATTGGGAGTTAAGTCAAACTGTTGGAGTGTTACAGAGCCTGCTGTGGCTGTACAGACCAATACAGCACCTGGAACAGCACATATGGAAGGCATTGAGGTGCATGTAAGTTGCCCATGCCCCCCCCCCCATAAAATATTGTGTGCAACATGCAAGCCTGGTAGACCTTCATCTTGGTATTGGTCATTAGCATCACATTCTCCCATATCATTTTGGAAAGGCAAGCCATTTCCATACCTGTCTTATCAATAAACTTGTCCAGCTCAGTGTCAATGGTAAGATTGCTGGTAATGGTGGAGTCCTGGTAAACTAAGCCCTCTACATCTACAGAGGGAGGGAGGCTTCTATTCATTTGCATTCTAACACCTTTTTCCTTTGATCATTGAATTCCTAATGGTTAATCCCTCCCCCCCCCCCCGACAGTCACCTTACAAAGAAGTTTGCATGGCTTCATTAATACTTGTAGATTTGGATAGAATGTCCAATACACAACCCAGGAAATATACCAACTGAACTAGCTTTTACATGTGCTAACAATAGAGGGTTAGCAGTGGGTCCACCATAACTCTTACTACCCCTTATACAAACTTCCCGGTTCTAACATACCACTTCTAATTAATTACTCTCATGTATGATTTACTCCTTAGTAATCATACAGGCTTGATTACAGGCAAGACTGTGAAAATTAGATATAGATAGATAGATGATAGATAGATAGATAGATAGATGATAGATAGATAGATAGATCGGACAGACGGCAAGATAGTCTATGAGGAACTGTTTCATCAGGACTTTCTGTTGCCATTGTTAGCTAATCCAAAGGAATATGAAGAAATCACCAACCGGCCTAAACCTGGTCAGATTTCAGGATCTTACTCCTCTAGTTTCAACTTGTGCCTTTTTTCCATCCTTCCTCACTGCCTTTATGTAGCTTCAGTTTTTCCTGCAGCCAAGAAGGATCACAATTCATCTTAATATTGCTGCCAGGTTTGTTAGCTTTCACCCATGATTCTCCACAATAAAGCAGCAGCAAGTTCATTCCTGTTCCTATATCAAAATTGGCTAGAAGCACACACTGAGGTACAGAGCAGCATGTTAGCTAGCTGTCACACTGAACAGAAGATTATGTTTTCTGCTTTCCAGGCACCAAATTAGATTCAGCACCCTATCAGCCAGACACCAATAGCTGCTATATGCCGCCACTGTGCAAACTACTACTTAGGGCTGTTCTATTAGGGTATGATATCATTGGGATTTGCAATGTTCCTTGAGTTCAAACTAAGATGGTTCAAGGATTTTCCCTTCTGCAATGAAGGGCTCACACATTACGTTAAACGCAGGCACTAAAGGATTTAGTGTACCTGCTTCAATGCCATAACAGATGATATGGCTACAAGTCTTTCCCCACCACCACATGCAAAAACAGGAAGCTGTGATGGGTCCCAGCTCCCTGATACATTTTCTACATTATCAGTCTAGTGAATAAACAAATTATGTAGCTCTGTTACACATTATGAAGCAGAAGAATATGTTATGCATATGGAACAGTAATAAATTCCACATCTGCAGACAGAACAATTTATCTCAACCAATCCATATAATTTCAGATGGCAGCTTTTTAAAAAAGCAAAGTTTCTAATCTTACCAAGTAAAAAGTTAATACTGAAAACCTGAATTATAAATATACTCTATATGCCCTAGAACCACAAAGAGGCAAATGTGTGTTCAATGGTAAAATTGAATGCTGGTTTAGGGCTATCTCAGAATGGCTTAAGCCCCACAAAGCTGGGAAATTGAAAGCTAACGCTGATATGTGTGCCCCATGATCAGTAATGTTATTAGGCAATGTCACAAATTGTGACTGCTTATACTTTATGCTTAACATGCCCAGATATTTCCTTGTTCCCCATCATCCTCCCCATCAAAAGTATCTAAGACCAGCAAATTTGCCCTACATTATCCTGGGCCATTATTGTCTTATGAAGCATCTGGGCCTTACTGTTTTAGTAGAGGAATCTTCCTGCGAAGTGACCCATGCCTGTTTGTTGCTTACATCAGCAGCTGATATAGAGCAATAAAAAGTTGAGTTTCCTTGCATAAACACATTCATGATTTTGCAGTCAAATTATATGACACTATATAGTATGAATAAAACTCAATCAGGTGGATATTCAAGATTGGTTTTTCTTTCCACTAGCTATAAGTGACCTTTGAAAATACATAATTCCTGTGCTTTTTACCTTGTTTTAGATACTTGAAGTTGTACAGGCAAGTACCAGATAAGCTGCTAGAGCTATAGCCTAGCTGTGTTCCTTATGTATATACTCCTTACATATTTGATTATATAAAATATAAAGTTATATAATGAAATGAAAGTTTTGCAGACTTAAATCTCTAAATACCCCAGACTGCTATCATGTGGACTGCTATTTACTGAACAAAATTCTTATGTTAATAGTATTCCTATGGGCTGCTTATCGTGGGGAGAGTGAGTAAAAAACCCTTTGATTAAACTGAGTCAAGTGTCACCTCCTGTAATAGGAGGGATAGCCCAGTCTGCGGTCTGCTCTCCATTCCTAGCAGCTTATTTTCCTGTGACCCCAGCCAAATCTCAAACCACATTTTTCCTCATTTTAAAAAACTTCAGGCCAAATGGACAATAGACAGTCATAAATCAGTGGTTCCTGGCAAAGTATTCTTGGAGTATCTTCTATTGGACTGTCACTCCAAAATACCACCCATGCAAAGAGACTGCAAAGCCAGAGATATAGATCCAGGTTTTAGCTCATTAACAACCAATTACAGCACTGTATATACATAACACTGATGTCTCCAAAATGGAAAATAATAGAATGCACATAGGCTGTTTGTGTTGCTCATGCATGTGAATAAACCAACCAAGGACAGAGGCTTGGCTGAACTAAAACAGTGAGTTCAATACAGATTTCACTATTGGTGTGGTGTCTTTCATCAACTGAGGCATCTTCCTCTCGCACAGAAAGCAGATGTGAACGCTCAGCAGGAAAGGAAGGAAAGAAGCTGCTACTCAGATATCAGCTTACGTCCCAAATATCTGAAAGTCCACCCTTATCCTACAGACCCTTCCATGTGTTCAGATCAACAAAGCAAGTCTTCTTGGTGTTTCCACCTCCCTCAGTAGTTTTGAGGGTGTGGCCCAAGAGAGGGCATTCTCCAAAGCAGCCCCTAAGTGGTGGAATTCGTCCCCCACAGAGATGCATCTGGCTTCTACACTATACTGCTTTCAGGAAATACTGGAAATGCACCTCTTTATCCTGACCTTTGACACTTGAGGTGTGTGTTTTCAGGGTCCACCCTGTGACTGTAATCTGTTTTAACTGTGATTAATTTTGACTCCACCCCCACCCTCTGTAACCTGATGGTGAAGGGCAGATAATACATGTAATACAAATATAATAACAGTAGTAGTAGTAGTAGTAGTAGTAGTAGTAGTAGTAATATATCACCAGTAAGATCAGTTGACTCACTTGGCATATGTGTCTCTAACCATACTGCTTTTTAGGGTACGTGGAATGTAGAACATTTAGCCAGTGGATAAACTTTGTATCGTGTTTTAAATTTCAACAAGATTTGAAGTCACCAATTTATTTCAAAAAACCAAGCAATGACTTGGTATTTCTTTTTGTCAAGGAGTGCAAGGCTATAAAAAATAATCATAATTCATACTTTATTAATATTACTTTTATAACGCACAACAGATTTTCAGAAAATTTACTCTGATTTTCACAACACAATGCATAGTGTAGTATCTGCAAATGACAAAGGACTTGGTCTCCCTCAGTCCTGGCCAGTATTGAGTTTTCCTATGCCCACATGCAAGGCTGAATTTTTAAGTATTTTTAGGCTACCATTTATCCACCCAAAGTGACTTAAAAAATATACAACAAAATACAAGAATCATAAAAACAATACTTACAATACCAAAAATTACAAGTATCAAAAATTCCAAAGAGATGACCAACAGCAATACCTAAAGCTGAAATTATTTTAAAAATAGTTCAAGCCCATATTCATGTTTTTAAAACCCACAAAAAGACAGACAGACAGCAGCTTGGTCAATTAAAAGCTACTTGAAATATGAGCCTCCAAAGCCCTTTTATAAAAGCCAAGCCACCACAGATGGGAACAAGCATACATGTCTCAGAACACTTTTTTATGAATTAGGCACCAGCACTGAGAAGAACTTACTTCTTATGCTCACTGATCTGATTGATCTTAAAGGCAAACAAGCAAGGCCTCTGCTGCCAATCTCAATGTATCAGCAGGTTTGTAGAGCTGCAGGCAGTCCTACAAATAACCTGGCTCCAGGCTGTCCTGGTAAGTGAGCAGCTCAGTCATCTAAACTCTTTTTCAACTTTTGGCCACAAAGAAGTAATCTATTTCCATACAGGATTGGTGTGCTGGTACATTCTAAAATTTCATTGTTCAAAGTTTATAAGTACAAAGCTGAAATCCCTTCCTAATTTGTAGTGCATCTTACAACAAATCTCTCCCCCCCCCCCCGAACATAAAAGAAAATCGGGCATGATACACTTCTACCATGTAATATTGTGTATGTACATCAATCACCCTGCTTTTGAGATTTAGTTTATCTAGGATAAATAAATCTTGGGAGAACCCACAAACACTTGCTAGATAACTTCATATTGAGTTGATTATTATGTAGTTAAATCACAAGTAAAGATTTTTTTGTATATAAGAGAGCATTAATTATCCATTTCTGTAACCATGTATCAAGACAGACCACCAGGAAGCTAAATATTTAGAGTTAATTACTTTGGCTCTATTATTATTATTATTATTATTATTATTATTATTATTATTATTATTTTCTACAAAAAGAGGTGCTAGAAGTCACCATTATCTCACTCACTCATTCTCTTAGAATGGCAATTGTGCCCATCTGAGAAGTGCCGGAACTGAGCTCCAGTGAAAAGCCCAGATGACGATGGTGATGATTTATTAAATTTGTATACTGCCCTTCATCCAAAGATCACAGGATGGTTTACAATATAAAAACTCCCAAATACATGCCATAATAACAAACAAAAACAATACCCCACACACTTCTAATGTACCTTAAAAGTATATGCCCAGCCCCACCTAATGCCCCAAAAGGTGTATGAGGTAACAGAACTAACTCACCGGCATAGTTAGTATAAATGCTTATCTGCCATCAACTAAAAGGAGAGAAACCTTGTAATAGAATTTTCCCCAATTCACAAATATTTTATTTTTCTGCTCTAAGAACTTTAAGAGAAGCCTCCCTATGGTGGCAAAGTTAATAAGAATAGTGCCCCCTGCTGCAGTTTCAAGCTTAGTATTGAATATGACCCAGTGGACTTGGACAAACAAATAGAGTCTATGTTCTCAATTTATCTGTGATTCTGCCTGGTCTTTCAAAGATCAATAACTGCAGCCGCAATCTCTGCACTAGTGTTCAGTGGTCTTGAACCTAAAAAGTTCTAAATACTTTGCACTCTCCATGCATGGTGATCCAAACTTCTCCCCATATGTGCCATACCAATGTTATGAGATCTGAAGCATGCCATCTTGAATGAACAGCCATGCACCAATTACTAACAGTGTACACACAGAGGGGCACGCTCAGTGACCACTCCATAGCTTCCATCATTTAGAATCTTTTCCAACACTTAGTATTTTCTGGAAGTGCCATAAGACTTCCTTGTTTGAACTTGCAGTTTTACAGCCAAGGTTAAGCAGACATAGTGATATTTTAATCCATATTTAAATATGTACCATTTATAGCTGGTATAATTTTAATTGCATTTTATTATATGCCCCTGAGCTACAGCGCTTGGGTGGAACAGAAGCTAGAATAAATCATATAATTTATATAATTGTAGCAAGACAGTTGACCCGGGAACATTTTAACATATACCCAGGAACATTTTAACATATACCCAGGAACATTTTATCATCTGAAGTTTAACATATACAGTAACATTTTAATTAGATTCTAATGATGGTAAGCTACAGCACAGATCAAACAGGGGGAAAGTAGCTTTAAGGCCATACATGGAGGAGGGAAAACCCCAAAAGGAGCAACACTGTGAAGTGCAGAAAAATACGAAAGATCCAGCATATGGAACTACAAAATGAAAATCTTAAACACCCACCCCCCACAAAAAACCCTTGCATTCTGCATTTCCCTTGCATCAGGGAAGGGACAGGAGGCTCAACATAACTGAAAATGCCTTAAAAATTCAAAGGTCTGCATCTGTATTGAAATAAATTTTAAGTGATTTTATAGATGGAACTATTTTTAAAATGCTTGCATTGTTTTTATATAAGCAACTTTTTATTTGTTTTTGCACTTTCTCGTTTTATTATTGTAACTGTTTTGTTTTTATAACTGTACATTTTATCGTTACAATGCATCCTGGGATCTTATAGTAAAGAGTAGGTAAGAAATCTAATAAATAAATAATCTCTTTCTTTTCTGGCAAATGTCCATGTTTTTATTGATAGTTGGATATCACCCTAAGTCATAGCATAATTCCACTGACTAGTACACTAACTTCAGTGGGTCTACCTCTGTGTATGATTAGTACTGGATATCACCCTGTCTTTAACCTCTGCTGAAGGGAGATATACACATTTCAATAAAATAAATGAACAATAGTGTTTTTCCACATTATCGATTTTTCCATGCAATATTTCTTTGAGTATGTTATGTTTACACAGAAAAGCAACCAATACATTTCCAAATACACACAGATACATTACCTCCTGAGTCATTGTCTTCAACTGTTTGTGAGATGGGTCTTTATCCATCAGAAATAACATCATTAGCTCCTACTATGTGAAGAGAGATAATTCCTGGCAATTTCATAGGACAATGTACTTAAGATACTTGAGGTGGTCTTTTTTTTTTTTTTGGTTTTTTTGTTTTTAAAAAGGTTAAATGTCCCGTGGCTTCCATCTTTAAAAGGAAGGTAAAGAGGGTGATGGGGCTGTTGGAGGTACCATTACTAGTGTTGGGAGTTGGAAGCAGTCCCCAAATGGCAGTACTTTGTGGTGATTGATGAGGGCTATGGAAGCTTCATGGAGGCCATGGAGGCCACGAAAATGCGAGCAACAGCTGACATTTCTGAAACAGAATTATCACTATTGTATAAGAAAAACATCTCTGTGAAATATCTTGTTGGGAGGCATGATGCACTTTTACCTGGAACAACATGGACTGGCTTTTAAAAGACAGCCGCAGGATCCCAATGAAGGCTCAGACATTTATTTTCAAGCAAGCACCGGACGTCAGTCCTATTTATAACACTTCTGAAAATATTTGTCATATTTTCAGTGCTACAGCTCTTCAGATGGAGTAAAATAGAAAGCAACAGAAATACAGTATTAATAGTGTTTATCTTGTGTGCTGTGAATATTTGGTAAAGTTCATGGGGAGTTTTACAAAGTGAATTCATGTAGTACAGTCCTTTGCAACTAATTTGAAAATGGTATCTGTGATGTATCACAGGAAAAAACAGAGTCCTGTAACATCCTTATACCCCAATGTATATGTGGACACAGGTGCAGTGAAATCAGTGAAGCCATGAGTGGGGGAGCAAGTGTTGGATTAAAGATTAGTTTGCAACTTTACAGAACTGGTGTGGTGCAGGCATTGTTCAACCTGCCCAGCTACCCGTTGTTATGTTGTCCATAGACTGATGCTGTTGGTTCAGCATAGACAACTTCTGCTGAACCTCATTCAGCCAGTGGGAGATAACAGTGCCCCCAGCTCCCAGCCCCTCTAGACGGTCCAGAAGGATGTTATGGTCGATGGTATCAAAAGCCGCTGAGAGATCCAGCAGAACTAGGAAACAGCTCTCACCTTTGTCCCTAGCCTGCCAAAGATCATCGACCAGTGTGACCAAGGCAGTCGGTCTGAATCCCGACTGGAAGGGATCCAAATGGTCCACTTCTTCCAGGCGTGCCTGGAGTTGTTCAGCAACCACTCGCTTAATCACCTTGCCCAAGAATGGAAGATTTGAGACTGGGCGATAGTTGGCCATATTGGCCGCATCTAAAGATGGTTTTTTAAGAAGCAGTTTGATAACCGCCTCTTTCAGCGGGTCTAGGAAGGCTCCCTCACAGAGAGAAGCATTCACCACCCCGCGGAACCCATCACCCAGCCCTTCCCTGCTAGCTTTTATAAGCCAGGATGGGCAAGGATCAAGGAGACAGGTGGTTGGTTTCACTCGTCCAAGCAGCCTGTCCACATCCTCAGAGGTAACAGATTGGAATTGATCCCACGCAACTGTACTAGACAGGACTCTAGCACTCTCCTGCCCCGGCCCTGCTCCCATGGTGGAGTCTATCTCCTCCCAAATCTGAGTGACTTTATCTGCAAAAAAAACTTTGCAAAATCATTGCAGGAGATCATGTGGCCTCTACTGAGCCCCGATGGAGCAGAAAGAAATAAAAAAATCTGACACTTTTCTTTTCACATGATTTGAGGACCCTTAGCCTCTACTCTAGATCTACATTAGGCCCGGAAAACAGAATTATCTGTTAAGTGAAGAATATCAATAAGACTGATTTTTATTTATCAAAATGTTAGCATTCAGACTTACAATGCATGATTTAACCATCCAAATAAGAAAGGGAAAGCGATGTGAGATTACTTCCAGAATTGGTGGTATTAGCATATTCACAATAGATGAGGAGT
Organism: Podarcis pityusensis; assembly: GCF_964106645.2. NCBI lineage: Eukaryota > Metazoa > Chordata > Lepidosauria > Squamata > Lacertidae > Podarcis > Podarcis pityusensis. The sequence continues at coordinate 17,484,579 of NC_138039.1, forward strand.
TGCAATTTCTCAAGGATTCACACAGTAATCCAGCACAAAATGAGGATTGTCTGCAGGTAGACTGTGAACTCCACACTCAGTTGTTCCAGAACCACTGATATGCCTGCCTTCTCTCACCACATTGCAGCCCTGTAGTCTATTATATTAATAGCACCATGGGCACATTTTAAAGGGTCAGACATTCATACAGAATGGAGGTAAATTTATGCTTCTTTCTGTTACTTTTACAACCCCCTCTTTACCACTTGGTGCACTACCTATCCTTTATTTATAAATTTGCTTTATCATTAAATCTCAGTGGTGTCTGGCACCCTTAAAAAAAATCTCTTACAAATCAGTTTTAAGAAACAAGCCTACAAGTCCCCCCCTTCCTAGTTTTCCCTCCTGAATGCCCACTCTGCCCTTCTTTCTTCAAGTTCTGCTCAGAACCACATTGGTTTTGAACTTATGCTTAAGAGCCTGAAATAGGAGCCTCAAAACTGACTTGAAAAATTATGGAAGTAGGTCAGTCATTGCAGCTTTGTGTCCCTGAAGGAACAAGTATGGTTGGGGGCTCTTCCTGTTAATTGCTCCAATACTTCTCCAAAACATTCAGTGGAAAGCAGATTCTAATTAATGCAAATACACACCAGCAAGGAGTTGGACCCAAATGAGTCTTTTCCAACACTGATTTCCATGGCTCCAGCTAAGGTTTATACAGCAGATGTTTCCATGGCTCCCTAAGCAACCAGCACTAGCTGCAAAGGCACTTTTGATATAACAGTGACTTCCTTCACTCTCCCCGCCCCCAAGCACATACCTCAATCCCTGATTAGCAGCACAGGCACCAAAATGGCGCCTCTCTGGGGAACTTGAATCCAGAGATGGAAAAAATACAAGCTGAAGGGAGTGGAAAGGCAGGCAGTTCCCAAGCAGTGGTCTAATCCCCACAAAGCCACTGCCTGAGGATGGAAATCCCATGACATTACAGCACTCTGGTCTGCCACAAAGCATTTGTCTCTCTTCAAAGCCTCCTCAGAAAATCGAAGGCTTTACAAGTCATCCTCAGCTGCAGTTGTCAGCTGTATCGGAATTTCCAGATTGCCACCAGCCTATTCTCGACAGCTTTACTGTTGCCGCTTTACAGGCCAAAGTCACTTGGAGCAAAGCCCAATAGCCTTCTCATTTACATCAGCTTACCCAAGTGAAATGGCCACTGGCTTGTAAGGCAAAGACCTGAATTTGCTGCATTCGCCCAAGGGGAAATCCAGAGACTGATAAGCTGAAGTTCAGCAGTGGAATGGGACCAATCCAGCTGTCGTAGATTTGAACTGGAGATATGAGAGGGTGACTACAAGCTTTTGGGACCAGATAAAAAGGAAGAGCAGGAAGGGGATCCAGAACATCAAGGTGGCAGGTGTTTGCTGACAGAGATGGACTGTAGCTCCATGCTGAGGTGCAGGGCTGGGACAGGCCCACATTTCTGCCATATATGTACCTATTTAGATTGGGTTCAGGCCTCCAAGACTAGACTGAATCCCAGCAACGAGGCATACCTGCAAATTTTGTCTAGAAGAAGAAAAAGATCTTAAACATCATGCTTCATCTGCTGATGTGTAAAATGTGTCCTTAATTTATTTGAATAACAGAAAGCAGTAACCTCATATCAGCAATGAAGAGAATTCTCAAAAGCCTCTTAAAAGTGGCGCCACACATACTACAAGCTGCCTTTTTCAAATTAGAAATGTCTTTTCCAGTTAACTAGTGAGCTGGTGAAGAGAGAGGGGGAGGAGGGATGCGTCGGAGCAAAGCACAGCAACTCGTAAGCACACCCACTCCACCTAGAGGGATTCCACACACAATTCTTTCCACATTCCCTTGTTGCTGTATTCTCAGAGCATCCCAAATCAACAGTTTTATTATTCATTTGGATATGCCAGCTAAGTGCCAAAGCTAAGCATGTGAGCACAGGAGTCATAGCAGAGTCATTTCCCCTGAGAGGGCTATTCTAGCCCAATCAGGCATTTAGGGAGAGCCAGGTTCATCTGTTTTTTATCTCACCCCTCATGATAACTGTCACAAACAGTTTGCAGCCAGGGTAAAATATGCCTTTATGTGGCTCACAGTAGACACTCTTTTAGCACCATTTAAAAGGCAAGCTGTAGCAAAGTGTAGTGGGGACTGTCATTAACAGGGATAGACATACCATATGCATGTACTAGGCTGGCCTCCCTATTCTGCACAGCAGCCCAAATGGGGAGGAGAAGGCAACATTACACCACTTTTAGAAGACATCTGGGCAGCCCTGTATCAGGAGGTTTTTAATGCTTGATGCTATTATGTCTTTAGATATGCTGTAAGCCACCCAGAGTGGCTGAGGAAACCCAGTCGGATGGGTGGAGTATAAATATTGTTTTTGTTTGTTTGTTTGTTGTAGTTGTTGTTAACATTATCCAAACACTGTGTGCTACAACTTCAGAAAATTTATGAGAATTTCAAGTATTAGCACTATGCATGTAATAAAATGTCCCTCCTCAACACTGCAATTCAGCCAAAGGACACAGCATAATAAAGAGTGGAAACTTAGTGGAGCTGCTCCAAGGGCACTGCACAGGGACTGAGTGGCCACAGAGCTGCTCCAAAAGGCACAAAGCCAGGATAGACCAAGTGCCTGACCAGTCAAGGCCTCAAGGAGCTGTGGACAGCTGCTTGGGAAAGGATGAGCTCTGTCAGCATGTGGTGTTTGGGGTCAGCCCAGAGCTCCTGGAGGTGGCATTCCAAGATGTGCAGAAATTCACACTGGTGACCCAAGAGAAGATCCCTTCAATGGCTAAGAGTGTGGACAGCTCCTCAGGAGAGGACAGAACAAGGGTTGGTGCTGGTAGCTCCATCTGCACCAGTGGTTAGTATAAGGGGGATGCCACCATCAGGGCACCAGAAAACAACGCAAGTTCATCTATTACTTTCATTCATTATTTTCATTCACCCTATAACCTCTGTGTTCTAAAAGAACATGGGCTAGAAAACTTAAAAGATGCTGCTTCAGAATGATTGTTTACTCTTACAGTTGTATCTTGGTTCTCAAGCAGAATGCATTCCGGGAGTCTGTTCGACTCCCAAAACCATTCAAAAACCAAGGCGCGGCTTCCAATTGGCTGCAGGAGCGTCTTGCAGCCAACCGGAAACCACGGAAGCCGCACCAGATGTTCAGCCTCCGTAAATCATTTGAAAACAGAACACTCACTTCCAGGTTTCAATTGTTTGGGAGCCAATTTGTTCGGGATCCAATGCGTTTGAGATCCAAGGTACAACTGTGTTTATTTAAAGCATTTTTACCCCAATTATTAGCCAAAAAGGCTCCCAGAGTGGCTTACGTACAATCAAAAACAAAACTGTCTCTACCTGCAGACTTACAATATAAAGAAAAACACAAAACACAAGGGAAAGGGGGCAGGGGAGGGAAGAGGAAAATAACAATCTAGTCTCAGGCACCTATAACAACCAGCTGGCACAGTAGAGGAGCAGGAGGTACCTGATGATGAGCTTCCTATCTCTTCCACTGATGCAGTATGGAATGGCTCCCTCCATATAACTCTTGCCTAGGATATGTCCATAGATACTATAATAAAGTGGGTGGACCCTATGAAACTTGTACCTTTATGGAAACCTGGGTCAAACTTCACACATGCCAGCACTAGCTCCAAGGAGAATGCAACTTTGGGAGTAACAGAAATGCTTGCACAACATTTTTAACTTAAGAGTGTTGTGAGAAGGTGGATAAGTGGTGAATGAACCACACCCTGATTAGTAAATAATTCCTTGATCTACAGGCATGTGTATGGCATCAAAACATAGCACATCGCCAGCTTGCAAAGGAACTGGATCGTACAATGTAGTGCAAAACAAAACATAATGAAACAAAGAGTGTGATTTGTAAACTCCAATAGAATGATTACATCAAATATGTATTTGAAAGGAATCCCTTTCAAAGAGTCCTATGAGAACTAGTTGCTGCACAAGAAATAAAGCTCGACAAATAGCAAAAGAAAAGGGGAAGAAAATGCAAAGTAATGCACTCAAGTTGAGCAGTGGGTTTTCATGTGGGAGTCCTAAACTGAAAACTTTGCTCAACTATCAAAACTAACTAGGTGATCTTAGAAAAATATTACTCCTTCAGGAAATTTGTTATGATGATAAAAGGGATAAAAGGCCATAAGTCCATGTGTGCTACCCTAAGCCCTTTGGAGATTCATATATTATGAATATGGCTAAATAAAACACATTCATGAGACTTAAGGCAGATATAAGTGGCAGCTTCCCAGGCTGTATGGTATAATTGCGTATATTTTTCCTTTGTGGCACTCTCATGCTCACTTGCAGAAAGCTGAATGGACTGCATTATCTATGGTTGTCATGGACAACCACACTTATAGACATGAACTAGTGCAGACTGAAGTACTCCACAGATAGCAGAGGAGGCTAACCTTTTTTGGCTCCCAGTATTGCATGTCAGCAGTAACCAAGTCCTGTGCACGTTTGCTCAAATGTGTGCATAGACACCACACTTGTGGGCTACAAAAGAATGCATACATAGCCACCCCACCCAGAGGTGTACCTAGGGTCCCTTGTGCCCTTGGCAAGGAGCTGTATCTGCAGCCCTGCAATAACCACATTATCTGCCTTAGAATTACTGCTAAAATGAAATTAAATATTATTCATTTAGTTGTGAATGCTTTAATTTCATTAATTAGATACCTCATGTAACATAGGTGTGTTAATAATTAAGTACATAAATCAATTATACACTACAGTGGTACCTCAGGTTAAGAACTTAATTTGTTCCGGAGGTCTGTTCTTAACCTGAAACTGTTCTTAACCTGAAGCACCACTTTAGCTAATGGGGCCTCCCGCTGCCGCTGCGCTGCTGCTGCACAATTTCTGTTCTCATCCTGAAGCAAAGTTCTTAACCCGAGGTATTATTTCTGGGTTAGTGGAGTCTGTAACCTGAGGCATCTGTAACCTGAAGCGTATGTAACCTGAGGTACCACTGTATAAGCAGTAAACCAATATACATAAATCAGTTATATTTTGTTAGCTTGGGTCCAGCTTTCTGATCTGTTAAGGTTATTTTGAATTCTGATTCTGTCTTTTGCGGCATTAGCGATCCCTCTCAGTTTGGTGTTATCTGCAAATTTGATTAGCAGCCCCTCAATTCCTTCATCCAAGTCATTTATAAATATGTTGAACATCAACAGGCCCAGGACAGAACCCTGCAGCACCCCAATTGTCACTTTTTTCCAAGATGACAAAGAACCATTACTGAGTACTCTGTGGGTTTTGTCAGTCAGCCAGTTACAAATCCATCTAACAGTTATCCCACCCACTCCACATTTTACCAGCTTACTGAAATCAATATATACTATGTCCACAGCATTCCCCTGATCCACCAAGCTGAGAAACCCATGCTGGGTGTTAGTAATCACAGCATCCTTTTCTAAGTGCTCACAGACTGTTCTAGGACCTTTCCTGGTATTATGGTCAAGCTCACCACTCAGTAGTTACCGGGGTCTTCTTTTCCACTTTTTGATGATGGGGGCAACATTTGACTGCCTGCAGTTTCCAGTCTCCAAGAATTCTCAAACATTATAGACAGAGGTTCTGAGATTACATACACAAACTCCTTCAGTACCCTTGGGTGCAGCTCATTAGGCCCTGGAGAGTTGAATTCATTTAAAGTAGCAAGGTGTTTCGTTACCACCTCTTTTCCTGTCTTGAGTTTCAGCTTCTTCCTTGCATTTTTTTATTCTTTTTATCACCAGGTTGGGCACAGCTTTCCTTTGGGGAGATAAAAAACTCAGAGATTTATTTATTTATTTATTTATTTATTTACGGCTATTAGCCCATAAAGTATGTACAAACATAAAAGCACAGAGGCATAAAGACCGATATATTCGGCACCAGAAGGTGAACACCATGATGCAGGGGTGGGTCATTGAGCAGAGCCAGATAACAGCTTGGGGCCCGGAGAGCTCCAAGGGACGGATCCCAGAAAAAGGAAAACTGAAGACGAGATCCGACATGCACTCTCTTCAAAACTGTCCGATTAGTTTTTGATGTTGTTGTTTTTGGTGGTTTTTGTGTGTGAGATAACCGCATTCAGGAATCTCGCCACCTGCAGAGTTACAGAAGGATCTGTATCCTGCAAAAGTAGTGCGGCATGTGACTCAGCAGGCCTGCCAACCAAGCGCAGTAAAGCAGGACCCAGGAATTTAGTCCTGGCTATGCTATGTAGGGGACAGTTGAACATTATATGTGGGAGAGAATCAACAGTTTTCCCGTCACACACACATAGCGGAGACACCAAACCCTTGGAAAATCTGTGGCTCAGCAGGTTCGATGGAAGGACATTGAACCTTGCACGAATAAATGCAAGTCGGTGTGGTACAGATGAAAGAGATGACATGTATGATGGAAGGCCAAGTGGTGGGGTTATTCCGTGATACCTGGGGGAGCAGACACCCCCACCCCCGGCGAGGTTGTGTTGATTTTCAATGTCTGCTAATCTTTGCTCAATAAGTCTTTTGGCTGAGCGTAAGTTCATCTTTAAGGAGTCCGCTGGGGAAATTCCGATGCTCAGAAGTTTGGCATGGATTTTTCCTACCCACGGATTGACAAAGTCGTCCCGCCAGAGGCACTGAAAAAGGTAATGGTCGGGAAGCCTATGCCAGCTGGACAGCCAATAACCAAAGACTCGCTTCCAGATGACAGTCTCCAATGATGCAATCCTTAACTCCAGACGTATGGCTGCGTTGCTCACACACATGGGGAGTTTCAGGAGGCGACGGAGAAACTGATTCTGCAATGTCCCCAACGATGTTAAATTGGACCCTGGGGCCCAGAGCGGGGCAGCATAACAGAGGGTGGAAACCACTTTTGCATGGTACACCTTCAATGCGGAAGGGATGTGGGAGGCTCCGTCGGCCGCAAAAAATTGGAGTAGAGTATAAAGTATTGTTTTCCCTTTGTTTAGTAAATACTGTATCTGTGGCTTCCAGCTTAGGTTGTAGTGAAAAAAGACTCCCAGGTATTTAAATTTGAAAACCTGTTCTAATTGGACTCCATCTAACTTCCAGCTGTAAGTTTTCCGAGACCTGGTAAAGACCAGGACTTTAGATTTCCCATGATTAATTGTCAGATGGTTGAGTTTGCAATAAGCCGCAAAAATCTTTAGAGCTCTGCATAAACCGACTCTAGAGTAAGAAAGGATCGCTGCATCGTCGGCATATAGGAGCAGAGGGCAGCGAAAATCAGCTAGGCGGGGGGCATGAATGTTGGCTTGAGACTCATTCAGAAAGAGCTTCATATCGCTAATAAACAAGTTGAAGAGGAGTGGGGCCAAAATGCAGCCTTGGCGCACACCTCTATTTATTGGGACCTCGTTGGATAGGTTTCCCGCCGGTGTGAGTCTCACTCTAGCCGACGACCCATGGTGTAATTGGGTTATAAGCCATAACAGCCTTCTATCTATGCCCCATCTCTCTAATTTCTTCCATAGACAGTTTCTTGGGATACTGTCGAAGGCGGCCTTTAGGTCTATGAAAGCGACACATAGGCGCCCCCGACTCGGGGCAGAATATTTTCTGGCAAGATGATACATGATTACCATATGGTCAGTGGTCGAATAATTGTTCCTAAAGCCCGCTTGCTCGTGACCAATCAAATTTGAGTCGTTTGCCCAATGGGACAGCTTAGACAGCAAAAATTTTGCATAGATTTTCCCGATGATAGACAAAAGGCTGATGTTCCGATAGTTCTCCGGGTCAGCAGGGGGACCCTTTTTATGGACTGGCACGATCACGGCCTCCTTCCATGACCTAGGGATAAGCCCCGTAGAATTAATTGCATCAAAGACTTTGGCCAGGATTTCAGCCCACCACCTCGGTTGCGCAACAATAGCCTCAGCAGGGACTAGATCCGGCCCGGGGGCTTTGCCCATTTTCAGATCTAATATCAAGTCCATTATCAGGTCTGGGTCGGTAGAGGGCCACAAAGGTAGATGGTCGGCTCGGAATTCAGTGGATGAGTTGGATTCCTCTGCCAAGGAGAAATATTTACTCAAGAATTGTTCCCATGTGGGCGCAGGGATAATCGTCAGTGGGTACTTCCTTCCTCTTTTGTTTATCAAAGTCCAAAATTCCTGTGATCTGCGGGATCTAGAGGCCGCAATCAAGGCTCGCCAACGCTTTAGATACCACTCACGTTTGGCCAGCTTTAAAGTCTGTTTGTATGCTCTTTTGGCTTGTAAATAGGAGGATGGTAGAGCCTGGGCATTAGAGTTTTTGTATTCATTATAGATGGAACGAAGAAGGGATCTTGCTTGTTTGCAAGAGGTGTTAAACCAAGGGGCCCCAGCACTGCAATGCGCTACTTTCGCCTTTTGAGGAGGTGATGTAAAAAAAGTGGTAAGGTTTGTTGTAAGAAGGTTAAAAAGTTTCAAAACCGAATTGGAATCTTGTAAATCAGTAGTTATTTGAGGTAGATAGACGGTGATTTCCCTATGGAAAAAATCCTGGTATTTTTGGGCCACAGCCTCCGACCATTTGATCCCTCTTATTTTGGTCGCTGATGAGGTTTCCAGAGGGACTGAGTGTTTATAGTCCTTCTGGTACCGGAACAATGACAAAGTGGTCACTATTGGGAGGTGATCACTGAAATGTTGGTTTTCAACTTGGAAGGAAAGTACATTGACGGCCAAATTTGCGGAGATCAAGAAGTAATCGATAACACTGTTAGATGCTGGTCCCAGGTGAGTGAACTCCCCCGGTATATCGGGGGGGAAGGTGCCGTTCAAGAATACTAGATTCAGGCGAATGGCCATTTGGTAAAGGGTCACTCCAGCTTTGTTTACTCTGTTGTCCTTTGAAGTTCTAATTCTAGCATGTTCCAAGTCAAAGTTGTCCAAACATGGGGGAGTCCACCATTTGGACTTGGTTAGTAGGTCCCAATTTGTGGCAATTCGAGCATTAAAGTCTCCCCCAATTAAGGAGTACGAGTTAGGGCATTTGGTATGACATGACAATAGGTGATTTTCAAATGATTCCCATCTCCAATCAAGATCAGGTGCTGAGCCTTCGGGGGGGAGATAAACATTAGTAATTAGTAATGAGGACTTCCCTTCTGCGATCAGTCCAGAAAGAGCAAAAGGCGGGGAAGCCCGTACCAGAGTGAATTTGGCGCGAAGTTGGAGTGAGATCCCAATCAAAAGACCCCCTTTGGGGCGACCACCTTTCAAGGAAGGGGAGGCCGGAAGTGTTAGAAGATCAAAGCCGTCTATGGTAATCTCTTCCTCATCCCATGTTTCTTGGAATAGGATGATGTTAAATGAATTTATGTACTTCCTGAATTCGGGGTCTGATTTTTTGGTTCTCCAACCAGCAATGTTCCAGCTAAGTATTGATAATGTCGGGTCCTTGTGCTGTCCCGGTAATTGTCAACAGAGATATTTAGGTGGTCTTCAGAGGCACATCTGTAGGACCTGAACCAATGGCTTCAAGTTACAAGACTAAAACATGAGGAAGAACTTTCTAAGTAAGAGTTGTTCAACAGTGAAATGGACTACGTTGGGAGGTTGTGAATTCTTCTTCCTTGGAGATTTTTAAGCAGAAGTTGGATGGCCATCTGTTATGGATGCTTTAGTTGAGATTTCTGCACTGCAAAGAATTGGCCTAGATGACCCTCAGGGTCTCTTCCAACTCTACAATTCTATGATTTGTATTACAACCACAAGCATATTTTTTTCTTTCAGATTTCTTCTCAAGGAACTGTTTTACCTCTTTGTTTGGGAGCAGCCAAATGTTAAGCCTTCCAGATAAAGATGTAGTAGTTTTTTTCTCTGTCTCCTTCCAGCTTTCTAAACACACTAGCCAATGACTCTCAGGTTGCCGCTCATGGGACATGGCCATTATGAGTCTGTTATTATAGCAGAGCACTCATGAGATGGAACCCTCCCCAAAAATGTCCTTTAAATGCAGTTACAGTGTAGAAGCCAAATAAAGGGAGGAAGATTGAGGTGGATCCCATGAAGTGACTCTTAAGAGGAGGGTCCCCTCTGGGTGGGAGCTTTGGAAGAGAACACAGGGGTCTTGGAGAAGAGCTTGTGCTCTCTAGGGTGAGAGATCACTCTGCTCCCTACTGCAGCAGAGTTGCTTCCCTGCTCCATACTTGCTGGGCCCCAGAGACAATACAAACCAGAACCCCCATATGTGTAAGGTCCTTTCTTTGTGGAGCTCCCTCTGGGGAGCTTTCCCCTGGAAATCCATTGGACACCATGATATAAACACACAGAGAGTAAAGGATTTGAAGTTTAAAATGCAAAATAACAGCACATCCTGCCCTTGAAGCTGTTTTGGAGTCAGAGTCCTAATTTTGGTTTTTAGCTGCCAGAACAAACTTTTGGATAAAACAGACAGATTCTTGTTAAGATTTACAGCCCCTTACTTTCCATAAGGTTCTCAGGGGTGCAGAGGTGGATTTAGGGCAGTGTGACAGGGTACAGCAGCCAATGAGGCACCTTCCCACCTCCTTCCCAAAGCCTAGTTAGCTCTTCCCAGCTTTGGGAAGGAAAGAGAAGGGCTCTAGGACCCTGACAGAGTCTTGCACCTCCCTCCAAAACCTAGCACCTCACTAACCAGGCTTTGAGAAGTTGGCTTTGGGCTGTGGGGTCAGGGGGAAGGGAGTATCAAATTTTGGCCTCACACAGGCCAAAGGCATGTTACCAATGTCTGCCCCTGAAAGGACTTCCAGGAATAAGTTTATTCCTGGAGTTTATTCACATGTGACACAATAATGGAGATTTTTGCGCCCCTTGGCTTGCACCCTTCTGGGCCTGCACTCCCAATTGGGGCCAGATTCACCAAACCCCTAGGTATACCTCTGACCCCCCCCCCTCTCTCTCTGAAAGACAAGAGTCAGTGTTTCCTCTCCTCCTCATCATAGCATTGCAATTGGTTTTAGGGGTGCCATCTCCTGCTCTTCAGCCGAAGATAGCAGAAGAATCCTTAACAAAGATTTTCAGAGCACAGCAGAAGTGTTTGTGAATAAGGAAGTGGCAAGTGGCTTTCTAGACATCATGCCATTGCCACTTATAATGGCTTCTTGGGTGATTTAAGCGTGCTTTGGGTCCCCTGGAAAACCCATGGAACTTAGTATGACAACAGGAAAGTTTTTAAAAGTAAAATAAAAAGTATACCACAACTGACAAATTTTAAGGGGCTCTGGGGGACACAAGGAACCATGTGTGTGGTTGCAAGTACAACCTTGGGAGACATGTGCTAGCCACCCTTGGAGTATGGAGCCATGTTTGAGCCACATAGCAGGGCCTTAATGAGTTGCTTCATATGAAGTCTTGGTAACTAAATCACTGCGGAACACATCCAACCACTCTGTATTTTCTCACCCACAGCCCTAGACTATGGACCTACATCTTCACTCTCTGTCAATAGGCCGTTTGCTCTTCTGACCAACTACCCAGCTACTTTTGAATCATCTGGAAAACAGCCAGATTTTATAAGCAGCTGTCACATGAAAGTAAACATTTAAAACCATTACATTTTAACAGTTTATATTTAATGCTGCCTAGGTTTTTGACTTTACTCCATTATGATTCAGTTAAATAGTTTCCCTCTGGAGTTGGCATCTCCATCCCACTGCCTGGCATCCACTCCTGGCAGGCACGCACTGAACAATTTCCAGGGCTGTGATATCACCTCATCCTCCCATCCTGGACATAGTTATGAGGTCACCGCACAATAAGTAATGATACAAATATCAAGCAAGTTCTCAGGCAAGGAGATTTGGGAACGGTGTAGGAACAGGCTTAGCTTTTCAATAAAAGCTTTCCATGATGAGGGAGAAAAATCTTTCTCTACCCTAGATGCTTCAGGGTTGATCTAACATTTCACAGACATCTCATAGCTAAGTGAAATGAATTCAGTAAGAATTGCAAAGTCAGTACCTATACCATCAGTACGTTATAAATCACTTTAGAGAAAGAGTTAAATGTTCTAGGGTGAAGAAAGAGTTCTGTTCATAATGTAATCCAATCAATGAAGCTTAGTTCAAAATTTAGTGCCAAAACTTGACGAGCGTGCAAATCTGCAATCCGGGGGGGGGGGGGGGGATATTAGTGGGAATACCAAACAGCTTAGAGAAGAAAGATGGACATGAAATATAGACACCTGGCTACACCTTCAGCTCCCAGGTTGTGATCAGTCTTTGTAATTTGGGTCAGAAGATCTTTGTGTGTCTGGCTTTCTCTTCATGTGAATCTTTGCATGACTGTTTATCTGATTTCTTGCACTACTGAAATACAAATTACCACCATCACACCTGCTTTCCTGCTCAGGCAGTGACGTATACTAGGAGGATACAAAGTTTAACCCATGTGCCAAGCATGACAACATGAAATGGCATAAATGTTCCTTCCATCTCCATTTCCACCCAAGCCTCCGTCTTCTGTTCTAATGTGCTTACTTAAGTGGCCAGCCCACCTGCTCCAGCTGACAAAGGGAGAACAACATCTTACAGCTGCTGGACTGACTTCTTTTCTCCCAGTCTGCATTTACTAAGCATTATTGCATGCAGCAGCAATAGCAGGGTACTGGGGGAAATGATTCAAATATGCAGGTTTGTTTATAACTGAGAAAGAAGGAAGCAGGAAGTTCTGATAGCCTGATCCCCAATAGGCACAGTAACAGAGCCCAGTTTCATGTTGCTTATTAGCCATTTATCCCCACTATTTTATAAACATCAGATAATTCAGACAGTGGGTGCACAAGCCAGTGTTAATCTGAGGCATAAAGCAATACATATTGGATGAGCTTAATCTGTTCTATTTTAATGGGGCTGGGTGGGTAGTGGAAGCAGAGTACCATCACACTGAAAACTGTACCAGCTGAAAGGGTGAAATATCTCTGCTTCTGTTTCTCAGGCTATAAATTTATGGGGCTGGAAATTTATGTGATTGTCACTTGTGGGCAAAACTAATTATATGATTACTTCCCTTGATCCTTGTTTTCCATGCCCATCCCTTCTATTTTTAAAAGAGACCTTTAAAAATAAATGATAAAAAATTGCTCCATGATAACCCAATGAATTATGGCAATGTATGTAAGAGCTTTTCAACAGTGGAATAGACTCCTATGAGAGGTGCTGGACTCTCCTTCCTTAGAGGTTTTTGAGCAGAGGTTGGCTGGTCTCTGTCATCTATTATCTAGTTGAGATTTATGCATTGTAGGGGGTTGGACAAGATGACCCTTGGGGTCCCTTCCAATTCAATGATTCTATGGGGGCAGATGGGGCTCATCAATCTGGGAAGCTCTGCTGCCTTGCGGCTATACAGGTCCGTTCTTAACCTGAAACTGTTCTTAACTAGAGGCGTGCTTTCACTAATGGGGCCTCTTGCTGCTGCTGCACCACGGGCACACGATTTCCGTTCTCATCCTGGGGCAAAGTTCTCAACTCGAGGTAACTCTTCCAGGTTAGCGGAGTTTGTAACCTGAAGCGTTTGTAACCTGAGGCATTTGTAACTCGAGGTACCACTGTACTCATCTGTGAGAAAGGCTTCAGGAGAAAACTTCGAGGGAAACTTTGTATGTGCTACCTTGTGGGACATCTTCAGGAGAATCATGGAATTGCAGAGCTAGAAGGACCCATGAGGGTCATCTAGTCCAACCCCCTCAAAAGATTAAAGGGTAAACCCTACAGAAATTTGGAGTGGAGTGCATAAGACAGTTAGATGGTGTTTTGTACGCCTCCTTCCGTGCCACTCCTGAAGCCAAGCTGCTGCCAAATGTACTGCTCTGCTTTCCTTTGGACCACATCAGTGACACTGAGTGGGGGGGGGGGTCGTCTTGTCATCTGGGCAGTGCATGACCTCCATACACACTGCCAAGGCTTGTGCCCCAGAGAGGTCACTTCAGTGCTGCTAACAGAATGACAACAATGTGGGAGACAGCCATGACACAGTGTCGTTCAGCCCAGACACAGAGATCCCCCGCAAGGGTCTTCTGCTGGTTCCCTCACTGCGAGAAGCGAAGTTACAGGGAACCAGGCAGAGGGCCTTCTTGGTTGTGACGCCCTCCCTTTAGATGTTAAGGAAATAAACAACTATTTAACTTTTAGAAGACATCTGAATACAGCCCTGTATCGGGAAGTTTTATATATGCTGTGAGCCACCCAGAGTGGCTAGGGAAACCCAGCCAGATGAGTGGGGTATAATAATAATAATAATAATAATAATAATAATAATAATAATAAATACTATGATTCTCTGGCAGTTTGACTTAACCCCTGGACGTGCACTTCATTGTCTCCCAAGGCAGATGGATGCCAACAACGATTCTATGAGAATGGAATAAGCAGGTCAAAAAAGACTCATGTGAGAGAACAATGAGCATCCATTGAGCTTAATGGATGAGTGTGTATTTGAACTAGGGTCTCTTGATTTAAGTCAGACACTCTATGAACAACACTACGCTAGCTGGCAACCAAATAAATCAGTGGTGAGGAATCTCCTAAGAGGTGAGGACAAGTAAACCAACAGAGTTAAACTGATTAACAGGTTGGCAACTGTCCACCTATCAAAGTTGCCCATGGAGGTAAAACTCTACAATTTTATGATTCTATGAGATCTTTATTTCAGTGGTGGAGATGTGGATCTGGCTGGTGAGTTAGATCCAATCTCCACCACTAAAATAAATATCTCATAGAATCAGAACATTGTAGAGTTGCAGTCCAACCCCCTGCAATGCAGGTATCCCAATTAAAGCAGCCATGATAGATGGCCAGCCAACCTCTGCTTAAAAACCTTAAAGAAATGAGAGTCCACAACCTACCGAGGGAGTCTGTTCCCTCTGTCAAGCCCCAGGGCAGGCAGAAATGCTGGGTGCAATGCAGTTGAGAGGGGTTATCAAGGATATAAGGTTTAAGGACTTACTGTATTTTTCGCCCTATAGGACGCACTTTTTCCCCTCCAAAAATGAAGGGGAAATGTGTGTGCGTCCTATGGGGCGAATGCAGGCTTTCGCTGAAGCCTGGAGAGCGAGAGGGAGTCTGTTCCCTCTGTCAAGCCCCAGGGCAGGCAGAAATGTTGGGTGCAATGCAGTTGAGAGAGGTTATCAAGGATATAAGGTTTAAGGACTTACCGTATTTTTCGCCCTATAGGACGCACTTTTTCCCCTCCAAAAATGAAGGGGAAATGTGTGTGCGTCCTATGGGGTGAATGCAGGCTTTCGCTGAAGCCTGGAGAGAGAGAGGGGTCAGTGCGCACCGACCCCTCTCGCTCTCCAGGCTTCAGGAAGCTATCCGCAAGCCTTGGGAGCCCGCGGGAGTTCCCGCTGGGCTCCCACGGCTTGCGGAGAGCTGCCTGCACCCCGAAGCCTGGGCGCGCTGAGCAGTCGCGCCTGAGCTTCGGGTAGCTCTGCGCAAGCCGCAGAAGCCCTCCCACGGCTTGTGCAGAGCAGCCTATTGTGGGGGCTGGGGTCAGGGGAAGCTCAGGCCTGGGGGGTAATAAAAAAATATTTCTTTATTTCCCTCCCAAAAAACTAGATGCGCCCTATGGGCCGGTGCGCCCTATGGGGTGAAAAATATGGTAATTTCATATTCGATAATTCTGGCTAAACAAACCATCACTTGACAATGGGAACTCTGGAACTTTTTGTACCTTGAGAAAGCCATGATGTGCCTTGTAGATTGCCCCGGTCCTTTTGCAGTATTTCCCCCATTTTCTGCTTGTTTTTATATTGTATTGTTTATACTGTATTGAGGACATTTGCTTAAAACATAAACTTGGGTAGTTATTGAACTAAGGTTACTCCTTTCCCTTTTATTTTAACTAAACTAAGTGTAGTCCAATGAGTGTCCTAAGAATGCAAAAATACAGGAATGATAGTTACATTCATACAACCATCATCTGGCATTATCAGAGCAGGAAGCCTTGACTTTGCAAGCTTTGTTCTCCCCTTCCTCCATACACTTCTGCTTCTGATTTGCTGCAAAACATTTTTGCCAGGTTTAGGAAAAATGACAAACTATGGTTTGCTGCAAATTAGAAATGAAAACTTCTTATCATCGCCCCCTGCATGCGAAGGAAGGGAAGAGGGAAGCTTGCTAGCTCAAGGCTTCTTATAAATGCAATGCCAAACCACTGCATGACATTATTTCTGAAAGTAGTCTATAGCTCCAAGAATACAGTTGAGCTCTTTAAAACAACACCTTTGTCAAAATCATGAGTGTCAGTGTGGTGGTCAGTGTGGCGGGAAAACCTATAGCCACTTACACACACCCCGCCTGGAAGAGGACAAGAAATGAACTAACAAAAAAAGTAAAATAAGGTGAGCAAAAAATATTTTAGAAAACAGTTAAGTCATCTTGCCAGAACTGTTCCCCTAGCTGGCTCAGAAGGGTTGTGAAAGCAGAAACTTGATCAGCCTTTAACAGTGGAATGCATGGAAATGACAACTGTGCATAACTACTAGAGAATCTACAACCGGTGTTCAACAATCAGCTAGAATCGCACAAATAATCGGAATGTTTCATGCATGAGCTCATTCGCAGGATAATACCCTTGCGTGATTCCACCCTATAGGAATTCATTGTATGCTCAATAAATGCAAGAAACCTCCCCTCACCCACCCGAAAGCTCCTCTCTTCACTGCTCCTTCACAAACTCAGAGCAATTTAATCTGAACTACAAAGTGAGTGTTATGATGAACCAGGAATACTCATGAATGGTGCTCCAGAAAAATAGCTAGTATAGTATAGCTATAGGAATGCTAACAACTTCAGCCACCACAGAAACTAAAAAGATTGGGAGTCATTTTACACAAAACGATGCCATGTTTTCGAAAGGACAAGACTATAGGGATTGGGGGCAAAGCTGTGCCAAAAACTTTGCTACTGATGCTACCCTTTTGGATACATATACAGAAACTGTCATGCAGGTAATGAGCTCTAGAACATACTGAAGAAACCTAATGTAGTCCATACCTCATTCCCATGACCTAGCACAGGCTATTATTCTGAACACTTTTTTATGGCCTTCTTGAAGGAAAAGAGGTACACATTTTCTCAAACTGTCCATGCCAATACCTAGGCCAATATAATGAGACAATCTGCCATCTTTTCAAATGGCACGATCTGCAACAGCCACAAGTAGAACACGGGTCGGCAAACGAAGGTCCACGGGCCGGATCAGGCCCAATTGCCTTCTGGATCCGGCCCACAGATGGTTTGGGAATCACCGCATGGATCACCAGCACGTGTGTTCTTTCCCTCTCCCTCATACAGAGGCGACAGTGCCTCCACCTCTTCCCTCCGGGCTTCTCCCTGCCCTGTCTAGAGGAGGAAGGGGGCTGGGCTTTGTTGCAGCAGCACTTGAGCGGCCGCCATTTTAAGCAGCCCCTCTCTGGAGCCCTTTCGTGCGCCGCTCATCATCCCTCTGCTGCCGCTGCCACCAGCCCCTAGCACTCGCAAGACACAGGAGCCATGGTTGGCTGGGCGCCCCTCTCAAGCGGCTGCCATTTAAAGCAGCCCCTCTCCAGAGCCCTTTCCATGCCACTCATCGTCCCTCCACCGCCACCACCGCCAGCCCCTGCCGCTCGCAAGACACAGGTAAGCAGCCACCGGTGCTCGTGGTGCTCTTGCATCATCCCCCCCCCAAAAAAATAGTCCACCCCCCCACAAGGTCTGAGGGACAGTGGACTGGCCTCCTGCTGAAAAAGTTCACTGACCCCTGAAGTAGAATCAGAGAAATGTAGAGTTGTAGAGTTGGAAGGAACCCTGAGGATCATCTAGTCCAATTCCCTGAAATGCAGGAATATGCAGTCATCTCATACAGGCAAATATAACAATGCATTGATTTAAGCGGTATAAATCATTACCTATTCACAATAAATATAGTTGCTAATACAATCAGAATTTGCTATGTCAAATGGTGTGCTCCCATGCCTGCTTGCAAATAACTTTTTGAGAGAGGGGGCACACACAGCATGGTCCTTTAAACAAATGATTCTGACCCCTTTTATTATTTTCAAGTTTGATGTTGCAAACTCTGAAGTCCTATTTTTAAAACAACAACAACAATCCTCCCAGTCCCAATTCTGTTATTTATGCATACGTATCATATGCTAAACCAAGAATAGTCAACATAATGCACTCCTAATGTTGCTGGATTACAACTCACATCATCCATGTCCATTGGTCATGCTGGCTGGGGCTGATGGGAGTTGTAATTCCAAAACCACAATGGCTACTGTTCTAAACAGTTGTTCATGAAACAGCAAGATACGCAACAAGGGACAATATTGTGGGAATGTCTGTATCAACTTATTTTTACACAATGCGCCTAAAAACATACTTCAGCATGGACATTGTTTGCCTCTCATTTTCTCCTCTTCTCAGGCCACTGTGCATATATATTGTAAACATGCAAAGAGGAAGACAGAAACAAGTGGGAGGGGCAAAGTGGAGTGTGGGCGGGGTTGGGCTTCACTGAGATGGGCTGCACTGTGATTAATCTCCAGAGTTGATGTCATAATTTTCTTGGGCTAATTCAGAATAGTTGGAGTTATGGTTGACAAGCAAAATGATCTGAAGACTGGGGAACTAAGTGCGCATGGAGGGTCATCAAGCTAGGCAGTCAAATCACTGCTGAGGGAAAATGCAAAGCAATAAACAAACAAACCATGCTAGGACCAGGAATTGAACTGTTTCCTCTGTGAAGTCCCAGTCCAAAAGGAAATTTGCTTCGTCTAGGAAGGTTCAATGGCCAGCCTGGACGGATGGGGCCAGTCTGGAGCTGAGCTTAAGAACCCAGGAAAATGCTTTATGATGCAGTTTTAGTGGTTAGCAACATACGGCAGCACCACACATAGCCAATAGTTCCATTCTAGGACTCATGGCTCCCAACACACAATCTGATCCTAACTTTTCTATCTTATGCAAATAACATTTTAATTACGGAGCTTTAAGAATGTTTAAAACATGATTCTAAATTAGCCAATATTCTATGTGGCTCCATCTGCACCATACTTTAAAGTATCATGCCACTTTAAACAGTCGTGGCTTCCCCCCGAAGAGTTATAGGAATTATAGTTTTTTTAAGGGTTCTGAGAGTTGTTAGGACATCCCTATTCCCTTCACAGAGCTATAATTCCCAGAGAATTCCCTGGGAAGACGAACTGACTGTTAAACCACTCTGAGATTTGTAGCTCTGTGAAGATCTCCTAACAACTCTCAGAACCCTTAAAAAACTATAATTCCTATAACTCTTCGGGGGAAGCCATCACTGTTTAAAGTGGCATGATACTGCTTTAAATGTATTGTATAGATGAAGCCCAACTCTCTGAAAACCCTTTCTCTGATTTCATATGGGAAGCTGTTGAATTAACACATACAAAAGTACACAGCTTCCCCATAAGTCATAATCTAGTATCCACTGTAAAAACAACAACAAAAACAAAATAATCTGCATCCAAATTTGACACGGTTTTGTTGACATCCATTTGTCTTGAGAGACTATAGAAGAGCATGCCATTGGAGGTACAGTCAAACTGCTGGAGAGGCACAGCATCTGCTGTGGCTGCAGAGACCAAAATGGGGGAGGCATGTTTATTTCATCAGGGGCAGATGAAGGCATTCAGTTTTGCTGCTACAGATGCACCACAGCATTTCTTCTCTCTGCATTCCCGTCAGTGATCATTTCTCCTCTGGTCACTGCTGTGGATACATAACCTGACTGTCTGTCTCCAGGGGCTGTGGTTATCTGCAAGCAACTCCCACATGGCAGGGTTAATGTTTGCAGACATCTTTATAACACAGAGTTGGTCTGCCAATAGGCCTGGTGCCTGAAGCCAGCTCCTAAAGCACATCCTTGGGGATCATGCCATCTTCCATTCTTCGAATATGGACTATGCCAGCGTAGACATCACTAAGACAGGAGTGCAAACATGCTGGGAATGTGGGCTTGGAAGGAGCATGTCTTTGTTTGAGACTCTGTCCTGCCATGTAATCCCCCAAAATCTTCCTGATGCAGTGTATATGGAAGGCACTAAGGCGTTGCTCCTGGTGGGTGTAAGTTTCCCATAATTCACTTAACACACAAGTCTGTTAGACCTTCATCCTGGTATTGGCTGTTAGCATCACATTCTCCCATACCTTTTTGGAGAGGCAAGTCATTGCCATAGCTAACTTTCCAATACACTTATCCAGCTCAGCATCAATGGAAAGGTTGCAGGTTATGGTGGAGCCCAGGAAGGCAAAATTGTCTACCACCTCAGGTATGTGGTCACCAATGGCTGATGTGTGGAGTGCTGGCGACATACTGACCCAAGATGCTGTTCTTCATCAGGCTGATGGTGAGGCTGAACTCCATGAAGGCTTGGGCAATACTGCTGATGAGTCTCTGTAGAGCTTCCTCAGAGCATGCTGTCAAGGCTGTGTCCTCTGCAAACAACATCTCATGGATAAGAACCTGTCACACTTTTGTCTTGTGTGGAGACGTGCTAGATCTAACAGACCCCTAACACTCCTTGAATGGAAGCACCCACTGTCTTCTGAAGGTGAAGGAGAGCAACAGGGAGAATATGTCAAAGAGTATTGGGCCAAAAACACGGCACTGTTTCACACCACTTTTTATTGGGAAAGCATCCAAGGATGAAGAGTTATGTTGGATAGTGCCATGCATGTTCTTGTGGAAGGACACAATCATCTGGTGGAGCTTAGGTGGGCATCTTATCTTGTTGAGCAATGTGAAGAGTCCCTTTTTGGCTGAGGTCAAAGGCCTTCATCAGGTCCATCAAGGCGACATATAAAGGGTGTCTATACTCTTAGCATTTCTCCTGCGCTGGTGCAGTGAGAAAATCACGTTGACTGTTGACCTCTGAGCTCTAAAGCTGCATTGTGACTTGGGATAGACCCAATCAGTGAGTGACTGTAATCTGTTGAGAACTACAGGTTACTCTATTAAAAATAAACTATATGAAAACTGTGACGATCTCACAACACATTCCCATTACAGCCTAAACAACATTTCTATGTTGTTCTAATATATATTCTCATCCAATGTATCCTTGTTAATAGTTATTAATGCATATATACTCCAGTTAAAATATGGCAATGAAATATCACTTTCTAAAACTACTTTTAATTCAAGTACCACCACCAAAGAAACATGCATCAGCTCTGTTAAAACTTCAAGACAGATTTTAAGACAATTTTTTTCTGTATTTTATACTTTAAGAAGTTATAGAAAACCTGTTCTTCCAGAGAGCCCTAGGACAAGTCTGCCTCTGTGTTCCTAATTCTAAAGTGGGGATACTACCACACCCCTACATTAATATGTTAAAATAAACAACACAGAGCAGGCAGAGAGGAGCTCAAGTAGCTAACCTCATAGGAGAAGATTTGTATTAGCCCGAGTGTATAAATCCTACATCCCACTGAAATACGAATGAGACCAACCACTGAACAAATGGGCTTCAAACTATGCTCTTGTTGCATATTGTTGCAAGTTTCTATATGACTAAAAATGGTTCGCCTGCAAATGTCCAAACCACTGTCCCCAACAGATAACAGATGGGACTACATTTTCCTTGATATACAGCAATTTTGTCTGAAAAAGAAGTGTACACCCCAAAATGTCAACCGTGTGTGATAGAGGCCTTCTCCAACTGGATTTACACACACACCCCATTAGCCAATAAAAGTGGCTGCAAGAAACAAACTATCCAAAGGGAACTGACTGCATTTCACAATTTAGAGAACCAACAGAAGACAAGCACAGAAGGGACCACTGTTACTTAAGTCCGCAATAAAATTGTTCCAAAAAGTACCAGGTGTTGTGGGAAGACAAGTTTGAAGTAGGAGAGAGAAAATTCTAGAGATACAACTTATCAACCCAGAAGGTTAAATTAACAGAAACTACCTTGGTGGACCATGCTATGAGCTCCCCCTAGTGGACAAAGGGAAGCTGGTGACTAGCTGCAAAAATCATTTTAAAAGAATTGTTGTTTAGTCGTTTAGTCATGTCCGACTCTTCGTGACCCCATGGACCAGAGCACGCCAGGCACTCCTGTCTTCCACTGCCTCCCGCAGTTTGGTCAAACTCATGTTTGTAGCTTCGAGAACACTGTCTAACCATCTCATCCTCTGTCGTCCCCTTCTTCTTGTGCCCTCCATCTTTCCCAACATCAGGGTCTTTTCCAGGGAGTCTTCTCATGAGGTGGCCAAAGTATTGGAGCCTCAGCTTCACGATCTGTCCTTCCAGTGAACACTCAGGGCTGATTTCCTTAAGAATGGATCGGTTTGATCTTCTTGCAGTCCATGGGACTCTCAAGAGTCTCCTCCAGCACCATTTAAAAGAATACCATACCACTAAAGGCATTGCAAAAGGTGTAGCTTTAGTGCTTGCCATTTGTCAATTATCATTCTGTGCTGCTGGGGTGGCAGAGCAGAGAGAACAAATATATTATCACTGTTACACATTTGAGATACACAATAGGGGGTGAGGTTGAATATGGACCAAGGAACAATATTGTGGACTTGCCTTTCCAGAAATTCTCATTTCATCTCCACTCCTTGTTACATAGTGGTAGAAAAACATATCTCTTTTGCAGGTTGATTTACAGTGGGGAAACAATTTATTACAAAGGTCAGGTTTTTTTGAGCTTCGTGTCATTTTTTTGTTATCCAAAAGTTTGGGACATTTCTCCCCTTTGAGCTATTTTTTCTCCACATTGCTCAAACAAATCCCTCTTCTCAAGTGGTTGTACTCTGGAGCTTGTACCAAAGACACTCACTGGCTGTGCTTAGAAATGCCAGGTCAGGAACAGGATGATCCAGCCAGCCCTAACTCAAATATGAGCAATTTTGTAAGGCAATACTCATTGCCAAGGCACATGAGGAAAATATAAAGCCAGATCTACTTGGGGGATGGAAGGAGAGAGCAAGAACACAATCTCTGATGGTGATAATTAATTTAGCTTGGCTGTTGCTCAGACCAATAATGCTTAACAAAAGATTTTCAAATACGAAATCAACTACAATCATGTTTGGAAAGTCTTCTTTCTATCCTAGGGCACTCAACACATTCTTAGGGAATGGAAACGTATATGCCAGAGCAACAAAAGGAAGGGGAAAAGAGGCAAGCTAAAGTACTGGAAAGTGATGGCTAACTAGTGAAAAGAGGTAGCGAGGGCTTATTCAGGGGCTCAAAGGATCAAAATAAGAAAAAGTCCTCTTCTTTGAAGATGCTTTTTTTGTGGGAGAGGGGGCATTTCTTGGTGATATCTTAGGAACAATATGGGCTAATTAAAGGCATATTACATGCAAACTGTTATCTTCAAGTATCAATATGTTATGGCAAATTTATTTTATCCAGTAATTTATGCGTTGTGGGTAAGTAATGCAAGGTACAAAGTCCCCCCCCCCCCGAGAATCATAGAAGTATAGATGACCACAAGGGTCATCTAGTGCAACCCCCTGCAATGCACAATTTATTTGCTTAATGTGGGGCTCAAATCTACAACCCTGAGATTAAAAGTCTCATGCTGTACCAATTGAACTACCTACCCTGGGTTTTATGATGAGCTGATCCATCTCAAAAAGAGAGTTTGGAGGGATCCTAAAAGTATCAGAATATGTGGTGAATATTGCAAAAGCTTACATATGCTGATCCCAGTTTGAAGCCTTGTAAGAAAGGATAGACAATGTGCTAATTCAGTTTAGTTGTGGCTCTGAGGCAGAATTCTGAAAGGCTCAAATGACACACCTAGCCTTTGGGGTAACTTCACTGAGACCATGGAAAGGGAAACAGATATCCACATCAGCCACACGTGATCATTACTGAAGGGATGCACCAGAAAAATCAGACACCTGACTGCTTGTTGAAGGGAAGGCAATTATAAGTAAGGAGAAGAGGAGAATGACACACAAATTCTCTGGGGGAAAATAAATGCAGAGGCAAACAAGACACCACCTTTGGAAAAGGCAACAGGTAAACTTTCCAAATCCTCCAAGCTGCCTTCAACCTAACACAATCCCTTTAACTAAAACCTGTGCCAACTTTTTCTTAACATGCCATTACTAGGATTCCATCCACATGCCAGGAGATGCTGCAGTCACGGCTTTTCATGAATTTCTCAAAGCCAGACACATCGAGACAGAGTTACCGAAGTCTCCAGAGGGCCAGACGGATGGAGAGAAGGGGGGGGGGGGGGCAGAAAAGGGATGACACTCTGAGATCCTTGCTGCAGCACTTTCTGTTGCAGTGCGACACCTAAAGGACTCTTTGTGAGGCTGCTCCAAGAAAATATTGCTCAAACATTCTAACTGTCCACTTGTTCAATGCAAATCCATGAAAGACCCAGTCCACGTCATAACAGCAGAGATGCTTAGGGAATTTGACTCTTGCAAATTCAAATAGAATTTGACCTGATCTGCACCATAGACTATAACCTGTGCATCAGAACATCCTTTGGATTTCACATATCTCTGGATTTTGCAATGTAACACTTTGCTCAACGCATATCAAAATTCATGTTAAAATTCATATTTTGAGACAAAGTCCATTTAGACATGCATATTTTGTGATAAAATTGACTCAAATGTGATTTAAAAAATAAAAAATAAAATATTCACTTAAATGTATATTTTCTTTGCAGATTTTTTTTAAAATGGGGGAATTGAATGGGACTGAGGAACAGTGTTCGAAACTCCCATGCTCCCATGGCGCATTTTGTGACAGGGGATTTCATTAGCATGACCAGTTTCTGAGCTCTGGATGCAGTACTGCACCTACAATTTCAGATTAAAACTGCAGAAGAAGAAAAGGAGGACCTTTTTCTGCCTCCCCACTTCCAGCTACTCTCTGAAGACTGGAGAAGAGACCTCCTTAAGAATATTAGGGGGATGGGCAGAGGAAGGACTAGATGGACTAGACAATGTGAAAAATGAACATAATATTTTACCTGTAGTTCATTCATTTTCAGCTTTGTCTTCTTGTTATTAAAAAGCGCACCTAGACACTCTGTTGTTGCACCCATAACCTAGGTTTAAGGTGCCATTTAGTTCCTAGCTTTCATATCACAGCTTCTAACACTGCTGAAGAATTAATGTAATGTAAAGTTTTTGTTTACATTGATAAATGTTCTCTCTTTGCTAGGGGGTGGGGTGGCCTACCAGAGCAAGCACCACCATTCATTTTTAAGAGTGAAAGGGGGGGCCTTTTCCAACTTGAGGGTATGTGAATCACATTTTCAACTTAACAGGCTTCCCCCAAGGATCCTATTCTTGTATTTGATGATTCACAGTGCTAGATACTGTATTTATCACACAAAAGAACTGGGGTTTTCCTTTAAAGCAAAACAAGAAGGTGGCAAACTTTTCACGTGGTGGTACAGAAGACAACCGCCATACTACTTGCCACTCACCCATGCACATTACCTAGCATAGGACTCATTCCAACGACCCATGTCCCTACTCTGCTGCTGGAGGATATGGAAAATCTACAAGATAAGGGATGCTCTATGTAGCTTAACTGCACTTGATGAGATGCAGATCAAGCTCCATTGCTGACTGGTGACATAATCATGCATTACTAATTTGATATTGCCCTGACTTTCAAAGGTAGCAAGAATCTAGTCACTAGAGTCTAGTGAATAGTCAATAGGAACTTTGTTCAGTATTCCTCTTCTTATTATTAAAGGTAAAGGTAAAGGACCCCTGACAGTTAAGTCCAGTTGCAGACAACTCTGGGGATGCGGTGCTCATCTCGCTTTACAGGCTAAGGGAGCTGGTGTTTTGTCCACAGACAGTTTTTCCGGGTCACGTGGCCAGCATGACTAAGCCACTTCTGGCGCAACAGAACACCGAAACCAGAGCAGCGCACTGAAATGCCGTTTACCTTCCCGCTGGAGTAGGACCTATCTATTTGCACTTTTTTGGTGTGCTTTCGAACCACTAGGTTGGCAGGAGCTGGGACCGAGCAACGGGAGCTCACCCCATCGCAGGGATTTGAACCACCGACCTTCTGAGCCCAAGAGGCTCAGTGGTTTAGACCACAGCGTCACCCGCGTCCCATTCTTATTATTAAGTCACAGCAAATATTTGTTAGCTGTATAATCCAATCTTAGCCACATTTACTTGGAACTAGGACCCACTTAGATCAGAGGGACTTACTTAGTTGCTGGTAAGTGTGCTTTGGATGCCACCTGTTTGAAATTTTGAAAGAACTTGGACTTGAGCATGTAATGGCACTGTGTTCTCCTCTTGCACAGAAACATATTGCCAAAGCTTATATACATATAGTACATGCATTAGTCATATTTACTGTGTATATTGTGAAGCGATTAACAATTTTTCAAGGAATTAGCAGCTGTCAACACTAAGCACATTTAGTGAATGTGGAATGCACTGTCACATAAAAAACAAGAAAAAGACATTCACTTACAGGCCTTTAAAAATATCTCTTATGCAATGCAGGATCAAGTAAATAGTTTTCTTAGATTATGAATGTTCTTAAAAATTCACATTTTTACTTTGGGTGAATCTGCAGACACAAATATATATCTGGGATACTTGGAAACAAGTCACAAGATACATACAATGCACATTTAAAATGCAACCGCACAGTACACAGCTAGCTATGCTTCCACAGAGATCCCCAGTAGCAAAGCCATCAAGCAGAACATTGTTGATTCAAATATAACAGCCACATGTGCAGATTTCAACAGATTTATAATAGATAGCTTTAATTTATTTAAACTGTGTGCAAATGGAATGTAGCATAGACCCATGGGGTTTATTAAAGAGACCTAATGTTCCTTCTATAGCTCCCTGAAGGTGCAACAAACTTTGCCCACCATGATTGTGAAAGAAGTCAACTCTATGTGCACCATTGGTAACGAGAGCCAGGAAACCAGTACTGGTTATTTATAAGGGAAATTCATAAAATGCTGTGTCATATGCAAGAGGCTGGATCACCACCTGGCCATAAGGCAGTGTTAGAGCATATATGATCACTTACTTTCTTTTCTCCTGCCCTTCTGGAAGCCCTTTCCCCATGTCTTCACACCTTGTTGGCAATTTTGGGGTAAGCAGGATGGAATAAGAAGGGAGCATGGCTTCCCTATTCTCTTAGCTTGCCTTTCTCTGCATTCTTCAGAAAGGCCAGCCATCTAAAGCTCAGATAGGACAAAGGAATATTTATGAACTTATGTGAAATAAATTCTATGTGTATAATTCCATGGCAAACTTGTAAGCAATGTAATTAAGTAACTTTGCAACTTTTGCTACTGCTTGGTGGAATTTCCTGCATTGTTAGATATTTCTTGGATTATAAGAGCAGTTGTGGCAGCAGGTATTGTCATATTTGATAATCATTCCAGGTTACCAAACCTCATGTGCAACCTCACTGATTCAGGCTATTGCTCATTTTTTTTTATTTTTTTTTGCCTGCCCCCCAATCCCAGCCCCACCCTGCAGCCTCCAGCAAGCAATACACCACCAATTCCTTCCAACCCTGGGCAAACTGCTCTCCAAGACTAGGGAAATGAAAACGACATATACTGAGCCAGCCTAAAACATTTTCCTGCCTGTGTAAAGGAGGGACAATGTCACCTACTGCCATTCCAAGTACAGAAGTCTACTGGGCTGGCAACTGAAACTGAGTTTAACACTGGTGTCAGGATAGCATCTTCCACTGCACCAGAAAACAGGACACAAGCATAGAGGGCACAGCATAGGCACATATAGCTTAGTCCTCCAAGACCTTGTCACCATTTCCTGCTCCCCAGGATTTGCTGCCTGAAATTACTGCCCCACTTTGCCTAATGGCAAAGCCAGAGCTGGATGCATGCTGTCTCATTGCTGGACTACCACCAGACACCTGAACAAAGCATTTGTGGGCATTCAGGCAGCTGGGAAACAATGTCTAGAGAGGGATGCAAGATAAATATTAAGACACTGCTTTCCCTCTTTATCTATGACAAAAGATTATTTCCTAACTCTATCATCAGGCCTAGTGTCAAATGGCTTATATGTTCTCTTTGCCACCCTTATTGTGGTCTTTGGTTTCTTTAGGTTGCAGGATTCAAGACCTTTGTGGGAACTTAGCAACAACAAAATGAAAGCTTTATCAGTGCAGAGGACATGCCTCTTATAAAAATGTTACAAATCTAAGAGGAACTGCAAATTTCCATTTAGCCCAGATTTTTCTATCACCTGTATTTGGCAACATTTTTTCTTTATATGAACTTCCTATGCATTTTTTAAAAATAAATGCACAAAAATACTATTATAGTTGTTATCAAGTGTTTGACTTGTTTATTCACAGTTATTAGGTATCCATTCCTGGGTAGCAGCACATATATTCTGTACGCACACAGTGAAATGATGATGGATATAAGCTGCCACTCACAAACTATAACAGACAGATCACATGGACTTAAACTAGCATAGCCCATTAACTGAAATCCAAGCAATCCAATATATTTGTGGTTTGGGCTCTCTATATAAAGATTCTGCTGTGTTTATATGCTTCTACACTACAGATACAATAGCTTTGATCTGTCTAGCAAAATCTGACTATAGCCTCCAATTCACCCTGCTGCAAATAAAAAAGAACAATATTTACTTTTATTTACTATGTAACTATGTATAAACTATGGATTTCAGAAAGAAACAGGAGAGGAGAAAACAAGACTGCTGAGGGAGACAGAGGGAATCTTAGCTTCTCGGCTCCAAGTCTCCTGTTCTTAAACACCTCGCTTTCGGCTGCTGAGGTTGCATCAGCTCCTGAGGTAGTATTTATAACTGTTTTTAAAACCTGATATTCCATTTCCAGTTGCTCTGTGGGGGTGAATTGAATCTGCAGGGCCCCCAGCCAAGCAGCTGCTGCCAGCATGATCCCTCTTCCCTCCACATCCTGCTCAGAAAAGCCTTCCTACCGTCAACCTGGTGCCATAGCTTACTGGCATGGTCTCTTTAATTAGCTGACCAGGGCCCTCATTAAAGAAATAGCTGGTTAAAGTCTGGATGGGGCCAAGGGGAGGATCTGTGCTATTGAGCAAATCATTTGTATGTCAAGGCAAGCTCCCTTCTTCCTTCCCTTTGGACTGGTCTCACCAAGAACTAGAGGATATGTAAAGATTTTTAAAGAATTGTCATCTTGGCTTTTTATTTGTTTATAAAAATAGTTATATATCTCTATTCACACAAAAAATCAGAGTGGTTTACAACAATTACAAATAAAACCATGCAATAAAAAATAACAAATTAAAATCGGAAATCAGCCAACTATTGTGGAAAGATGTATTCTTAATTACCTGCATAAGCCTGATGGAATAGAAAAGTTTTCAGGAGTTTAAAAGTTGAAGCAGAAAATACCTGCTAAATCTCTATTGGCAGAGAATTCCACAATACTGGGCCAATGACACTAAAGGCTTCGTTTCTTGTTATTGTCAAATGTGTACCACCAATTCAGGGAACGACCAACAATGCTCTTGCAGATGATCCCAGTAATCAAAATGGGATAGAAGTATCCAGGGCAAGAAAGAGATGTAGGGTTCTTTCACAGAACCTATTGCAAACCCTGCTCCTCAGTGACATGAACCAGAATTTCTCCCAGTGTACAAATGAATTTCTACATGAATGGTTTGTGATACTGGTATATCTGTCTGTAGTTTGCATAGGTTTTCATGCTGGGTGGGGCATGTTCACAGACAAGTGAGATGTGTTCCCATTCAAGAGGGAGAGTAGTTGAGCTGTGGACTCACACCTCACAGTCAGCGCTCAAGCAGAAGGCAGGCACAATGGACTCTGTACATGAGGAGCTCAAAAGAAGGGGTCCTTTGCTTGCTGTTGTGCCATAACTACTCTCCTATTGAGGAGCTCTATATGGTTCCTGAGGCAATTTTTAAAAAATTCCCTTCACTCTGTGTTATAAATACAAAATGACCTGGTGAAAAGGGACAGCATTACAAGCAACAGCATCAATCACACACCTATTAAATCTACAAAGCAACTTGTCAAAATAACTGCAATTCATAAACTTTGACACCACAGGCAGTTCAGAAACAGGACATTGGATCCTTTACCAGAGTATAAATCCTCCCAACAACAACCCACTGGTATCTCTGTGGCCATCCTCAGATTGTCACCCAGCCATCTCCAAAAATCAAACATATTGAAGGATTTTTAATGAAGATATTTATTCATTGGCAGCACATACTTATTTACTTTTCTGCCAAAGTAAGAATAGGAATTTAACAATTAAAATTACTTCATTTTTCCTCTATCATGCAATATACCAGTTTCATAAAATGATATTTTTATTCACTGTGTCTCTGCATCATCATTACATTTTCACTTATTTAAATAACCAACGAAATCTAAGACATAGCTATCCCTTAAAGTGATGCAGCTAGAGATTTATTTACATCAGCATTCCTCAACCTGAGGCCCTCCAGATGTTTTGGGCTACAGTTCCCATCATCTCTGACAATGGACCATGCTTGCCAGGGATGATGGGAGCAGTAATCCAACAACACACAGAGGGCATAATACTGGCTACCTCTTTTTCATGTTTTCATTCGTAAGTCTGTCCTGCACCGTTTCCTCATTAATCTGTCATTTGTTTTGAAATATGTTTTTGAATGTAGTTCCTATCAAAGTATACATTTTACAATACATTTTGATGAATATTTTTTGAGCCAGGAACCCCTTTTCAACATTCAGAAGAGTATGAAATACAATGAATAGCTATGTTCCATTTCACACCTGGGTGGTATGGTTCAGGTCAGTTTGCACTGGAATTCACAAAGATCAAGTGTCCCTCAATGCAAGTTCCCTCCTCCTTACATCAATTTTGTATAGGTACTGACCATAGAATCACAATATTTCTACTTACTACACACACTGCTGAATATACACCTCTTTACCCTGGCTTTTGACACCTGAGAAGTTTATTTTTAGGAGTCATTTTATTTCTGTTATTGTAAATGGTTTAAAACTCTTTCCAACATTGCGTTTTGATTGTTGTAGCCCATCCATGGACCTTGGGCTGCAGGGCAGTTAAATGATAATGATAATGATAAAGAGGGTAACAGAGAATGGCATATGGAAATTTTGACCCAGGCCTTCAGTAATAGAAAATGTGATAATATTCAATACACGACATCTCTGCACACATTAGAAAGACAGAAGCCAGGCTATAATCAGTTAACTTTGCAAGGATGGAAGAAGATACTGATAGATTTCACTAAGGAACTTTACACTAGACATTTTACAGTGAAAGTACTTCCTCTTCTGAGTTCTCACTGGCATCTGTTCAAATAACTTTGTGGAATATTTTGGGCAGAAAAAGTGGGTTTAAAATTTCTCTTATCTTTTCCTGAGCACCTGCCCCAATTCTCACCTAATATCACAGGATGATGACAGTAAATATCCTTGGGATGGAATTAGATGACAAGTCTTGAATGTCAGTGATAGGAAATCTGTACTTCCAGCCCACATCCACCACAGGACATGAACTTGCTAGAGCCAAGACATAAACTGTTAAGAGCCCAGTTGGGGGAGAGGAAGGCCACATAACTTGTGAGATAATGATACTATAGGTAACTCTTTCCTCATAGGATCCCAACCACACTACCCATATTATGTTTTTATTGAACTGAATTTTTGTTTGATTGCAGCTGGATCTATGCAAAATGAGATAGTGTTTTCATCTATGTCTGTTCAGGATGGTGTACAATAATCACATTTGTTCCTTAAGTTCTTGCATTTACAAGTGACCACTGTAATATTTCATTACTTTGATTTCACATTCAGACATTACCACTACTTCACAGTAGAATCAGATTACATATTCACTTGATAGTCTCAAATTTAGCTTTTATATCATCTTCTACGATTAGATTTTTGATGCAAATAATAGAGACCTCTATGCTTGGAAATAGGATGCAACAAACTCATTAATACCATCACCTCAATTTAATTGACTATGTGGCTTATGAGGCACATCTGTCCCACAAGACATTAGTATTTGACAAAGGTTTGACTCAAATTACATGACAATGCCATATAAAAATTATCTATGATGCTAGCACCATATCTGAGCCCTACACATACAGCATTAGCATGTCAGGAATCCATAGCCTGCATGCATACCAAGCTGGCAAACCCAGATTCCATATGTAGAAACCAGCTACCTGACAGGAAAAGCAGGAGTTTAGCAAAACTTCTAGTTATCGAGAAAGTAAAAGATTGAAGGGGCGTGTGGTTTGCTTTTGAGCAAAATGGTAGTATAGTGCCAAATCTTCCAAACTCACAGGGAATAAACATTGTTTGATGACCTGCTGAGCATAAGCAAATCTTCCTAACCAACAAGATCATATACAGGATGCAGCAAGGGAAACAGGCAACAATCCCTAAAAATCAGTGAAAATTCCTCCATAAGCCCCAGATCTTCTGACTTCTTTGACCAAGATAGCAACATCAGCAGTGTCTGGAAGCCCAAAAGTCAAGGGCAGGAAATCTACAAGAGCACTGACAGAGGAGAATTGGGCATCCCTAACATAAGCTGGTAGCATGATGCAATACACAGCATGATGCAGAATTCACCTCAAATTTTATGGAGCAGCATAGGTCCTTTATAAAACAGTCCAGATAGCCCTACAGTCACTCCAGGACAACTTTAGCGTAAGTCCATTATTCTCTTACCAGCAAAGACACCGTATAAACAACCTGCTAAGAATATATAGCATTTCTGTACATAGCTTCAGTGTTAACCTGACTTTGACTCCTAGTTGTAGCACACAATAAATGCAGAAACATATAATACAAGAGAAACTGGTGTAAACTCCCAAGAATAATGAAATAGTCAATGGATAGAGAACCTGAAGAGAGAGAACCTGACTAATTACTGAACGTGGAATAAGTTATTCATTTTGTACTAAAACTTTATTTACCTTGTATTTAGGAAGAGGACAGGAGATTATTACAAATCTGAAAAATACTCCCCCCCTCAAATAAAAAAGAGTGTTGAAATATTACAAATGAATCAAACTGCTTTGGCCTATATATTTTACTGGGGAAAAGGAGGTAAAGGCAAAAATCTGGTTCTACAACTCTCTAGCATTTGAGGCCTCTTCCATGCGGTGCCACTATTCATCCATGTGGTGATCACCAGCAGGTGACGACAGCTTAGAAATGTGCATGCAACAGGGTTACAGGGAGAAACGGTGGAAGGAGCAAGAGAGCTTTCAACACTCTGGATGCACCAATGTGTGACAAATCATCTTGACTTTCAAGAAGACCAGCAGAAACACTGCACCCCTGCTGGAAGGCAAGAGATGAAACCCACAATTCAGTTTTTCCTAGCACTCAAGTGGGTTTCTCTGTGGCACCCGTTGTCCTCTTAATTCTTTTTTCTATAGTATGGAAACCCAAAAACACTCAGACTTTTTAAAAAAACAACAACAACCAAAACCATAGTTCATCCCCTCCAGTCCAATTCACGCTAGCTTCCCATAGTTAAACTCCAGGCATGGGCAACAAAATATCAAAATGCCTACAGAGCAATCCCTGTGTGTTGTGCTAGTTAGATTGTCAGACTTATTACCTGGAAGATCAGGCTTCAAATCCTCAGTTGGCCATGGTGACCTTGGGCCACTCACTGCCTCTCAACCTAGCCTACTACACAGGGTTGTTGTGAGGAAGAAGTTGCAAGGTTGTTAAATGAGGGGGAGGAAAACTGTGTACACCACCTTGAGCTCTTTGGAAAAAAGAAAAAAGGGATTCAAGTAAGTAAGTCAAGTTACTTGCTACAGGAGTGGGGGGGGGGGGGAGAGAGCGCAAAATAACATGCTATAGCATTGTCAAAACTTATCACAGTTTATTTAAAAACATATATTTTTTCCAAGGGAATACAAGGTAGGTTTTAAGACACAATATTTGTAGGAGGAAAATGCAACTTTTCACACTTCTACAGAATTTTTTTGTCATACAGTACCTTATGTATAGGCTGGGACAGAACAACTGTAGCCAAAGGGTGACAAGACTTTACAGTGGCTAAAAAGCTCCCTTTTCATGCTGGTTGGGTGGTTCAAGGACAGGGCAGACCAACATTTTATATCAGGTAGGCTGCAAGAGTACTTTGACACTGCACGCACAGGACTCACACTGCCTTGTCACAAAGGTGGGGGGGTGAGGCAAAAATTTGACACGCCCCCCCCCCAAGCTCTCACACTGCCTTCCCAAAGCTGGCTAAGCTAGGCACAAGGCTCTGGCAGGGTCCTGGACCCTCCTATCTCCCTCCCAAAGTTGGGAAAGTGCTAACTAGGCTTTGGGAAGGTGGAGGGAAGACTCTAGGACCCTGTCAGAGCTCACACACCTCCTTCCCAAAGGCCAGCACCTCGCTTACCCAGCTTTGGGAAGACAGTACAAGGGCTGGGAAGGGGGCATCTAATGTTGCCAAGGGCTGCCAAAAAAGGCATAGGAGGCCGTGTGTGGCCCTCAGACTGTGCGTTGGACCACCTGTTCTATGACATTAGAGACAGGGACCGTGTTGTGACTGCTGGAGAAACAGTAACAAGTCTTCAGCCCCACACCACTACACCTCTGCTCCCATCACAACTACCTATTTCAAGAGATGTCAACTGATAGGGGAAGATATATATATGAAATTACAGCCTCAATATCACACAGTCATGCTCCATAATGAATCCTACACCTTCACCCTGCAAACTGCTTAATGCTGGGCATATAAGCTACTTAAGTGTACAGTGGCCACGCATGAAGGACTGACTAAAACTACTCTACCCACTCCAACTGCACTGAGGTCAAGACACAGTGATGAAGGGCTCCAAGCAAAACTATTATGGGCAACTATGTGATGTCCAATTCCTTTTGCCATGCAGATTGGGAGCTTAAACCACTCAAAGCAGCCAGAACTAAAGAGATTTCTCATCACATTATCATCCACCAAATTTTAAGAAGTGATGAGGGAGAAATGGAAATACCAGGTCTCATAGGGAAAGAACTAGCTTTTTACATTTGGCCAACTGAATCAGAAGGGTATTTTGCTCTCAGCTGATATAGTAGAAGGAAAGGAGGATTTAGAATAGGAGACACAAACACGCCTGCACTCTGCTTAAAGGAGATAACGTGAATTTCCTGCAGTCCAATGTGAGAATGTCAGAACAAAAACAGAGCAGAGCAGCTGCTAAAGTCACAAATCTAAAACCTCCAGGTTTAAGAGGACTGCCCACAGAATTAGCACAGAGCTAGTACAATTACAGGCAGCATTGGCAGGCAAATCAACAGTGAATCAACAGGCCATTGTTATCAGCAAAACCCTTCCACATTTGGCAACTGTGTTTAGTTGTGTCCGAATAGAGAGAGGGCTAAATATACATAATCCTGCAGGCAACATAGACCACTAACAGGACAAGAAGAACAGGTAGGGGGTGGGTATGGATGTCTTATATATGTTTGTGCGTGTGAGCGAGCGAGCGAGCGCAAGCGTATGCTACAGGCCAACAGCAGGAGAGGCCTATTCCCTCTGTGCACATGCACACATGCAACCAAAATAAATACATAAATATTTCAATCATTGAATACTGTAAAAATTAAATTGGCACTTGGAAGCATTCTCTTCACTTAACCCAAGAATGTAATAACTGCCTTGATGCATAATGAATGGGCAGAGTGGACAGGTGAGGGGAGAGGCATTGGAGTTGAGTTTCTACTTCTTGAGTATTTTGGAAAATTAATGCCCTTTCTTTTAATACTCAGTTCAAGCAACAGAAAGCACAGGCCCCTGTGAAGTTGACCCTGCCCCTGGATCTGGGATCTCAGACTTCAACAAGGAGCTTGAATTTGCAGCTGTGGCACCTCATCAACTTCACATTCAGTAAAGCTTCAAGTGTATGTGACAGTGTATGTGCCTGGTCACCACCCAGCTAGCACTTATAAGTCTGGGTTCTGCTCCTTTAAACTTCTGCCAGCTCTCAGTTAAGGGCTTATACACACTTACCTTTTGCCCCATGCTTTCTAGGCACAGGTCTGTGTTTTAAAGCTCAGTATCTGAGCACTCCCCCCTCTTTCCCCAGGAAAACCTGCTCTTTAATGCTGAATTGGATTGCTGTTTGCTCTGATTCAGTGGTAAATAGGGGGTTTTCACAGGGAAAGCAGAGGGGGCACTCAGACACAATGGTTTGAAGTGTGGGCTTGTGTCTAGAAATGCAGCAAAAGAGGAAATCTGGATGAGCCCAAAGTGATAGGCCTTGAACCCTCAAGCCGTGTGCCTTCCCTAGAACCTTCTTCCAGAAGTTGTCCCCACTCCTACAGTGTGCACTGTTCAAGGTTGGTGCCTTACAAACCTCATCTTGCATCCTTCAGGATCACAACCTGACCAGTATCCTAGAATATATAAAAGACAGAGCAAATTAACTGTTCATATATCACAAACTCCAGCTGTCCCATTTATTAGTCTTTTGTGTTCCACAGTAAAAGGCCTTAAAAACTTTCACTGTTACTTACAGGGAAGGTGCTCCAAACCCTTAACACTTTCACACAAAAACTAATTAGCTCATAAGAAAAATTCCAAAATCCATATTAGGTCAACAGCTGTATTAGGCCAACCAAAATATTACAAAATAGCATGTAAGCTTCTGGGTTCTCCAGAACCCTTCATCAAATAAGATGATAAAAAGACCCGGGGGCTGGGAGAGAAGAATACAGTATTTGGCTGATGTTACAACCATGAAGTCTGCGTATGCCCATAGACCTAAGCAACAAATCACATGGCACTTTTTAAGGACCTATGCAGGTATCAGGTTGCATCAAGGCCTACTTGGAACAAGAGGCATAACTATGGCTAAAACCATGAAAACTGGCTGTTACTCAGCTCCGTCCCCATCCTTCAGAGCAGCATACAGGTTGCTCAGCAGGTAGAAAACAGGAATCAATAGAAACTAGGGTGTCCTTATATTAGCAAAGACATAAGTTAATTATAGGTGGCGCACTAGACTAAAATTCAATAGAAACCAAATTGGATAACTTTACCTAGCAGTCAGCTTTTCAATAGTTGGATCCTTAGAAATTATTGCTTTTAGCATCAATATATTTGGTATTTCATCCCAATAGCTTCTGGCTGTGAAGTCGTTTATAAGGCAGGCTAAGAACTTCATATTTAAACAGTCCTTTGAAAACTAGGTGCAGAAAATCTTGACAAATGGACTGCTCTCAGAGAAATTTGTATTTTAATGCTGGTTCTAAATGTGTTTCGTTATATTAAACTACTGTTTTTAACTTGTTTGTTTTTATTACTTTTTTTTATAATTTTAAAAAACATTGTAAGCTGCCTTGAATCTCAACGGGATTAAAATACATTAATTTAAGAACAGTAATTATATATATATATGTGTGTGTGTGTGTGTGTGTGTGTGTGTATTAATATTTTATGTCACTTGAAGATGCGAGTATATCCTCTTGATGAACCTTCCCTGCAACTGAAATTCTGCTTGATTCAGTGTGTTCCTGTCTGGTGGGAATACGTGCATATAGCAACTAGGGAGTATGGGTGTGGTAACATATAGATAGAATTTCATGCAAGAAGGTACAGGTGCAGGAGGCCACCACATGATCTTGCTTATGAACAAGAATGCGTGCAAAGTAAAGATATACTGGATTCTAGCCAGGAGTATTTATTTTGTTTGGACTTACTAGATGCTGGTGAACAGAATACACTATCAGAGGGTGTAGAGGCCCAGCATGATGGCACATGGCAGTGGAGGGCGAGAGTGGAAAAGGGATGGGAAAGGGTATGAACATGCTTGTTTTGGTTGTAGTTTGAGGCTTGTCTTGTTGATTCAGATTTTTAGCCTGTGGTCTCCTGAACAAACCACAGACTCATTCCTCCCTGAAGGTTTCAATTTTCATTAACCCCCAGTCTTTTTTTAAAGCTATGGAGAGCAATGACACATGGCAGCTCAGAGCAAAACAGCCAGCCCAGCTTTCCATAAGACTGTGGTGAAGTAAAACAACATTTTACCAAGAACACCACATACCACCTGTCCCTTCCCATCTCTAGCTCCACATGCTACAATAATATAGAAGAGCTTAGCAAAGACGACACATGGCTATATGTATCCACAGCTGAACCTCCTATCCAAAGATCAGGCTGCGGGTCACTTAGGAATTTAGATACCTACATTGACGGATTAACTGCCAAACGACAGAGAAGATCACAACACAACTGAGCAGTACATAACTGAGCACTATCAACTTGCACAAATGCGGGAGAAAGAATGTTCCTTTCCCTATGCGATGGAGGCGTCCTGTGAAAATCCCAAAGCCTATGGGGTTACTCTCAAAGCAGCCAAGTTTCTCACACCTTCAAAGTGCAAATTTTAGCTCCAGATACACCCATGTTGCTGAATAGTGGTTTGCACTACTCTCTCTCTCTCCATATATATATATATATAACATAACAGTTCTATGCCACCTCTCCACCTTCCATTTTACCCTCAAAACAATCCTCTGAGATACATTAGCTTGAGAGATGGTGAATGGCCCAAGGTTACCTAAGTGAGCTTCACAGCTAGGC
Source organism: Podarcis pityusensis (assembly GCF_964106645.2). NCBI lineage: Eukaryota > Metazoa > Chordata > Lepidosauria > Squamata > Lacertidae > Podarcis > Podarcis pityusensis. The sequence goes on from NC_138039.1 coordinate 17,523,223, forward strand.
AGGGACACTCAAACTACTACAGCACCCTGGCTCTCATCTGCATGTGCATTGCTGGGTCACTAACTCACCAAACTTTAATAACTGCAAGCTTCAGTATAACTAAAGCAGAAATGAAAGGACGCTGCAATGTCCAAGTAAACTATTCCCAACATCCTCAAGTAAGTAAAGCACATGAATCAGCACAGCTGTGTTGGCAAACATGAGTCAACAAAGATTTGTGATGAAGATTAGGTGTCCAGGTTGAAAACAATGTCTCACATGAGGCCATTAGAAAACCTATTTCGGACACAAGAACAAATGGGCAAGGACAGCTTCAGTTGCCAGAAGACAAATGCATCATTACATTGCTGTACTGTCTTCAATGCAGTAGTGCACACAATAAAGACAAAATATTTCAAAGCAAGCACAGAAGTGGTGGAAGAAAGTGAAAGAAAATGCTGAGCGGAATTGTGCAAAATAGCATCTTCCTTTAGAAATAAAGGGTCTCTCTCTCTCTCTCTCTCTCTCTCTCACACACACACACACAGAGAGAGAGGGGGGGGGAGAGACTGGCCCATCAAAGAGGGCAGTGTGTGTTGCTTTTCATTTTTAAGCCAATAACAAGATATTACAGCAAGCTGCCTGTAATAACAGGCTTGAAGTAGAGCGTGCAGCAAGAAGAAGCACCGCCTTGAAAGCAGTGCAGAAAAATGACCCTGTAGCTCACACGTTTTTATTTTCTGAGAAAACTTTGGAGTTGAAAGGTGGTCTCAAAGGTTGGCATGTTTAAAATAACAGCTTGGAGGAGCTGCAAGGAGGGGTGGGTGGGTGGGTGTCAAGGAATAGGACACTGCTCCTACGTGTAAATGAGAGTCTGTATTGCTCCTACCCATGCAGACATCGTGGGGGACATTACAGTGAGGTGGGGGGAGTGCCTTTGTTGACATCTCCCCCCTTTCTCTTGCCTCCTTTCCCCACCCCTGAAAACTTCTGGGTGGGCTGCTGGTTTAAACTGAGCCCCTGTGTTTGAGACAAAGTTCAGTCCCATGCTGGGTGAGGGCAAAGGGATCTCCATAATTTACTGAAATTGCAACAGGCATTTGGAAGAGAGGAGTTGGCAGACAAATTCTGGGTATATTACCAAGACTGAAAGGGGTTGGGGTTGGGGGGGAGATCACCAGCATGGAGGTGATGTTTGTAGAGGCCAAATCCAACTAGAATAAATTTATCCTTTTCTCCTCATGGCTCACATACAGTATACCTAAATATATACTTTACAGAAAGTGTGGACTGATTTATTTTTGTTATTGTTGGTCTAAAATTATACCCAGCTGAAATGTCACTAGTGAGTTATTGGACGTCAAGGGTCACTCACAACCGTATCAAAGATAAGTCATAAAATAAACATTAAAAGGGCCAGAGGTAGAGGTTAATGTTAGATGAGCCAGTTGCCAAGCACAGCAGTCCAACAAGCAGTAGCCAACCTGTGACTTCATAGGATTTTACGGGTAAGAAGCTCGTCTTTATCTGCCAGATAAATCATCACCCAATCAAATCATCAATCAATCAAATCCAGAAATTCCTCTGAAAGGAAGAGGCAATCAAGGTCTAAATTTGTTAGTCCACCCCCTGAAGGTAAGGGTTACTTCTCTGTCCTGATCCTAGCAGCTTTTAGATCCAGAACAAGAAGACTCTTACTGACCTATCTCATTAATCAACGTGGATGCAAAATAATTCATGAACCTCTCTCATACTGACCCCCAAATATACAAGGTTATGAGGAAAGGACCCGGATAGTAACCTTTGAGGGAAGGGCGAAGGGATGTTGCTCAGTGTTTGTCAGGGACTGGGCAGAGGAGGAATGGTGGAGACCACCTCCCCAACCTGACACTTCCAGAGAAGAAGAAGACAGTTCAGAATTACAACAGGGGTTTGAGGGAAGTCACAACTCAGAGGAAGATGTGGGGGAAAGTTGGTAAATAATGGGAGGAGGAGGAGGAGGCAGAGCCAGAGCAGCTGGCTGACACGTTATCACTAGAAAGCATTCCAGACCCACCATCTCTCAGAACCCGGCGAGCCTTAAAAGTAGGAGAGCAAAGAGCTTGGAGACAGATGGCCCTAAGTGGCAACCATAAAGGGGGGAGGGTGCTATTGACAAATGAGGAAGTGGGTGAAAAGGAGAGTGGAGATTTACTTGGGACAATGCTTTTATTCCAAGAGGCTGCATTCTCAAGCCTCTCTCTGTAAATATTGAATAAAAAGCAGATGATAAGGACTTTTCCTTGTCCTATCCATTTCTGGCAACCTGCCATGGGGGTTGGTTGTTCTGCCGCCTGACAGTATTAGAGCAACTGCTTTGTATGCAGAAGGTCTCAGGTTCAATCCCCATTGGCATCTCTAGGTAGAGTTGGGATTATTCCCTCTTCTTAAATCTCAGAGAGCTGCTACCAGTCAGCATCAGCAGTAATGACCTAGATCAGGGGTCAGCAACCTTTTTCAGCCGTGGGCCAGTCCACTGTCCCTCAGACCATGGGGTGGGCCGGACTATATTTTTTTTGGGGGGGGGGGATGAATGAATTCCTATGCCCCACAAATAACCCAGAGATGCATTTTAAATAAAAGCACAGATTCTACTCATGTAAAAATATGCTGGTTCCTGGACCATCTGCGGGCTGGATTGATAAGGCGATTGGGCCACATCCGGCCCCCGGGCCTTAGGTTGCCTACTCCTGACCTAGATGGACCAACAGCCTGACTCAGTATAAGGCAGCTTTCTATGTATCCTACTTCTTCTGGCATTCTGGGTTCTACATTTTAATCAGTTATCATTTTCTTCACTTTGATGTAATCATCTTTTCAAAGTACAGAGACCAAAGCAATAGTGTAGCTACTCTCAGGGTTTATTTTTAGGCCAATGGGTATTATGCAAAATAATTTAACCTATCTACAATAATATTCAGTCAGGCACCAATGCAGGAAACATAATTCTGATTGCAGCAACTCCTATTTTTGTGGTGGCTGCAAGTGCACACCAAACTGAATATAAAGCAGATTACAAAATAATAATCTAACTGGGTGGCATTGACAGAGTGTTGTTTTTAAAGCATCTTAAGTGGTTGCATCTTTACTTGGCAGATTTTGCAAACAGGAACTTTGCTCCTGTCTTAAGTTCTGGTGGAAAGAGGATGCAACTTCCCACTATAAGATCTAATAGCAGGATCAAACATGCAAGGAACTAATAACATATATTTTCAAAATTAAACTATTTGTACCAACTTTTATGCCCAAGTGAAAACTCAAACATACAATATTTGCAGTACCTTCTATATACGTGTGTAGTGCACGTTTAAGGTAACTAGAGACATGTAGCCTTTTTTATTGTAAGCTTAGAGAGAAGGACTGCCTGGTTTGTTATTGATCTTATGTAAGCAGCTTTGGGAGCCATTTCAGCTGAAGAGCAAGGTAAAAATCAGTAATCAGTCAACTGAAATAAAACTAAGAGGGATAGGTCAGAAGAGCTATATCAAACAAGATTTATATTGTTGTGTATGTGAGACAAAATGAGCTCCAACAATATGCCCCTTAGTCAGCCATGAAGTTTTCATTCTAGTGATATATCACTCTGCACTGCTGCAGTGAGTCACAGAGGTCAGCATATCTTTCGTTTTTCCACTTGAAATCAACACATTTTGCAGCATTGAAGCCTGTCTATCATAATACATCTTTCCCGTTTGCCTTGCTTTAATAGCAGACCACATGAAATCTACAAACTTTTGAATATCCAAGCATGGCAGTTTTCAACCCCAAATTAACACAAATTTCATTAAATTCTGTAAACAAAGCTCTTTCATTGAAAAGGAGCACTGTCCAGCACAGCTGCAAGAGGCTTAAGGCTTTCCTTTCGAATTGTATACAATAAATATTGTGCAACTCCGGATGTTAAAAGAGTGGCCAATGAAGTCTTGGAACAAAAGGCTGTAAAAAGAGCCTGCTGGATCATACCCTTCCTGTGGTTTCCAGTAACTGGTATTCAGAAGTGATACTGCCTCCAACATGGAGGCAGAACATAGTCATCATGGCTAGTAGCCACTGATAGCCTTATCCTCCATGAATTTCTACTATCCTCTTTTAAAGCCATCCAAGTTGGTGGCCATCACTGCTCCTCTGGGAGCAAGTTCCATAGTATAACTATGCAATGCATTATGTATTTTCTTTTATCTGTCCTTACACAGAACTCATACAAAACAAATGGGCAATGTTAAAAAATAGCTTTACGTAGGTCCTTTGCCTTCCTCCACAAGCATCTTGGCAAACTAAACATGCCCACACGTGTGGCCTCACAGATACCATATGGACATAGTCTACGGAGATGAGTGCACACTATGATGCACTTTATACAACATAGGATGGTACTGAGCTAGTGTGTTCCTTTTTGTCATAAGAACTTCAAATCATTGCCTCTCCGAAGCTTGAAATGAGTTCCAGTGTGTCATATAAAGGTTCAGAAATTTATTCAGCCATACCTTCAGGAAACATGATTCTTTCAACACATGTGGCATTTTGTAGTAGCATAATCACTCCCTTCACCCCATCATATCCATATAGCTTCTATGCAACAACGCTAATACAGTGGTACCTCGGTTACAGAGGCTTCAGGTTACAGACGCTTCAGGTTACAGACTCCCCTAACCCAGAAATAGTACGTCAGGTTAAGAACTTTGCTTCAGGATGAGAACAGAAATCATGCAGCGGCGGGGGGGGGGGCCATTAGCTAAAGTGGTGCTTCAGGTTAAGAACAGTTTCAGGTTAAAAACGGACCTCTAGAACGAATTAGGTTCTTAACCCAAGGTACCACTGTAACTATAGACAACTGTTGTGTATGATAAAATTAAACAATAACAGAAATGAATAGTCAGCTCTGAATGATGTTTTTTTAAAATAATAATAATAATATTTCCAAAGCCATTGCCACCATAGTAGATTGACTTACACTGGGATAGCTGACTCAGGATTATCGGATGAATTTGCTGGAACAGTGATAGGCATCCTGAGGGAAATGTCACAAGCAGCCATGGATTGCCCTGTCCTCTAAAAGGCTGCAGCCAAAGGGAGAGGAGGCCCTGAGCCACTCCTTCTGGCGCTACATGGAAGAGGAGGCAAAGCAGCTCAGGTTGACCAAAAACATTACAAACAGTTTTCAAGGACTCAAAAGCCTGCTAGTTTCTAGAAAAACCAACTGTTAACTTAAGGCACTTATTTATATTACTCTCTACTATAAAATTAGGATCCTGAAGGATTCAGATGTGTTTGTTTTAAAGTTTTCTCCTCCTATAACCATATAAACACCTTAAGAAATCCTCTTTCCAAAGCCAAATCTTTTAAGCACCTTTTGATCTTCATCTCTCCTGTCTCAATCTAACACACGCAAACTGGAGAGATTTTTTGAGTTTCATGTATGGAAGGAAAAAATAAGACGGCAACTTTTTTTAAACTCGTAGATTATCTTTAAAGGATTTTTCTAAACTGCTTTTATTGGTCCCAGATGGAAAACTCCCATTAGAAAACAAAGATCTATAACAGTTTTCAAAGCTGTATCACGTAATTAATGTCACATTTATCTATTCAGCAGCAGAGATAAAAAGAAGCAATTTATCCATGTCCTCATTATTTTTATTCTCCTTTAAACCCAGCGTTTAAAAAGCAGAGATGAGGATGTGAAAACTGGAAAATGTTTTGACTTTCCTTTACCCCACACCACGAAAACATTATAAGTCCCCACCCCCATTACCACCTTCTTCCACTGATCAGTTCAGTGGTGGGTAGCAGATGGTTAAGTCTCTATTAAGAAACCCCTCTCTACAAAAAAGTGTAACAAATGCATCCTCCACAGAGGAGAGTTCAGCATCCAGAAATAGCTTTGTCATGAGTTTATGTTGTTTCTGTTACAAGTCTTTAACTGCCAGTTGTGAAGAAAGATTTAAAAAATCTATGTGATCCTCACAGTAGTATGGTTTAAAGTATTTAAATGTATCAGTTTTGAATCATGTTGTATACGTCATTGATTTTATGCTGAAAGGCATATGCAGCTGTTTAAACTTTCTTGATTAGCCAGTCATTTTAATTATTATTTCATATTGCTTTTATGATGTTTTAGGTTTTAGTGCACTTTTATATATTGTTGTGGACCAACTTGATATTGACCTCTGGAGGGAATTTCTGAAAGATGGTGCTTTGTCCTGGATCTTAGACAAGTCAATCAAAAAATCATATTTTTGTTAGAAGAAAAAGCTCAACAATTTTGGGGGTGTCCTGGTTTTTACTTTTTGACATATGGCAACCCTAGTTTTACATCCAGTTTTAAAGACTGCCTTTAGCTGTGGCAGTACAAGTAATAATTTGTGGTGCCTCTTTTGCAGTTGAGGGTTTAAGAGTGACAAGTGACTCAAATGCATGACATGTTGATGATGGGGTTTACCTGAGAACTGTTAATGGTAGGGCCTAGAAAGCTAAGATGTAGTCCTAGTACATTGGTGAAATGAAGCTGATACTTTTCACCTTCTACTACTGGGGTCGGAAACAATGAGATACGTATTGCATCAGGTATTGTTATTATATAAATAAAGTGCTTGAATAATTAAAAAGTGCTGGAGGGGAAGACTGGAGTGAAAGGCAAGTAGAACCTGGGAGACTTCAGCTTGTACCCTAAGCTTGTGTTTATTCCTCACCACTGCCACCCCAACTCTAAACTGTGAAGGGCAGATTTCTCCTCCACAAACAATACAAATAATAGCTGTACTTCTGGGATCTGTTTTCACCGTCAAGCCTTACCCTTGAGGTGCTTCTAGAGATGTTTTAGTGGTCTCTGATAGTGTCATTCAGTAGCAACATTTTGGTAGCAATATTAATTCTACTCATTCTAAAACATTGTATTTATTTGAAGCATTTTATGTGACTCAGCTGAAAAGGCTTGTGAACACACTTACATAAGATCAGTAAAAACAACACAGCCCCCTGCCATAGATTTACAATCTAAATGGTATGACACACTCACACACAAAAAAAAGATTAGAAGAGGAGAAAATGATGTAGAAAAAAGCTACACGGTGTACCACAGAAGTAAAACATGTCATGCATATTTACTCAGAAGTAAGACTCACTACATTATAGGGCTTACGCCCAGATAAGTGTCCCAAGGATTAGAACCATTCATTTCTTAAATATTATTAATGCATTATACAGTAGTTCGTTTTTTTTAGTGGGAGGTAATAGCAGAAAATAAAGTCAGATACAAAGCTCTTCAAATCTTATGGCTGTCATAGTTTAAATTTCTGCATTTTGATACATTTCAAATTCCTCTGAAACTTGAAGAAAGGCATCAACTAGGTTTTTCCCCACCCTGCCAATAGACTGCAGGGGTTTTAGTTTCCATACAGATCATCTTGAAAGAAAAAAGTATGCAGCAGCAAGGTGCACAGAAACTGCTGCTTACGAGAAGTCTCCTCCTCTGATTAACTGCAAGAAAGATAAATAACAATCTCTTCCATGCACAGCATGGCACTCCAAAGCAGAGATCACCCACATAAAGGCCACCTTTATACAAAAATAGCTTTGGAACAGAATATTAAAAGGTTAGGACAGCAGGGTCCCATATAATATAGAAAGTGCATTAAGCCCTAGTCACAAGCTCTAGGCATCTATGTGTCAATGAACAATGGGGTTTGAGATTATACCCAGCCAGCCACTACGTGTGTTTTCTCTGCCCCATCTACATGCTTAAGAATATGTTAAAATAGGACTCTATACACAATCAGCCCTATCCACACAAGTGTTACCCCCCAAAATTGCAAAGACTGCTCATATTGCAACCTGATATTCAATGTGCAAACCTTAAACCAGTGTGAGATCAATTTTTATAATAGTCTCAAACAGGTCCTACAAAGGCAAATACAACTTTAGATGGGGGGGGGGGTTCAAATATAATATTGCTCTGAAATATAGACAGGATCATGAGATCTCAGCCTTCTCCCTCTTACAGACAAATTACAACCAAAACACACAGGTATAAATCTTGCTGGGCACATTTTATGACTGCTACAGGTCCAATTGTGACCATCCATGTGGAGATCTCTGGAAGCCAGGTTGGTGAATGGCATCTCCATCTGGCCTCTCCAGCTTTCTTAAGCAGAAGAGCTTATTTATGCAACTGTTCTGTAGCCCATCTCTCCCAGCTTTTCCCAAGCTGGTGCCCTCTAGATGTTGCCCTCTAAATGTTCCATCATCCCTGACCATTGGCCATGCTGTTGGGGCTGACAGGAACTGCACATACCCTGAGCAGGAAAGTAGCTACTTCTGGTAAACTTCAGAAACAGGCAGGAAGAGAGAAGTATACAAGATCAATTCTGCATGAGTTTTCAGCTTTGGTACATATTTTGGGACCCCCATAATCTCTTTAGTCAAAGCTTTTAAATTTTCCTTATCTTCTCCCCAAGACATGCTTGAGCAAAGAAACTCAACTTCCCTGGATATGAGCAGAAGGTGGTTTGGAAGTCCATTACCCTTTCCGTCAAGCCACTTCCCAATAACTTTGGATATCCTTTTATATGCATCTTCCAAAGTACTCCATAGTTGCCAGTTTTCACATTTGGTCTCGAGCCTTGCAATTTTATATGACTAAATCAAGACCATCTGCTGAAAGTATGGGAATTTCAGTATTTATCAGGTTCTTGTTTTTTGTTTTGTTTTTTAAAACTGTTTCCAGTCCAACAGACATGGCTTCATATAATAGCTTGAATGCTTGATTATAACAGAGCTAAAAGACTGAAAACCACAGCATGAAGACCCAAATTAGTGCAATATTTAGAATCAATCCAATTTTTCAGGCAAGGTAACTGGATTTTGACACCTTGCAGTTAGGCAATTCTCCCTCCTTCCCTCTCTCTCATATAAGATCCTGACTCAAACTTTACATAGGATTAATAAAAAAAATCCTTCCAGTAGCACCTTTAAGACCAACTAAGTTAGTTCTTGGTATGAGCTTTCGTGTGCAAGCACACTTATTCAGATACACTGAAACAGAAGTTGCCAGATCCTTCTATATAGTGAGAAGGTGGGGAGGGGTATTACTCAGAAGGGTGGTGGGAATGGGAGATTGGCAGATAGCTGAGATGAGCCTGCTGACGACTCTTAACGACTGTAATAGGTCTTACAGGAAAAGGCAAGGGGTGAGAAGGTGAGAAATGGCTTAGTCATGTATAATGGGATAAGAATCCAATGTCTTTGTTCAAACCAGGTCTCTCCATGGTTTTAAGTTTGGTAATGAGTTCCAATTCAGCAGCTTCTCTTTCCAGTCTATTTCTGAAATTCCTTTGTAGTAAAACAGCTACTTTGAGATCTTGTATAGAATGTCCTGGGAGATTGAAGTGTTCTCCTACTGGTTTCTCTGTTTTGTGATTCTTGATGTCAGATTTATGTCCATTTATTCTTTGGCGTAAGGTTTGGCCTGTTTGTCCAATATAGAGAGCTGAAGGACACTGTTGGCATTTGATGCCATACACAATGTTAGATGATGAGCAATTGAATAGTCCCGAGATGGTATGTGTGATGTTGTTGGGGCCAGTAATGGTGTTGTCCGGGTGTATGTGGCAGCAAAGCTACCATCCCAAACATACCAAACAGTCCATTGTATATAGCCAGGCACTACGTTACAGCCGCATCTGTTCCAATTCTACAGACAGACTCTCACACCTAAGAGATCTACAGCAAACCTTTTCAGAACTAAAATACCCAGCAGATGAAGTTAGACAACAGATCAACAGAGCCAGACTTATACCCAGAGAGAACTTGCTGCAAGACAGACCCAAAAAAGAAAATAACAGAACACCTCTAGTCATCACATACAGCTCCCAAGTTAAAACAGTACAACGCATCATCAGAGATCTACAACCTCTCCTGGACAATGACAGTTCTCTTTCTCAAGCTCTGGGAGGAAGACCTTTCATTGCCTACAGACAGCCACCCAATCTTAAACAACTCCTAACCCACAATAATACTACAACCAGACTTAACACGGACACTGGCACCAGAGCCTGCAATAAACCCAGATGCCAACTTTGCTGCCACATACACCCGGACAACACCATTACTGGCCCCAACAACATCACACATACCATCTCAGAAGGATTTTTTTTATTTTGACTATGGCAGACCAACACGGCTACCTATCTTTACATAGGATTGTTATTCTGCAATTATGTCCAAGTGTGTGGATGTCCCTGATCCCTTGAAATACAACATTACTCCCTCCCAACAAAGAGAGCACTTGATCTTGTTCTTAAATACTAAGGTATGGGCTCCATCAAGTCTCTGTTCATAAAAGTGTAATGGGAGATAATGCTGCATGCATCTTCTGGATAATACCTGTATCCTACCACAGAACCATCTAAATCCCTTTGGAATCTCTCTGGATGAGAAATGCTTCCTACCAAAGGACTTGCATAGTCTGTCTTTATGCTACGAAAGCCAATACAGTACTGGTATTCCTTGAAAGAAAGAGCCAGTGGAAATTCTAGCAGCAAGCCTAACAAAATATTTCCTTATCTAGGAAAGCAAAACATGAGACGTCCAGTTCACCATCAATGACGCTATCACAAATCTACTGTAATCTAACCAAGCCATCTCTCTGCAAAAAGACAGTTATTAAAGCCAGGGCCATCAGGTCGCATAATGTCTGAAAAGTTTACCCTGCTGTTGTTACTGGAATGTGGATAAATAGAGATATTCATCTCTAGAACCACACCAGTAACAACTGCCAGCAACTCCCCTGTCCCCCACTCCACCAAAAAAACACACCATAACAGTCCTTCACATTTGAAGTCACAACACACTAATCCCCAGACAATCCATTTATCCCTGTATTTGTTGAATGAAGTTATTTATACAAGAGAGTCCAAAGAGATACAAAGAACTCATTTGCAGGGACATCTTGTAGCAACAATCCTTTTATCTCTTTATTTATAGATAGATACTTTATGCAAGGATTAAAAAAACCTAGCTGAGATGCACCGTGTCTTCTGCTCATTCAGTTGCCCTGTTGACAGAAGCAGCTACATACAATGTCTCTTAGTGATAAGTAAAATCAAGATATATAAACACAAGATTCAACTCCAAGGCCAACATTTTCCAAACTAGATTATGCTTATTTTCCAAACTAGATTATGCTTATTCCTTTTTCCTACATGGCCCATAATGTTCATCATCCAACAGACACCGGGACCTAAAAGCAATTATTCAGATTTTACAGGCAATACCTTATGGTTATACTATTGACTTGCAATTCTAGCATTATTCTTAATTAGCCCTGACTATTGGAATTACTAGGTTTTTTATTATGCTGAGGTGTGCAGCCTAATGTGGACATGATGGAACATACTGTTTGAAAGGGACCATTTTATTTATTTATTTATTTATTTATTTATTTATTTATAATCTGAACTTTCATTTTAAAAAATAACAAGGCAAAATAAAACATATAAAAATACTATCAACAAAGATATCCATAAAAATATCCATAAAAGATCAATGCTGATTGGGTTAAAAAAATGGAAAGTCATGTGGTTAAGGCCCAACTAAACAAAAAAAAGGGGGGTTCAAAAGAGTCCTGAAGGATTGCTCCTACCGAACCTCTATTGTAATGGAGTTCCACAGGGTGGGGCCTGCCACACTAAAGACTCAGTCCCTGGTGATGGCCAGCCAAACCTAGGGAACCACCAGAAGCAGCTCATCAGAATATCTCAGTGGTTTAGGTAGAGCATGAGGAATCACATGGTCCTTAAGGTACTTTGGGCCCAAGCTGTTTAAGGCTTTGTGAATTAACACTAGAAACTTGAACCTGGCCTGGTAGCAAACCAGCAACCAGGATAAACAGTGTTAGACGTTATAAGCAATCTGTCCCTGTGAGCAGTTTGGCCGCTGCATTCTGCACTATTTGAAACATCCTGACCAGATATAAGGGTAGCCCCATAGAAAGAACATAATAGTAATAAAGCCTTGAAGTTACCAATGCATGGAACATTGGGGTCAGGTTCTTGTGGTCTAGGAATAGTCATAGCTTGCATACCAGCTTTTAAAAAACACTCCTAACCACAGAGGTCACGTGCACATCTAGAGACAGAGGTGGATGGAGTATCCCATTTAACTGCTCCTGCAGAGGGAGTGCCAACCCATCCAGAACAGACAGTTTATCTACCGTACCTCCCAGGCACAGGAACCACCTGCTCACAAGGCTTCTGTCTTTCCAGGATTCAAGCACCAGACCAGGTCTTGCACAGCCTCTCCTGACTCAAATGTACTGGAGAAATAGAGCTGGGTATCATCAGTGTACTGATGACAACTTACTCCAAAACTTCAAATGACTGCTGCCAAGAGCTTCATATAGATGTTGAATAGCACTGAGGACAAAATAGTGCCCTGTGACACTCCACAGAGTAAACACCAGGAACAGAACTCTCCCAATGCTACTGTATGGACACGGCCCTGTAGATATGGTGTCACAATTATCCATTCTAGAGTCAGGCCAGAAGAATACCTTGGTCAATTGCATCAAAAGCTACGAAGAGACCAGAGCAGAAAGAGCAGGGTTGCACTCCCCCTGTCTTCTTTATAAAGTCTTGCATCAGGGTGAACAATGCTTTAGGAAGGAATTGTATCTGGAAGGTTACATGAAGTGTTCTCACACTTTCCTTATTTCAAAAAGTCTGAGCTCCTGGGGAATCAGGTTTGTTATGCAAGCCCTCCCAATCAACTAGCATTATGCAACCTTAAAATACCAGTATGTGATGGAATCACATTTCCAAAATAGACTGGAAGATCCTGGAGAGTTCAATGGAGCTTACTCACAGGGAAATATGCATAGAATTACAGACATGCTGATCCTAATAAACTAGTTGTTATGCTATGGACACGTGTGTGTGTGTGTGTGTGCGTGCGTGCGTGCGTGTGTACATATATATATACACACACACAATGGATCAGCACACCTGTCTGCATTTTTGGACTCTCCTTTGGTGTAGCTACAGAGCTGCCACAATAAGTTCAAGCACTTCAAAATTGACCACTACACCACCAAGTACGCTGTGCAACTGAACTCTAGGTTGCCTCAGTCTCTTCACATGTACACATACCAAAATGACAGTGCTGACTCCTGAATGACAATGAGCCAGTTTAAGCCAATACAGTGGTACCTCTGGTTACAAACTTAACTCGTTCCGGAGGTCTGGTCTTAACCTGAAACTGTTCATAACTAGAGGCGTTGTGTCTATCTTAGAACTTCATATTCTATAGGTTCACAGGCTTCAGCAGCCAATGAAGATGTTGATTCTAGCAGTCTTCCTTGCACACACATTTTACTTGTTAGCACAGTGGTATGCTGCAACAACAGGCACAAGCATTTCTCTGCCTCCTGTTTGTCAGTCTTTTGCCAACTGCAAACAGAAAAGGGGATACCACTAACTAGTTTCCCTATTAAAATGCATCAGTAGGTGGCTGTAAAATGGACTCTTCTTCAAAGTGACAGACATTAGCCAAGTAACAGCCCTCAGCTATTTCAGATGTGCTAGGCTCTAAAGTTTTAAATAGACAAGGCAATCCCTTAATGCTTGTTAAAAGGACTGAGAGGCAGAGCCATACTTGAGTCACAGGCTTTCTCTCCTGGCACAGTATTAAGCACACACAACAGCTGCCCTTTCATGATGCTACTACCTTCAGAATTATAAATATTCCACAGAAAACTTTGGTTATGGAAGTGTGCAACAGATAGCCAAAATGTAAACACAATTCCTAAAATCAAGACCAGAGGAGCACATAGCCTAAATGCATAATTACTAATATTATGTGCAGTTACATGGGGATAGCGGGGGAAGGGGGCAGGGGGACCAGAGGGGGCAGGGGGGTCAGCTGCCCCCCATCAAGTAAAACAATAGAAATACTGAACTAACTGATCAATCACATCAGGTCTGCCTCCCAACAAAAGTACTGCACCCCCCAACAAAAATCCTGGCTATGCCCATATGTAGTTAAAAGCCAGAAACCCAAAACTACTTACCTATTTACCAAGATCACAAATCCCATGGATTTTCCACACAAACTAATCCAGTAAAAATAACAGATATGGTCCAGGGTGGCCAGAGCGCACTAGGCTGAGGAAGGCTGGTGTAACGGTCAATCCAGACAACAATATTCTATTGCCTGTACTTAAACCCCTACTACAAATTTTAAATATTTTGAAAAATGAGGCAGCCTAAACTCATTGAACAGGTAACCTAAAGTAATGTTACATGTCATTCCTGTCCACTATTACAATCAAGTTGCTATTTACCTAGTCGTTGAGACAGTGCTAAACAGGTAAAAATTGGACTATTTTGTTATACTGTGTACAATCAATGTATTGTATTGTACTGTGAAAGTGTGCTTTAAAATATAAATTATTAGCAATTTTGTTGTTGCCATGATTAAACAATTGCCCCTTCACCCACTAAGAAGACTCAATAAAACTTACTAAGTGGTAAATAAGATTATATTTATTAAAATATAACAAATTAAAGGGTCTGCAAAGTAGCCATGTAACTGAGTGCAGGCAAGGGAAAATCAATGATTATGTAAGAGGGAAGCAACCCCCTCCCCCGGCATGTAAGCTAGCACATTTTAACCACAGTCAAAGATTGGTATAAATGTCCCCCTCTTTGCTGAGTGGGCCTCGGATAACTGAAGTTCATCCAAATGTCAAATAATGCCAAATCAACAAAAGAAATGTTCCACCCTGTCAAATAGGTGAAAACAGGGAGTCCCAAATATCAGTGGAAGACTTTGGGCTCTCAAATTTTCCACAATATACATTAACAGGAGGAAAAAGAAATCTAAGGCTAGGCACCTTACACAATGGAGCTGTCCTAGCATGATCTCAGTTATTTATTGGTTGAACAAGTAAGCAGCTTCTTGGTGCCCAGTTACATCTTTCTTTCTTTCTTTCTGTATGGATATGGCAGTGCTTCCCACTTCCTTAAAATGTTCTCTCTGAAGTGCTGCTGAAAGAAACACCCAGATTATTATTATTTTTATATTTAAAAAAACCTCAGTGTTACATCCTAGCACTGCATATAATTACTATGTTGGGGCTGGGGAGAGAATGAGAGAGAAAAATTTAAGGTGCTAAACACAATACGCAAAATGCCCAGTCCCTCCCTCTGTGGGTCGCACCATTTTGAACCCCTTGGGTTGCTCTAACGTCAAGTCCGCTTATGACATAACCTCACAATGCCCGCCTGTCCTGTCCAAATCCCTTGTGTGGCTTGCCTGCCCCCTTTCCCTGCCACCCTGTACATGCTCGGCTGTATATATCGGAGAGTAGTTTTTATTTAGTTATAAATACAATAATACTATTTTTGTTAACTGTATGTCTGTATTTATGTGTGTTGACTGTGCTCTTCCCCTCCTCCCAGTTAACCTCATTTTTCACAAACCGGCCAACGAGGATGGGACGTGGCGGGGGCTGGGCAAGGGAGCGCGCCCCCCCCCACGTGGCAGCGGGAGCCTCCCCCCACCTCGCCCTCTCTGGCCCCTTTGAATTAAAGCGTGAATGTTGAACCTGGAGCTCGCCCGCCCATCCCTCTTGTGTTCAGGCCCCACCTGCACCCCCTGTTAGGAGAAAGAGTTTGATTTGAAGATGAAAGTTCAGTTCCACCAATAAAACTGTGGTGTCTGAACACAATACATCGCTGTGTATTGCTGGGGAAAGAGGCTAGCTTTGCATGTGTTTTTGGCATTATTGTTTAATGGAGTGGATGTTTGAGTGTTCTACCCTCCAAAGAAAACTTTTGCAATAAGGTCACAAAATGGTGCTGAAAGGAAAGTGGTGATGCAATGCAGACAACCTAACCTAACTTGTACAACACACGTTTGATAATGCAGCCAATGGGCAAAAAGGGGAGAATTGCAGAATACAGCCATTTATTTATCTTATTTATTGCATTTATATACCATATTTTTCTCCAAGGAGCTCAGTGTGGCTTATATGGTTCTTCCCTTCCTAATGTAATCCCCATAACAATCCTGTGAGGCAGGTTAGACTGAGAGGCAGTGACTGACTGGCCTAATGTCACCCAGTGAGCTTCATGGTCGAATGGGGATTTGAACTGTGGTTTTCCAGGTCCTAGTCTGACATTCTAACCACTACACCACACTGGCTCTCTCTTAGTTACCAGAAATGTCAGACTTCTCTCATGTCACTACAGCCAGTCAAAATATTGAGGGCCAAGAAAGTCACAAAAAAAGAGCAGGATACTAGTTTTATATCACCCACGTGGCAACTTTAAAGATAAAACATGTAGGGGCCAATTGTAAAAGTGGACAAAATCTATTTTGATAGTTTACATTTAAGTAATGGCAACTTAAATAATTTCAGATAAATCAAATCCATTCATTAATCCATACCCTTAAACACAAACACAAAAATCTTCTGGTTGTAACATCATTCTTTAGGACACACAAGAATTCCTTCACCTCCCACCCCCTCCCACCACCTCCTTGTTCTTATCTCCATTTTTCACTTACACTAAAGTTACCAATTCACATTAAACATTTTTAGCATAGATAACATAATACTTGTGATTCTTCAAAACTACTTTCAACTTCCAGCATATAATAGTACATAGTACTCAACAAAGTACAACCACGGTGGCTCCCCAACTGAATGCTAATAAGAGGCATTTCTAAATATCCTGAGCTGATATGAGGAAAGGAGCATGCAAGCTTCTTCCCTCCCTGTGTGGTAGATTTCGCAATGACTGCTACCCACCCGCTCTCCTGTCACACTGAGGGCAAGAGGACAGGCTTATCCACCTGCTTTACCATATATTAACAGCTGTCTCTCTCCCACTGCCTAGGCCCTAACCCTGAAACCAATTCAAACATTTGAGTGATGCAGAGGGCTAGCTGACTGACCTCCGGAAAGCTGCCTACACGTTTCCCTCAGCAGTACCTTCCTACTCAGCCAGAGTGGAGCCTGCTTAAGCAGACCCTTCCAAGGCTGTTACTCAAATAAATTAATTCCTGCTCTCTCTCATTCTCCACTGTAGTAGATCCAGATTTAAACACTGACGTGTAAGTTTAAAGTAACCAGTCTGTGAGCTAAAAAGACTAATAGATGCAACTAGATTAAGATGCAAGTGGTCTGGGGCAAAATTGCTTAAGATAATAAAATGAGCAGAAGAAAAAATATCTGTTACATCCCACCCGCTCCTTTTGTGCATAGGCTGACATCCGGAAAAGCATCTGACATTGGAGGCTAACAGAGGACCTAGAGTGCAAGATGGTCGGCTTTCACATTAAAGAGTCACAGATGTGGTGATGGAAAGGGAAGGGCTCCTTAGTAAATAGAGAGTGGAGAACAGGGGATTTCTGCAGCTTTCTCTTTATTTATTCCCCCACTCACATAAGGTTGCAATTGTGTAAGTAAAGCGAACACAAGTTATGGACTTACTGTAGTTTTAAGAGGTGTTTGTGTGTTTGCCACCTGGTGGCCAAAAGGCAAAAGTTAAAACTGAACAGGTTTGTATTCCTGTTGTGTGTGGATCCAAGATGGATGTCAGACTAAAAACTATGTAAAATAAACCAAGAAATAGAACCAGTTATTTTACTGTTGTAGCCTACATACATTGTAGTAGTAACACCCCACCCCCATATACTTGCTAGATGTAGTGGGAGCTGGTGGCGCTGTGGTCTAAACCACTGAGCCTATTGGGCTTGCAGATCAGAAGGTTGGCAGTTCAAGTCCGCTAGACGGAGTGACCCGGAAAGTTGTCTGCAGACAAACGCATGCTCCCTCAGCCTGAAGTGAGATGAGCATCATACCCCATAGTCAAGTTTGACTGGACTTAACAGCCCAGGGATCCTTTACCTACTTGCTGGATGTCTTTACTATATACAACAGCAGGACTTTTCAGGCCACTTCACATTGAATTAAAATGTTGGAAATTATTTTCTGCACTGGAGACCCCCTGTATCTGTCATCAAGCCACCTCGAATAATTAACAGAAAGGTAGGGAAGAAATGTTTTAAAGAAAAATCTATAGATAAAAGATATAATCTATATTTACATGTGACAACACAAATACCTACACAACCACTCAGGAGACACTCCCCTCCTTTCCAGAGCCATACTAGTCTTTTGCAGCAAAAATAACAGAGTCTTGGTGACCACATTTGGATACTCATATGAATTTACTGGAGGGTTTGTGAAAGCCAGGTGCATTTTTTTAATTGTCCACCTCGGTGTTACCCAACATCCATTTTTACATGTTTTCCCCCAATAAATTTAAATAAATTGTTACATATAAATTAATTTCCTAAAAGATGAGAGCCCTAGATCCACTGGAAATAGATCCATAACTAGGCTCTTCCTTATTATCAAACACATAATTTCAATGAACAAAGGAAACATTCTGACCTTGACTGGTCAATGAAGATCTCACAGGCATCTGCAGAGCTACTCCAAGTGCGCCAAATTATTCCCCACGGTCCAATTCCATCCCACCAAATCCAGGTTTCAGATATGGTATATTACAGCTCTATACAGAACAGATTAAATACTTCCAACCCTAAATAATGGTCATTACCACCCCCTTTGCTCTCTGCAGTTAGGTTTTCTGAAATCACCTTTGCAGAACCCAAGAGAGACCAGTCTGTGTAAAACTATGATCAGACCTGGTTGATAAAATGAATAATGTGGTGTTCCAGCTTAACAAGAGTGCCTCGAACTATTCGTTCCACATTTGTGCTGCTCTGTTTAAAAAAAAAAATGTGAGCAAGCATAAATATCTTTGCAAGGCCAAGAACTGCACAAGTCTGGCAGGAACTGATTTACTATCATATCAGCTTTTCATCTCCTTCCAAACAAGCTTGGCAAAGTTATATCATTGTGACTTCCAAGGGCAAATGCACAGTTGGGCTGCTTCCTAGGTCCTGAGCCTGCATCGTTAAAGCTACTTTTCTTCTGTATTGAATTCTGCAACCCAATATTCTCTTACAAACAATATCGTTTTTGCAAAACAATGATTTATTTTTGTATTTTGAACCAAAAGGTTTTTCAGAAGTAAAGTCATAACCAATGGTTTAAAAAGAGAGAGAGAGAACAGACATGAGGATGGGGAGAGGAGAGAGGAGAGATTGACTTTTCAAACCTGGTTTATGCATACTGAGCAATTGAGGAGAGGGCAAAATTTGCATTAGAGGCATGTAGGTGCTGGTAGCAAAGGAATGTATTAAAAAGTCAAGTAAATGAGGAAGGAAATGTGAGATGGGTGACTACATTTTACCAGTCAAGAATGGGTGCTTTTTTCTGCTGCTTGCTTGGAGCTGGGTGCTACGGTTCATGTGACCATCTGGGAAGTTCTCTGTTTAATACCGGTGTAAGATGCTGAATGAACTGCTATATTATTCACCCAAAAGAGTTGGGTGCCTGCCAGCCGGCTCGGGCCTCTATCATTTTTTTTATTCCCTTCTAAAAGAAAGACAAAAAAGCCCATGAATGAATGTGAGTGATGGCGGTGGCGGCGGAGAAATAGGGAGGGATCTCAACAGATTGAAAAGAATCCGTCTTCGGGGGGCGGGGGGGGCGGGACAAGAACAAAACACAAAAACCTTTAACCATTTGAAAACTAACACAATTACGAGGGTGACTGGCCTGCTTAATGTATTTGTGATTAGAGAGCAGTGAGACGCAAGTGAGGCTGAGAACCTGCTGATTTATTATTCTAACAAATGTAGAAAAACACTGCATTACTGATCATTATTCCCTTGATCCACAAAGAGAAGAGATATGAACGCCAAAAGAATTTCAAGACTTATTAAGAATCAGCTGCCACTATCATAGTAATAATAAAAGTGTCTGTGGATCTGCTAGACTTGAGTCCGTCCCCCCCCTCTACCTGTCTGTTGGTAACCCTGGTATTAATGAAGACAGACATGGAATCCTGGCATTCAAAACTCCTGAAACAGATTAAGTGGACTCAAACTTAATTATGTGTTATGTTGCCAATTATGTTCAAAGATTAATCAACTACACTGGAAAAAGAGGGAAATACAGCACTGGCTCTTTCCTGCCAATTGATTTCTTTCTAACCACATAACTCTGTAGTTGCTGGTTATGGTTTCTTATTTTTCAGCTAATACAACTTTTTCTTCTTATGCATTATGCTATGGTTTGGGAGTAGAGAGGTTGAGGTTGAGGTCGTGGCAAATTCAGAAGTGTAGAGCTCCTCCATAACAGTCATTGCCACGCCTCTTCTAAAATTATACAATAATCTTATAATTATACAATAATAATATTTCGGATATATTGCAATGGTCAATGAAGACCCTGAATTGTTACACCACTGGTGAAAATGCATCCTTGGGTCATACCTTCTCCAGTCACAGATCTCACCTTAGCAGAAGAGAGCACAACACCAAAAACCTTCTATTGGAAATTTATAAAACTTATAAAATAATAGTAGAAGCTACCTAAGGAAGCACTGGACTCTAAAAACAGACACATGGAATGGCTTCTGGAGTAAATATCCCTTTAAATCTGTCTTGTCACAGATAAAATGCCACCAAGCTCACAGTATGATGGTAGCTCACACCTGTTAAACAATATAGAAACAACTATGCAATATCACCATGGTGCTAAAGAATGTAACAATAAAGGAACGTATTTCCGTATGTGGTGGTCTTGCTCAAAACAGTATCATTCTGAAAGTAGGTTTTGGGGGTTTTTTAAGGCCAAATCCACAATTGGCTTTATTGAGCACCTATGATGATTCAGTGGAGAAAGTGATGTTCAAAGACTTCGTTCCTATGATGCTGACAGCAGCAAAATTGACAACTGAAAAAAATAGGAAACCCTTGCCTTTGAACTTATATAATCACAGCATGTGTATCAAAGGAGACAGAAGAATATTCCAAGAGAACATTTCTCTATCTGTGGAAGGCATGCTTGAGGATAGCACACATGCAAGTTATATGAACTTACAAGAGAAATATATTTGAAGAAATACATTTGAATAAAACTTTAGAGTGTAGCTACCAAAGCAATTTGGATAAAATCAAATATTTGCTATTATGTTTAGCTAGATTTCCTATGAAAGTGACCCAATTTAGGATAGCATATTAGGACAGTTCCTCAGATCAGTGACTCTCACCTCTACAAATGTACACTTTTGCACTATGTTGTACTGTTTGGTTGTTGCATGTTTTTCCTTTGGTCTGTATTTGGTTGCGTGATTAACTTGCCTGATTGATTTATATCTGGATTTCTTAAGAAAATCATTCAATTTCATCCTAGGATGTTTAAAACTACTGATAGTGACTACCACAGAAGTCTCTAGTTTTGCTTTTGGGGGAAAAACTGTGTTTGTATCATCTTTGTTTAAACAATAAAATCTTAACTACTAGGTCACATTGAAAGACGAAAACAGTTACTTACTAAAATAGCAGTTGCTTTAAGCTATATGCTTTTAAATGTTCATATATTGAAAGTTCATCCAGATCATCAGATTGGTTTTCCTGTGTAAATAACCATTTGAAATTGCTATCTGCATTACTAAAAAGAAGCCATGAGACAAGACCGCTGGATGACAAGAGTAAGCTGTTTAGTTTTAACAAGCAACATTCAGCTTCACACAAAAAGTAGAGATCCCAATACCAATATTTGAGGGACTTCCACAGGCATTTTTAATGTGACGCTGCTGGCTCTGGAGAAACTATGTAGTTTCATTAGATAATCCTGTTAATTGACCTGATGTTCAGGGTGAGTGGTGAGCTAGTTACTGTATTTTTTGCTCTATAAGACTCACTTTTTCCCTCCTAAAAAGTAAGGGGAAATGTGTGTGCGTCTTATGGAGCGAATGCAGGCTGCGCAGCTATCCCAGAAGCCAGAACAGCAAGAGGGATTGCTGCTTTCACTGTGTAGTGATCCCTCTTGCTGTTCTGGCTTCTGAGATTCAGAATATTTTTTTTCTTGTTTTCCTCCTCCAAAAACTAGGTGCGTCTTGTGGTCTGGTGCATCTTATAGAGCGAAAAATATGGTTCCAGTTACAGATGGGTAGCCGTGTTGGTCTGCCATAGTCGAAGTAAAAAATTCTTTCCTGTAGCACCTTAAAGACCAACTAAGTTAGTTCTTGGTATAAGCTTTCGTGTGCATGCACACTTCTTCAGATACACTGAAACAGAAGTTACCAGATCCTTCTATATATTGAGAAGGTGGGGAGGGGTATTACTTAGAAGGGTGGTGGGAATCGGAGATTGGCAGATAGCTGAGATGAGCCTGTTGACGACTCTTAACGACTGTAA
Source organism: Podarcis pityusensis (assembly GCF_964106645.2). Taxonomy (NCBI): domain Eukaryota; kingdom Metazoa; phylum Chordata; class Lepidosauria; order Squamata; family Lacertidae; genus Podarcis; species Podarcis pityusensis. Next base: position 17,545,582 of record NC_138039.1, read on the forward strand.
TAGGTCTTACAGGAAAAGGCAAGGGGTGAGAAGGTGAGAAATGGCTTAGTCATGTATAAGCCATTTCTCACCTTCTCACCCCTTGCCTTTTCCTGTAAGACCTATTACAGTCGTTAAGAGTCGTCAACAGGCTCATCTCAGCTATCTGCCAATCTCCGATTCCCACCACCCTTCTAAGTAATACCCCTCCCCACCTTCTCAATATATAGAAGGATCTGGTAACTTCTGTTTCAGTGTATCTGAAGAAGTGTGCATGCACACGAAAGCTTATACCAAGAACTAACTTAGTTGGTCTTTAAGGTGCTACAGGAAAGAATTTTTTACAGCGAAAAATATGGTAAGTTGTGTGATGACACCAAATTATTCAAGGGGGGTTAAATAAAAGGGGATTGCAAGGAACTCCAAAAGGATCTTTCCAGAGCTGGGTGAATGGGCAGTAAAGTAGCAAAGCAATGAAAGTAGTGTAAAGTGATGCACACTGGGGCAAATAATCCTAACCTCAAATATATGCTAATAGAGTGTGGCTGAACAGGAAGGAGACCTTGGGGTCATAGTGAATAGCTCATTGAAGATGTTGGTCCAGTGTGTAGCAGCTGTGAAAAAAGCAAATTCATGCTAGAGATCATTAGGAAATGAATTGAAAACAAAACTGCCAATATCATAATGCCACTATACAAGTGGTTCAACTGAGGAAAGAATTCTCTATGGAGTTTTGGTCAACTCACCTCAAAAAGGATATTATAGAGATGGAAAGGGGTCAGAAAAGATTGACCAAAATAATCAAAGTGCTGGAGCAACCACCTTATGAGGAAACATATTTAGAACTTTTTAGCACAGGAAAAAATGAAAGAGTATCTAGAACATAACAGAGGTGCATCCATTTTTGCATGGCATGGAGAAAATGAATAGAAAGCAGTTGTTCCGGACAAACGAAAGGAAGTACTTCTTTATTCAGTGAATAGTTAAAACTATGGAATTGACTCCCAAAAGTTCTAGTAATGTCTTTATGTCTTTAAAATGGGGTTAGACATGGAGAATAAGGCTAGCAATTGGTACTAGCCATGACAGCTAGGCACTATCTTAAATGTTAGAGGCAGCTAGGAACCACAAAAGGTGGCAGACCCTTCTTCCTTGGAGGTTTTTAAGCAGAGGTTGGGTGGCCATCTGTCATGTATGATCTAGCTGTGATTCCTGCATTGCAGGGGGTTGGAATAGATTCTATGATTCTGTGATTCTATGAAACTTTGAATAAAACTACCGTGTGTGACTTAACCAGTACACAAGTCAATAGTAAAAGGACCCAGGAAGATGTGGGTTGGGATAAAAGCCTATGTGGTTTCACATGATATTGTGTAGGTGGTGTTACATGTGGCAACTGAAGAACTCAAAGGTCCCGGAAGTTATTTAATTAGAGCAGAGCCAAAAATAGTGTTAAGTGTTAGACAATGACATCTTCTGTTCCAAAAGCATATTCTTAATTTTTAAAGGTTTATTCTACTGATATAGACATATGAAAACAACTAGTGCAAGACAAAGTAAGCCAACAGACTTGTTCTAGAGTTGTCATAATGTTTATTCAAATCCTTTGCATAGAAGAGACAGTTAAAAAATAAAAAATGTGTTCAGGCACAGAACTGTTTCTGGTTTTTCATGTATGTGGAGTCAGATATTGTATATAGTCATCATCACTATTTCTTTAAACATTTCTTTAAACTATAGCTAACATACTGATTTATATTTTACCATAATCTCAATTTAGGAGAAAGGTGGAATATAAGGTAAAGGTAAAGGTACCCCTGCCCGTACGGGCCAGTCGTGTCTGACTCTAGGGTTGTGCGCCCATCTCACTTAAGAGGCCGGGGGCCAGCGCTGTCCGAAGACACTTCCGGGTCACGTGGCCAGCGTGACGAAGCTGCTCTGGCGAGCCAGCACCAGTGCAGCACACGGAAACGCCGTTTACCTTCCCGCTATAAAGCGGTACCTATTTATCTACTTGCGCTTAAGTGTGCTTTCAAACTGCTAGGTGGGCAGGAGCTGGGACCGAAAGACGGGAGCTCACCCCGCCGCGGGGATTCGAACCGCCGACCATGCGATCGGCAAGCCCTAGGCGCTGAGGTTTACCCACAGCACCACCCGCGTCCCACTAAGGTGGAATATAAATAACATTAAATAAAAGGAGGTGGGAGAGGAGAAAAAAGAAAAACTAACTCTTTCTCTCTCTCTCTCTCTCTCTCTCTCTCTCTCTCTCTCTCTCTCTCTCATATATCATCTATCTATCAGAGGCACCATACGACTCATTACCTACTGTATACTGCCGACTATAATTTGCTGCATTTATAAATCTCCAAATAATGTAGAAAAATGTTATCTGAACCAGACTCTTCTATCTTTGCCTGTGAAAATCCATGTTCTTAATGATAAAAGAACATTTTGCTTATGAAACTCAGCTCCCAACTTAGCTATTGTTTACAGTGAGCTATGTTTCATTTTTATAACTTATTTAAATTACATAAAAATGTGCAAAGGCATTTTCTGCTGTTTCAACTGCAATCTAAGGCAGGCAGTAGATAGCTCTAGGTCTGTTTTCAAGATATGTAATTTTAACAAGGTTATGTACATTCATAATGCATTCAACAAATATACATATTCTTTAAACATAAAATTTGGTCGCTGTTATGGAAGGATCATTCCTTTCATTTAAAGATGCTTGTGGAACTCAAACTTCTTGGCCTGGAAATAAAACTTTGTAAGCTTGTATTCAAGCTCACCTTCAGGATGAGAATTACCACTCCTGATATCTTCCCCAGTTCAGATTCTGAGTGGAATATGAGCATAAAAATAAACTAAGTACCACTTTCCAAGCATCTAGCACCAGGTCCCTCACAGCTCTTGGGGCATTCTAGCCTTAAAGATTTATAACATGGTGGAGTATTGGCTTCCTGCAGCCAATCCAAAGCCGTGCCAGCGTCACGGAAGTCAGCCGCTGTGCCGGTTTAGAAAGGGGACTTACTGAGCGGGCGGCAGGGTCCGCAGGGTCCACAGGCCGGATTTATGAGCCCGGTGGGCCACATCCAGACCCTGGGTCATAGTTCGCTGACCCCTGAGTAAAGGGAAGAAGAACTGAACCTTTTTCTAATGTTCCTTTAACACTGCAGTACCTGTTGTATTATGGAACTGTGGCTTTCTGACCAATATAGCAGCACGTTGAACTAAATTTCATCCACACCAATGAGCATGGTGCAACACAACAACAATGTGATTTTATGTACACTGTACTATTTTTATCCGTTGTTAGCCACTCTGGCCCCAGCTTTAGCTGGGGAGGGCGGGATACAAATAAATTATTACTCCCGCATCCTTTCCATACAAGCACACTTCTGTTCGCCCATAATTCACCCATGAAAGCAGCAGTATGCCAGTATAATGCCCCCAATTTTTTCATTTTACACCTGTAATTTTCCAGATTAAGGGGAACGCAAACAGATTTGGTGGGGGAATCAAGTAATGCAGAATTTAGCACCAAGCATGCACTATATTCCATTAGTTTTCCATAAGTGGCATATACATCATGAGAAAGTTCAAATACAATGTAGAAATGAACAGGGAAAACACTAGGGAAATTGAATACCCTGCAGTATGAATACAGCTGTAGTGGTAAAAAGGAAACCTGGTTCTGCTCTCTCGCTCCACACACACAGTGCTTTTTTTCTGGTGGGACGCAGGGGTACACATACCCCTAAACATTTTGTGAATCTTTGTACTTTACTTTAGTTCATTTACTGTATTTATCTTCATATATATATATATATATATATATATATATATATATATATCTCACATCACTTGTCTCATCCTGTAGCAGCATTTTATTTAAAACTATTCTGTTGGGTAAAAATCCCATAGGAGTAGAGAAATGTCAAGATCACTTTAGCAAATAGTACAGCATTGGATTCTCAATCCCTCCAGTGCAAAAAGAAAAACCAACTCATACAAAATCAATAGCAGTTCCTGGCAATACAATCTATTTGACCAGGACTGAATATCAAAATCCCATATGTGGCTCAGCATCACTAGAACTTGACAGAAATGTATGCCTTATATTGCATATCTGGAACATTTTGGGCTGAGTCAAATACTTGCCTTTTGCAGCAAGAATTCACCTAATCTAAGGCAAGCCCTCACAAACCCCAGGTAGCTAATAATTATAAATGAATACCAGGATAATTCTTAATCCAAAATTTTTAAGGGCATATGAATCACAACTCTGATCAGTTTGTGACTAAAGCTGGAGAGCTTCACTGATATAACGATATGAACAATCCAGCAGGTACAAGACTCACATGTGTGAACACAAAAGCAGCATAAGCAACCATGGGATAGAAGACTCGGTTGTTCAGCATTTTGTACAACATGGACACAATCAGAAAGATCTCAGACTACAGATACTTAAGAATCCCAACAGCAGAATAATAATGTCTCTTTGGTTGGAAGCAGGTGGGAAAGCTGGTTGATTACTTGTAGTTCTGCCTCTTGTATCTGGGCCATAGGATTCAAATGTTTCTCATGCTTTTCCATCACAATTAATTAAGCAAACTGATACAAACAGCCTTCAATCTACCAAGCACTATATAGTATATATACTATATCCTCCAATAATCTGAATGTTTTAATGAAATCAATTGATACGGCTACATCTATAACACAATAACAACCTGTTAAACCTGTTCATAATACACCTTAAGGTCCTTTTTACCACAAAGTGGGACACAAAATATTATAAAGACACAAATACAGAAACACAGAATTTTTCAAACTTGGATTTTTAAAGAGTGTTTCTTCTTTGATTGTATTCTAAACCCTAAAAATTACTTTAAAGTATAGAATTTGTAAACACTCGAAACATTTCAAAGCAACAGGAAGAGAGGGGGGGAACATTGGCTCTGAGCCTCATGAACTGGCCTGAGTAGGTTCTGAATCTGACACCAGCTCCCTAACTCTCCCCCCTCTCTGGTGTCATGCCGCATGCTGAGAATGCTTTTGCTTAACTGAGAACATATCATCTTCAGAGGAACACGGCCTGGATAACTAGTCTCTCGGCAGCCTGGGAGACGGAAGTCTGCAATTCCTGCCAAACTTTCCTGCAGCCAATCCAAGGACGCACTAAGGCCTCTGAAGAAACAGCCCCACATAAGGTTTCAAAATCTAAACATTCTCCTTGTTAAGGGGAAAGTTCATCGTATTCCCATTCTGTCTCATCCTGGCAGGGCCATCGGTATGTACAAACCACTCATGTTTATAACACTGACAAGACATGGCTCCAGGCTGGTGTCTGCAGAACCTATATGACATCTGTACCATACTAGAAATTTGCTTCCCAAATGTCACCTACCTCAGAATGAATGAGAAATGAATGGGATGAACCCTCTTCTTTTTAACTTTTATCAGTTGCATTTAAAAAAAACACCTCTTGGATGCATTTGGGATAGAAACATAGATCTAGATGGATGTCCCAAATGTATCCAATAGTGGGTGGGGGTGGATCTACACATGTGGGGGACAATAAATAAGTCAGAAATTACATTGTTATAACAACAACAAAAACCTATGTAAAAATACTATGGAAAGGTTTTGTGCTCTCTGGTCCCATCTGGTGTTGCATGTTTATAACACATTCAAATCACTGTATTTTGACTATTGTAGCTGAGGTAATCCCAGTTGACAGTTTCCTGTATAAGGAATGTTTACAAACAGAAAGAAGGTAGAGACTGAAAAACACAATGCATTAAATCATTCAGTATTTTTCAGAGTCAGTACATTTCCCAATATAAAACTCTTCCTCAATTATGCCACTGACAGAAATGTCCTCCAGACCAGCAGTCTGGGAGTCCTCAACACTGCCTCCGGGACCAGCTCTGTCAGCTCAGGCAGGGAGACCGCTGTCCCAATTGCCCAAAGCCAGGAACACACACACTAGATCCTCCACTCCAACCGGACAGAGAGCCCTGATGCTGTGCCAAGTATCTAGGTGGACACAGCAGGGAGAGACCAATTCCACCCTGCTCACCCACCCAAGTCCCAGTGAAACAGACCAGATCTGTCACCTCATCCACAATCAGATCATGGATTGGGTGGGGGTGGGGATCTTACTCCAAGCCAACCTGGCATTCGACAACAGCAGCCGTAAACAGGAGGGATGGCTGATACAACAACCACAATTCCCCCAGCATGGAGGAGGGGCTGGCACAATGGATCCTTTATCAGCACAAGAAACTGGAGTTGGTGATCAAGATATTTCTCTGTCTTATTTTTTCCTGTTTGCTCTGAGTTCCTTCAATGAGTCAAGTTTAAAATATATATACTTTTTTTAAAAAAATGCTTTGTACCAATTCCTAAACAAGCTGCCGCAATTCCCAATGAAGGTCACAATGACAATGCTAGTCTCCATTGGGGATGGGGAACCATTCAAAGGCTAAATAAATTCAATCTGCTAATTAAGGAGGGGTTGTGGCAGAAGGTTATAAGGAGGTGGACTTTGCTATTCACGTCCCTCCAATTAACATTCCATTGGCACTGCACCACTTTCTAACAACGAGAATCTTTTCCAAGGGGTTGTACACAGAAGGGGCATTAAATGAGATGAGCCATTTTTTATTTTTTTAAAAAAGCATCAAATCTATGCAGTCGCAAAACTAGAGACGTAGTATTATGGAAACTGCTAAACAAAACTGAAACTAAGTTTGCATATTAGGCACTTTCAATCTAAATTTCATCCACATCTTTAAGCAAATTTAACTTCATAGCTGATATAAGTATCTTACAAGTGTGACAGGAATGAAGAATTACATTTTTATTTTATTTTTTGCTGCCTGCTGCCCTCCCTCCCCCTAAAAAATAATAATATTTGCATTGAGAGTATATTTGCAACTGGCTGAAAGAAAACAGTTTATGAATATGGCTCATCTGAGTTCTACCCACACAGTGTTTTTAACATCCATCTGTAATTCCAGGTGCAAAATTCTATCTGCAGGGGAAAACAGGTTAGAAAACTTAAAAGGGTGAGGTGTTACAAATGAATAAGGCATTACTTGAAATGGTCAGATCTCAAATATAAACAATTAATAAGGAAAAATGTCATTTTGGGGGGTTTGTCAATCTGTAGGCAACTCCCCTGTTAGAAGAAAACAGGTTCTCTCGTTCATAACACTTATAGAAAATTCCTGAGTCCTTTGTGGGAATGTGGCTGCCACCTAAGGACAGCAAATCACTTATTCATTCTTTTTACAGAATGAAAACCTCTTGTTGTTGTCAATCACTTTGGACTGCAGCAACAATATTATAACACATTTTAAAATCATTATTTTTTTCACAGGTTCAAAACTGACAGTCTGTTCCTTCTTTTAGATATATTTTAGAAGGTTCTCTTCTGCTAATCTGTAATACTTTGCCCATATAATTACACAGTCTCAAATTATTAAAAGCCCAAACTCTCTACCCACCCACTTAAGAAAGTACTGGAGCTTTTTTAAGGTCTTAGGCCTTAAGATAAACCTAATTAAATCTGATTTGGTTTGGTTGTAATACAAAGGGAGAAGTGAAAAATGAGTTAGCTAAAAAAAAATTCAATTCCATGGAAAGAAAGACCTATCAGATATCTGGGATGCTGGATAACTTATGATTTGGATAATATGATTGCTTTCAACCATGACAAACTAATGCAGGAAATAAATGATTGTGGTAAATCAGAATAATTGAAAGCTCCACTAGATGGCAAGAAGTTGAGTTATCAAAATAAACATAATGCCATGAGTTTTATTTTTATTGTTAAATATTCCATTAAAGATCACCAAAACCTTACTCAAAATATGACAAAACCTTAAATCTTTCTATGGGAAGCTAGGAAACAAACAGTTACAGTAAAAACTCTTTTTCAGCAAAGGGAGAAGAAGGGTCTAGCATTTCCTAACGTAAAGCCAATAGATTAAGTGAACTGAAAGAATGGTTTGTAAAATTTGCAGTAACAAGCATTGAAAAATATGGCCTGTCTGTAGCAATAAAATATACTCTCTGTTATTGTAAAAAGAGAAAATCTCAGGATAATAAATGAAAACGTGATTAGTAGAAACATCTACCCAAACTGGAAGACGTCTAAAAGCAAACTGAGCCCAGGATTATCACAATTTGTGGGCAGATATGCAGTGAATCAGGGAGAGGAACAGAACAGCCATGAGATATATCTGGGGTAAAACAAGGGCATGGCATTAATTATTGATTACAGAGAATGGTTTTGACATAGGCCTGGTGATTAGATCTGATGGCTGAGCAGCCCAAGTGCTGGTCAATATACAATTTTGGGTGAACTCTTGCAGGCAACCTGGTAGGGGGAACTAGAGCCCATAAGCCCCCCAAGTTGGGCTTCTGAATGGAGAGGCTCCAGGAGAGCAGTGCCCTCCAAGATCACTTAAGGGGATCTTCCATTGGGATGGGGCTGAGTGCCCTTTTCCCCATCATAAGAATACAATATTCCTTCTAAGGATCCAGTTCAATGCCTCTCCTACCATTACAAATTTGTGAGGTGACACAATGAAAGAAGCAGCAATAATACCTTTGCAATCAGGTAGCCAAAAACCCCGGAGAACCATAGCCAATTGACGTGAAGGTAGAAAGGTCTGCCTAGTGCTGAAAGAGTACCAACAGCAACACTGCTAATGGAACTTGCCTGTAAAAGGAGAATCCACTATCTTAAACTACATACGGAAAGAAGTGGGTAGGTGGGGAAGCCTCAAAGAACAAGGTGAGGCAAGCAGGCACATGGCCTCCTTTACATTCAGAGTGGACCTGAGCAGTCTTCACAAAAGTCTGCCCTCTAGGACCTGCCTACAGGATCCAAAGCACCAGCTCTGATTAGCTCCCTTGTGACTGAAGGCCCACCCTGCCAAAGTTGGCCCAAGCATGCCAAAGGAGTGCCTGGACCGTTGGGAAAACGTTCCACTGCCCCCCATGCTGCCGCATATTGTGGTTTCCTGGTGACTTATGTGGGGGGACTTATATTTACTGCTATATTTTATAACAATGAATGTAGAAATAAAAATATAATAGGAGATATAACATGGAAGGAATATAACTTACATTAAATTAAGTGAATGTTTTCAGGGGAACAAGTAAAACATACAACTGGTTAAATAAACGTTAGATTGCAACCAACTATCTTTCACCCTGGAGAATGAGGGCAAAGACGATGTGATACTGTCATTGGGAGTACAAGGCTGATATTGCTTAATGATCTTCGGAGAAGATTTAGAGAAGTAAATTGTATCTGTGTACTGTTACAGAACATTTTTCATAAACTAATCCTGCTACTACTACAGGTTGCAACTCATAGTGTGGAAGTTGTAATCACATATCAACATTAGTTCCCCCCTCAAATTACACGTGTATCCCTACTGGTATGTCTGATATCCTCTACCATATTCCATTTATTTATGCAAGGAAAAGTCTAGATCTTCATTCAGTCCCTTGGGTGCCAAACTTGACAAATATATACTCTAGAATAATTCTCTCTAACTTAGTACTCTTTCCTGGCCATTAATCTTTTCAGTGGCCCTAAACTATATCATTTTAAGTACTGTGTGTTTTTCAGCACTGATTATGATGTTGTCTCAAGTATTATCACTATTTTAATTTAGTTTTGTATATAGCATCTGATGAAAGAGATTTCTCCTAAATGCATCAAGCTAAATAAACAGTTGGTTATCAGAAACATCTAAGCTCATCTTCTTCTGTTTATGTCTGGATACTCTCCCATCAACCACCCAGAATTAGTTTACTAAACAGAATATAGCACAAAACCCACTACCACACTATCAAAATTTCTGGTTAGGTATCACCTGTTTCTCTGAACTTAAATTCAATTAATTAATCTTTTAATATGTCCACATTTTAGAATTTTAAGCAGTTAAGAAACATGTCCAGTCCAAAAGCTGCAACTTCAGTGTCTTATTGGTATAAATGTACCAACATTCTAAAAAATGGCATGTTTTCAAATCTGTCTGTGACCCAGCATGCTAGATTTTTTTAGCCAGAGTCCACATACTATACAATTATCTGACATGATACAAGAAAGCAAATTACAGCATCATGTAAAGAATGTCACTAACTGAAACTATAGGATAGGGAAAAGAAGAGAATAGCATTATCAAAATTTGACACTTTATAGCTGAAAATCAAACATGCCAAGGGCTTCTCCCTCAACCATCTGCTTGTTACAGCCAAGCCAAACTAGCAGCAACTATTATTCAAAAAAGAAATAGTGCCCAGATAAGAGTATTTGAAATCAGCATGTAGCTTGGAGTCACTCTAGTGACAGAAAGTAGGCATAAAAACAGATCCTCAATTTCAAAGATGGAGGGGGGAAGAAAGAGAGAGCAAAAGATAGGCAGAAGTACTATTTATTGCTTAGCCTCTCATCCACAGTAAGCACGGTGCTAGAGAGACCTCTTGCAGTGCACTGCTGATACTGCGACCAGAAGCTTAGAGTTGAAGAACAAAATTAACAATATTATTCTATAAAGGTAAAGCTTTCAAAAATAAAAATTAAAAATGGCTTGGCCTGCTCAATAGACCAGCATGACTACTGGATGCTGATTCAAAATGTATTATCTGTTTACCAAAATGTTTTGTAAATACCTTTATACATGGCACAAAGTCACAGAAGAATAATGCATCACAGAATCTACTCATGCCACGGAAATAATGTTCAGAAGTTCAGGACCACTTAGAAAGGTCTAGTAATAGTCTAGGCTTAATCCCAAATAACATGCTAACTGACAGAGCACTTCAGCCCTAAAAATCAGCAATCTATCTTTACGTGCTCTCTGATCAAAAACATCACAGAGCCTTTACTCTGGAGCATTTACATGTCCTTCCATCAGCGGTTCTGGAGGAGAGGTTTCAAAAAAAGTGTCCTTGTGAATCTGGAGAGGTAGAACCAGCAACTCATGTTCTTATGTGTAATTCTTTAACAACCTTCTTTAAACCTTGGAAAGAGTAAGTGATATGATATCTAAATAAAGAAAATCCAGAATAGTGAGGTAAATTTCTGGATAACACACCTCTCAAAAAAAAGGTGAACAGGTAGTATAGGTTCTTCTGGTACAGAATTAATGAAAGAAATGAAGAGAGACCAGTTTTAAAAAATTATCTCTGGTAATATTGCATCTGACTACACTACAATGTTGTGTTTGTTTATCTACAAGTACAACCTTCCAAACCCTACCATACCAATTTTGCATAGTTAACAGGCAATCGCTTCTAACCATACTGCTACTAGGAAATAGTACATATGTATGGTAAATATAGTCAATATGAACTTACCCATCAACAGTGTTCATGTACAGTGGAACCTCGGGTTGCGAATGTGATCCATGTGGGAGGCATGTTCGCAACCCACAGCGTTCACAACCCGCAGTGCCGCGTCTGCGCACGCATGGGTCACAATTTGGTATTTCTGCACAGGCGCGAGTGCCGAAACCCGGAAGTAACCCGTTCTGGTACTTCCGGGTTCGGCGTGATGCGCAACCCGAAATCGCGTAACCTGAAGTGTCTGTAACCCGAGGTACCACTGTACAGAGAACCTACTTTATGTTTCACCATCAAGGAAGGGGCATATTGTGGGGATGCAGGGCAGGGACTTTTTCATTGTGGTGCCCCAATTATGCTACTCCCTCCAAGGGAAATTACTGTATTGACCTGAATATAAGCCTCACTTTTTTTGCCAAATTCTGACTGTGAAAAGTTAAAGTGCGGCTTAAATTCGCAACCTTCCAAAAATTGGCTTTTACGATATCTCTGCTGAAACAGCCATACGGTAAAAAGTAATGGGTGTGAGTGCCTGCAGAATTTTAAAGGAGAGGCTTATATTCAGGTATTGTCTTTTTTCTTTTTTCCCCTTGGATTTTAAAGGTGCAGGTTATATTCGGGTGTGGCTTATATTCGAGCCAATACGGTAGATTGTCCCTTTAGGCAGGCAGACCAATACATTTTTATTCTGCCAAGCTTTTACGAATCCCCGCGGTGGGGTGAGCTCCCGTTTTTCGGTCCCAGTTCCTGCCCACCTAGCAGTTCGAAAGCACCCCTAAGTGCAAGTAGATAAATAGGTACCGCTTTATAGCAGGAAGGTAAACGGCGTTTCCGTGTGCTGCGCTGGTGCTGGCTCGCCAGAGCAGCTTCGTCACACTGCCGGAAGTGTCTCCGGACAGCGCTGGCCCCCGGCCTCTTAAGTGAGATGGGCGCACAACCCTAGAGTCGGACATGTACGGGCAGGGGTACCTTTACCTTTACCTAATACTGCCTGCTGTTTGTTTTAATTGTAATGATGTTTTAATTGTGCCTTTAGGCCCCTTTTTAGGGCTGAAAGACCTTATCTAAACATTTATATAAATAAAAACATTAAATCAAAGGAACCCCAAGTTCATTGTACATTTACAAATGAACATATCTGTCACAAAGCTAGCAATATTTCCTTTGGAACTCATATAACAAAAGAATGTGGTAATACTACAAGAAGCTAGAAATCAAGAAGCTAGAATTCGATTTATACACTTTTTTTAGGTTACTTTAAGAGCTATTTTGTTTCTAATTTGTCAGCATGGTGTTTGCTTGTTTTCTTTCTGGGGAACCTAAAAAGGCCACCTGCCTTTTTCACTGACATTATCAATGTGTTGAACTAGACAAATGTTACTAAGACTTGCTGGAAAACAAAGGAGCAGCTGAAGCACTAAACATTACAGGTTTGCCAAAAATAAAATTCTTAATTCTTAAATTGGATCAAGAGGCTATTATTCTATATAACTATTTGCTCATATGAATTTTTTAATCTAATTTTAATTTACAAACTTTTCACTAACAAAAAGCCTTCAAAATTATAAGCACAAATAAAAGCTGGAGTAAAATACCACTTTCAACTTCAGTAAGCCCCTCTATTTTCACCAGGACAATATACATTCTCTATATGCATTTCAGCACTGCCTCATATTAGTCTCCACCAAGCACACATTGTTCTCAAATTGCAACATTTTACCCCTCAATAACTGCAGGCAATTTACGTGTAACTGCAGTGCCGTTTTACCCTTTTAGCATAATTTTAAAAAAATCGGAAAATCAACATTCATTTTATTCCTCCTCTATGGAATACTGGCACTATTACTAAATGTGCCCTGACCACTGGAATTGAAACGAAGCACTGGAATCAATGCATTTATTGCATCTATTTCACACAAGCCCTAAAATAACAACTCAAAAGAAAACCATAAAAATAAAATTAAATAAACTTCAAATTAAAACCCCTTAAATTGCATTAAAGGTACCCAAGGGAGACGGAAGTTGTCTAGTGCCTGATGGAACATGCCTCTGGAGAATGTTTCATAGTTGGACATGACATGAAAAAAGGCCCTCTAATTTCTGGTCTAATCTCTGACAAAGATGGGTCAACAAAGATTATCTGCACCAACAGCCAGTTTCAAGTGATAGAAGGTGGTTCTTTAGATATCCAGGCCCTAGAAGCTTCGTGGTGGTGGTGGTGGTGGTGGTGGTTTTTAAAAAATGCTCTGAACTGTGCTCAGAAACCAGAAGCTACCTTAAAACTTTCAGTACTGGAGTAATGTGTTTATGGTATCCATGTCAGTTGACAACCTGGTGGTCAAATTCTGTACCAGTTAAGCTGCCAAACACTTTCCAAAGGCAGCTCCATCCCCACATACAACAAATTACAGAAAAGCCTGGGTGTTTTTACGACAGGGATAACTGAGCAGATCCATTTCCCCCCAGAAAGGTATGAAGAGAAGCATGTGAGTAGAGCCAGGGGCTGGGGGCTGGCACAGAGCCAAGGTACTACAGTAGCTAAGATTCTCGGCTACAAACCTTGAAGTTCCTTGTTTAAATCCTATCTTTCCATTAACTTAGTACAGGCATGTCCAAAGTCTGTTTCGGGGGCCTAATCCGGCCTGCCAGTTGGTTTAATCCTGCCCCTGTGGCAGTTTACTAAAAGAAGCTCAACAACTTTGGGGTAAAATCCTAAAGAAAGGTCAACAACTTCAATCCTAAAGAAAGGTCAACAACTTTGGTTGGCCCTTTGGTCGGCCCTCACGGCCCTTCACTTCATCAAATCTGGCCCTCTTTGAAAAAAGTTTGGAAACCACTGACTTAGCAGATAGCTTTAGATTAAGCCAGTTTTTGTCTCTCAGCCTTAAGCTCCCATCTGAAAAATGGGTAAATTAATACAGATCTTACCCACTGCCCTTGCTCAGATTGTTGTAAGAATAACACAATAATGGATTTAAGGTACCATAAGGCACCAGAAAATTGCCTAAGAAGAATACAGGATGAATTGTTCTTATTTTTGGTGCTGACCAATTTAGTCAAAAGCCCAAGAATACATGAACATTTTGCCCAGTTCATGAAGTACATTCTCTAGCCATGTGAGATTAGGAGCATATTCCCACTCGGTTTTCTTCTACACATATTGTCTAGAAACTAATTTCTGGTACACAGAACACAATGAGCTGTGACCACAATGCCAACTGCCAGGAGGAAAACAGGGGCACCCTCTAAACTGCAGGCTGTTTCCCAAATCCCAAAAAGGTGAAATCAGAAGTTCAAGAGTAGTCATCTAAAAGATACCCTTAAGAGGTAGGGTAGGCTTCATGTGCACTCATGTAAGTGACATTTATGATATTTTGAGGATGTAACACTCATAATTCCCCTCAAAAAAAGACAAAGAAGTTATTTCCACTAAGTTGTATTTCTGACACAAAGATGCCTGACCTGATCTTGAGCTACTAAAAGGAGGGCATCACTTTAAATTGCTTTACCTTTTCATAAATGTGGCCTCAAATAGTAAGGTCATGCCACCTTAACACAAGTATGTCAATTGTTGTTTTACATTTTGTGTTTCATATGAATACCTCGGCTTTGATGCAAGTATGCTGCCCAGGCCGCTTTCCTTAAGGTTATGTCCCTGTAATAATCAAGAGGAATCCATAACATCCCCTTCTGTTTTGTAATCTCTATGTGGGAATCTGGCAGCATATGATTGGCCCTTTGCTGATGAACTACCAGGAAGGTCAGTTCAATTTTAAGTTAAATATTTAAAGCAAGTTAAAAACCCAAAGGAATCACTGGCAGTGGCTAAATTTCTATCAGTAGCGGTGACAGCAAGAGATCAACTTGCCACCTGAAACTGGAAATCCCATTATCAGGAGCTAAATCAAGATTATTGTAGTTTTATATGATGGTTCTTATCTTGTATGTTAACATTTGTTTTGTTCCAACATTCTTAGTACACATTTCTTTTTGGTCTATTGGCTGTAGTACTTGATTGATTAATATGAATACCTCACTATGCTACAACATACATATGACTCCCCTGCTCAAAAACCAACCAAACAAAATTCCCTCTGCATTAAACACAAGTCTGTTCCGAACTGTTGCAGAATGTTAGCAAAGACAGCCATAGGTCAGTGAAACGGTGTTTTTAAGGCTCAAACCCAACAGAGGTAACACACAGCATAATTCAAGCATGCTGTTCACAGACAACTATCTAATGGAAGGAAAACCTATGAGCATGTTCTGAAAGTAAAATAAATCCTTCTTTTAGTCTGTTCTCAGCTTGCTGTGAAATATCACAGTGATTCAAAGTACAGCTCAAACCAGTGTGCCCCCTTACTCCCCTAGGGGGTTATAAATTGGCCCACTATTCTTGTTATCTGTCTTTGTCATTCACACCAGCAAACATTACATGGACTGTCAGTCCTTCTTTGATCTGGGAAACAGACAGACATTTCTAAGACCAACACAACCTCTTTGGTAATTCTCTCTCAACTGCAGTCTCAGCCAGACTGTCTCCTTTCCTCTTATCTTCATGTCCTTGTCACACATAGTCTGCCTGACATTTGAATACTCTCTCTTTCTTTCGGCTGTCACAGACTAGCATGCCAACTGCAGCCTAACTCTCCAAGTACTCTTCCACCAATTCCCCTCCTGTCAAGTCTGCATTTGTGCCTCTGCCACAAAAGATGCAGAAAGGGCAAGAACAAGAAAACAAGAACAATCCCAAGGAAGAAAATAGTTCCGCAATACAGGAGGCATTGCAGCAAGTAGACAGATTAAGAGCCAAATGCAGAATTGAAGCATTTTAATGTTGCTAAGATGAGTTACAAGCACCAGACAATTAAGACAGCTGAGACAGGTCTCATTTGTTAAGTGCTTTTTAACTATAAACAAAGCTGTCCCTTCTTAATTACATCAGCTACATGGGCAAAAATTAACTCTTTCTACATCTTCCTGGCTCTAGAAATTGTTCAGACCTATAACGGGAAACATATTCAACTTTTGCTTAACTTCTTACTTCTGTCACGGTGAACAAAGTCTACGAAAATTGAGTGTTCTAAAAATCTAAGCTTTCTGATAGAATTGAAGCAAGCCTTGATTAGTACAATAAACTTAAAAAATATGACAGACGTGCTTGATTCTTTCAGCAGAACCCCCTGATTGTCCCCAATACATATCAGCAATGACCTGGAGAGTTCCCTGAACTCTTGCACACTGGCTAGAACCCTTTAGGATGTCACAATGCATCATGAAGATAGGTAGGTCACCAATGGAGCAGTCTATGTTGGAACATCCCCAGTGGTTTTCTGATGGAATAATATCCTGATATATCCTCGCCATGAGTGCACCTCCACTAGCAGAAGAATTAAAAACAGTCAGCATCAGGGAAAGCATGGAAGAGGAATGAGGCTTTGTCCCTATCCTTAGTCACAGAAACTAAAAGGAGAAGAAGTGGGATGAAATTAAGACACCTACCTGAGAGTCAAAACACAGAGAACACCCATTCACTCAATCAATCCACCCCATAGTGAAAGAGCCTAAGATTCAAATCAACTGTGCACATGAAACCCGTAACTCACAGAAGATACAGGATGTTGACATCCTTTTTTTTATGTTGCTTACACTTAGAAAGCAACAAGGGGGCTCCTTGGTGGTGGGAAAGATGGAGAAAGGATACTTTGCACCAATAAGCTGGCTTCAGAACACATATATGAAGAGTAGGTTGCAGATCCAGGCACAGCAAAGCCGTGGGAGGGGAAACAGACAAAAAACAATGACAAGGAGTTAGATGCTGGATAAAAATTAGGCCACAACTTTAGTGACGACAGAAGAATAGGTTTGGCATAGGCACTGAAGATCCAGCCAACTTGCTGGTTGATAGTCTGTCAGTCAATAGACAGGGTCAACTGATGTTTGGGTCCCCCACAGTGGGAGCCTCTTCCACTGGACTCCAGTCAGCCACTGGTAGGGGAGTACTATGGTCCATCAACCCACAAGCTGGGTTTCTGGACAGGAAGTGCCACCTTCTAACACCTCTTAAGGAGATCTCCTGATGACATGGGGTGGAGTGCCCCTTCCCTGTCCTTCCCTACTGCCATTACAAAGTTGTGACAATAGCTATGGGGTAGGGGGAAACCCACAGGAGCAAAGCAAATCTACCTGTGGGTCAAATTGCTTCCTGGCCTGAAACCAGTGACTGACAGCTGTCCACTGTAATGCTGATAACCACAAAAATCCTGTTCATGAAAAAACCAAGACAGGAAGGTAATGAATAGAGGACTGCCTGACATTTGTTCACTAAAGCCTCTATCAGAATTACAGGCCCAAGACACCACCACACCAATCTTCAAAGGCCACTCCTGGTAAATTGGGGAATGGGGGATTGCCAACCCTTGTCTTCACAGAATTCTTACAGATACTGTGCCTTAGGATTCCACACACACCCCAGGAACTTTTACTCCACTACACCAACTGTTGAGGTAATGTCAATGCACAATATACAGGTCCCACACAGGAGATGCATGTTTAAGGGTGAGCTGTGTAGAAAAGGGGAATGTTTTCAGTCATAAACCCCCTCTTGCAGTTAAGCCCTCCACTGGTGAATGCCAGACATTCCAATCCAACCATTGCTATTGCTAGCCAAACACTCCTAAGTTCTTCTGCCTTACTGGATCAGAGGCTGGCCACATTGTAATGTATGCTTGCTCTGCTCCAAGTTCCACTGCAACTTCTTACTGAGAAAAGAGTCAATATTGTCACAGCCACTATGATTAATGGGGTCAGTTTTGTTGCCTTAGACAGTGGGGGAATGTATCTTTGAGTTGCTACATTCTCTGTCTTGCATGGTCATTCCACCCGCCCCATCCCCATCTCTGCAGGGAGGCCATAAAATCACAAGTACATATCCTGATGTTTGTTTTATAGTGGCTTTGACTACACAAGCAAATATACATACATACTCTGATGATGTGCTCGTGAAAGCTGGCCACCAATGCAGCAGACTCACTGCACTGCCCTACCTGTTTCTTACTGCTTCAGAATAAATCAAGAAACATCCATTTTAGTAATTACTTTTAGTACAACTATACACACCAGGATATAATCTTGTAAACATTATTTTAAAAAATATTAAAAATATATGTTGTCAAACAGCATTCTTGTTCCATTATGATGATGATGTTGCTTCTCTTACTTAATATAGTTGCAAACCACAGCTTGTCTGACAGTCAGACCTAAATGACTAAATTTATATCTTCAATCATCATTTGACAACTGGATAATTTTTTAGTTATGATAGCTTTAGCTTTTCCTACTTCAATTAATAGCAGCAGTCAAGTTATCAATCAGACTCTTAAAGGGTGCTTTCCAGATGTCTGGCATGTTTTGCACAATATATGTATACAGTACATTTTTGTTGCTAGGGAACTCAACTTCTTCCCCAAAGGAAGCATTTGTGTTGCTGAGATAAACCACATTTTCCCAGCAATATTGATAGTTGGAAAAATAGTATTCCATCTCAGATACCATTTTTAATTCTATTTTTATTTTATGTTCTACATAGAGCAGATGTGCACGAGGGACACAGACATGTATGGGGTATGAAATCACTTGTGACAAGAAGCACATTCTGTCCCTTTCCCACCCCTCACATGCCTATACTGTTTAAGCAATCAGAGGTTTTCAATATTTTTGGGTCCAGGGCTCGTTTGACCAACTACATTCTTTGTGCGGCACCCCTGTGGGGCTCAGGAGCCCAGTTATGTCACTCCTTGCCTGCAGAACTGGCAGCCTCTCACCGTTTTTCAAAGACCCTTCCTTGTGGAGTGTTCCCTCAGCCTTCTCTCTTCTCCCCTCTCCTTGGGAGTCCTCTGGGCAAATGCAGCTGCTGCCCCTCATCTCTGAGCTCCCCTCCCACGGCCCACAGGGGCCTGAGTAGCACCCCCTGGCCAGCCCCAGCAGCACCATTCACTTGGAGAGCTTGTTGCCAGGGCTGCTGTACCAAACAGCTGTACAAGTCTCTGGGAGGCAGAGACGTGAGAGGGTATCAGAGGAGGGAGGGAAGGAAAGAAGAGGAGGCCAGTATTGCCCGTGGCACCCCTGGCCATGACTCAAGGCGCCCTAGGGTGTCACGGCACACTGGTTGAAAACCACTGCCTTAAATGTTATCTTTCTATAAAGACTGTGTCTTCCTTTGCTGCACCACTCAAGCAAGGAAGCCTTTCTGAGGCTCTTAAACAAAACAATGAACTGTGAGCAACAAAACGGCTACCACCCCCACCGTTATATCCATTTCCCCTTTCCCCCTCACTAGTGATAGCAGTGTATCTGGATTTAGGTTTTAATTAAAGTTATGTCACAGTAATACTGTTCATTAATGGTAAGCCATAAATCATGGTTTATTGTAATGTGCAAAAAGTCCATTATACTATTTCAAGGAAATATTGCGGTTTGAATTTTGGTAAGGCTACAAAAGTGAGTGAGTTCCAGAACTATAGGCTATTCATTTGTTTACTATTTACATTCCAACTTTAAAGGAAACAGATCTGTCCAATGTGGCTTACAAGTAAGATCAAAACACATTAATACAATCACATTCAAAGATACCTCATCAGGAACCTTATCACAGAGCAAGATGTCAGGTGGCCTGGGAGAGATGGGAGAAGAACAGGGAGACAGTCTCTAACGTAGTTCTCACTTGCCTCCTTTGCTTTCCTACATATATAAATTACTACCGGATAGCCCAGAGTAGTATCTTCTGTACTTTAGTCTTGTTAAAATGTACTCTATGTTAATTGCTGACTACCCATTCATGGTAAGCATGATGAAAAAGGATTTTACATGGGAATTCTCATTGATTTTTGGCATGGACATTGCCCTCCTTACACACTATATTAAGTTCATATGCCCACATGAGTTCCGTGGGACTTACTCCCTAGAACAAATCATTAGGAGTGCAGAACAAAACACATTAATTAAAATTTGATTTCTAAGAACTGTTAAAACAAAGGTTTCTACATTCTTTAGCTCTCCAAGTCACACCAAAAATCTTTCTGTGTTTGTTTGCTTATTTGTTTTTCATTTGTCATCAAACAGGTCTCCAAGTGATTTAAATTGAATAACATATACATGAATTAATTATAAAATAGAAAAGAAATCATATAAACTGTCCTGTCTTCACTGCCAGCAGCTGTAATTCTGATAGAGGCTTTAGTGAACAAATCAGGTCAGCACATAGGCAAGGCACAAGTTACAAGTTACAAGGTGCAGCAGGTACCTAAGAGGAAAGACAACTGGCCAAGTGCAAATAAATATATTGATACAACAAATGACATGGGCATAGCATGGGGGCGGGGAAGGCCAGCTGCCCCCCAAATCAATAAAAATACATAGCTAACTGAGGTTCTGCCCTTCCTAACAAAAATTCTGGCTACACCCATGAGGGACAGCTCATAGAATGGCAAGCAGCAACAGTCTTGGGATTGGGCGAGCAAACAGGCATTCCTTCAAGCAGGTTAGGTCTGTGAGGTATGTTCCTGCTGGTGCTGGCAAATGGAGACAGTTTTGGCCCTAGCTCAGCATCTGATTTACATTTCACTAACAGAAGCAGTGCCAGGGGTGAATCTATAGCAGGAGGTATCTAACTAAGGGTGTCCAATATCAAAGGGGCAGAACATTCTTCTGCCAACCCATATGACCCCTCCCCTGGATCAAGTTCTCATTCCCTGGATTATTGGCCTCCCCTCTGGGCTCAGACACTTCTTGGAAATCCCAATTTCACCTCCCCAATCCCACTAGGACCCTCCACAGTGTCATCCAGCTCCAATTCCCTGAACTCTTCCCATTTCTCCTCAGGATCTGACCATCACCTCCATGACATCTCCACAGGGCTCATTAACATTCCATACAGTATCATATACAGCATTTAAGTTACAGATTGCACCTAACTTACAATATTAGTAATCTAAATACAATTTCAAACTGAATAAAGGGTTCTACTCTATTTAAGGCCCTTTGTCACAATTCTTCTTGTCCCATGATAACGTGGCAAAGAGATTTACAATGGCACTGCTCCTAAGCAAGTTGGGGATGCTCTACTAGGGCCACATAAATCATTCCTAGGCACAGCCTCTGAGAAAATTGGTTGCTGTGGTGTCAGTAAGCAACTTTCAGAAATTATAGTTCATTTAAAAGACTCATGAAAAAACTTGAAACGCCAACTCTGCCTCCTTCAAATCCCTTTTGCATTAGGACCAGGAACATTCTATATTACACCTGGGAGACTAGACAAAGATGCTGCTAAAAATAGTCCAATCTCAGTTTGATCACTGGTATCAAGCTGTTTGTTTATCCTATAAGCCAGTTAAACCTGGATATTTCAAAGGCATTGAAGCTTTATCAGCCTAAAGGACTGTGGAGTTGACAATGACAAAAGCACACATGCTGAAAAAGGGCTGTCACACAAGCCAGTCCTATTGCAGGAAGCTTAGAAAGATAATGCAGAATTATCCACCATGGCAATACCTAGAATCACTGTAACCTGTTGGGTGCTTTGCACATAGTGAGAGACCACAGCTGAATGTCTTTTGTTCCTCTTTCTGTCATTCTTGATAAACAGCTCAAATATAATTGCCAATGCTACTTCCTACATTTTCAAACCGAATTGGAGGAAATTCATTTCAATCTAGTCAACTACAGACACTGTCTATACTAGTTCTCTACCCCACACCAGGGTCAAACTGAAACACTTTCAACCTGCATTTGCACATGTGAAGATGTTTTCACTGAAGGTAACTTCCAGAGGGATAGTAGTATTGATCTTTTGTAACAACAAAAAAAGAGTTTCGTAGTATCTTAAAGGCCAACAAGATTTATTATGGCATTAGCTTTTGTGGGCTATCAGGTGCATGTTGTAACTATTCCTAGGGGCTAGTCTGGCCCTGCTGATCTGGTTTTTTCCTTTTTCCAGTTCAGTAGGTGGGCACTGTAGCCTAAGAAACTTCTGGTGTAAATCCTTAAGCTGCGAGACAGAAGAGATGTTGTCTTTAAATAAAATAATAATTTTAAAAGCTCAGAATCATTAGAAGCTCCCAAATTATTCTGTGGTTCGATTAGTATACCTTAGTAAAAACAATACATATTTATGGGGAAAAAGGTACCTAGGATGTTAAAATAAAATAAAGGATTTTGAAATTTCTAATAAGAGCCTGTGGGTAGCTCAAATTTATCAAGAGTCTAATGTTGCTAAGCTGTATGTATATCCTTGCTTGTGTTAGTTTAATAAAATATTTCCATTTTATTTTAACTGTAGAAAGAATGCCATTAATATGCAGCTCACTACAGTGTTATAAGTCTATGGGGACATACATTGGAGTTTATGACTGCTATCTGCAGTCACAATTTCCCTTAAAAGTAGCTTGAAATAATTTGTTCCCATGTCTAATATCAGTTGCACACTGTGTGGGAAGCTGTGGCAGTATATTTTGTCCTTCTAACTCTTGTTAAACTTCTTTGTTACTATCTTACACTCTCAAACATTCCTCACAGAAGTAACAGTCAAAGCCAAATGAATCCCAGATACTAAAGAGACAGCTATAGTCACACAAAAATAAAACAGAAATGTTTGGAAAGAAATTGGGAAAAGATACCCAATGTTAGATATATGATACCATAATAGAAAAACCAGGTATACTTCTACAAGTGTTACTTTTTTATAATCTGCTTTGAGGTTTTTTCCTGCAATCAAAGCAATATATACATTTTAATAAACAAATAAATAATAGAAGTACTAGTTCACAATACAAGTGCTAGTACACACACACACACACACACACCACCTGCCCTTCTTGGTGGAAAAGTCTAATTAGTTGAATAGGTTCATCTCAGAGACACAGAAAAGAAAACACCAATAAGTTTTAAATTCCTTCTTGGCAGAGCAGGTGGTAACAGCCTCTTTAAAGTGAAGCAGTAATCAGACCACACTTGAAGAAACCTAGCCTGTCCCCAGAAAATGTATATAACTATAAGCCAGTTGCAACATCCCTTTTTCTCGCTTTGTGAGCAGCCTAGAGAATTATGGAGCAACTATTAATAAGTAAATAAACTAATTATTAAATAGATTCCTGACCCAAGTGCTCAAACAGGTGATTGCCTGACAACTCTATACACTCTTAAATAGATTGATTAGCCTACTCTGGTATTTTTATGTTAAAAGGTACTCCAAGACTCAGACTGATTTCAAGAACTGAGAGGAAGAGGAAATCTCAAGGGTGCAAAAAAAAGGTTGTGTTTGCTCTGTGTGCTCCAAAGTAAGCGTTTTCTTCAGTGGTACAGTGGTACCTCTGGTCACGAACGGGATCCATTCCGGAGGCCTATTTGCAATGTGAAAAGCCCACAACCTGAAGCGCCGTATCTGCGCAGGTGCCCTAAACCTGCTGCATCATGAGGCACATGAATCTTGTAGCTTTACAAAATAGATATCAATTAACCATTAGGGTTCTAGAAAAAAACACCAAGATTATCAGAAGCCTGAAGCATGCTGATAGTGTCATTAAATAGTTCAGTCACTAGGTGGCACTAGAGTTTATCTCTGGAGTCAGGATGCTCTCATTGTGAGAAATAAAATAAAATCAATTAGTAGTAGTAGTAGTATTTCTAGTTTAACGTGATGTGCCCTCTAGGCATCCCGTGGCAATAAGAGCATAATAATAGAATCATGAATATGGAAGGACCATCTATCTACTTACCAATCAAGATTACAGGGTGCCACTGTCAGAAGGATGATGCACCATACATCACTATCAGTATTAACAAATATCTCTGTAAGCCTGAGAGACAGTGGAAGGAGGAAAACCTTCCTTTCTTCAGAAGGAAATATGCAGGAAAGTGGGTAGAGGGAGATCAGTATCTGTACTGCTTTCTGGAAGATTAGAATTGAAATTCCTAAAGGGATCTCTCTGCTAGTTTTCCGAGTAGCACACTCAGGAGCTCTTTCTATTTGTTGTAAGCCAAGATGGTGGGGACTTGAACAAATCATAGAAACTGTAAAGAGAAATGTGCCTGTATCCCAGGTACCACTAAAGCACGCCAATGCAGTTTACCATCTGCATACCTGGGCTGCATCCTTTTGTTTGCTCCTGTAGCAATATTACAAAGCCATTATTGCTGTCGCTACAGACTATGCTTTCAATTTATTTTTTTGGTAAGGTGTTTTGAAAGCTGAAAAAGGCTTAAATGATCTCAGGTTTAGCCTTTTCAGGTTTAACCTCATCTTTTCATTTCTTAAAACTCTGGGCTATCTACAAAGCCAGAGATATAACATCTTAGAACCACAGGACAAGAAAGTACAATGAGACCATGTGGTCAAAGGTTTTGTTTGCAAAAGTGAAGCATTTATCCACCTTCACCACAATTTCCCATAAACTAATCTACACTGTCTAAACCACAGCATGCCAGAGGCATAAAGAACAACTGCACTGCAGGTGTACAAATACATCCAGATAACTCACTCAAGCAAACTAGACCACATATTTTAAGTGGAAAAAGGAAAAAAAACACCAAAAAATTTAAGCAAAATGAAAATGCCTTCCCAATCTCTAGTGTAGGATAAAACAACAAAAGAAACTGGCAGTCGGTTTCTTACCCCAAAGCAAAACTGACTCACTCTAATCATCAGAAATCCTTTTGATGCTTTCTGCTTCTCACCACAAATGATGGTATCAAATATGGCTGTTTTCATTCAACTGTGGGTTTTTTCACTTGCAATTTGAAGAACCAGGATCTTAAATCAGAATCCATCGAATTGTCACAGCAGAGTTCTATATTTTATATCAGAATAATCCATGACTAGCATTGTCATTGCGGAAAAATGAAACCAAGATTTTTAGAGACCCACCAAAGTACCCAAAAAAGAGTAGTCAGACCCAAGCAAAATGGAAATTTAAGCAGCAGCAGAGTTATGTACCAGGCAGAAAAACAATATCTGATATCAAATAAAATGGGGGTAAAGACACCGGCAAAGCATTGTGGAATAACAGGCAAATAGTTTTGTCACTACTGCCTTTCTCCTTGCCCTCTAACGACACAGGTTTGTAACAACTGCTCCTGGTTTCCTCTCATCGTTTCTGATTATTTACATGTACTTGCATACAAAATGGAAAGTCTATCTATGGAAGCATTGTCTGTCAGTGGATCCCTTCATTACACTTGATCCCTTCATTACAATCCTGAAACTGGTAATGAGGTAAGGAAATGAGCATATCACTCTTCAGATCAGGTGTCTCTCAGAAAGTGGTAAATGAGCCCATTAAATTTTAATAACATCCTACTTTACAAACTGTGTTCCATCTGTTATTTCTGCTCCAGTGCTATCTCCTATTAGACTCAAAATAATACATTTGAAAAAAATGTTTACAGCTTTCTTCCAAAGTAACCCCGTAAATCAGTAGTTTTGCAGCTATGAGCAAGCCTATTTTGGTCTTTACAACCCCTACTTGCTGGAGGTAGCCCGCTTTAATTATTAGCCTGTCTATCTTGGGAATAAGGACTACTTTTAAAGGAGACAGGTGAACCTTCCCTTACATCTAGAGAAGTGAAGGCCTGGAAAGCAACATGGAATGGGCTCTTTGGAATTAAACTGACAAACTGAAAAAACCTCTTATGAAATATTTTCCCCTTTCAAGTAAGTGAAAATCCTTTAAACATTTTGTTTATGTATGACAATCTACAATGTTAGGGAATCAAAATTCTAAAATGTGCACCACCTACAATCCTTCATTGTTTTTGAATTGCTTTCTTTCTTCTGGTGACCTTGAGTCTATAGTTTTTAGATGCTAGAAGCAAGTATCCCACTTCTGCTATCCTTTTGACATGGCACCTCTCTTGTGCTTGGCTTTTTCCATCTGTTCTCCTAAATTTATGTGACATAAATTCTGCTACAGATTGGGAAACAAGAAGCTTATTGCCGTTCATTATTCATTACCCTTCAACACACAGACTGTGGGGCTACAATTTCAAACTCATCCCTTCCTAAAACCAGATACATTACTGATACTGAACTTTGAGTTGCAAACCACAACTCTTCCCATGCATCTCTTTCACTCTTCCTCCAGTAACTGGATTGCTCCTGCAATTTTGGCTTAAAAGCACCCATTTCTATTCTAGATTTCTCCCATATATGGTTCTGCTCAAGTCAACCTGGATATTTATCTGTGTTTTGAAGTCTCTTTACCACTTATGTACTGATGTGAACTGTTATTCTACTGCTGCAAGATTTCTGGTTCAAAATTTTTCAGTCAAATTTTAGGAAGGATTAAAATTGGTGACAACAAATGGAAAAGTCTTCTTATTTTCTTGTGACAAATGCAGGGTTTCAACAGCAGATTTCAAAGCTGAAAGGAAAGTTAGATGAGTGCATATATGCACAATATGTGCACACATTTACCCAACTCAAGCAGAGCATATTTCGGATGCCAAAGTTATACGCTTTAACAATGTAGATGGTAGGGAGCTACATGAAGATATTGAATATCAGATCAATAAGTAAGATTCAATGCTTCAATACTTCTGAACAGGCCAATGGGGGGGGGGGACAGTCAGGTACACTCATCCTGGGCCTCGGAGGGCTAAGCTTAGAGTTTATAACTTTGTTCTAACAAAACTCCCACCCCAGGCCTCAGACAAACTCTGTTTCTGATATACTGCACCATCAGTTTCAGCAGAGTACGCAAGCTGTTTGCGGGAATAACTAACAGTGGTGCAAATTTTGAAAATGCATGGACTGCAAGCCTTTCAATAAATGTGGGAAATAAGCCATTTGGTACTCACAAATTGCCTTCGAAGTTTAGTTTTGACCCGCTCTGTCTTGGTTTCTGTGGGGTGGATAGAATAGCTGAGGGCACTTAAGTGGTTGTCCACTGAAAGGCTCTTCCTCATGTAGAAGGACCGAGTTCTCAAGGATCTGAAAGGTGCTTCGTCCATGGCAGTGCACAGCCTTGGCTGAAGGGCAGGTTCGCTCACAGATTCAGCACAATCATCTTCCAGCTGCCATGCTTCTCCTAGGACAGGGAAGTAAGAGAGAGAAAAGGACCCATAGCCATCAAATAAGGATCCAAAATTAACACTTTTGCTACAAGATTTCCGCTTCTTGTCAACATTTTCCTCCGAAGGATAAAAACCATGTTTCCATTAATTTAAGCAACTGTGTTTCCTTCCTGGAGTGAAGATTGTCAGCATGAACAGCATGTTTTTCTCGATCTTTATTAAGTGTGTACTGCCTAGATGAATAAATATTATTGGTGTGTGTACTCACACAGGTAATGTAAACCCTTGTCAGTAGCTGTAAGAGGAGAATGCAAGCAGTATATCACCTATCTTTTTGCTAGCATGAAAAGAGGTCAAAATGAGGGTGCAGAGTTAAGTGAACATTCTATGGACAAAAAAAACAGTTTGAGAAAGAAGAACATGCATACAAAAGGCAATAAATATTTTTATGAGAAAAGATGCAAAAAAGGTCCATTAAAAATTGAAACCTCTTAGCACAGTACACGCTGCACAAATATAAGGAGCTGGTGTTCTATCTAGTCTACAACAGTTTAACTACCAGAAGCTCTCTAGGGTCTCAGGTGGAGAAGTTTCCCACAGCTGCTACCAATGATAGCTGCAGAGGCCCTGATCCAACCTCTCTGGTAACTGGCACAAGGGAAGCAGGCAGAGGCCCAACGGAGAGCTGTGCAAAGATTATCACACCAGGAGAAGACAGGCACTGTGAGGACCCTCCCCTGCCGTCAGAGGGGTGCCACTGGCAGCCAGAAACACAAACCACCCTATCATGGTCCTTCAGAAACACAAACCACCCCATCATGGTCCCTTCAGTCCCATCCTAATCACAAATAAACTAATTTGAGAGAGTCTCACAAAAACTCTCCAAAAGTATTTCAAAGCAAATGATGTAGACAATATAACAACCCCTCTCCTTTGGAACACTATGAAAGCGGTCAAAAATTAGCAAAATAGAACAAGACATCACAACCCTCTCATCACGCTACAAACAAACAGGAGCCAAAGACTCCTTAAACCTATAGAACAAAAAAGGAGGGAACTCAACTCACTAGAAATCAACAAAACAATGATCAATATTCTATATTCAAAACAACACTTTTACGAGTCTTGAGGGAAACACTTCAGACTATTAGCAAACAGGCATAGGGAAAACAATCATCATCGTCAATCTTTATTACGGTCCAGAGACCCAACAAATCATTACAAAGCAATGCAAAATCAACCAAAATAAGAATTCACTGCATCACTAAAAAAGACGGCAACATAACAAAGAAATAACCTCAGAATTTGCGGAATTTTATTCCAACCTAACCCACTTGAAGAGGAAATCAGAAAATTCCTAAAAGGGCTGACCATGCCAACCTTAACTGATGAGGAACAGAAATTCATTGACAGTCCACCCCAGAGGAAATAGATATGGTCCTCAAAAAACTGAAACCACACAAAGCCCCAGGGCCAGATGGCTTAACAGAAGAATTCTATAAGAAATTCAAAGAACCCCTGATGCCCTACATGACCCGTCTATTTAACAACATCATAAAAGAGGGCCCCATTCCTAAAACCTGGACCTCCTCTAAAATAGTATCTATCCCAAAACCACTCAAAGACAGCCTCAAAGTAAAATCCTGATCTCATTAATAAACCAAGACTACAAGATATTCACATCAAGGGACTTCCGGGTTGGCGCCATCGGCAATGGCGGACTCCCTCTGATCTGGAGGGACTAGCTCCACGCGAAACGGGTCTTTTCCGCTACGGCGAAGCGGGGACCCTCTCAAAAATCACAGGCGGATGAAGCCTGTGACCATGGGACTCGGCGGGCACCCTTAGCGCCCCCCCAACCCGCAAAGGAACCCACTAACGGGCGAAGCGAAGAGGGGGGAAGTGGCGCGGTACTGAGAGTCAACTGCTTCTTCCGTGGAGCGAAGCCGCATAGCCGTTGCCGGAGAGCACTGCCTTTTTCCTGGGACAATTTGGCTTCTAAAATAATCACCCGTGAGTACCTAAACTCGGACAATTGGACTTTAAATAAGGACTTGTGAGCAGAAAGGAAAATTGGACTTAAAAGTTTACTTCAATTTGGCACTGAAACGGGAAGGTCTAAACAGGAAGTCAGCCTTCCGTTTTTTTGTAGATAGATTAAAGCAAAGACATGGCAAACTAGAGCTCAGAAAATCGCCTGTAAAAGATTAACTTTCATCATTTAAAATTGTTGAACCCCCTTCAGAAGCAGGAGAAGAGGGGGGATTTTTTCGGACTGTTTAAACCTGCAGAAGTGTGGGTAAAGTAAAGTAACTTTCCACCGTCCTGATCCTGGAGCGGGGTGTTAGGACTGACGTTTTTTGAAGCTCATTGACCAGAGACAACGTTTTTGACAGATAGCTATAAGAAGAGAAACATTGACTCCATTGTTCCCCTTCGCTTTTTAAAGGAATAAATATTGACAAAATATCTGAAAAAGGAAACTTTGTTGCTAGACTTGTCTTTAAAAGAAAGAACAAATAGAAGTTTTCCCCCTAGAGGGAGACTGTGAAACTGTAACCAACTCCGGGGAGCTTGCAGCTGTTACAGATTACAATCGTGGGAACAGACTTCTGACCTTGCAGGACAATGTACTCAGAAGCTCTGTTGTGTGCTTTCTATAAAACAAATGCCCTACTGGAACAGCTACATGAGAAGACGGATTTGATGGCTGATTCGATCAGAAATTTTGAACAGGCAGTGGGAAATTTTGAACAGGCAGTGGGAATATATATGGAGCCCACCCAGGAATTAAATCAGGAGTGTGCCCTGACAGAACAGATGAGGGAAGAGGATGTTGCTGAATCTTGGGCGCCAGAGATGGAGGGAGCTGTGGCCCAACAGGAACATGAGCTTTTGGATTTGACAAATGAACTTGGAAAAAGCCAGATTTGGAAAGAAAAAGTTTGGTTTGGTTTGGAAATGGGGGGCTGGATAGACCCCCCTATGCAGGGATGTTTGGACTTTTCAAGTCTGGCAATGGGCCGCGAGATGTTTGGGGTTGTGGGGGCTCCTAATTTTGGAGGGATTTTGAAACATGTTCTTAAATACCACATGGAGTTTAGTGTGGATTATGGAAAGGGGGCTGATCCGTCGAGAAGGGTCAAAAACATTGTTAAGCTGGAGTTCCCACGAGTGAAACGAGCAGGAGACAAGGGAAAATACAGTTACAAATATGAAGAAGAGCTGCGGAAGGGACATGGAAGAGACTTAAGGGCCTCGGATATAAGGTTACCAGGTTAATGCGCTAGATCGATGGGATAATAAGGACTGACAAAACCCGGGACCAGGAGGAAGGGACGTTGGATGAAGATTGGATTGTTTTTATTTCCTTTTTTTTACTACTACGATTGTTTTATAAAATTAATGAATGTTAGAAAAATGTTGGAATGAAATTACTTGGCTTTAGTAAAAATGTTTAAAGAATTATGTAAGAATATTATGGTTATGAGAAGTTGGTAAAAATAAGATTTAAGTTTTAAGTTTCAAGGTTTTTTATAGTAAGATAAGATTAAAATAGTTTAAGGTAATGTAATGACAGAATATTATGAAATATGGAAAGGATTTGCTGCGACAATTAATAACTAGGATACAAAAAAAGGGAGGAAGAGGAGGTCAAAGAAAGAAGGTAATGACAGTGGAGGATTTGAGAATAATGGATTTGTTTTTAAATGTTTGTGGTGTATTTTTGGTTTTTTTTGAATTTGTATTGTTTGATGTGGTTTGTTTTTTTCTTTGCTCTTTCTTTTTTCTTTTTCTATTTTGTTCTCTTATGTAACTTTAAAAAAATTTCCAATAAATATCATTTAAAAAAAACAAAACAAGATATTCACATCAATCTTGGCTAACCACCTAAAAAAAATTCTACACAAATTAATAGCCCCAGACCAGACTGGCTTCGTCCCTGGTCGCAATATAACAGACCTTATTAGGAAACTACTGAATATAATCAAACACAGCAAAACAACAAAACTCCCACTGACAATTATGCACCTAGACATTCTCTTTTTTTATATAAATAATATTTATTAATTTTCCAAACCGTTTAAACACAACTAAACAGAAAAACAAACAAAAAAGAAAGGGGAAAAAAATATAAGACTAACAAAACAAAACAAAACACAAACCATTTAAAACACAAAAACAATTTCAATATCTTAACTTTCGTTCCCTTATTTCCATGACCTCCTCACACCTCCCTTTTTGTATTCCACTTCTATTAATTGTTTCAGCAATTCCTTTCCATCTTCCTCTGTTTTCTCTCCTATAATTATCTTAACATATTCTAACCTTATTTTTCCCTTTAAACTCTATTAGTCTATTTATACTTGATTCCTTATAACATTTCTGTGGAATTGATTTATTGGCGTGACCCCGCTAATTGATTTACGGTCCACAATTAGCTCTTTATGCCCGGCGCGCTTCCTCCGAGCTGCGCCACTCAGCTCCGTCTCCAGTAGCTCTCCAGTCACGCCTCAGCAGAGTTGAACACAGCAGCGAAAACTGTCACGTAGCTTCACTTAGCTTCCGACAAACACACAGAGCCTGGTTTGTCTATTTACAGTTCTTTATTCCGACATTCCCCAGGAATCTCCTGGGCTCACCGCAGCCATGACAAAACTGCGACCTCTTCCCTCAGAGAACCAGAGAGGAAGAGAACGTAACTCCTCCCAGCTCCTCCCAGCTTCGAGAGCTGACGTCAGAATGTTGAGGCATCATGGGAACAACTTAACCAGTTAAGTTCCAAACCCAACACCCCCTCTTGCCGAACCATTCTGACAAGACCTTTTTGAGTTCAACACCTTTCCCTTTGCCTTGTGCCCCTTCCCGGCATCTTTCCCAGGCACCTGTTGAACCCCTTCAACACTCCCAGAATCACACTGTGCGACACTTTTCCACGCACTTGTGACCTGAAACCCTACTGACCCATTTGGGCCAGCAGTTGTGTCTTCTCCGTCAGATCCTTCCCCCTCTGACTTGACACCCTGTTTGTGAGCTTTCTCCATTACGCTAACCGGAGATGAAGCCTCACACCTGGACACTCCTTTCACAACCTTTGGAGATGCCCAGACCTGCCCTGAACCCTGATCTTGGACCTGGTCCCCATCACCGGGCTCTGAACCCTGATCCTGGACCTGGTCCCTATCACCGGGATCAGCCTCTGGCTCCCTTTCCTCCTCAGAATCAGACAGACATTCTGAGAGAAAATCAGGACCATCCCTGAGTCTTGAACACCCATCCTGTTCACAGAACTCAGCCTGCTTACTGACCAGCAGCTTGGTTTGATCACCCTCTGGGTATGCAAACTTCCACCCATTGGTTGCAGGATCATATCCACAGAAGATCATTTCCTGAACCTTTGGACCACCTGCCTCAAAGAGCTCAAAGGGCTCTTTGGCTACCCTCCCAAACCCGGGAAAACCATGTACCTGTGCACCCTTGCATGCCCTGCACCCTAGGGACCTCCCACATTTCCGGAGTTCGCACCCTTTTGTGCACCTGTGCAACTTTTGCACATGACTGGGAACCTTAGCACACTGCGCCTGTGCTTTTCCAGCATTCCCACCACCCTCCAGAGGTGACTCCAGAACAAAGAGATTGTTCTGCCCCCTTTTCACGTTGGCCAATTGTTTCCCTGCTTCATTAGAGCTGATACAGATAACAAACAACAATTCAGTCCCGGCACAACGTAGACCTCTAGCTCCTCCTGTAAAGGAGAAAAAGACATGTTAGCCACAGCAGAAACCGACTTTCTCATTCCGTCTGCTAACATCACAGTTGTGTCCTGTTGAAACAGCCCTGCAGTTCCGCATTTCGCCAGCAGGCTCGCTTAGCAGGTGACGACCAACAGCAGTATTCAAAACCCAGCGCGTCACCGTGTCCTGGCTGGAGTTGTTCTTCACAGTTGCCATAGAAGCAGTGATAAGAAAACAACCCTCCCCAGTGTCTGAGCCACGTCTTTCCCTTGCGTTCCCACGCTGGCCTCCTCTCCGAGACTGGTTCCCATGAGAACTCAGCTGGTTGACCTTGGGACCTTCCTGCCCAGCTGTCTCCGCTCTCCATGGGCACACGTAGCAAGCGTCGCATCAAATTGCACACATAGCAACGACGAACTCCAGTGGAAAAACACTGCCCGGGGCTCCTCCCAGCTGGCCTCCTTCTCCTTCTTCCGGAAAAGCACTCCTTGCCAGCTCCGCCCCCTCTGGCCTGGCTCCCACTGCGGCTTTCTGGGAACCTGCTTTGTTGACATTCCACTCCAGCACGCACAGTGGACAAGCCTTTGGAATCCTTTGCCCCCCCGATCTGCTCACTAGCACTCCTTGAGGCTAAAGCATCAGGAACAGGGGCACCAGCCATCTCTAGGCTTTTCTCAATACTTCTCCAGGGCTCTGGTCTCCTGCTGAAGCTTCACAGCACACGCAGCACATCCCCAGACAGCCCTTGCTCAACTTCTTAGAGTGAGCTGTTCAAACGCAATGTCCTCCAAGACCTGGCTGCCTGCCATTGTCTTCCGTTCTCCCAAGGGGCCCCAAGCTGTACTCACAGATTACAAGCTCCTCCGGCACCCATCCGTGGGGAAACGATTTCTTGCTGCTCTCATCTCCGCAGCTCTGCAGCAACACAGGCAAATCACTTTCCACCTCCTGCCGCAACTTCAAACGCATTCCGGCACTTCTCGTGACAGTTTTACAATCGGTGATTAAGGGTCCATAACCTGTGGAATTGATTTATTGGCGTGACCCCGCTAATTGATT
This sequence comes from Podarcis pityusensis, assembly GCF_964106645.2. Classification (NCBI taxonomy): domain Eukaryota; kingdom Metazoa; phylum Chordata; class Lepidosauria; order Squamata; family Lacertidae; genus Podarcis; species Podarcis pityusensis. Next base: position 17,579,796 of record NC_138039.1, read on the forward strand.
TACGGTCCACAATTAGCTCTTTATGCCCGGCGCGCTTCCTCCGAGCTGCGCCACTCAGCTCCGTCTCCAGTAGCTCTCCAGTCACGCCTCAGCAGAGTTGAACACAGCAGCGAAAACTGTCACGTAGCTTCACTTAGCTTCCGACAAACACACAGAGCCTGGTTTGTCTATTTACAGTTCTTTATTCCGACATTCCCCAGGAATCTCCTGGGCTCACCGCAGCCATGACAAAACTGCGACCTCTTCCCTCAGAGAACCAGAGAGGAAGAGAACGTAACTCCTCCCAGCTCCTCCCAGCTTCGAGAGCTGACGTCAGAATGTTGAGGCATCATGGGAACAACTTAACCAGTTAAGTTCCAAACCCAACAATTTCTACTGAAGCCATATAACTTCATTCCAACATTTTTCTAACATTCATTATTTTTACAGTATTTCTATAAATAGTCTTAAACTTTTTCCAGTCTTCTTCCACCGACTCTTCTCCCTGGTCTCGGATTTCTGCCAGTTGTTTCCGCCAATTCCATATAGTCCATCAACTTCATCTGCCATTCTTCCCGAATAGATAAATCTTGTGTCTTCCAGTACTTCACAATGAGTATTCTTGCTGCTATTGTTGCATACATGGAACAGGTTCTATCCTTCTTTAACACCAATTGGCCGACCATGCCCAGGAGAAAGGCCTCTGGTTTCTTCAAAAGGGTATATTTAAATACCTTTTTCATTTCGTTATGAATCATCTCCCAAAGTGTCTTAATCCTTGGGCATGTCCATCAAAGGTGAACTCTAATCCTCAAATTCATCTGTTTTTCTTTAAGTTCAGTCATAGCAAGCGTCAACTTATGTTCATCAAGTTGCCTCTGTAGGGCTGGGGCTCTCTTTCTCTTTCTCTCCAGTTGTGTTTCTTTACATTCAGCAACAGCAGCTTTTTCCCTGGCTTCCTCCGCAGTTTGCCTTGTCAAAGTAGGTTCCTGTATCGATTTCTGGATGGTTTCTGTATTGGTATTATTTATACTTTCTATATTTAAGTTAATTTTAGTAATTGAAACATCCACTTTCGCATTTATCGTGTCCATTTTCCTGTGAAGCTGATCCAATGAGTCGTTTATCTTATATAATGCAGCCACTAAAGCCTCTTCTGTCAACATTCCTCTTGGTTTTAAAGATACTGATAGAAAGGCTGCAACAGAAGGAGCAGAGGGGCCTGATGCTAGACCTCTCCTGGATTGTTGCCAAGTCCTCCCAGACCTTAATGTTTTGTCAACAGTTGACTGGTCTGTTTTTCCACTTCCATTTACCATAACACAAAAGATTCAAGGTCAGTCCCAGAGTCTCACGGTTTTTAACTTGCAGCTGGAAATTCCCCTAGCCCAGCTCTTGTAAAGCAACCGATTTCAAAGGCTTCCACTAGGGGGAAACAGTTTCTATTTATAATAGTCAATAGTATCCTCTTTTAAACAATTAGTTTCAAATTAGTTTCAATTTTCAGTTACTTTTACTCCTTTTTAAAGCAGCGGGAGACAGTAGAAACAATGTATTTCTCTTATTTAACTAGCTGTCAATGAACGTTCTAAACGCTGTCAATGGACATTCCAAAAGACGTTAGTTCTGCTAGCAGCCCATTTCCAGGGTCAGAGCGGCGGTGTTTTAAATCTCTTCGCTCTCTCCCACAGGCAAACTCAATCCACAACTTCCCCTTCTCTTCTCCTGCCTCCAAGAGGGGGTTTAATGTTCTTTACCAATGGAAATTTAATCTTTTACAAAAGGCGGACTTCCTGTTTTGAACCTCCCCGTTGCGATACCAAATTAAACTTTTAGAATTCCAATTCTTCCGCTTCAGCTTACTCACGGGTAATTACTTTAAAGTCAAATTGTCCACAGGAAAAGGTCAGCGCTCTCCGGCAACAGCTATGTGGCTTCGCTCCGTGGAAGAAGCAGATGATTCGATGCACCGCTCCACTCACCCCACGTCGCTCCGGAGCCCCAAAAACCGGGGTTCCCCGTGAGTGGGGGAGGCGCAAAAGGTGCCCGCCGAATCCCACACTCACAGGCTTCTCCCGCCTGTGATTTTAACGGGTCTCCGCCTTCGCCGTGGCGGCCAGACCCAGATTCCCACGGAGCAGATTCCTCCCGGTCAGAGGAATTCTGCCATTACCGGAGGCACCTCCCCGGAAGTCCTATGCGCCTAGACATTCTCAAAGCCTTTGATTGCTTAGAATGGAAATGCCTACTGGCAGTACTAACTGTGGAATTGATTTATTGGTTTGGCGTGACCCCCGCTAATTGATTTACGATCCACAATTAGCTCTTTATGCCCGGCGCGCTTCCTCCGAGCTGCGCCACTCAGCTCCGTCTCCAGTAGCTCTCCAGTCACGCCTCAGCAGAGTTGAACACAGCAGCGAAAACTGTCACGTAGCTTCACTTAGCTTCAGACAAACACACAGAGCCCGGTTTGTCTATTTACAGTTTCTTTATTCCGACATTCCCCAGGAATCTCCTGGGCTCACCGCAGCCATGACAGACCTGCGACCTCTTCCCTCAGAGACCAGAGGGGAACAGAAACGAAACTCCTCCCAGACTCCTCCCAGCTTCTAAAGCTGACGTCAGAATGTTGAGGCATCATGGGAACAACTTAACCTGTTAAGTTCCAAACCCAACACCCCCTCTTGCCGAACCATTCTGACAAGACCTTTTTTGAGTTCAACACCTTTCCCTTTGCCTTGTGCCCCTTCCCGGCATCTTTCCCAGGCACCTGTTGAACCCCTTCAACATTCCCAGAATCACACTGTGCGACACTTTTCCACGCACTTGTGACCTGATACCCTACTGACCCATTTGGGCCAGCAGTTGTGTCTTCTCCGTCAGATCCTTCCCCCTCTGACTTGACACCCTGTTTGTGAGCTTTCTCCATTACGCTAACCGGAGATGAAGCCTCACACCTGGACACTCCTTTCACAACCTTTGGAGATGCCCAAACCTGCCCTGAACCCTGATCTTGGACCTGGTCCCCATCACCGGGTTCTGAACCCTGATCCTGGACCTGGTCCCCATCACCGGGATCAGCCTCTGCCTCCCTTTCCTCCTCAGAATCAGACAGACATTCTGAGAGAAAATCAGGATTATCCCTGAGCCTTGAACACCCATCCTGTTCACAGAACTCAGCCTGCTTACTGACCAGCAGCTTGGTTTGATCACCCTCTGGGTATGCAAACTTCCACCCATTGGTTGCAGGATCATATCCACAGAAGATCATTTCCTGAACCTTTGGACCACCTGCCTCAAAGAGCTCAAAGGGCTCTTTGGCTACCCTCCCAAACCCGGGAAAACCATGTACCTGTGCACCCTTGCATGCCCTGCACCCTAGGGACCTCCCACATTTCCGGAGTTCGCACCCTTTTGTGCACCTGTGCAAATTTGGACATGACTGGGAACCTTAGCACACTGCGCCTGTGCTTTTCCAGCATTCCCACCACCCTCCAGAGGTGACTCCAGAACAAAGAGATTGTTCTGCCCCCTTTTCACGTTGGCCACTTGTTTCCCCCCTCTGAAAATGGAACAGGTGTCATTTTCAAAGCAAATTTTGTATCCCTGCTTCATTAGAGCTGATACAGATAACAAACAACAATTCAGTCCCGGCACAACGTAGACCTCTAGCTCCTCCTGTAAAGGAGAAAAAGACATGTTAGCCACAGCAGAAACCGACTTTCTCATTCCGTCTGCTAACATCACAGTTGTGTCCTGTTGAAACAGCCCTGCAGTTCCGCATTTCGCCAGCAGGCTCGCTTAGCAGGTGCTGACCAACAGCAGTATTCAAAACCCAGCGTGTCACCGTGTCCTGGCTGGAGTTGTTCTTCACAGTTGCCATAGAAGCAGTGATAAGAAAACAACCCTCCCCAGCGTCTGAACCACGTCTTTCCCTTGCGTTCCCACGCTGGCCTCCTCTCCGAGACTGATTCCCATGGGAACTCAGCTGGTTGACCTTGGGACCTTCCTGCCCAGCTGTCTCCGCTCTCCATGGGCAGCAACGACGAACTCCAGTGGAAAAACACTGCCCGGGGCTCCTCCCAGCTGGCTTGGCCCTCCTTCTTCCGGAAAAGCACTCCTTGCCAGCTCCGCCCCCTCTGGCCTGGCTCCCACTGCGGCTTTCTGGGAACCTGCTTTGTTGACATTCCACTCCAGCACGCACAGTGGACAAGCCTTTACACTTGCCTTTGGAATCCTTCGCCCCCCCGATCTGCTCACTAGCACTCCTTGAGGCTAAAACATCAGGAACAGGGGCTGCAGCCATCTCTAGACTTTGGCAATACTTCTCCGGGGCTCTGGCCTCCTGCTGAAGCTTCACAGCACATCCCAGGCAGCCCTTGCTGACTTTACGCCCTTGCCCAACTTCTTAGAGTGAGCTGTTCAATCGGAACGTCCTCCAAGACCTGGCTGTCTGCCATCGTCTTCCCGGGGCCCGAAGCTTACTCACCAGCTTATCCGGCACCCGTTTCCAGCTGCTCCCAGCTCTCAGCTCTGCAGCAACACAGGCAAACACTTTGCGTCTTTCAGCCAGCTGCTCTTAGCTCCGCAGCTACTCCTTTGCCTCTTAACAGCAGGCAAAAATCCCACCACCTCCTGCCGCAACTTCAAACGCATTCCGGCACTTCAAAGCGTTCCTGTGACAGTTTTACGATCGGTGATTAAGGGTCCATAACCTGTGGAATTGATTTATTGGTTTGGCGTGACCCCCGCTAATTGATTTACGATCCACAATTAGCTCTTTATGCCCGGCGCGCTTCCTCCGAGCTGCGCCACTCAGCTCCGTCTCCAGTAGCTCTCCAGTCACGCCTCAGCAGAGTTGAACACAGCAGCGAAAACTGTCACGTAGCTTCACTTAGCTTCAGACAAACACACAGAGCCCGGTTTGTCTATTTACAGTTTCTTTATTCCGACATTCCCCAGGAATCTCCTGGGCTCACCGCAGCCATGACAGACCTGCGACCTCTTCCCTCAGAGACCAGAGGGGAACAGAAACGAAACTCCTCCCAGACTCCTCCCAGCTTCTAAAGCTGACGTCAGAATGTTGAGGCATCATGGGAACAACTTAACCTGTTAAGTTCCAAACCCAACACTAACCAACATGAAATTTGGTACCAAGTTCTTACATACCCTCAAACAAATCTACTCCCAAGCCTCAGCATAATGCAGGACTAACAGTATGGACTCTAATACCATAGCTATCCGAAGAGGCACAAAACAAGGATGTCCACTGTCTCCCTTCCTCTGAAACCCCTAGCAATCTGAATCTGAGCAGCAACAGACATCAAGGGAGTGGAAACAAAAGGCAGAACCTATACATTAGGGCTTTTTGCAGGTGACCTGATGGTCACGCCAGACCCCATAAACACAGTAGCTACCCTAAACAAAGAACTCAACACATTTGCAATGGTGTCAGGTATTTGAGGCTATGTGTTTCAACACACACTCCCTCAAATATAAATATCCAAAAAGAATTCACCAACACCACTAAGGTAAAACTCTGCCACACCAAGTTCAGATACCATAGGGTACAAATAACCAGAAACCTCAACAAACCATACCTCCACAATTACAACTTCCTGTGGTGACAAATCAACAAAGACTTGAGAAAATGGAACAACACCAACTTCAGCTTCTCAGACAAAATAGCCATGATCAAAATGATCACCCTCCCAAAAGTAACCTACTTATTCCAAACCCTCCCAATATGATTCCCCCAACCAAACTTCACAAATGGCAGAAAAAATTACACTCCTTTATCTTCTCACACAAAAAACCAAGAATAAACACTAAAAACTAGGGGGTACCCAAATGCCCTGGCTAACACATCACCAATTACATGTCTTCTTAAACAATCCAGTAATAAAATCAGCACCAACCAGGCCTAAGACAGTTAGATGGCGCCTTGTGCTCCTCCTTCCAGCAACTCCTGCAGTCAAGCTGGTGCCAAATGTATTGCTCTGCTTTCATTTGGACCACATCAGCAAGACCAAGAGGGTGGTCTTGTTGTTGCCTGAGCAGTCCAGGACCTTCATACACACTGCTGAGGGTTACGCCCCAGAGAGGTTACTTTGGTGCTGCTAACAGCAAAAACAACACGGGAGGCAGCAGTTACAAGTTATCCGTCTCTGCAGCCACAGCAAGCACTGTGATTTTCCAGTGGTTTGACTTCGCCCCGGGAGGTACACTGCACTGCCTGCTGAGACACATGGGGCAAGCAACAACTCTGACACACAGAGAAAAAAGAAACTGAAAATGAAGGTGCGTTTGTAATACAGTATATTAAAGTGGAAGGTAGTTTTCTAAAGGTAGTTTTTAACTAGAAAATGTTTAGAACTATGTTTCTTAATGATTTAAGGCCGGAGTCAGCAAATTTTTTCAGCAGGGGGCTGGTCCACTGTCCCTCAGACCTTGGGGGGGGGGGGCGGACTATATTTTGGGGTGGGAAACTGAACGAATTCCTATGCCCCACAAATAACCCAGAGATGCATTTTAAATAAAAAGGTCACATTCTACTCATGTAAAAACACCAGGCAGGCCCCACAAAGAACCCAGAGATGCATTTTAAATAAAAGGACACATTCTACTCATGTAAAAACACTCTGATTCCAGGACTGTCCGCGGGCCAGATTTAGAAGGCGGTTGGGCAGGATCCGGCCCCCGGGCCTTAGTTTGCCTACGCATGATTTAAGGAGTCTCCTGAAAAGGCAGCTACAAAAGAGCTGTCCTGAAGCTTTTCTCAAACCTTTGGCAGAACATAAATTGAATTAATAATAAAAACAAAGTATACAGGATTACTTACATTTATTGAAACTTACCTGTAGAGGGCACTGTACATCCTTTTTGACAGTCAGGGGCAGAGTGATTTCTGTAATGCTTCTGTTCTGGCATATCTTTCTTGTACAATTTTGAATCTAGAAGTGGAACGCGGTTTATGATTGGGGACTGAGGAATGCTGGGAAGAGTCCTTGACTTTCCTAGTACAGGTCTCTGTGGCTTTCTGTCTAATGACCTTTAAAAGGAGAAAAGAAAGCGATTGCAATCAGATGTGCCTATGATTACATTTTTTATTCCTACTAGTGAAGTAGCAGATTTTTGAAATTAGGTGAGTTCAGAACACAAGACCCACCTTGAGTTGAAAACAGTTTTTACTCCGTATTCCAAAACCCCTTTGAATTTAGCTATGTTCATCATGAGCAAACCCCAACACCATCTCCAGAACTTACATTCAAGAAATAGTAACAAGATGAAGGGGCAAAGGGGGGGGGCGCTACTCATTTATATTTTCATTACACCGAAAAGCTTTACCAAAGCTATTGGCACAAAACAGGGTTTCAGCGCCTTTAGTAAAGATCCTGGACCACTCAGAACTACAAATCCAATAAATCTCATGCTAATGAAAATACAAAGATAAGCCTTCCATTTCACCCTGCCACCGCCACCAGTCACTGCTTCTGGAAGGTACGGTAAGTCAGGGAGATTCCAAAAGGGGGAGGCAAGCTAGCTGCAAAGATCTTTACTGAGCCTTTTTTACAGACATTCAGGTGCATTTTATGTTTCTTTTTCTACTCCTTTCAATTCAAAATGTGGATTCCAGCTTAACTTCAGTAAGAAATTTCTGGCAGCTAAGAGATGTTGGATGCCCTGTATGTATGAGATTTCTGCATTGCAGGGAGTTGGACTAGATGGCACTTGGAGTACCTTCCAACTCTACAATTCTATGCTTCCAAGATTCTAGGGGGGCTAAATATTATGCTGTTTCTCCCATATCAGACTCTACAGCCACAACAGGCACTGTAACTTTCCAATAGTTTGACTTTAGCCCCAAAGGCACACAGAGACCCAAAAAGCCAATCCTTAATGACTGACTCACCTCCTTTCACTTGGATTGGCTCCAATCAACAGAAAAGGCGAGAAGTCTTATTTTCCAAGGCCAAAAAACTCTCCTGTCATGCTGATTGGGCAGCTCTGGGATACAGAAAGCAGGGGCTCTGCTGCAGAAATAACAATGGGTCTTTCACTCCCTGCAGCCCTGGACCACTACACCGCTGCTTACAGATAACTGTCACTGGAGTCAGAGAAAAGAACTCACACTTCTGGGGAACTGATGTTTTGATCTGCTCACCTGCAGGCAATGATTTATTAAGGATGAAGTAAAGAACAAGGGATACATGAACATGCATGGAGCCCAGTCTCAATTATTATTTCACAAACAAATTTTTTGCCTATTTTGCTTTCCAGTTCTGACAGTGGAATATATTCTCTGGGGATTTGCAGATCTGTGCTTTCTTTCTTTATCTCTCTTTCTCTCTCTCTCTTGCCAAACTAGATGATATTTAGAAACACATGAAACATCTCCATTAAGGGGAAAAAAAGTAAAGCGCAGCATCAGATGCTACAATCAAGAGAGGCACAGCAGAGGGAGGGACTGGGCTAGATGGGCAAATATTGTGATTTTTAATTCCCTGTAGAAGGCAAAAGAGTCAGCCAGCATCGGCAAATCCCTCCCAAAAGCATACCTACCACACAGCCTTGCTGCAGGTGGTGACATTCCACTAGCAACGGCCCTCAAGGAGAGTACATGAAGATTGCACAAAGGTCAGCTATAATCAACTGCACCGAAGGCCTATAAATAACTGTTGTTTTGCTTTTTCAGCTGTGGAACTCATAATCAATGTTTAACAAGGATTTTAAAAATTCTTCCACCTAAAGTTATTAACTAGTCATTATCAATGCCTACCTGCTGAGCAAACCATGAGGGTATGGAAGATTGTATTGCTACTAAATTTTGCCCAGATGTATTTGCTGCTTGGGAATCAAAGCTATGACACGAAGGGGTGCTTGCCAATATTAAAAGAATGGCCACAGTATACAAACATTTTGAGTTGGATAATTATTTTAAGTTCCAAATACAGTATATAGGATGGATAACGTGTTTGGATTGGACAAACCACTTGTGCCCTAGATCCTTGCCCCTCTTGACTGATAAAAACTAGCAGGGATGGGATAACTGGGCTGGGGAGATGATTAATGCCTCCTTCTGAGAAGGGGTAGTGCCTGCCAGCTTGGAGGAGGCAGTGGTAAAACCACTCCTCAAGAAACCCTCCTTGGCTTTGGAAAATCTAAGTAAGGACCAACCAGCTACTAATCTCCCCTTCTTGAGCAAGGTTCTTCAGCAGGTGGTTGTGGACCAGATCTTTTAGATCCCTTTCAATCGGAGTTTTGGCCCAGTTTTGGCACAGAATATGCTTTGGTCACCCCATATGAAGACTTCTGCTGGAAGAGAGACCTCATTGACCATGGTATCTTTCTGGAGCAGCTATCCGAGTTAGGAATGGGTGGCACCACTTTGTGGTAGTTCCAGACCTACTTGGATGAATGTTTCCAGAGGGTGTTGCTTGGGGAGTATTCTTCAGCCCCATGGTGCCTTTAATGTAAGGTTCCTCAGGATGTGATTTTATCCCCTATGCTGTTTATCATCTACATAAAACCCCCAAGTGGGGTTATCTGGATGATTGGAGTATGTTGTCACACATAGCTGATATGCTGATGACATACAGTGCTACTCCTTTAAATCTGCAGGTGAAGCAGTGAATGCACTGAACCATTTTCTTGCCTTGGTAATGGACTGGATTAGAGCCAACAAACTGAAGCTCAATCCATGTAAGTCTGAGGCACTGTAGGTGGATGGTTCCCTATACCAGATGGATGGGAGGTGGCCTGTTCTTCATGGGGTTACACTGCCTCTGATGGAGCAGGTACCTGGAGATACTTGGGGGTACTTCTGGACCCATTGCTGTCATTTGAGGCTTAAGTAGCCTCAGTGGCACAGAATGCCTTCCATCAACTTCGGCTGGTGGCCCGGCTGCACCCCTATTTGGACAGGGACAGCCTAACTACTGTTGTCTATGCTCTGGTAACTGCTAGGTTAGATTACTGCAACACATTATACATAGGGCTGCCTCTGAAGATGGTAAGGAAACTACTGCAGAATTCAGCAGCCAGGTTACTCACTGGGGCAAGACAGTTTGAGCATATTAATGTAGGGATGAGCAGCCTGCAGCCCTAAATATGCTGCTGGACTACAACAACATTTTTAGAGGGACAGCATTTCCTTCAGGGCTGCAGTGGGAAGGATAGGCTACAACTCTCACTTCCCCATATAATGCAATTCTGAAAAATATTGCAGCCTCAAGCCTGCTATTATTAATTTTCAACTGATGTGGCTGTGTCATGCCTCGTTTGGCCTTGAGCTAATTTGAACATATGCCTGGCTATTCTAAACAACCAGGAAAACCAAAGCCTCCAAGATTTATTTTGGTGACCCACTTAAGGCAAAAGCTCTCAGGTAAGTGTAAAGAGAGCTGCAGGCTTACTTTTCCACCTTCAGCACAAGCCAGAATTAAGTGCAGGGTGCACCTATACATTCAGTAGGTGTGGTCAGAGTGTAATCCACTGTGGACGTCATGACAAATGTCAAGTAATTCATCCTAAAATTCCATTACAAAATATTCCACTGGATATGGGGCCGTTCTAACATTCAGAGTGGCTTCTGGTGCAGTTCAGAGTCAGTGTGCCATTAAAATATCCACTGGTAAATTACTTTTCTTTAGAATCATCCCCATATCAGAATTCCTGGATGGATATTTTACATGAAAGTGCTAGTGCTTTCAAATAAGTATGTGCATTTTGAGATCATGCAGTCATGTAGAAGACTGTACTCCATAGCTTGATGCCCAGCAGACACCAGTCCTAGATTTTTCTGCATGGTATTCAACTAAGTTTTAGTCATAGTAGACCCATAGAAATTACCTAAAATTTCTGTTATTTCTGACCATTGACCATGCTGGTTGGGACTGATGGGAGCTGAAGTCTAACTAAAACTGGAAGGTCACAGGTCAGCCACCCCTAAATGCAAAGTGGACTAATTGTACTTCATTGAATTTTCACTCATAATTAAATCTTTCCATTCAACTACTCTGGAGCAACTTTTCAGATTTATTTAGTTGTCTTATTAAATGCAAACCAGACAAACATTAAAACTCATCTCTATAGTTTTGGGGTGTGGAAAAGAGTAAAACATATCAAAGGCTACTTCCTCCTCAAGAACTCCTTCCTCCTTTTCTATTGCACATTATAATAAGTTGATGGATAGTAGTTTTATTGAATTAAACTAACTGGCATTTGCTTGTCTATAACATCCTTTTAGCAATGGTCTAAGACCCAAACAAATCAGAAAGTTTGATTCTTAATAATATTTAAATTGAGACCACTGGAATTCTTTCATCTCTAACACTCATTCAAAAGAGATGTCTGAAACCAGCTTGAAATGAACTGTACAGTCTTTTCCCATATACTGTAGCTGGAGTTGCATTTTCACCTATTGGACACTGTCACCTCTCGATTCTTGAACTGAGGATCAGCAGCAGTAAGCAATGCAGCCAGGTACTAATAAAGACTGTTTCTTAAAGATCCATCTATTAATTTAAACTGTGCAACATTTGCTTATTCCCCCCCCCCCCACATGCGCTATACTGATAAGATCATGATACGATCATGAGATAACTGTAATTACCCAAAAGATAGCTATCTCACAAAGCTGTCATCACGGCCAGAACTCTCTTCACACAAATGCAATTACGTATACATCAATGGAAGAAAGCTTAGCAGTTGATATTTCTATCTCAATATATTAAGTATGATGATGAACACAAAAGAATAATCAATTCATAATTGGTATTCTCTTTTGCTAGCAAAAAAATGCCCCCAAAATACATTGGTTTCTTTTGGAATTTCCCTAGTAAAATAAGTTAGAAACTCTGACATGACCCAGCCAGAAGCTACATGGCAACATGGAGAAATTAACAGCCACAGTACTTCTGTGCACAGAAATCATATCCTCCAGCACAATCACATTTCCCTTCCCCCGACCCCCGCTTCGTCATGTCTCATGCCAGCTGCCTGTTTCTAGGAGATAACCTAGCAATACTCTGATGGCACCAATGCTGGGATGAAGTGACAATGCATCAGGGTGCACAGTTTTACCTCTCAGTCTCCTGTATTGATCACATCTAATTTCGCTTGTAATAAGAGCTTGACTAGAAGGGGGGCTAAAAAGAGGGCAAAACATGGGACTGAGAGGGCTTTCAAAAAAGATGGGGCATGGGGACACAAACCAAGCACCATATGAAGAAGATGAAGTCATGCAAAGCACAGAAGTCCCATCCCCTGACAACAGGACATCTACTCCAATCCACCCTTTAGTCTACAACCTCAGTGGATGCTGCTCCCAATATATTCAAAGGAGCTGGGACAGAGAAACAGGAGCGCACTCCGTTGTGGGGATTCAAATTGCCAACCTTCCGATTGGCAAGCCCAAGAGGCTCAGTGGTTTGGACCACAGCACCACCCACGTCCCACTCTGGGGGATAAAGAAAGAGGGAAAGAATCATATACACTGTTGGTTTAAAGCAGAGTCTCGTGCCCAGCGGAAGGATGAGGAGTACGTGCTGCATACTCTATATTGCTTTATTTACAGTTCAAAGCTGGTATATTACAGAAAGACATCTTGCCTCTGCCGGAGCAGAAAATGCATCCTCTCTCCTCGACAGCTCGGAGAGAGAATCACAAAGTGAAAAACAGGAAACCAGTGTACGTCACATCCAGTCTCCCTTTCCCGTGAGAAACTCCAACAGTACAGACTGTGGAATGTAAACACCTGTCTCGTGACAAGCCCTTTCGCTGCACAGTGAAGGAAAGCAGAAACCAACATCCTCCCCCTTTCTGTGAACATCACTGGGCAGCGAAAGGGCTTGTCACGAGACAGGTGTTTACATTCCACAGTCTGTACTGTTGGAGTTTCTCACGGGAAAGGGAGACTGGATGTGACGTACACTGGTTTCCTGTTTTTCACTTTGTGATTCTCTCTCCGAGCTGTCGAGGAGAGAGGATGCATTTTCTGCTCCGGCAGAGGCAAGATGTCTTTCTGTAATATACCAGCTTTGAACTGTAAATAAAGCAATATAGAGTATGCAGCACGTACTCCTCATCCTTCCGCTGGGCACGAGACTCTGCTTTAAACCAACACGTGGTTATGGGCTCCAGAAGTCGAATCGGAGTGCCGGCAAAGCATCGGAATGCAGAGGGACAGATCGGAACGGAATCTGCTCTGCGCGTAAAAGTGATTGATGAGGTATGTGCTACTGCTCCGGGCAGCCTGCCAGCTTCTAGTTAATGGCTTTATGGCTGGACTTTGAACTTTCAAAGCCGTTTTGCCGGGAATAGGCAAAAGGCTCCCAGGCACAAGTTACTATGCTGGGGAAATCGAAAGTAACTTTTAAGTGCGCTTTTGGAATAAGGCAGCTGCAGCAGTGACGCAGCAAGATTTAAAGCAGCATATATGACGCTGAAGGCTAATGCCAGAGTCATGATGGCCCTTCAGGATGCTTGTGGGATTCCTAAGCTCAACAAGAAAAATTACGCGGACTGGGTTCTGTATGCAGAGGCAATTCTGCGGAAAGAGGGTTTGTTTGAGGTGATTACAGAAACCCCCCCAGTTCCAGTTACAGATGCATGGGAAGCTAAGGATTCCAAAGCAAGGGGAACTCTTACATTGATAGTATCCCCAGAAGAGCTCTGTCTATTGCGTGATAAGACCTCAGCCAGAGAAATTTGGGACGCTTTGAGAGAAGCTCACTTAAGGACAGAAGCTGGGTCCACTATGTTTTACTTTAACAAGCTGCATAATATGTCTCTTGCTGAAGGTGGAGATGTGCGTTTACATCTGATGGAGATGCAAAATCTGAGACATGAGCTGCAACAGAGAGGACTCAACTTTCCAGAGGCTGTGTATTCTTTCATGATACTACAATCTTTGGGTTCAGGTTGGGAGTCTGTTGCAACCCAGATTGCTGTGCAGCCAACCGCTCAGCTAACAGTGGACTATGTAACTGCCGTGATATTAAATGAAGCAGATCGCCGGGGTGCTAGCTGCATGGGCAAGGGGGAGTCTTCACAGACGTCGTCCCATAGTGCAGTGGAACCACCAGATGGCGCCAAAGCTTTGAAGGCAGTGAAATGCTACTCGTGTGGACGTCTAGGCCATATGAAGAGGGAATGCAGATATCCCAGGGCCAAGACAGAACAGCGCAGCGAAAGCTCATCGCGCGGAAAAGGCCGAGGCAAAGGCAAAGGTCCGGTGTCTAGGACAACGCAGCACAAGGCTATGGTTTCACGCTTCACTCCAAAGGTTGCAGAGGTCCAGAAGACGTCTAGATCTTTCTTCGTTGTTGATTCAGCGGCGACCCACCACATGTGCAACGATAAGAGACTGTTTGTGTCTTTTACACCGCAGGAAGGTGCGATTCACCAGGCGGATGACCACACTATTCCCAGTAAAGGCTACGGAACTGTTGTTCTTCACAGTTTGGACTTATCGATACAGAATGTGCTTTACGTGCCAGACGCCAAACATAATCTGCTCAGCGTTGGACAGCTGAATGAGCGGAACATTGACGTTTCCTTCAAGAACAGGAAGTGCATCATCACAAAGAAAAATGATTATGTATTGCATGCTGAATATGTTGATCGTTTGTTTGTTTTGTATTATGATGATGTTGAAAAGGATGACACTTGTTGCATTGCAGGTTCTAACAAAAGTTTGCATGCAGAATGTATTCACGATTTTCATAGAAAATTTGGTCATTTGCATTTTGAGGCAGTATCTAAAATGCCTGCCTTGGTTGAAGGTATGACTATTAAACCCTGCAGGTACCACATGAAGTGCAAAGCATGCGCAGCAAACAAGGTGAAAATGGCTGCGAAAGGTAAGGTGTCTAGTAGGCAAGCTACAGAACCATACCAGGTTGTTCATGCTGATTTGGTTGGACCACTAGCGCCCTCTTTGGGTGGAAATAGATACTTCATGGTTCTCATTGATGCATTTTCCAGGTATATTTATGTGTATAATCTCAAGCAGAAATCAGAGGCTTTTCCTAGGTTCAAGGAATTCTGTGCTTGGTTGGAAAATGTGCACGGTAAGAAGATAAAGACTCTTTTCACTGATCGCGGGGGGGAATTCACTTCTCAGCAGTTTGAAGCTTTTCTGACTGAGAAAGGAATTCAACACGATTTGTCTAGTCCTCGCTCGCCATGGCAGAATGGACTTGCGGAACGGGCAAATCAGACATTGCTTCAAGGGTTAAAAACCTTGCTGCATGATGCCAATCTTCCAGAGAGTTATTGGGCCGAATCTCTCTCGTGTTTTGTTTACAGTTACAATCGCAGGTTATCTTCAGCGATTGGTTGTACCCCCTATGAGAAGATGTTTGGCAAGAAGCCATACATCAAACACATGAAGATTTTTGGTTCTGACATGTGGGTTCGCTCACCACAAAACTCCAAGTTAGACAAGCGTGGATTGCATGGTATCTTTCTAGGTTATCAGAAAGGGTCTTACAGAATAATGATGACTGACTCTAAGACAATTAAGCTCACGAGAAGTGTTAAGTACAATGCAAAGTGGGGGGAGAATGTGGGAATTTTCCAATGTTATCCTGATGACGGTGATGAGACTGAGGATAGTCAAAAGCAACCACAACAACCCACTGATGAAGGTTCTGAGTCTGAATCTGAAACTGAATCGGGTGATTCAGAGGATTTCAAGAGTGCGAAAGCCTCTATGCGACCCTCTGAAAGCTCTGATCAAGAATTGGAGGAACCATTGTTCACAATAGGTCGTTTTTCTCCTAAGAAGGAAGAGGAGAGTGTTGAAGACTTAAGGCTAATTCGTAGGTCACAGAGAGCCACAAAAGGCAGACCTCCAAAGAGATTTGCTGATGAGTTTGCTACGATAGCAGTAACAGCTGTTAAAAGCTCCAAGAAGGTATTTGAACCTTCAAGTTTCCAAGACATCCAGGGTTTGGATTCAAAGGAAGCTGAGCCATGGTTAAATGCCATGAAGGCTGAGCTTGATTCCTTAGAAAGGAACAAAACATGGGAGCTAGTTCCAGTAGTTCCAGGAATGAAACTGCTTGGAAGCAAATGGGTCTTCAAAGCGAAGACAGATCAAAATGGCAAGATAGTCAGACACAAAGCCAGATTGGTAGCCAGAGGTTTTGCACAGGTACCAGGTGAAGACTATCACGAGACCTACTCACCGACAGTGAGATATGAAAGCATTAGGCTTATGCTCAAGCTAGCTGCAGAGGAAAATCTACACATTAGTCACCATGATATTAATACAGCTTTTCTGTACGGATCTCTAGATGAATCACTTTATATGCTTCCACCTGATGGCGTACAGGTAAAACAGGGATTTGTTTGTGCTCTGAAGAAATCCCTTTATGGTCTCAAACAAAGTGCACGGTGTTGGCACACAAAACTCACTGAAGTATTGTTTTCTCTAGGTTTTCAGCAAGGAAAAGCTGATCCATGTGTATTTGTCAAAGAGGAGGGGCAAAAGAAACTGTACTGTTTGTTTTATGTTGATGATTTATTATTCTTTTGGAAAGATGTCGCAATGTACAATAATGCCCTAGCTCAACTGAAAGAGCACTTTGACATGAAAGATCTTGGTGAGGTAAACAACTACCTATCTCTGGAAATAGAGAGAGATCAAGATGGTAACATTCTAGTACACCAGTCACGGAAAATTGCTGATGTGTTAAGCAAACTAAATCTGATGGATGCTAACCCTGTAGACACACCGATGACAACAGGTTATCAGGTAGATGACACTGAAGAAGCATTTTCTGACACTACACTGTACAGAAGTGTGCTAGGCAAGCTAAACTTCATTGCCAAATGTTCAAGACCAGACATTGCTGTTAGCTGTAATTTGCTAAGCAGACAAGTCAACAATCCTAGTGTCAAGGATTGGAAAGCTCTGAAACGCATAGCGCGGTATTTGAAAGGCACTATGCATTACAGACTGAGATTTAACAATCAGAAGTCTGGTGGTCTTGAGATATTTGCAGATGCAAGTTTTGGAAGTGACAGTACAGACTGTGGAATGTAAACACCTGTCTCGTGACAAGCCCTTTCGCTGCACAGTGAAGGAAAGCAGAAACCAACATACACAACCTTGAACTCCTGGGAGAAAAAGTGTGATATAAATAAATCCAACAAATAAATAAATCATGGAAGTCATTTTTAAACAGGCCTCTGAGAATTGTTTTCCCCACTAGAAGTTAACCCATATGCTTCCCCCCCACTCTCAGTATAGCATAGACAGATAGTAGCAGGCTCAGGAGTAGCTGTGCTGTCCACAAAAACCAAATAGCAATAGTCTGGGATTACAGCTACTATCTTCTCTTCCTTATCAGTGCCAACTGACACAGGAAAAATGCTTGTGTGGACACACCATAAAATTATGCTTACAGGCTCAGTATTCATATCACATTATAGAGGAGGGTTTCAGACAAACACTTTCACTACATCATATCTAGATTTTACATATTTCCCCAATGAGCAAAGAGACAAGTAGAATTCTTAAGTAAGCTGTTTTTAAGTGAGAAGTAACAATTATTAATTATGGTCTTGACAATCGTATTATGGAAACCTTCGTTTACATATGTGGAACGCACATGAAAACTATCATCTCATTAAATAGCAAAAAAGGGAACTAAAATCAGGGAATGATCTAAAAAGAGGGAACACTACTTATGCCACTCTCAACTCTATGAAAGAAGCATGAGATACAAATAGAATCCAATATATTTTCAGCAACCACTGTTGACAGTAATTTGTGCCTTCACATCCTTGATTATCACAATTTCCTAAGCAGAATGACCCCAGAAGATTGCTCAGAGTGTCATGGTGTAAAATGAAGTAACTTTTCTCCACCAGAGAACAGGCAAAAATAATTTTAATGCACTGATGTTCTATGGTCTAATGAAAGCACTTCATTGCCTTTCTGACCTATTCTGGTTTTTGACCTATGGACCCCCTATGGATCTCATATCTTGTGCATCTAAAAAGTCAACTACTCCAATACAACTTAAAACTGGCCAGTATAAAGCTTTCCTTTTTTTTTTTTTAAAGTAATATTTATTAAGATTTGAAAGGTTACAAAAATAAAAAATAAAAAAGCATACCAAGCAAAAACAGAACATCACATCACAATAAAAAGGAAAAAGAAAAAAAAGAAAAAAGAAAGAAAAAAATACAATGAATCTTCCCATAACTTATCTTTCATTTGCTTGTTTCCTTGACCTCCTCACACCTCCCTTTTTTGTATTCTAGTTCAATTAGGTATTTCAGCAAGTCCTTTCCATCTTTTCCAATTTTTGTCCTCTATTTTATCTTAATATAATGTTACTTTACTTTCCCTCCTTTCACCATTTAACAATCTGTTTTTTTTCTTAATCCTTTATGGTATCTCTGCTAAAACCACATTACTTCATTCCAACATCCTTCTAACATTCCTTAATTTTACAATGTTTCTGTAAGTAAACTTTAAATTTCTTCCAATCTTCTTCAACCAACTCTTCTCCCTGGTCTCGGATTCTGCCAGTCATTTCTGCCAGTTCCATGTAGTCCATCACCTTCATCTGCCATTCTTCCCAGGTGGGTAGATCTTGTGTCTTCCAATACTTCGCGATAAGTATTCTTGCTGCTGTTGTGGCATACATAAAGAAAGTTCTATCCTTTTTTGGCACCAATTGGCCGACCATGCCCAGGAGAAAGGCCTCTGGTTTCTTCAGGAAGGTATATTTAAATACCTTTTTCATTTCATTATAAATCATCTCCCAGAATGTCTTAATCCTTGGGCATGTCCACCAAAGGTGAAAAAATGTACCTTCAGTCACTTTACATTTCCAACATTTATTATCGGGCAAGTGATATATTTTTGCAAGCTTGACTGGTGTCATGTACCACCTGTAGATCATTTTCATTATATTCTCTCTTAGGGCATTACATGCCATAAACTTCATACCTGTGGTCCATAACTGTTCCCAGTCAGCCATCATAATATTATGTCCTACATCTTGTGCCCATTTAATCATAGTTGATTTCACCATTTCATCCTGAGTATTCCATTTCAACAGCAAGTTATACATTCTTGACAAGTTCTTAATTTTGGGATCTAACAGTTCTGTTTCCAATTTTGATTTTTCCACCTGGAAGCCAATTTTTTTATCCAAATTATACGCCTCCATTATTTGATAATAATGGAGCCAGTCTCGCGCTCTATTTTTTAATTTTTCAAAACTCTGCAGTTTTAATCTGTCTCCCTCTTGTTCCAAAATTTCCCAATATTTCGGCCAATTGGCCTCCATATTGAGCTTTTTCTGAGCCTTCGCTTCCATTGGTGACAGCCACCTTGGGGTTTTATTTTCAAGCAAGTCCTTATATCTTATCCAGACATTAAACAGTGCTTTTCTGACAATATGGTTTTTAAACACTTTATGTGCTTTAACCTTGTCATACCACAAATATGCATGCCACCCAAATACATTGTTAAAACCTTCTAGGTCCAGCACGTCAGTATTTTCAAGAAGCAGCCATTCTCTCAGCCAGTATAAAGCTTTCCTTTTAGAAATAACAGAAGTGGAATGAACAGTTTGAGGAATCAAATAAGCTCTAAATCATGCTAAATTTTCTGCATAACTAATAAGGTGCTTCCCTAATCTATTCAAATATTTGAATGAGTAGATGAAATATGGGCCAGAAATTACACTTTATGTGATTGTTAAATGTTCAGAAGCAATATATTAAACAAGTTTGTTTATAAAAGACAGATAAACTGGTCTGTCTCAAACTTCAGTTTACATAAACTAGCAGTAGAGGACCACAAAGCAAAGTGACTGCTGCTTCTCTCAATTAGCCTAGGGAGAAGAGAAAAGTACTGGAACGTTCCCTTTCAGGATCTCCTTCATCCTGGACACAGTACAATACAGGCTGTGACTCTGCAATCTGGCTTTATCAGACCTCAGGAGGAGATTCTCAAGGGGGCAGGTAGAGCGCTTGAGGGCCTCAAGAAAAGTGGAACCTCAGACTCTCTGTACTTTGAACAGCTAGCCTATCAAAGCGGACAAGTGGGATGGGTGCTACTCTCAGGGTATATGAGGCAGCTGTTGTTTTTTACTGTAGGCAGGTGTTTGCTTTCAAGTAACAGGTGGGTGGAAACATACCCAACACACCAAGTTCAAAACATTAAATTCTATGCAGGCTGTACTGTAGCTTATCACAGCCTGACCACTCCAGCACTTAAAATTCAAGTTAATGTGAATATATTGTACGGAACAGAACTGTGGAATTAAAAAGGGCCTCAAGACAGGAGTTGGAAACCTGTGACCATCCAGATTTTGTTGGACTCTAACTTCCTAACTTCCTAACTCTAACTTCCTCTAACGCGGGTGGCGCTGTGGGTAAAACCTCAGCGCCTAGGACGTGCTGATCGCATGGTTGGCGGTTCGAATCCCCGCGGCGGGGTGCGCTCCCGTCGTTCGGTCCCAGCGCCTGCCAACCTAGCAGTTCGAAAGCATCCCCGGGTGCAAGTAGATAAATAGGGACCGCTTACCAGCGGGAAGGTAAACGGCGTTCCGTGTGCTGCGCTGGCTCGCCAGATGCAGCTTGTCACGCTGGCCATGTGACCCGGAAGTGTCTGTGGACAGCGCTGGCTCCCGGCCTATAGAGTGAGATGAGCGCACAACCCTAGAATCTGTCAAGACTGGCCCGTACGGGCAGAGGTACCTTTACCTTTAACTTCCATCAGCCCCAGCTAGATAACCAATTATAAAGAATTATGGGATTTGTAAGTTTAATGAAAGGGAAGGGTTCTCTACCTCTACACCCCAAAATCCAAATCTATTATTGACGTTCTATCCTTGCTTACCCAGGTAGCAGGGAAATAATCTAACTCAATATATAAATCTTAGACTGCTGCTACTTTTTTATTAATTACTGAATACAGACCCAGGCTTTCAAATTTCACCACTACTGCATTTAGAATATATATATTTTAATACACATTCTAGTTTCCATGATATAGCACTTTGTAATGGTTTTAATTTTTTTAATTTTTTAACATTTATATCCCAAGCTTTCTTCTGTTATGGAGTCCAAGGCAGCATGAGTGATGTTTCTAGGCAGTTGCCCATCCAGACACTGACGGCACCCCAGGCCTGCTTAGCTTCAGCAAGGTGATGGTCTCAGGAGCCTTCAAACTATATTCTGGGTTCAGAGCAAATCTGCAGAACCACATAAGTGCAGACACTGCATATTCAGCTCTCTAAATGTAGCCTAGTACCCGTCTACAGGATCAGCCTTTCAATCCTCTCAAGTCTTAAATTTGTACTGTAATTTGCATTTTAAATTAAATGATGAGTGAATTTGTTCAGATTGTCACCACCATAGTGCTGTTTCTCCAGAAAGTATTTACACAGCTAATTGCCCATTGCTCAGGACTTAAACATGCATGAAAAATCCAAATACAGTGCCCCAACTCTTGTCAAAAAAGTCTGCCCTCTCCTCCCTTGTTAATTTACTTTGACTCAAGGGTAATGAACAGGACGTGTTTATTCTTCATCCATTAGCCAAAATGGAAATAAAATTAAATAAACACCTATATGTTTATTCTGTGGAACTAGATACACCTTATAATTTCTTACTCTCACTTTGTTCAGCTGGTGATGAGTTACCACCTTCAGCACTCAAGTTTTCATGTTTCAAATACAGAGTCTATCAATCATTCCCTTAGCTTTTCTCTCGGACCACAGCTTTCACATTGCTTATCAGCTAAAACCACAACTGCCTAATGAAAGTAACATCCAAACTGGCTGGTATTCACCAAAAACTCACTAAATAAATATGACATGCCTCAATAAATCAAACTCAAATTCATCCATGCCAATAATGCAAAGCAAAACACACACAAAGCTGTTTCCCACGTAGCAAGCATTCAGAATATGGGAATGGTTGGATGAAAAAAATCTTTTTCAGCACAGCCTCTGGCTAGTGAAAGCACTGAAATATGTAGCCACAGATAGGAATCCACAGGGTGTCACATTAGGAATCATTGTCTGGACACTCAGGAACATGCCATGGGCCTCCTCCCATGAAAAGGATTTATATATACCAAATACATGTGGAATTTTACCTGCTTTCTAGGCATCCTTTCAATTTGTGAAGCGATAAATAAATCTAACTAATCTAAACAAAACAAAACCATTTATATTTTAACCCCAATTTAAAATATTTCATCAAAGCAGTGTGAAGTTTTCTGCTTACTGATCTCTATCAAATCTCCTACTAATCCATTTAAACTAAAGTAAGAATAAGCTCTACTGGCTTCTGCTTTGGCTTAGTCAAATCTTAGTTTCCAATGATATCTTTCTGTAAATCTACATTGCACACAACACTTCTCCCAAAGTGCGTACTATAAATATATAAAATATTAAATATGAGGATTGCTCCCAGAATCACAATACTGAAGGCATCACTCCTAATTAGAAAAATCCAATTAGCATTAGGATATTGGATTGGATTGCACTTCCCACAGAAACTTTTCAGCACACTGGGAGTGTGACTTCTCTAATAAAGGGGAAATTTTACTCATCTGCTTTATTCAACCTCTTTCCCCTTTCTTTTTGCAAAGCCACATTAGAAGAATCTCCTCCAGTCACAACATCTAATAAGAGCTCTTATTAGATGGAAAGAAGCAATTTTTAGAGTTAAAATGTAAATATTATTTCAACTCTAAAAATTGCTTCCTTCCATCAACTTGCATACAAAATCAGGGTGATGACAATTTTCCATCCACCCAACAGTGACTCAGCAACGAAGCAGTGGGTGGGTGGAGCATAAAATACTCTTTCAAGCATTGATGACTCACAAGTCAAAACTTCCTTTTCCTGAAACAAGAACCAGGTTTCTCACCAATCATCCTGTGTGTACAATTTCCCTTAATACCAATATGGTTTCCTGTTCCAACAACCTAGAAGCATAGTAAAAGGAACTCATGTTGCTATCGATCATCTAGTTCGGGTGTGGGGAACCTCTGGCCCTTTGAACCACAAGCATGCATAGTCAATGACCAGAGATGATGGGAGTTGTACATAAATTCTGTGAAATAAATAACACAATGCTAAAAAAAGTCAAAACCATAAATCAGAACTCAGTTTAAAAGCCTGTATGGATAAAAATAAGTCTACAGCAAATACCTGAAGGTCAAAGGCTGGGGGTGGGCATTGGAATTGTCTGACCAGGCCCAGACAGAGGGGGGGCCATACTGGCCACTTGGCCCGGGCCTCCAATTGCAAAAGGGGCCTCGGTCAGCATACATTCCCTATGTATTTTTAAAAAGCACTATTGTATATCTATATTTTCCATTTTGTCTTTATATGCAGATACGGTTCTAGCCTTGAAATAAAATTATTTGTCAGCATAACTTTTGTGAAAATTATTTATATACTTACTTATTTATAAGACTTCAGTTATCCCCAGGGTAAAAAAAAGGGGGGACACATTATCTACCTGGCCCGGGCCTCTGCCTTACTCCGCAAGGCCCTGTGTCTGACCACAACTAGAAGGGAGATCTACAAAACTGGGTCTACAACTCTGAATGCATGGCTCCTGGTGGATACAAACTGCGTATCCACATTCTAGACCAGCTTGTGCAAAAGGTTCAATCAAAACATTCTTCAGTAGTGGGTCATTTGATTGGCACTCGTGGTCTTCAAAGCTTTTTGAATTTGAGTTTGCTTGTTATATGAACATACACTGAAACATTCACAAAACCAGGCTGCACACATAACCAAGTACAGTGGTGCCTCGCAAGACGAAATTAATCCGTTCCGCGAGTCTCTTCGTCTAGCAGTTTTTTCGTCTTGCGAAGCAACCCTATTAGCGGCTTAGCGGCTTAGCGCTATTAGCGGTTTAGCGGCTATTAAAGGCTTAGCGGTTTAGCGGCTTAGCTGCTAAAAGGCTATTAGCGGCTTAGCGGCTTAGAAAAAGGGGGGGGAAAGCGAAAAAAAATTTCAAGACTCGCAAGACATTTTCGTCTTGCAAAGCAAGCCCATAGGGAAATTCGTCCTGCGAAGCAACTCAAAAACGGAAAACCCTTTCGTCTAGCGGGTTTTCCGTCTTGCGAGGCATTCGTCTTGAGGGGCACCACTGTACAACATCACTACACAACAGGAAATAAACAGGTTTGTTTCGGTAAGTCTGCTTGCCTCTTATTGGGCAGGAAGTGTTGCAATCTGGCACTGTCCCCACCGCGCAATCCCATGGCAGTGCTGCATGTGGGGTCTGGTTGGATCATAGTTGGCCTGCAAATAGGCCAATCACAGGCAGGTTACTGTGCAGGACCTCCCCAGGGGCGGGGCCAACTGCATCAGCAGGCGTCACTTGGATCCACACTCGGAATAAATAGACGGCCTACCCAGGCTTCTTCATCCAGTTTGTCTTTATAACTTTGTATTCAATTTTGTATCTAACTTGTATCCACCCATTTTCAGCAGCGGTTGGTATTCCCAAACTCAGCAGTTTGGTTTTGAAACCTTTTCCAAATCTAATCTGCCCAAGGGGCATTCCCTCCTCTTATCTTTAATGTATATATTGTTAACTAATTGTGCAATACTTTCTTGTGGCATGTAAAACTGAATGCATGGCTGTTTGCTGGTTATGACTCTTTGTTGCTGTCTACAAGGCTACCCTTTTTAAAGTACAGATCTCCAAACAATTTCCATACCCTCCAAGTATTTGGGCATCAGGCCCATGCAGACCATATCTGGCTAGTAAGCTGACGTCAAACCACAGTGTCCAAGTTCAAATGCAACAGCAAACTGTGGTTTAAACTGAAGCTGGCACACAATGATGGAACGGATGCAGAAGAGCAATGGGGCAGCCCAAAACTCATTCTTAATTATACTTTCTATAATGTGCTATTGCCAGAATGGTACATTAAAGGTCCTTTCTCCAAGGGCATCCAGTCCATTCTAACAAAGCCAAAAAATATCTAATACTCAAAATAAACGTGGTGTAGTGGCTAGAGTATTGGACTACAACCCAGGAAACCAGGAAACTCAGCCATGAAGTACATCTAACTGACCTTGGTCAGCCAGGTTCTCTCAATCTAACCTTCCTCACAGGGTTGTTGTCAGGATAAAATATGGCTGAGAACCATTTACACCATCTGGACCTCCTTGGAGGTAGGGTGGGATATAAATGAAAAAATAACTACACATTAAGCATTTACCAGGTTTCTTAACATCACCAATTATAGACTGCTATCCCTAACACATAATCTCTTTGTTAAACATATGGTCCTGAGGACAACATCACTGCAAGACAATCTTTCAAGACAGTTCCAGAATATGGCCTTCAGTCACATCTAATCTTATGCCAAACGCAGTACTTTCTTCCAAACCAAATAGTATTTGAGAAATACAACTAATTCTTTTAAAGTAACTCCATTTTATAAATTTCACTCAAGGGGTTTAAGACAGCCATAACTCTGTTTTAGGACTACTGTACTTTGCAATTTACATTTAGCAAAAACTGTCACTCATTATCAGAACGAAAGACTATCATTTAAATTCTCTCTGTCTCTCTCGCCAAATAGAAATAATAGTAAGCATATGATTAACCCCTTACAGCCTTGGTTTTGTTTACTAAATACCAGCAAGGGATCATCTTGATCAGGATCACAGCTTGGGACAGGGGGAAATTATTTGGCTCTTTCACCCTGCTATGATCCTGATTTAGATGCCCAACCCCCACAGCTGCATTTTGCCCAAGAAATAAAGCTACAATTAGTTCCAATAGAGGCCTTCCCCCTGTGGTCAAACAGCAGCACAGGTCTGATCCCAAATCTACCTCCAGCCCTGTAATTGCTGTTTAGTAAACAAAAAGCAAACACGGAAGTCATCACATCTAGTTTGGTCTTCAGATATGGGGAAACAACATTGCAGGAAATGCACACCTCCTTTGCAATACTGCAAAATAATTTACAATTAAGATGAGTAGTACTACATACAATGTCACAATGTTTAATACATTGTACTGTGTAGCTTCTAACGGTACCCACATTCTTAGGCAATTCCTAAAAAGTGCTCTCTGAAGTGGGGAACAAAAGACACCAATAAATTTCATGGAGTTTTTTGGAGCAGGAAGAGCTCCACCCCTTTCCCTCCCTTCTCTCAAAATATCGTTCATGAACTGCTGGTGGCATGTACCTATGGGTATAATTATGACATGTCTCCCGTTAAAGCAGTATTGCTGAGAGGCACAGCTTAAAAAAGATTCTGCAAAGTCAATTTTATTTCAGCCAGAATGAATGTGATAAGTGATGGCCACAACAGAAGCCTTTTAATTATTATTATTACTTTTATTATTATTATTATCCTCATTATTATCATCATCATTATTTTATTTATGGTATATAACACCTTATAGCCACAGGTCTCAGGGCAGTTCACAAGTATTACTTTGGTAACACCACTCTACCCTTTGCCCTACCTGTGTTTCTCCACCTCAAAAATTATTATCTAAAACAAGGTAAATCAGAATAAGCACATTTGAAAGAGCATGTGCATTTCAGCCACATCATTTTTATCCCATCCCATGATTTGCATCTTCTAGACTGCAATTGAGTGATGCAAAAAACATGAGACAACAAACCATGAGGAAAAGCCTCCATCAAAGAGCAGAGTTAAAGCTTCTTGTGGTTTAATATGCAAAGCCTAAGCAGCTCAATCAAGCAACCAAAGCTAAATGTCATTTCCTCCCTTGACACAATCACTCTCTTGTTAAAATAGGACATATTTTGTTTGGTGGCCCATCAGGGAAAAAAATATATATTATAGGTTACAAAAGAATAGCAGGATCAGTGCACAGTGAGAGACCAAAGGTTGATGAATGATTTCTTGTTTGAATCATGTACTCCAATTCAAAAATAAACTGTGATGAAATACATAAATATTTAGCAAACTGTATCCTTGCAAAGTACTAGAACTTCAGGTCCCTTGAGTAATCATGTTAATTTTGTATCCCAAGCTGTAATTAAAAAAAACACCAGTGAAGGTTATGGAAGCCCATGAGAAGAAGAGAAACAGTGGTCTACATCAAAGAAGATGGAAGTTGTGCCTATAACAAGTTTTTCTCTGCTTTAATGGACAGAAGGACTAGCTAGGAAGACGACCCCAAGAGCTTTTGTAGGGGTGGATTATGTTGTGGCAGGAAGAAAAAAAATACCTGAAACACATGAAAGCTCACTGAAGTCGACCAACTTTTTGGATTTTAAAATGGCAACACTGGGCTTGTATATTGTTAAGCATACTGTAATAAATAAATTAGCTATAGAGAAAAAGCACTGTGTTAAAAGGCTTCAGTCTGTCTCCAAACATCTTGAGATGATCCAAAATGCCATCTACCAGTGTGATTCACAATCACTACTGAGTCTCTGAAGATTGAGAGGCAAGGAAAAGCTCATTAAAAGAAACCTATTAATATCTATAGCTATTCTCTTTATACCGAAATAAACGTAATCCAGCAGCACACAAACTATGCACTACAGCATCTGTGTGAGCAATTTCATGGCACAGATTTATTTCTCCTGCGTTACCAATTAAATCTTAAAATAGATGGTATAGATAAACACTGAAACACAAGTATCTATAGTCGGGCATGTAATGGTTACACAGCTAAGTAACAGTAACACTCCAGTTTCTATTTTGGAGCTGAGATACAGCAATAGCTGCCATGTTCTGTAATGGCTATTGTGGGTGCTCAACATTCCTACACACACAAGCTGGAAAAACATTCCTACACATACAAGCTGGAAAAATTCAACAAACTAAGATAACAAAAAAAAATCAGGAGAAAACAATATGTGCAACAGTATGTACAAACTGTCCGACATTCCTTAACTTTCGGTGGTCCTACAGACCAGCTCTGAATTTCATCATCCTTGGAAGCTTATGACCAATGTATCTTGCTGAAAAGTGCTACTTTGACTTTTAAATAATCTGTGATACTGCATGCCAATATTAGCATGTACAAAAAATATTCTGTTTAATGGTAACAAAATAGGCTGATCCAAGAGAAGCGAGCAGCCACCTAGAAGGCCCCTTCCCATGGTGGTGGAACTGAAGTAAAAGCCTCCCCCAAAGATCTGAGAGCCATATAGGGGCATGAAACAATGGGGTGGAGGGCACAAAGTCTATAGACCTCAGGTAGCTCTTGATCCCTTTAGGATGGGCAGCTCCCAACAAAATTTCAAAAATGCAATAAAACCTCAAACATTAAAAACCTCCCTGAACAGGTCTCCCTTCAGATGTCTTCTAAAAGTCATGCATGCACATGAAAGCTTATACCCAGAACAAACTTAGTTGGTCTCTAAGGTGCTACTGGACAATTTTTTAATTTATTTCTAAAAGTCAGATAGTTTATCTGATGGGTGGGCGTTCTACAGAGCAGGTGCAACTACCGAGAAGGCCCTCTGCCTGGTTCCCCGTAACCTCACTTCTCGCAATGAGGGAACCACCAGAAGGCCCTCTCAGCCATTCCTCAGTGTCTGGGCTGAACAATGGGGGTGGAGCCAAAGTCATTTAGGGCTTTAAAGGTCAGCATCAACAATCTTACTTGTGCTCAGAAACATACTGGGAGCCAATGTGGGTCTTTTAGGACTGGTGTTATATGGTCGCGGCGGCCACTCAGTATTTCATCTGAACCAGTAATATCAATGGAACAACCATTCAACCACCTCACGATCTCAATCTGGTGATCAGATCAGATATTTACAAGGTTTAGTACCAACATTAATAACCTTCCTTGAAATGTTGGTGTGGAAATGTACTTAGAACTGAAGTACAACCACTGGTACAAGTTATGAAGATAACTATATATAATACCAAGGAAAGTTGAATATTTTGCTTGGGTGTGCTTGTAATCAGATACTTTCCTATAGGAATGGGGAGACCTCAGTGCTTAGATGTACTCCTGTTTTTCAGAATTCCCGTTTTAACTGAAGAGTTATCACAGAAAGTGGGAGCAGTTCACTTTTCCCCTATCCCAGTTACCCTGGCATATATGCATGCTAAAGAATTTATTATTATTATTTATTTTTGCCCACTACCTGCATTCGGTGATACTACAGCAATAGCTGCCACTCCTCCTGCTACTCCGCCGATCTGATCGAAATTCATTCCTCGACTTCCTTAGGCTGAAGTACTCTGTAAGCTTTCCAAAAGACGACATGGCACCAGCGCAGTGTGACCTTCTACCATCTGCATACGTGTGCCTGAATCTACACACAGGTTCATATGCTAGAGCCAGTGTGTTTGCATTTCTCAGGATTTGTCGACAGTGCTTGCTGTGCTGAGCAGGTGTGCTAGGAGAGTTAGAGAAACAGAAAGCAAGGAGTTTAGGAAGGGCAGACCATGATTTTTCATGCACTGATATTTTTCATACAAAAGAAACACACAGCATATAGGAATTAAGTACACACTCATGAAAGCAGTACTTCCGTGTGTGTGTGTGTGTGCGCGTGCGCGCGCGCGCATGTGCGCACACGCGTTTACTGCAGAACTGAATTAAGAAGAAAAATAATCCCATCTGGGGAAAGGGGAATCCTTTAGTACGGAGTGGTTATATTTCACAGTTCCTACTGTGTAAGGTTTTCACAAAGACATGCCTCTACATCAGAAATAGAGAGCATTTGGCCTTTAAAGATGCATTTAATTAAGGGGGAGGTATATTAAGTCTCAATCACTTTTCATCATGGTACAGAGAAAGAAACCTTTAATATTAGAAAGCTAAAAAATCATTACATGTCCTGAACAACTGGGCTGTTTGTAGTCAAATACTTCTAACCCTAGTGACCCAAGTACTACACATATACTGTACTAATAACAAGATCTTTGGACTCCTCCTGTACACTGTTGTGCTTTAGAGCCAGCAGCACCAATATCCCTCTCACATAGCAGCCCCTTTCCTACTCTATCATGCTAAATCTTTATTATTAATTAGGTCTCAATTAATTTAGAAATTATTTACAGTTATCTGCACCCCAGCACTCTGTTTCAGCACTAGAAAATACAACCAGCATCCACCAATGAGCAATTCTGCATAGCAGAATACAATTGTCCCTCTTAAAATCCTCAGCTAGTCAGCTACACTCATGCTTATCAGATCTCTAACTCCCTTGATCAAACTGCTACCATAGAGGGGATAGCAAAAAGAGGCATTGATGGGAGGTTGATGTGTCTTCATAAACTCATTTGAACCCTAATGAGTATGTAGGTATTAAAGTTCAGTTGAGAAGCAGCACAGCTGGATACAAGAAGCAAGAAAATACATGATAGCAACACATTTAATTACCTTTTAGACAAAAAGGACAAGAGTAAATGAACAGGAACATCAAATTAACAAACTGTTTTGTATTTTTTCCCAACCTTCTGCTGTGGGTGCCATATTAAAAATTAAATGTTAACTGCTATTTTTCTGCCAAAAGCAACCACACACAATAAAGGAGCAGTCAATACTGCAAGCCTGTCACATAATTTCCCCGCAAACAAATTCTTTTTCTGTATCTGTTTTTATTCTGTTTTATTAATTCCATTAGTTTGATTTCCATGTTTCAAACACAGCATCCAGTATCAACAGTATTTTTTTTGCCAGCTGCTTCCAAAGGAGGAATGAAAAGAGAAAGGGGGTGATTGCCTATGATATGTTTGAAAATCTCAATGCTGTACTATTCTATGCTGTGCTTTCACTGGTATATCAGAAATTTTTAGAGGCAACTATCACTATTTCTGTTTCCTGTATCCTCATCTCTGCAAACAGGATTATTCCAAGATATCATAAACTGCAAAACCTGCATTCAGTCAAATTTGTACAAAGCAGTAACCACTAGCACACAATTTCTCTTCTCATTCATGCTCCAGCACAAGCAAAAGTGGTGCAGATGCCTAAACATCAAGTATAGCAGAACACAAAAACACAGGAGAGGCAAAGAGGGCAGAAGACAAGGGGGTGCAAGGAGGTGAACGATGACAAGAGGACAAGAAAAACAAACCCAAATTAGACCAATTTATGTGCATAAGACACCTGCTGGCTTGTTTCAGCTGAACGGCTTTAGGAGGTTCTGTTGCAGCGGCGGTAGCAGCAGCAGCTCCCTGCAGTCTTTGAATGAATCTCTTTCTTTTTCCCCTTCAGCTGCTCGGCAGCAGGTAGAAAACCTCTCACAACACCTTCTTGTTTCCATTAATATTTTATGAGAAGAGAGTGCAGCCCTGAGACCCCATTCACCTTTGGATTAAGTCCGGGCAATCTCTCCTCCATCCCCCTCCCCAAATTCAAATAACTCCACGTCTGCCTTGATGGTGCATTAAATTTTCTTCTTTTCTTTTTGCAATCAATTCACTTGCAGAGAGATGGATCAAAACAGCATTCACTCCTGCTCTCGGTCTTCTCACATGTACATTCAGTCTCACATTCCATCCCTCATCTCTTATCAGGCACAGGATTGCCATCCAGAGATATGCAATATTCCAAATGAGGTCAGGAACAACAGAATGGAATCAGGCACTAAGGCTGGGGTGGGGGGAGAAGAGGAGCAGCAGTTTATAGGGTGGGCAAAGGACACAGTGAGAAAGGGAACAAACACACACACACACTTTATCAGCATTAAGCATCCAAACCCTATAATGAAGCTCTTTGAGATGCAGACAGCATTTTTAGGAATCACAGATACCTTGGGAGGGCTATAATAATTATTACCTGACGCAGAAGAAATTGTTGGCTACTAAGCAACACAAGGGAGAAAGAGGAGTTAACATACCACAGACTTGCAAGGCAAGAGGGAGAGGTCTGAAGAAAGGGGGAGAAGCAACATATCGCCTCTAAATATTCCATGTAACAAGAGATAAGAAAGAGTAAAGCAAAAGCTTCTCAGGGTTTGCTTGGCTGCACTTTCCTATTGACTTGAGTGAACTACAATTGGGACTTACAGGTGGGGAGCTGTAATATATTCTGCAGCACTATGATAGGCATATGAAAACATCTCTTTCTACATGAGTAGAAGTGTGTTTGTGATCAAATACTAGCACCTCACCACTCATGTGTTAAAATGGCCACCAGTTATCTCAATTCCGAGCAATATCCAGTAGCATAAAATTCCACTTTTCTCTCGTGTTTTTAATGTTTCAATTTATATGATACAAGCATCAAAATGTACAGAAGTTAAAAATATACATATAAAAGGTCAGCATTTCTGTAAGATAAAATATGTTTACAATAGACAAAATATTACCCTCTATATGGGGGACTAACCATTCAAATTGGTAATAACCCATTCTCCAAGAGTTCTTTATAAAACCAAGTTCAGGCTTGGGGTCAGAGGTCCAAACATATGTATATTAGAAAAACACAGAAGAGGCAACAGCAAGGAAGGGAAAAGAATATGAAATAAATCACACCCAAAAGTCTGTTATTGAATAGAGATGCTTGAAGAATTTCATATTTTGAAATTCTGGAGCAAACTGGCCTGATCCACGAGCTTAGGAATCCATCACCTTTCACACTTGCAAATGTCCCAAATTAAGTTATTTGCTTAAAAAAATACAACACACATAACTTTAAAATATGTAAAGGTAAAGGGACCCCGGACCGTTAAGTCCAGTCGCGGACGACTCTGGGGTTGTGACGCTCATCTCGCTTTACTGGCCGAGGGAGCTGGCGTTCGTCCACACACAACTTTCAGGTCATGTGGCCAGCATGAATGAGCTTCTGGTGAACCAGAGCAGCACATGGAAATGCTGTTTACCTTCCCGCCGGAGCGGTACCTATTTATCTACTTGCACTTTGACGTCCTTTCAAACTGCTAGGTTGGCAGGAGCAGGGACCGAGCAACGGGAGCACACCCTGTCACGGGGATTTGAACCGCTGACCTTCTGATCAGCAAGCCCTAGGCTTTTTTAAAAAAAATGGTAAATTAATGAGGAACTGGGATGGGATCAGAATGGGATCAGACTTATAAGTGAGCAAATGATCGACACTGGCTGGAAACAGACTGACTCATCAATCCCTATTCTGGAACACATACAAAAGTGAATTTATCTGCAAGACACTGTTTGACTGCACTTGCCTATTTTTCTAAGTACTTTAATAAGTCGTGGCACACTATGGTAGAAAGGAAAGTCTCATCTATAAAAGTGAAATTAAGTTTTGATATACTGTAAAGAGCCTGAAAAAAGTTTCAAGCAATGTCACTGAGGTACAAAGCTCAGCTACTTTTGATGGGCTAAATGGTTAGTCTGGGGATTAGGGTTGCAATCCCCTAACCCCATTTATCTGGGAGGAAGCCCCACTGAATTCAGTATGGCTTACTTTTGAGTAAATGTGGTTAGACCTGCACTGTTAGGACTGCACTGTAAGAGAAGGGTGGCCTGGCCACTATTATAAACAACTTTACAAGTCAGTTGTAATGTGCTCTACATAGAGCTGCTTGAAAAGACTGTTCGTAACCTAAAGCTGGAATATAATGTGGCAGCCTGCTTGTTAACTGAATTAAGCTGATTCCATCTGACTCAGGAGATGGAATGGCAGAGACAGGACTGCAGAGCCTCTCCATCCACTCTACTTAAAAACCAGTGTTTGGCTGCTTCCTCTTCAGTTAAGAAATAGTGCCAGAGTTTGCTTTTCTCCTCCTACTTCACAAATCCCTCTTCTTTTTGTGTCCTGTCTTTTAGATCATTAACCTGAGGACAGAAGCTGTCTTATCAATGACATTTGTAAGTGGCTCTAGGAACCTTCTTGGTTGAAGAGCAAGATAAGAATGCTTTAAAATAAATAAAGAAGCAGGAAAAATGTTACACCTGGGTGTTTAAAGAACTAGTGTAGTGGATGCTAATCAGCTTCCAGGCACAATTTAAGGGGCTGGTTTGGACAAATCTATGCCTGTTTATTGAGAAGTAGACCCTACTGTGTTCAGTTTATTCCCAGGAAAAGTATACCTATGATTGCAGCCTTAAGCCACTAAATAGTTTGGGCTCATTGCGTGGAATTCAACTAAGTTTTACTCAAGGTAGATCCACTGACATTAATAAACATAACGAAGTTGTGTCTATTGATTTTAATTAATCTACTTTGAGTAAAACTTAGTCGAATGCCACCTGCTGTATCTCATGGAATGTTTCCTTCCACACAGCCTCTTCCTGTGTGCCAAAATTATCAGGTGAGGCCATGCTTTGAGTACTGATTTTATTTAGAACAATGTTTCCCAAAGTGGGATTTTCCTCTCTTCAAAGGCAAACTGCAGTCTCACAGGAAAATCACAATGTTTCTTTTCTGCAAATCACTCAAAAGGGTGAGATCTGCAATGATCAAGTCTCTTTGATAACTTTGCATTGAATTCAGACCTCAGTCTTCATGACTCTTAAATCACTAAAACCTCTAATTCAATAGTCACTCTGATTTGAAATACATTACATACAGCTTTCCGCCCAACACCTGTTGAACGGGGTAGCAGGGTAACAGAGAGAGTTCCTGCACACCATTTTGGAGAACTTGGAGTCTTTTTTCTAGACATTTGGCTCACTGACGTCCTCTCCGGGCTCTGGGAGGGTCTCCTCAGATGCTTTCCACCTCTCTCCGGTCATTTCAGATCAGAATTATTTATTTAATTTCCTGGTGCCACACATATACTGTACGTGGTTGCGTGCATGTCAATCACACATATGTATGGGGATGCCTGTACTGGAAGGCTGGTATGAAGTCAGCAACAGTGTTCCCACCAATCATTCATTGACCTATCACACAACACACTTCCGCTTGCCAGGTACAGAGCTCAAGAGTATAAAATAGTTATATCACCTCAACCCCTTTTTCCCCTTCAGCATCTATTCATTTATTTATTGCACTTTCAGCCCACAATTTTCTCCAAGAAGCTCAAGGTAGCATACATTGCTTCCTCTCTCCATTTAATTCCCACAACCATTCAGTGAGATAGGTTAAACTGAAAGAGTGCTACTGGCCCAAATGTCACCCAGGGAGCTTCACGGCTGAGTGAAGATTTGAACCCTTGTATCCCAGGTCCTAGTCCAATACACTAAACCACACTAGACCATACTGGCTCTCAAATTAACATCCATTTCAATTTGAACATGCAATCAATGTGCTTGTACCACTAACACACACACACGAGAGAGAGAGAGAGAGAGAGAGAGAGAGAGAGAGACAGAGTCAACACTTTCATTCAAATTTCTATTTACTCAGAAAGTCTCCTATTACACACATCCAAGCTTAGTATTTACATTAGGCTCCAAAGAGCACTTCACAGTATGTTCTTCACATAGCCATCAAACGCATAACCTACTTGCTTGAAATCTCCAGCATTTATTAAGCAACCTTCAAAGCAGAAGACAGTCTGCTTGTAAAAATCATGACCCCACTTTTTTGTACTACTTGTAATTAGCCAGAGTAACATTTACAGTGGTACCTAGGGTTACAGACACTTCAGGTTACAGACGCTTCAGGTTACAGACTCCACTAACCAGAAATAGTACCTCAGGTTAAGAACTTTGCATCAGGATGAGAACAGAAATCACGCAGCGGCAGCGGGAGGCCCCATTAGCTAAAGTGGTGCTTCAGGTTAAGAACAGTTTCAGGTTAAGAATGGACCTCTGAAACGAATTAAGAATGTAACCAGAGGTACCACTGTACTTCCATTTACTGGAACTCCTAACTGACAGGCCAGATCATACCTGCAACAGAATTTCATCCAGCCAACAACTACAGCACACTTCAGCACTTCTACCCCTTCAGATGACAAGACAAGCAACCATGGCTGGCTCTGAAGCAAATACCTAATAGCAGCACTGATACTAGAAGGTGCTCCTAGTTTGCTGCTGCCTTCTCCTCCAACTAGGCAGCCATCACTAAGTTGGCCTTGATGCCCAAGAAGGTTGACAAAAAAATGAAACATAATCAGTCCACTAGCTGATTTCATAAGTAAGTTATTTTCCCCACCAGGTTTTTGGAAGTCTAACAATATGTTGTGATTCAATACCTTCTTTCCATCCTCAACAGAAATAGGTGCACCGCAGGCATAGCACGTGGCATTCCAAACCCTGGTGATCTATGCTGTGTACCGTCAGCTTCTGACAAATGCTTTTTGACAGTCTGGGTAGCTGAAGCGGCAGTTACAGGACAAGATGCTTAATGCTAAAAACAGCAAAAAATGAAGCTCCTTTGCCTTTCAAAAAGTACAGCAAGATTGTCCTTCCAAAGTACATCTCAGATACACAATATGAGGCAAAGCACCAAAAATTCCTCCTGCTGCCATCCAAGTAAGTGTATTGAAGCATTTTACTTCTTTGCAGAGAATCCACAAATGCTAACGAAGCTTGGTCTTTACACATTAAGGACTATTTATATATTTTTCAAATTGGTTTCATTTTGTGCACATTTTAAGAAGCTTTTCATGACCATGTCTTAGAGTAACTTGTTTCTAGACAGACATGTGAATAACCACAATGGATGTTTAAATCCTGAAACTCTGCTTTTATCATTTTTCACTCATAATCGTCCAACCATCAACTGGAGAAGAAATCATAGCTTGGTGAGAGAGCATATGCTTCACATGCTGAAGGCCCTGGAGTTGGCATCTCCAGTTAAAAATAGCAGGTGGTTTACCCAAAAAATAAAACAATCCAAAAATAATGAAAATCAAAGGTAAGTTTACAATCAAATTAAAACATATTTCAACATTCTACACGTCTGGATAGGCTTGCCTGAACAA
This sequence comes from Podarcis pityusensis, assembly GCF_964106645.2. NCBI lineage: Eukaryota > Metazoa > Chordata > Lepidosauria > Squamata > Lacertidae > Podarcis > Podarcis pityusensis. The sequence continues at coordinate 17,616,559 of NC_138039.1, forward strand.
AAAGGATTTCAGCAGGCACTGAAAAGAGTACTGTGAGGGCACCTGCATGATGTCAATAGACAGGGAGTTCCAAAGTGTGGGTGCTGCCGCACTAACAGAAACATTTCTCTCCCCATTTGAACTGACCCCAGATCCTGCAATCATCATCTGAGGCCCTTCTTCATTTACCTCCAAGAGGTCTGGAGGGTGGCAACACAAGCATGGATCTTTTCTGCACTGGCTCCCCACTTGCAAAATGCTCTCCCCAGGGAAGCTCACCTGGCACTTTCCCTATCTTCAAGCTCTGGACAAAAACATTCCTCTTCTCCCAGGTTTCTGATTAATGAAACAATCTATGGCCCTTTAAACTGGGGTGGGTAGGTGTATTGTTTTTGTTATTACGGTACATATTTTTGTGTTTTTATATTGTAAACTGCCCTGTGGTCTTCAGATGAAGGTTGGTATAAAAATTACTTAACTGATTGATTAAATAATTAATTAAAATGTTGAAAGAGCTATTATATGGCACCTATAACTGCAAGTTCTACAGACTAAAGTTTCAAGTGGGCATATATGGGATAAAGTGATACATTAGGCAGCTTCCTTCCAAGGAACAATCCTAAAGTCTTTTGCACACATTAATTGTAAAGTACAATGAAACATGGAAGGATCTATCCTACCCAAAGCTGGAAAGTCTCTAGTCCTTGCCTTCTTAATATCCTTGGAATGTTACAAATGTTTGGTACACAGTAATATTTATTTTTGAGTTCTATTTGAAACTTATTTTCAAAAAGTAAAAAAATAATCATTTTTGGTTTGTTAATGTAAAGGAGAATGTGTATAAAAACTTTGTACTGGGCAATTGTTTCAACAAACATTAACACCAAAGGCACTTGTTCAGTCTTTTCCAAAACTAGAAAGAAAACCTAAAAATCATTCAGATGGGCAAATCATTCAGCTTTGATCGCAGCCGCACCAAGCAGTGCAGGGCTGGAAGAGCAGCATGAGAAGGACACAACAGCCATGTGCCCTTCAATCCCAGCCTCATCCTCCTTTTGCGATGCCCCCCATGGGCATCTGGGGGGGTTCACCCACCAAAGGCTGCATCAGCTGGCTGGCAGGTGGCACAGCGCAGCCCCACTTGGCTCCATTGGGGGGAGTTGCTCCAGCAGCATCGGCAGCAAGGGCTGGGCTAGTGGGGCGGGTTCCGCATGCACACCCCAGGCGCCTGCAAACCATGCAATGCTGCTGTATCTAAATTTTACTTAGAGTAAACCCACTGAAATTAATCAACCTAACTTAGTTGTGTCCATTAACTTCAATGTACCGTATCTACTTTGAATATGACTAACATTGGCTATGACCCACTGTCTCAGAATTATTCAGATCAGGATCAGAGACAGAATCTGATGGAGTGGGTCCTGGAGAAAGGGGAGGGAGCATATAGGCTGCCTTTCTTGAAAACTGGGAGAATAGCTTAAATGTGGGGCTTACCCTGTCTGCGGAAGATTTTGTATTTGCCCACAGGGTCTCAGGACCCAGACAGGGTAATGATGATATTCCAAGAGACATTATACCACACTTTGAAAGGTACAGAGTTAAGGAGAAAGTTTATAAAGAGCTTTATAATCTGAAAGAGATTCACTATGGTGAGGCACAAGTGGAACTTTATTAGGACATCTATCCAAATGCGCTAGCCCACGGAAGGGTGTTTAAGCCTTCTTTCTACATCAGCACTCAGAGAAGCTGGCCACCAGTATAAATGGGGATATCCATTCAAGCTCCTGGTACGTTACAGAGTGGAAACTCTTTCAGCATCTGATGAAACCCAAATGCTAAACATCCCTAAAGATCTACGGATTGAAGCACCAGAAACTAGCAAGTTGCAGCAAGCCACAAAGCAGCAATGGGAACAGCTAAATAAATGTACTGCTCCTGAGGGCAGAAGTGCCTGAATATTCAGGGTATGCTTAAGACTTTAATGTTCATCATCACACCTTGTCAACAAGTTCTGCTTGTGATACATTAAAAAAAAGACTTTATGCTATGTTGTTAAGTTCTGTGTGGGAAGTGAATCCAGTAATGGAGTCTCGATTCCTACCAACCTCCAAGTTTCTCTGTGGCTGGGTGCAGTTCACACCACCCTGTGGTATCTCCGTCAGTGAAGGTACTCCCAAAAGGGGAGTTAAATGTCTTTGTTTATCATAACTGTTAGGAGTACAACAGTTACTAATTTGTTTATGTCTGCAATTACTGGACCTGACGACGTCCAGTCTTTATCTTCATGTGGCTCCACTTTCACAAATAATTCCCAACTGCTGAGACTAGCATCTCTTGCTGTAAAAGATCTAGGAACTGTGGTAAAGAGGGCAAGGGCAGAGTCAAAGGCTGGGCATTGTTATGCTGCAATAGATCCACCAACAGAAATCTTTTTGAGAAAAATTGTTTAAAGTGGGTGGTTGATTGTTCATGTCTGCGCAGGAGGCTTCCAACATATTATAAAGCCACAGTAAAACATCAAACCTCCTGCCAACCTAGCAGTTCGAAAGCATGTCAAAGTGCAAGTAGATAAATAGGTACCGCTCCGGCAAGAAGGTAAACGGCGTTTCCGTGCGCTGCTCTGGTTTGCCAGAAGCGGCTTATTCATGCTGGCCACATGTCCCGAAAGTTGTCTGTGGACAAATGCCGGCTCCCTCGGCCAGTAAAGCGAGATGAGCGCTGCAATCCCAGAGTCGTCCGCGACTGGACTTAATGGTCCAGGGTCCCTTTACCTTTACCTAAAACATCAAACATTAAAAACTTCCCTATACATGACTGCCTTCAAATGTATTTAAAAAGCCAGATAGTGGTTTCTTTCTTTGACATCTGATGAAAGGGCATTCCACAGGGTGGGCACGAATACCAAGGCGGCCGTCTGTCTGGTTCCCTGTAACCTCACTTCTCAAAGTGAGGGAACCACCAGAAGGCCCTCAGAGCTAGATCTAAGTGTCTGGGCTGAACAATGGGGGTGGTGACACTTCTTCAGGTATACAGGGGCGAAGCTATTTAGGGCTTTAAAAAGTTAACACCAACAGGATGTATTTGGGCGTGAATGGGACATTACTGGGTGAGCATCTGACTTTATGTTCAGCTTACTCTCCAAACTGACAAATCAATTTTTTGACAAATATTTTACCATTACTGCACTCTTCTGTGATTGGTACCATCATCTTAGGCAGAGATTTGAATGTTTGTAACAATTGAGTCATGGACAGGAGCGGTTCTGTAGGATATGAAGGGTCTGGTGACAGCAAACTCTCATGGAGAGTACTACACCACACAATAAATGATATTACAATTTTTCCCAAAGGTCCATCACTCTTACTCCCATATCAAGCATCTCTTTTTGTCTAATTCTTTGTGGAGGAGGGTATGAGATGAGGGCATAGAACTTATTACTGTTTCAGACCATACACCATTTATTTATTTTTTGTTTCAATGGATGTTCCACTCCAGTTTTCTGAGTGAGGAGAGGGCACTCAACAATATAAGAGAGGAATAAAGACCATTGACACTCACTATTAGTGAGGAACAGGACAGGGTTGCCCCCTGCCTTCTGTATTGTTTGAAATGGCAGCTGATGTCCTTGCTATTATGCTATGTTAGAATAACAACATTAAAAGGGTCCAAGGAACTTAAACTGAGCATGTAATGTAGTCACAGACATGCAGCTTCATTGCTAGTAAGCAGAGCAGTAGAGAACTTTCTGAATCATTGTTTTCAACACCATCACAGCAGCGTGGGAGTTCAGCACAAAAATTTGAGAGACAAGTGGTACAAACATTCAGGAAAGAAAAGGACTATGTTCCTAACAATTAACAAACACTCAATTAATCATTGCTAACGAAGCTACAATCCCGAGATATTTTAAGGTTTCTGAGACAGCACTGTTGCTGGTGGAAGGTATTTTTAAAACCTAATCGTCTTATGGGGGGGCACAAAGAAGGGAGAAAAAGAAAGAAAAGGAAAATAAAGTGAACGGAACAGAGTACTGCTGACTTGTTCAACTGCTTTTTTACAAATAGCATAATTCCACACAAAGTTGTCACTTCCTGATATCACCCAGCAGGACAGATATATCTAATTTTATCTAGAAAGGGCTCAAACCTATAATGGGAATTGTATAAATTTTGCTTAACTCTCTACGCTCCTTAAGAATAAAATCTTTAATAACTGTGCATTTTACAAATCTATCTTTTCTAGTGGAATTGAAGCACAACCTGATTAGTATAATGAGCATCAGTAATGTGATGGAGGAGTCAAATTCAACTGGAAAAGTCTCTTCATTGTCCCCACTACATGAGTGAGGATTCACTACACTACCAGACAGTTCCTTGAGCATCCATATCTGGAATACAAACTTCTTGCTTTAGAGATAGAGCTAGGGCATTTGTGCTTGGATGTTTGGTATTAAAAGATTGCCAGAGGCATAATTTTAAATTGTGAACCATTATTTGTCCTCAAAAGTACAAAGTAATGCCATGGTAGCACAGCAATCACTCTTTCTGCGGGAATATTCTCAGGGAGATAATACTCAAAAACATCAAAAATAGGAAGTCTTTTCAGGCAAGTAGACCAACTACTAGCATTTACTTCTGATGGTCTAGTAATTCTGTGTGGGTTCAGGGCTTTCATTCATAGATGACTACTAAACTGTCTTATGAGCTTGGGGCTTGAGACATTTTGCAGTGCCCTGTTGAGATTAGTGAATATTTTCTGAAACATGCTGTCATAGGGCTGTTGGAATAACTATTCAGGCTTGACTATATGAATTATTGACTATATGAAGACAATTTCACTTGTTAATATTTATCTAGTTTGAAGTTGGAGTTTTTCTGGTGACCACCAATACCACCTTTCTTTCTTTTTACTTTGTCATACAGAAGATCAGCCTCCTGTGTTTCTAAAACCCTCATCAGTAGAGATAGATATTGGTATCTCATCAACAATGAAATCTACAGAGACAGTAGCTTCTTGTTCTTGAAATACTTCATCTTAAAATAATAGTCTCTGTATTGATACTCATGACACAGTATCTACTACATTGATTCTTTTTCATGGATGTATTGAAAGTGAATTTTGTGATCTGGAGACAAAAATCATTGGACTCTTGAAGGTAGCTCACCCTGTAGTTTCCCTCTTAGAAGGGATATAAGGAGGTTGTGCTCTCTTTACAGAATGAATGTCAAGTCAAAAAGATATGTTATGACACATTCACCTGTTCACACCACTGCCAGGACATCCTTTTCAATTTGCAGATGTCATGTTTCTGCTGGTGGGAGTGACAGACACAAAGCAACCAGTTCCTAATATCCTGTGCAGTGTTGTTTGGTAACATCCCTCCATCTCCTGACCCCCATTGCCAGATGATGAACTTAAACACCCAGTCCAGTTTCTGCCAAGAACTTTTAATATGTAAATCAGACTGGTACATAGGGCAAGGAATAGGTTCCAGCACTAGGCACTCAAATGGGCACTCCTTCAAGTGGGTGGAATTTGTGAGTACTTTCTTCATGTGCTTGGAGATGGAGGTGGTGTCAGTATCAACCCAACATCCAATTTACTTTTAGTTGCTTCCCTAAAACGAAGAGGCTCCTCAATGACAGACAGAGCCACTGGAGACAGCTCCACAGCAGGAGGTATGTGACATGGGGAGTCTGATGCCACAGCAGCAGAACACTGCCAACCAGTTTGGTCCTTCCCTTGAATCCAGCTCTCTGCCCTCTTCACTGCTGGTCTCCTCCCCAGGCTCAAACAATTGGGGTCCTGATTTACTTCCCCCCTCTTGGATAGGACCCTCCCCAGGCTTGTTCAACTCCAACTTTTAACCTCTTCCCCTCAAAATCTGACATCCCCTCAATGACTCAACACTCCCAGTTCAAAAGGGTAAATCATCTGAAGCAACTAATATCTCCCAACTAGAGCCCTATGGGCTAGTACAAGAATAATCTAATTATCATTTTAATCCTACAACATTAATAAACAATGTACCCTTCTGTTTTCAGGGCTCTTGGCAAAATATCAAGTCAATATAAAATACATCTGAAAGCAGATGTGGTTCCATATGCTATAACTATACCCAAGCATGTACTCTTACCATTGATAGGCACAGTAAAATACAAGTTGAAAAGAATGGAAGCAATGAGAGTGATTACAAGGGTGTGTGATGCTGGGATGGTGGCTGTGTCAAAACTCAATGGAAGAATTGGCATTTGTTTTGTATCGGACACACAGTGAAAAAATATGTTTGTCAAGAAAGGCATATCATACCTTGAATAGAGCAAGCACCCTTTAGCACTCTCTGGAGGAACCTCAAGAATCCCCAAATCTTTTATTAAAATAAGGGATTTCACAAAATGCATTGCCGTTCATCGGACATTGAGCTTCACTTAAGAGAATATTTTCCCTATTGTATACATGGATATAAGAAACAAATAGGAGCAAAAGTTCCTCAGCTAACCAAGAAAACAAGAGATGTGCATGAAATAATGGTCAGGCTTTTGAATATCTACTAGGTAAAGGACCCCTGGATGGTTAAATCCAGTCAAAGGCGACTATGGGGTTGTGGCGCTCATCTCACTTTCAGGCCAAGGGAGCCAGCGTTTGTCCACAGACAGCTTTCCAGGTCATGTGGCCAGCATAACTAAACTGCTTCCGGCACAACGGAACACCGTGACGGAAGCCAGAGCACACAGAAACGCTGGTTACCTTCCCACTGCAATGGTACCTATTTATCTACTTGCACTGACATGCTTTTGAACTGCTAGATTGGCAGGAGCTGGGACAGAGCAATGGGAGCTCATCGTGTCACAGGGATTCGAACCACCGACCTTCTGATCGGCAAGCCCAAGAGGCTCAATGGTTTAGACCACAGGGCCATCCACGTCTCCTAACTTCAGCTGAAAAGAACACACTTTGTGGGGGGTTTTTTGAAACTATACTGCTATAGTTTTAGTAAATGTTTCAGTGTCCATATATCACATCTTGATATTTTACAGAATTGCAATATTTTTCTAAACACATCCTCTGGAGGCAATGGGGTTTGTAGATTTTTTTAAATGATAGAACGTGAATGAATCAAGTGTTGGGACTAATTATCCAGGAGAATTTAAACTGTCAGACACCTTTGATTCATTAGATTCCCTAGCCAGATCCTCACAATGCAATTACCAGTGCAAGAGTTTTAATTATGAAAGCGATTAAGAGGCAAATATTAGCTCTTCAAAAAGGCTAGAACAGATGATATCTGTACCCTAGTGTTCCCAGAACAGGTGCTGTCCATTCCCTAGGTCAGGAAAGGTAGAGCACTGAACTGTTGCTTCATCAACAAAGCAACTCAGACTGAGAGCTTATGTAGGAGTTGGATAAGCTCTACCCTTGGATAAGCTCTACCCTTTCCTTTCAGCCAAGGCCTAATCCAGACAGGTGTTTTCTTGTGCTTCCTCATTCTCTCAAGTAGCCTCACAGGCATGTAGGAGGCAGTTCTGAAGTTTCTGCCTGGCTTGACAGCTCCTCTGCTCCTGTGTTCCTGCAGGAGATAAGAGAAGGTCTCAACCCTGTTCCTGGCTGGCTATCTCCAATCCTGGGACAGTGATATGTGGATTCACTGGCTTCTCTGGGATCCTGAAAGTGTGGCAATCGGCTAGAAGTCCTGTTCCCCTTGTTTCTTCTCAGATTTGCCCCCATATTTGCATTCTTGTTACAAAAGGCACACCTAGACATTCCGTTGTTGTGCCCATAACCTAGGTTTAAGCTGCCATTTAGCTCCTAGATTTCATATCTCAGTTTCTAACACTGCTCTAACCATAATTATTTATTTAAATAAATAAAAATATATATCCAGAATTGGTAACTGACCTATCTCCTGGACATGGAAACCTCTCACCCACAAGGTCTCCTCCCTTTCAGGACTTAAACTTAGTTTATTGGCCCTCTTCCAAGCTGGGAGCAAACCATAAGCAATTGTCACCACATTACTGCAAATAATGTATACATTTTGATTACATAATCAGCAGCTGTGGAGAAGCCTGAGCAGCCTCACAACCATTGTAGCTGAGGAGGGGAAGTTTAACTCTCTCCCTACTATAGCCCAAGTTCTCTTGAAAGCTAATATTGCAATCCAAGGGAAGGCCCCACTGGTGCCTCTAACTGCAATGTACTTTTAAAACCATGCATATTAACTGCATTCATGCAATTAATATTACATCTAGCTTGGACATCTAGTTTGGCCCAATTCACCTTTTACAGATGGCTGTCTTTATAAATTTAAATCAAGAATACTGCCAACACAGTCAACTGCTGTACTGCTCACTGAGCATGAAAAATGAATGAGGCTTTTCTACCAAATCACTCACTCTCACAAGGAGAGATAGGAGGGTGAGAAGAGAAAAGAGCTAAGTCATAAATCTGCATCTTGGGCACCTCTGTGCAGTCACTGCTGCCAGGAGTAGAAAAGATCAAGCTGTGTGTGGGGGGGATTTAATAAAGCAATGGAAATTTACATTTATACATAAGGGGGGGGGGAGAGAGTAAACCTCTCCTTATTCAAATGCAAGGTTAAGCATTGGTCTAGTTACCAAAGATGTATTACTGTTTGTAAGTAATATAAATGCAAGCTGATGTGCATCCAACGTCTTGTATAAGTCAAGCCCAAAAAGTAGACTTGTTTGCACATCACTTTAAACAATAGTTAAAATAAACTATAATTTAATGGGAATATGGAATTGCTAGAGTCCTATCCTAACTTAACATTGCATCCAAATGTAGACTGAGTTTGCTTGTTAAACTTGGGAAAGGTAGATTAGAGGAAGATATTTACAAGGCCTCACTACACCTCCAGCATCCATCAAGAGCAAGTTGCTCACTCAGAGCCATCTTTGGTACTGCAATCACTGACCTGCCTTACCCTCGTGTAGGTGGGCTGACTGGTCAGAACTGTTGCAGCATCTGCCTCAGCTAGAAAAGGGGAACCTGTGGCCCTCCAGATATTATTGGACCAAATGATTAAGAATGGTTAATGATTAGGAATGATAGTAGTCATAGTCCAGCAAGATCTGGAGGGTCAACATTCCCCTCATACTGAGTATTACAAACAAGTGCTATCACTAGGTCCTCATCCACTTATCGGGGGGGGGGGGGGTTCATACATTTAAGACTTTCCTGAAGAGCCATAGTGCATCACAGTGCACTTATACAAAAGGGAATTAGCAACCAGACAACAGTCAAAAGTTTTAGAATAAAGAAATATGCAACTTATTACAAAACAAATTACCTAAAGTATGGTTAAAGAATCTATGGCCCTCCAGACATTGGACTCCAAATTGCATCAGCCTTAGCCAGCATAGCTAGTGTGGTGTAGAGATTGGAGTGTCAGACTAGGGTTTGGGAGACCAGGGTTCAAATCCACTAAACCATGAAGCTCAATGGGTAACCTTGGGACACTCACTGCCTCTCAGCCTAGCCTACCTAAGGTTATTGTGAGGACTAAACGAGGTGGTGAACCATGTACACCACATTGAGCTCACTGGGGGGCGGGGGGGCGGGTAGGATGTAAATGCAAGAAAGAAAGAAATAACAATAACATGCAAGAATGATGGGAGTTATACTCAAATAATGTCTAGAGGTTCCCCAACCTGTTTACAGGGACAGAATTTGGTTTAGACTGGCAGTTTTAAGATTAAATCTAATAGGTTATAAAGACAGAAGGGATCTAATACTTTGTATGGAGAGGATGGCAGGTGTCAGACAGACATAAGTCTAGACACAAATCAGGCTAGAGAGAAATGCAAGCACATATTGCTTCAAAGCAGCACAAATGTTTATATGAGTGATAAATGAGGAGGGGAGAGCAGGAGAGAAACCCCAGCAGGAATCAGAGGATTATCCAAAAAAATTGTGTTTTGTGAATGTCCTGTGTACCAACTAAATCAGTGTTTGGGTGGGGTTGTATTTGAAAAGATACAGAAATAAGAAGCCATGCCAAAGAGGTTATGTCCCAATATTATGTGGCAAGTCACACTCTTCCCCCACCCCCCAAGGTCAAACCACTATGTGACTAGGGGTCAGACTTGATATACATGTTGGGGTAACTAGTACATTATTTATCCATTCATGGATCTGTGGTTTTACTGAATACTCTGGAAGATTTGTTAATTGACAGAAGTAGCTGCTGAATGAACAGACAACTACGGTAACTCTAGGACAGAAGCTGACCTTTACCATCAAAAGAATAGCTCTCTCATTAACTCTTAGGCAGGCAGACCTTGGATTGGAAGGGAACAAGAGATAGGTGGCAACGTGTACAACTTAAATTGAATTAACGGAATGTTATGTTTACACTGAATGTGAACAAACAGACTACAGAGTCCATTTGATACAGAACTTTCTTGCCACTGTATCTGCAGAAAGTTGTCCAAGCAGAATTGTTCTAAATTACATAAACCAACTATTTGTGAGATTTAAAAATGCTGTTAAGGAAAGATGATCTGTGACAGATAAAAGACCCCACCAGAGCCTATGAACACCCACTTTTATTGTGGAATAACCCAGTTACATAAACACAACTTGTTTCTAATATTGCAATTTTTAAAATTAGCAAATAATCAGAAACAAAGGTAAACTAAAATTTATGAACCAACAGTATACAAATTTTAAATTCAGTGCAGATTAAACCCCAGTCACCTTATAATTTTGCCTGATAGGAATACAGTTTCCTATCAATTTCCATACTGACATTTCTGCTAAAAACAATTTCCCCCCCAACGATGTTGTACTTCCATAACTACCAATTTTGAGGCTTTACTGAGAAGAATTGTTTCCTTTCTACTGCATATTTCATCACAAAAGTGTTAAACAAAAATAAGATGCTTTACAAGAACTCCATCCTTCACTCAACCTTTCTTGTGCATTAAAGAACCATTTCAGCTAAATTCTTCAACACATACCACCAGCATATAAAGGTTCACTACTGTAGACTAGCACACATGACAAACTGTGATGTTAACGGCATAGTCCAATACATGACTAGTCAGAAAAAAAGTCTCATTGCATTGAACGGGGCTTATTCCCAGAATGGTAATAATAATTCTATTATGTGTACCCCACCTATCTGGCTGGGTCTCCCCAGCCACTCTGGGCAGCTTACAGCATAAACATCAAATGTTAAAAACCTCCCAATACAGGGCTGCCTTCAGATGCCTTCTAAATGTTGTGTAATTCTTTATCTTCTCAACATCTGAAGGGAGGGTGCTCCACAGGGAAGGCGCCACTACTGAGAAGCCCCCCCCCCCCGCCTGGTTCCCTATAACTTTGAATTGTGCTCAAAAATGAGAGCCAATGAAGATCCTTTATATGGTCCCAGTGGCCACTCCCAGTAACCAGTCTAGCTGCCACATTCTGGATTAGTTGTAGCTTCGGGGTCACCTTCAAAGGTAGCCCCACATAGAGCACATTGCAGTAGTCCAAGCAGGAGATAAGCAGAGCATGCATCACTGGTAAAACAGTAGGTGGGCAGATAGGGTCTCAGTCTGCGTACCAGATGGAGCTGGTAGACAGCTGCCCTGGAGAAAGAACTGACCTGTGCCTCCATGGACAGCTGTGAGTCAAATGACTCCCAGACTGTGCACCTGGTCTTTCAGGGAGACCCTCACACCCACCTGCCCCCTGTCACCCAGGAACAGTACCTTCTGTATTGTCAGAATTCAACCTCAATCTGTTGTAGCTCAAGCATAGGCAATTTTAGTCTTTCCTTTTTTCCAGGGTTGCTTCTTTTCTGCTTTATTCTCTGCTGACCCAGTTCCATCCTCACAAAATAATAATGAAATGCCCATGGCTAATTGTTAAAAGTATGGTCTGATGGTTACCAGGCAGACTAGGGCTGTTTGGTTTTCATTAAGTGAAAGTGAATGTATCTCCAATAGGTAGACTCACAGGCACCAGGTTCTGCGAAAAAGGGGGGGGGCATGTGTGTGTGATGTCTCACGGTCGGAGGAGGCCCAACAAGGTCTGTTGTGACTGTGGGTAGGCCCCATGAGGCCCACCACAGCCTCAGGTAGGTCCATCGTGGTCGTGGAATATTGAGGGGGCCCGGCCCTCTCCTTGAAATTGGGGGGGGGCCTTGGCTCCTCCTAGATAGACTGCAAATATTCATATGTGAGAAGTGATTCAGCTTGTTCTTAATTTACATTTAAAAAGTCTCCTTTAACTCAATATGTCTGGTAGAGGCATGAGGAATACAAGAAGCTGCATTATACAAAGTTATGCCTTTTTGGTACATTTAGTTCAGTACAGTCTATGCTGACTGGTGGCGGTTCTGTTGGGACTATTAGTACACAGCGTGCACAAAGTGTGGCTAGAGAGTGGACTTTACCTGTTGCAATCACAAAGAGATATCTGTAAAGTAAGAAAATAAAAAAGTTGCTTATTACAAGTAGTACATAACTTGGGTACTAACCTAAAGTTAGTAATCTAAAGAAGACAAAAGCAGCCATGCTTCCTCCTTTGTTTGCAGAGGACAGATCCAAGACAAACTTTTATTTTGTCACCCAAGAGGGAAGTATAAAGAGAGAAGAAGGAATTTCCAGCAGGGTCTTCAGGATTTCAGACATGGAATCTCCCACAGTTCTATCTGGAGATTCCAGATATTGGGACAGGGATCCTCCGCATGAAAGATGAATGATCTACCACTAATTGATGACACTTCCCCATAGTTTAGCAATGAACTCTCCATTGGTCAGTTTAGAAATGAAATGTAGAGTCTAGCATGCTTATATCCAGATTTAACAACATTATCATTTGAAGGAAATTTTGTATTTGCTGCTTCTTATTTTTAAAATCACAATTTTATTATCATTTTTATCCATCCTATCTGCAATAAGAAATTAAAAGGGACTTCACGAAAAGGGCTTCTCTAATGGTCATTCTCATTTATTGCCTTTCAATAAACATCTGATTTTATGTTGCCCACAAATTGTTGGTTCACATTTTTCCTCAATAAAAATACAGAAAATTACCTGTTGCACAGGTTGTACATACAAAATACAATTACAGTGGTACCTCGGGTTACAGACACTCCAGGTTACAGACTTCGCTAACCCAGAAATAGTACCTCGGGTTAAGAACTTTGCTTCAGGATGAGAACAGAAATCGCGCCGTGGCGGCGCGGCGGCAGTGGGAGGCCCCATTAGCTAAAGTGGTTCTTCAGGTTAAGAACAGTTTCAGGTTAAGAACGGATCTCCAGAATGAATTAAGTTCTTAACCCAAGGTACCACTGTAATTGCCTGGCTCAAAAATGAATTCAGGGAGGTGGGAAGGAGAGGAGAAGACATGCAAAGACATTTACCATCATGAACAGTCAGGAACTTCTGTATTCTACCAACATGGAGAAAAAGCCTTCCAGCATGTCAGCGAGTATTAGTTCAGTTGCCCACGGGCAAAGGATTATAAAGAGAAAAGCATCAAGAAACTCTTTGTCTACAAATGTGTCAGCAAGCAAAGCCTGAGTTTCCTAAGGAGTGCAAGGGGGGAGCCTGCAAATCAAAGATGCAATTTCTTCTCATAGCATGATGCTTGCTCTCTGCCCTTGTTTTCTATTTATTTGTGCTGCTGTACAAGGAAATTTTTAATACAATACCTCTTGTAAATTTGCCTGCAACCTAGAAGTCTCTTCCTAGGATCAGAGATTTGATCAAAGGGATCTTACCCAAAGCAATCCTATATCAAGAAAATCACATCTGTTTGCATTTCTTGTTTCTAATAGCAGTAGTAAATATAAGAAGTACCAATTGACAATTTCTCCTATTTACAACAGAGAAATATTTTACAGAATCTGCTAAAGAAAAAGGAGACAGCAGCTGGAATGCAGACAGAAAATAAGTACTAAAATAAATCAAATAAATGCACAGAAGACATAAGGATATAACTAGGATCTAAACCAGCATGATAATGTTCTCTGTGCCAAAGAAATAATACTAGGTCCCACTACCTATAACAAATTGAATACTGAAAAAGGCCTTGGTGAGTTTAGCTCATCTGGTTAGTGTGCTGCTGATAATGCCAAGGTTGCAGGTTCAATCCCCATAAAGGACAGAGGCATATTCCTGCATTATAGAGGGTTGGATTAGATGATTTTCAGGGTCTCTTCCAACTCTACAATTCTATGAAATATTGTTAATTTCCTTTGCCTGAAGCCAGTTAAACATCTGATTAGCACAACCCTCATAGTAGGCAAAGCTCCACAAGCAGAAAGCAATGTGATATATTGCCCAGCAGACAACATGATCTTCTTTGTTGTGACTTTGCCTAAGGGCACAGTACCAATGGATACAAGGAAAGAGGGAGATGCATGGTTCAGAAAGGAGCGATTAAGGTGTTGAAGCAACTCCCCTATGAGGAAAAGTTGCAGCAGCTTGGACCTGATAGTTTAGAGCAGTTTTTCAACCTTTTTGGGTCCACAGCTTTCTTGACCAACTACATTCTCTGTGACACCTCTGTGGGGCTCAGGAGCCCAGCTGTATCACCCCTTGCCTGCTGAGTTGGCAGCAATCACACCCTCCCTTGTGGAGTGTTCCCTCAGCCTCCTCTCCTCTCTCCTCTCCCCTCTCCTTAGGAGTCCTCTGGGCTGCTGCTGTTGCCACCCCTGGTCTCTGAGCTGCATCCCCCCCCCCCAAAGAGAGCTGCATCCCCTCCCTGCCCCACAGCTCCCCTCACACTGCCCCACAGCAACCTGGGAAGCACCCCTGGCCAACCCCAGAGGCACCATTCACCTGGGGAGTTTGTAGCCAGGGCTGCTGTAACAAACAGCTGTGCAAGCCATTGGGAAGGGTATCAGAGGAGGGAGGGAAGAAAACAGGGACAGAGATCAGTGTTGTTACCTGTGGTACCCCTAACCAACATTCAAGGCACTCCAGGGTGCCACGGCACACTGGTTGAAAACCACTGGTTTAGAGAAAAGGCGAGCAAGAGGTGGCATGATAAGAATGGGAAAAGTACATAAAGAAAAGTTTTTCTCCCTTTCTCATAACATCAGAACTAACAGAAATCAAACAAAGCAGAATGTTGGAAGATTCAGGACAGAGAAAAGAAAGTACTTCTTCAATCAGCACATAGTTACAGCAGTACCTCGATTTATGAACTTAATCCATTCCGGAAGTCCATTCTTGAACCGAAACTGTTCTTAAACCGAGGCACGCATTCCCTAATGAGGCCTCCCACCACCAGTGCTCTTCTACCGTTCTGATTCCGTTCTTAGACTAAGGTAAAGTTCGCAAAACAGGACACTACTTCCAGTTTTGCGGAGTTTGTAAACCGAATTGTTCACAAACAGGACTGTTCTTAAACTGAGGTACCACTGCATATGGAACTAGCTCTCACAGGAGTGAAGGATAGCCATCAACTTGAATAACAATAAGTGCTAGAAGATGCCTGCTGCACTGAGAAAGGCAAAGAGTGATGCCTAGTGGATTGCCAGACGATGTGCCAATGACTACTGGCTAAAGCTGTGTCAGAGTATTCAACTCACTGCTGATAGTGGCAGCACTCACAAAATGTACAAAGGCATGAAGACAGTCTTTGGACGAACAGTCTGGAAAACTGGACTGCTGAAAACCTTGTCTGGAGAGATCATCAGACTGCAGCAAGCAGATGAAACAATGGACAGAGCACTATCAAGAACTGTACTCGCAGGAAAACACGGTCTCTGGTACAGCAATTGACTCTGCCTGTTTTGGAAGAGCTGGATCTCCCTCCTTCCCTCAACGAGCTAAAGAATGCAATCAGCTTTCAGTTACAACAATAGTTTGAACGCACGAAGGTCATAACCCATTGCAGCCATATGATTCTATGGATATTTCAAAAACCTACAGGAGAACACAGGAACCTTAGTGGTGTGGCAATAAAACTGCTAGCACATTTTCAAAGCTAAGCAAGGTGCAGTATGGTTTTATTCTGGATGAATTCTGTGTTGAGTTTTCTGCATTGCAGGGGGTTGGACTAGATGACCCTGGGGATTCTTTCTAACTCCACTTTGTTTCATTTCTGTTAGTTCTAATTTTGAAACTCTAAGGTTGAAATTGTACAAAAGATCTGAAAACACTGACCAGTTAAGATTGAAGAACCTGGGAAATAACAGGGTCTTCACCAGGCGCCAAAAACATAGCAACATAGACTACAATTGTTCTCAAATACCTCAACAGAAGAATTTCCTGCTCTCAATATATTTGAGAACAGAAGTGTTAAAAATTTAAATGAACAATTTAACTAACATAAAGGTAGCTGTGTTGGTCATAGGAAAAACTCCAAAATCCACAGAAAGGCAATGCCTTTATTAGAACTAATCATCAAACCTAATAGAGTCCTGGAAATCTCAGAAGCTTGCTCACTATTTTGTGACATGTTGATTGGCCATAATAAAGATGTTGCCCAATTGAGCAGAAATGCTATCAAATGTGTTTTTAGCTCAAAAGCTTGCCTTTGGATAAGATTGCAAGCTTATTCCAAGTAACAAAAATTCCCGAGCATTTTGCACTCAGGCTTTCTGTGCATTCAGTTGGAGATACACAGTCAATCATGAGCTTTCATGCCAGGTCTGGCAGCCTGCACAACACTTGGCTGTCTCCCCAAAATACTGGCAATGCAACCAATGCTGGTTTGAAGAGTTTCATTTTCTTTCCCACAGCATTTCTGAAGACAAAACTGAGTGGCAATTGTAGACAAATCTTTTGATTCTCAACCCCAGGACACTAACCACCTTCAAACTAGTAACACCAATATTTAACAAAGTTCAGCATTAATGAAGGAGTATCTAACAAATACCAAGAAATGCACTCTTCTATACAAAAGTGATTTTGAAAGGTGAAAAACGTCTCCAGGAAGGAAGCTTGAACTGCTTTCCTTCTGAAGAATTAACAGAAAAACTCTGCTTGCCTACTCTTCCTAGGGAAAGAAAGGACAACATTCACCTCCCACCTCATCACTGGCAGGATGCCCTCTCCCTTTTAGATTAATTATGCAAAGTTTCCAAGCATGTTCTTCTATAGGCCAAGAACATTATGCCACTTCTAGCTATAATCCTTTCAAAAGCTCATAAACAAAGGCTTAGCACTTGAATAAAGAGACTGCAAGCAAAAAGTCCATGACAGCACAGAGTAGAGCTAGGAGCGGCACACGTTCACATTCTTCTCCGTTATGAAAGCTAGCATTGCAGCAAGTGAAGACAAACACTTCCCTATTAAAAACCTCAGCTGGAGTGTATTAATACAACATAATTTTGAGTTTCACATAAAACACCACGACACCACAAACTCTGCATATAAATTCCTCTATTTCAGCATACAAGTTAATGTAAACAATGTATCTTCCAATACAAAATTTCTACACAAACTGAAGAATTATGCAGCTCTAAAGGAGAATAATTTCATCTACAAAACGTATATTATTTTGATGCATTTTAGGGCCCAATTGAAAGTACTGGTTTTGACTTTTAAAGGCCTAAAGCAGGGGTAGCCAACATTATAGCTATTTAACATAATATTTTATTAAAATACTACATTATTGTGTTTTTATGTTTATATTTTGTTCACTGACTTCAGTGGACTTAAAAGGCAGCTTATAAATATTTAAATGCACTTGGAATTGGGTTGTACCACTTCTGACTGCTGGTGGAGCTCACAAAATGGATGTTCTTACACACATACAAATTTTTTGCACATAGAAAACCCAAGCATGTCAGGGAGAATAGCAGACTTCCACCTGGCATGTCAGCTTTCAAGATTGAGGCAGTTTGGTATGGGGAAGCATTCAACCACATAAATCCCCAGTCTAAAAGCATACAACCTAGTCACAGGTTTACAGCCTAAGTGCAACTCCTGCAATCGGAGGATGTGTCCTGGAAATGATGAAAATCTCAATTGTCATGCCAGCCCTCATGGTTGGCATTCACGTACTGGCAACAATGTACTTTTGGCTACAGCAGTTTCCTTAATAATAATAATAATAATTTATTATTTATACCCCACCCATCTGGCTGGGTCCCCCCAGCAACTCTGGGCAGCTTGCAACAAGGCTCCCAAATCAGAGGACACATCACTAGAAGATATCTCTGAACAGATTTAAGATCTGCCCCCAAATACATACAGAATTGCATTTAATGGCACATAACTATGTAAAAAATACTGTTCCTTCTTCCTATTTAGTCAAAGAAGCAAAAATAACCAGCAGCCATAGGAGTGTTAAGCACCTTGGAGAAATGTAGACTGGTAATTCAGAGATCTCTGTATGAAAGGAAGTTGAGCTTAGTTTTAAAGCACTTTACAAGTGAATAGAAGGTGTGCTATGAAGATGTAGGGAGAGTGAGATAAATTGAAGGATGTAACTGGTGAGAAGTATACAAGATAAATATGGGTGAAACTGGAAAAGGATAACAAAGACAGTCCCCATTTTCTAGTAATAAACTACAGAAGTAGTTACAAAGGCACTACATACAGTCTCTCCTACAAACACAGAACATCATCATCATCATCATTATTACTACTACCACTACTACTATTTGTATACCGCCCTTCATCTGAAGATCACAGGGAAGTGATCAAAATAAAAATCACTTGGATCTCATCTGCGACTACTGGCTCAGGGACTTTGCCCATGAAGGGGAAATTGGCAACTGACTGGCAATTACTTAGATTTTCCAAATCCATGAAAGGTTTCTTGAGGAGTGGTTTTACCACTGCCTCCTTCAAACAGGCAGGGACCACCCACTCTTGCGGCATCACTGCGGGCCCCTGGGGGCGGCTCGCCCCACCCTCGTGGGCAGCTCGCCCTGCCCCCACCACTCTGGGTGCCGGAGCAGTTAGCTACACCCCTGCCTATCCCTGGCCCATTCAGCTGTCCCCTGCCTGCTAGTTTTTATCAACAAGAGGGTCTAGGGTCCAGAGTGCAAGTGGTCACCCTGACTGATCCAAGCACCCTGGCCACATCCTCATGCCTTACCAACTGAAACTCATTCAGCACAACTGGACCAGACAGTGCTTTTGACACCCCTTCATCTGCTTCATCTACAGATTTGTCTGCTGTAAAAGCAGAGTCAAGATCCTTGTGAGGACAAGTTATTTTATTCTCAAAATGCTTTGCAAACAAGTTACAGAGAGCTACCGTCAATTCTGCCACCTCCTTTGGGCCAAATTGCAAGAGGCCCTGGACCACCCAGAAAAGCTCTGCTGGATGGCACAATAAAGATACAATGAGTTCACTGCCACTAGGTAGGCTCAATGATGAGCTCTCACCAATGTTCCATTTCATTCAACCTGAGTTTTCCTATGCTGGTGTTTGAGCCGTCTCCCAGCTTGTTTTCTCACACTAAGCTCTGGAGAATACCATGGAGCCAAGTGGGCTCCATGAAGCGGGAGAGGGTGCTCTTGTCCATGGCCTAAGCCATTCAGATGTTGCAGCAAGAGCTTCGACTGAAGTGCCTGTCATAATAGCTAGGAAATTTCTCTGTCTCATCTGGACACCCATTGGATCTATCAGCCTAAAAGGTCCCTTGGCTCTGCAAAGGGGGGAAAGGTGCTGAAATCCTAAATCTCAACAGGAATATCCCCTACTTTCAGATCACTCTCTTCCTGTCCAGTTGAAAATACAATGTCCAGAGTGTAGCCTGCCACATGTGTTGAGCCAGTGACATGTTGGGGCAGTCCCATGCCAATCAAACCAGGATAAGTATTTTTGAAGAATCCACTTCTATTTTCTCACACTGCATATCTGGGAAAGTACTTTCTGGCCATTCTGCTGTGCATATAGAAAATAATGGGATGTTAATGAAAACATAACTTGTGTCAAAGCATTAAAATACCTGTCTTGATTATCTCCATTCTTTTATCAGGGTTTATTTGTCAGCCGCTGTAGTGAGAAGCAGCCTACCTCGCAGATCTGTGGAGGGAAATGCTTTTCTGTTAATGTTCTTTTTTGTTTACATTGGGAAAAGGATAGCAAACATCTGTTTTCATTGACCCTGATGATTAGGCAGTGTTTTCTTCTGGCAGATAGCTAACCCCAGTTATCCCCACACTTTCTTCCATTTCTTCAAAAAATATTCCTTACTTCCTCATTATTCTGAAATATGAAGACATCAACTATTAAGTGTTGGACATGGGTGGTCAATACAAAGTGGGGACTGAAAGAAGAGGATTCTGCTTTACAGCTCCTGTGAGAGAAATGATGGCTGACATCCCAGAAAAAAACAAATGGTTCTATTGCTAATAAAACACAGAACTGCATTGTTACTAAATTCAAAGATTTGCATTTCCACACAAAAGCACTTGCCTTCATCAGAACTGTATTTTGCTTTACCCTTTGACAAAGCACGTGCTGATCTTTCAGGCAGCTTCAGTACCTTCACACAGGACTATGAAATTTACTATTGCCTTGAACTCTATGGTGCAGGTATAAAAATTGTTGTGTAGTGAAAACAGCCTTCAGTAACTACAAATGCAGTTACATCACCGGCTTATTACAAGCTTGTCCAAGAGCCATAGTTTGAGCACAGAATGGTGTCAGATTGTTTCTCTCAAGAGATAACTTAGAGTAGACCCACTTAAATTAATGAGCCCAAATTAGTGTGAGTAAGGCTAACATTGGATACAACCCTTTGTTTGCAAACAAGGCAGCATTCCTGAGAACTGCTGCTTCCAAATAATTCACTGAGAACTGAACAGTTAAACAGATTAAAAATTCAAGATACATACACAGTGACATTTTACTTCAAAGTGATTTTACAAAACCTCTATCACCGCAAGGTAAGTTAATCGCATATTCCATTCATTAGCAATGGGTACAGAGGTTAACTTGCACTTAATTAGAATTAATTTTAATTTTACTGGAATAAGGAAGGCATATTATACACCATCGCTCTTAACATTGTATCATATAGCTATGAACAGTAGTTCTTTATGCAGATTTCACCAGTCTCACATCCCCTCTTCCCCCAAACACTTGAGCAGGAAGCATCTGCAAAAGGGAATATATTCTGGGAACGATGAGGCGACATATCACTGGAAACAGAGGATGTAAAAATAAAAACAGGAAAGCATATTAGGCTAATGTTTAGAATTCTGCTGTCAGTCAGATAAAGGGAACTGAGAGAAATGGGGGAGGGAGGAGAAGCATTTGATGTGAAGCAAATCCGTGAAAAGGGAAGAGGGGACACCTTTCATTAAACGAAGCTTGTATGTAAGAATGAGCTTCCTTGTCATGAATAATTGGGTTGCCAGTTCTAATGCTCAAGCTCAGCTTTCCTTTTGAAAAGGGTGCAAAATTCTTGGCAGCCAACTAGAGTCACCCTAAAGGCAAAAAAGGGCAGAAAACCAGCAAGTAAAACAACCTCAACATTCATAGGAATTTAAGGAACATCTTGTTATTTCAGAGCCTCTCATGAAAAGGACCAAGGTGGGGGCTGAGCAGGCTTCTGCATGTGTCAGTAGCACTTCCATGCTTCAATAGTCCCTAATCATGATTACAATTATTAGATCATCTTAAGGAATGGACAAAGCTCCCTGGCTCCATAGGTCTCAAACAAGCTCATATGGTCATAGCTATTGAGTTTTTTCTTCTCTATAACCTCAAAGGCAACTATCCCAGTCACATGCTTTGCTGTCTTACATGTAACTAGCCAAAGCAAATGACATATTTAGGGCCAGCTGCAAGACTGCTGCACTATGACCACACTGAGCTAACCTAGCTTGATAACTGCTAAGCGCTACCCAAATGCAGTCTAGATAGAGCATGTTGCTAAGGCCATACTCAATGATCCCAATATTCAGTGCTTTCTTATGGCCATCTCTGAGTTTCTTAGGACAGAATTTGAATCTGTATATTGTTATGATGCTAGTCTAAACTCAAATTTAGCAAATTCCTTCCATGTTTCTGTGGAGTCAACAAGTACATTCATAGAATCATAGAATCATAGAGTTGGAAGATACCACAAGGGCCATCGAGTCCAACCCCCTGCCAAGCAGGAAACACCATCAGAGCACTCCTGACATATGGTTGTCAAGCCTCTGCTTAAAGACCTCCAAAGAAGGAGACTCCACCACACTCCTTGGCAGCAAATTCCACTGTCGAACAGCTCTTACTATCAGGAAGTTCTTCCTAATGTTTAGGTGGAATCTTCTTTCTTGTAGTTTGGATCCATTGCTCCGTGTCCGCTTCTCTGGAGCAGCAGAAAACAACCTTTCTCCCTCCTCTATGTGACATCCTTTTATTTATTTGAACATGGCTATCATATCACCCCTTAACCTCCTCTTCTCCAGGCTAAACATGCCCAGCTCCCTTAGCCATTCCTCATAAGGCATCGTTTCCAGGCCTTTGACCATTTTGGTTGCCCTCCTCTGGACACGTTCCAGTTTGTCAGTGTCCTTCTTGAACTGTGGTGCCCAGAACTGGACACAGTACTCCAGGTGAGGTCTGACCAGAGCAGAATACAGTGGCACTATTACTTCCCTTGATCTAGATGCTATACTCCTATTGATGCAGCCCAGAATTGCATTGGCTTTTTTAGCTGCTGCGTCACACTGTTGGCTCATGTCAAGTTTGTGGTCAACCAAGACTCCTAGATCCTTTTCACATGTACTGCTCTCAAGCCAGGTGTCACCCATCTTGTATTTGTGCCTCTCATTTTTTTTGCCCAAGTGCAATACTTTACATTTCTCCCTGTTAAAATTCATCTTGTTTGATTTGGCCCAGTTCTCTAATCTGTCAAGGTCGTTTTGAAGTGTGATCCTGTCCTCTGGGGTGTTAGCCACCCCTCCCAATTTGGTGTCATCTGCAAAGTTGATCAGGATGCCCTTGAGTCCATCATCCAAGTCGTTGATAAAGATGTTGAATAAGACCGGGCCCAAGACAGAACTCTGTGGCACCCCACTAGTCACTCTTCTCCAGGATGAAGAGGAACCATTGATGAGCACCCTTTGGGTTCGGTCAGTCAGACAGTTACAAATCCACTGAGTGGTAGCATAGTCAAGAACGCATTTTACCAGCTTCTTTACAAGAATATCATGGGGCACCTTGTCAAATGCCTTGCTGAAATCAAGGTAGGCTACATCCACTGCATTCCCTTCATCTACCAGGCTTGTAATTCTGTCAAAAAACGAGATCAGGTTAGTCTGACATGACTTATTTTTCAGAAATCCATGCTGACTATTGGTGATCACAGCATTCCTTTCTAGGTGCTCACAGACTGTTTGCTTAATGATCTGCTCCAGAATCTTCCCTGGTATTGATGTCAGACTGACTAGGCAGTAATTATTTGGGTCCTCTCTTTTCCCCTTTTTGAAAATAGGGACAACATTTGCCCTCCTCCAGTCTGCCGGGACTTCGCCTGTTCTCCAGGAATTCTCAAAGATGACTGCCAGTGGTTCTGAGATCACATCTGCCAGTTCTTTTAATACTCTTGGATGCAGTTCATCTGGCCCTGGAGACTTGAATACATCTAAACTAGCCAAGTATTCTTGTACTATCTCCTTAGTTATTCTGGGCTGTGTTTCCTTTGCTGAATCATTTGCTCCAAATTCTTCAGGTCGGGCATTGTTTTCTTTATCGGAGAAGACTGAGGCAAAGAAGGCATTGAGGAGTTCAGCCCTTTCTGTGTCCCCTGTTTGCATTTCACCATCTTCTCCTCTGAGTGACCCCACTGTTTCTTTGTTCTTCCTTTTGCTACGAACATACCCATAAAAGCCTTTTTTGTTGCTTTTAACCTCTCTAGCAAGCCTGAGTTCATTCTGTGCTTTAGCTTTTCTGACTTTGTGTCTACACGTGCTGGCTATTTGTTTGAATTCCTCTTTGGTGGTTTCCCCCCTTTTCCATTTTTTGTACACATCCTTTTTAAATCTTAACTCAGTTAAAAGTTCTTTAGATAGCCACCCTGGCTTCTTTAGGCACCTTCCATGTTTCCGTCTCATTGGTATTGCTTGACGTTGTGCTTTTACTATCTCCCTCTTAACAAACTCCCAGCCATCATGAACTCCCTTTCCTTTTAGTATTACTGTCCATGGGATCTCACCCAGTTTTATGAAGTCGGCTTTCTTAAAGTCAAGAAATTGAGTCCAAGTATGCTTGGCTGCTCCTTTCCGCTGTATAGTAAACTTCAGAAGAGCATGATCACTCGCGCCTAATGATCCTTCCACTTCTACCCCACTAACCAGGTCATCAACATTGGTTAGGACCAGATCTAAAATGGCTGTTCCTCTTGTTGCTTCTCCCACTTTCTGGACAATGAAGTTGTCTGCAAGGCCAGTGAGGAATCTGTTTGACCTTATGCTCTTGGCTGAGTTTGACATCCAACAAATATCCGGGTAATTGAAGTCCCCCATTACTACTATCTCCCTTCCTTTTGCATGCTTGGCCATCTGTTCCAGGAAGGCATCATCTATGTCCTCCGTTTGGCTTGGGGATCTATAGTAAACTCCCACAATGAGGTCTCTGTTATTCTTCTCTCCCTTAATTTTGACCCAAATGCTCTCACTTTGGCTTTGAGGTTCTAAATCTTGGATCTCTTCACAGGTATACACATCCCTGACATACAACGCCACTCCTCCTCCTTTCTTGTCTGGTCTGTTTCTCTGAAATAGATTGTATCCCTCCATTATTACATTCCAATTGTGGGACTTATCCCACCAGGTTTCAGTGATGCCTATTATGTCATATTTAGTTTGCTGTACCAAGAGCTCAAGCTTGTCTTGTTTATTTCCCATGCTTTGCGCATTAGTGTACAGACATTGAAGTCCATTAATCATTCCCTCGTGTCTCTTATTTAAGGATTTTTTCCTCCCACCACTAGGTCTGCGTGCTGTTTGCTCCATTTGGTCTATGACATTTGGATGATCATCTTCATCAATTGATAGACTCCTACCTTCAGGAGCACTGTCTCCCTCCCCCACATTAGTCAGTTTAAAGCCCTCCTGATGAGGTTTCTGAGATTTTTGGCAAAAACATTTCTCCCAACCGTTGTGAGGTGCAGCCCATCGCTTGCCAGAAGTCCATCTTCAAGAAACTGCAGTCCGTGATCTAAGAATCCAAACCGTTCCTGTTTACACCATTTGCGAAGCCAGCTGTTCACTTCCACTATTTTTCCCTCTCTCCCTGGGCCACGTTGTTCAACTGGGAGGACAGATGAGATGACAATTTGTGCATTTAATTGCTTCAATTTCCTGCCCAGAGCCTCGTAGTCTCTTTTGATCTTCTGGAGGCTATTGCTTGCAGTGTCATTGGTTCCCACATGAACCAAGAGGAAGGGGTATTTGTCAGTGGGTTTTATGATTCCTTGCAGTCGTTCAGTTACATCTTGGATCTTAGCCCCGGGGAGGCAGCACACTTCCCAAGACATCTTGTCAGGCCCACAGATCACTGCTTCTGTTCCCCTCAGTAGGGAATCCCCTATCACCACTACACGCCTCCTCTTAGGTTTGGTCGGGGTTCTTCCGTGAGCTGTCCGTTCCAAGGTCGCCTGCACATTCCCTGAGGACTGACTTTGCTGCTCGTCTTCATATACCTGATCGACTGTAATGAGGGAGAGATCCTCAAATGGAGTCTGCTCTTCGTCTTCCATGCTAGGGGAGAGGACCTCAAAGCGATTGTGTATTTCTAAACAATCAGAGCGAACCCTGGGCCTCCTACTTCTTTGAGTCATGTTTCTCCATATATCTGGCTCCTGTGTTGGTGAACTAGCCTCCTTCTCAGGGGAGTCCCCTGTCTCCTCCTTGGTGGAGATGGTGTGCTCTGTTGCTTCCAAGAAGAGCTCCAGCTCTCTAATTCTTTGGAGCGTAGCTACACGTTCCTCCAGTTGCTGGACTTTGTCTTTTAAGAGGGCAATCAACATACAATTGCTGCAGGTAAAGCTGCCTGCAACCTTGGGCAAGATGGCAAACATTGCGCAGGAACCGCAGGCGACTGCAGCTGTTCCCTCCCCCTCCATCTTGAGAACGTGTCGTTGGGGGTGGCTACAGCGGTCCTCCATCATAAAAAGCGTGAAGACAGGACAAATAACTCCCCCCACAAAAAAAACCTAGGTCTCCCCCAACAAACGTTTGAGACTAGCTCCCCTAAATCTAAAAGATGGATCAAACTGCGCCGCTGCCCTGCAAGCTCTGATAAGCTCCTCCCACAGCTAATCACCTGCCTCAACAGAAACCCTGCCCCCTCTGACCTTTGCACAGGGAGAGCAGCTAATCAGCCACAAAGAAACACACACACACACACACAAGAAAACCCTTTTTGCTCCTTCTTCAACTGCTGCCCTGCAAGCTCATTCAAGACCTCTGAATTGCCATTTGCCTTTTTGGTCTGACCACCTACCTAGACCTTAAGACTGGGTGTCCCTTTTTTCTTTTATCTGTATTATCCGGAAAACTGTGGACAAACACTGGCTTCCTTGGCCTGACGCAAGATGAGCGCCACACCCCAGTCATTTTGACTGGACTTAACTGTCCAGGGGTCATTTACCTTTACCGTTATCTGTATACCTGGGCTATTATATATAAATTAATATAACTTGTGAATAATTTTGTATACAACTCTCTGTATATGTTTACTGTGGCTGCAGCCAAGTGGAAGCCGTGGTGGACGTTTGGCTTCCGAAAATCGTTCGGAAACCAGAACACTCACTTCCGGTTTTTGATCGTCCGGGAACCAAAACGTACGAGTTCCAAGGCGTTCGGCAACCAAGGTACTGTACAACTAATTTCAAATTATCTCATCCCCCCATACCCACATTTTAGGAAGGTTTCCTAATAATTTTTTTTGTATTCTGCAACCTTGGGGGCTTCCTCAAACCTGCCAGCACTCCCCACCCCATGCTATTTTAGTTCCAAAAGGATCTACACTTAGAGGATGAGTTTACCATTAACAAATTGGATCATTAGGTCACCCATATCAAGTGGGTCCAGTTCATACACAGTAAATAAATTAATTACACTGCAGCATCTCTTAATGTTAGGTTTAAAATGTTTAAACAAGCTGTATTAATATCACAGCAGATATTCTACCACGATTCTCTCATGTTTCACCAAATTGTTTATTTTATTTTATTTTATTTTATTTTATTTTATTTTATTTTATTTTATTTTATTTTATTTTATTATTTTAAGAAACTGTAACTTTAGTTATAACATCTCCTATTTACCTGGTATATGGGAGCTCTGCTATTCAGTTTCCAAAATCTTGCAAATATAATTCTAGCTGCAGTCAATAATTTGTACATTAATACTTTGAGGTTTAATATCCAACAAAATCCAGCTGACCGATTTTGGCCACCTGCGTCCCTTATGCCTCCTGTAGACCATTTTACATATTTATTATCTTTATAGCCATTTTCCAAAATTTTATTTCACATAACCAGCAGATGTAGGAAAATCCATACACTGTACTATTTAGCTTGGCATTCTGAATTAACAGTAAACAGGAGATCCAATATTTTAAGATCTAAACTTCAGCCAGCATCCTGTACCTCACAAAAGAATGTACACAAGAATTGGACAACTAAGTCTTTCACATAAATGTTAAACTATTATCCACTATAGATAGATAGATATAGTTGAATAGCAAGAAGAAAAGTGTTGTTTCATTGATGAAAATAAAAGCAATCCTCCACAGCATTATTACAGGAAAAAAGCCAAGGGTGCTAGCCAGAAATTTTAACACCCATACTTAGAATACATAGTGCAGGTGCTAAAGGTTAGACTTCTGTCAGAATGTTTTAACACTGTGTACAGTTTGTTTCAGGCAGATTATGCTCCAGGAACTTAAACCAGATGGCCACAGGCTCGTAATTGCACTCCAACTACATTCATCTCCTTCACCTATACAGCAGTTGACATGGCAAACCATGAGCCATTAATTTGAGGGTGTACAGAAACAACATCAAACCGTAAAAGCACATGTAAGCTGAGGGATAGTGAAGGAAAGACATTTATTGTGTGGGTCTGCATTCACATTACTGCCTTAAGGCACACTTGCAAACCCTGGTACTATGCCTTTTCCCTGCCTTTGTGGGCCTTCCTTCACTGGACCACAGCCTTCAGCTGTCAATCATGAGCACCCAGAGCAAAAACATAAAAGCATACCCCAATACCCCCAAATAATAATCATATCAGCCATCCTGTGACAATGAGGCTAGATAGCTGGTGTGACCCACCCCCATCAAGTCTTTGCTACGCTACATCTTGCTGTGAGTGCTAGAGAACTCACTCCAGCTACAAAAAGGCTGCTGCAGAACAAGCTGGAACAATCTCTTGGGTTGGGGTATTGCCTAGGCCTTTCAGATGGGGGCTCTGCTACTGTTTTGAATACCCCAACTGTTTAAAATGTTTTAAATTGTTCTTAAATGGCTTTAACATGCGGGTGTTAAAATTTGGAGGTTTTTTCCTTTTTAAATAAAGGTGCATAGGATGTGCCTGAGAAGCGAGGAGTAGTGAGCAATCACAGTGGTTTAGGGCAGAGGGAGGTATGCTATGATGGGTGGGTGGGAGAGGCCAGGTAAGGGGAATACGGCACATGCAGTCAGTGACTGCATCATGTGCCAGCCAGCCCGCCCCTCCTCCAACCTGGGGAATTGCAGTTGTCCTATCAGCCAGCCCCCAAGTCTACTGTTTCTGAATGCCAGGTCAGCTCTGAGTAAGAACTCTCTCATGATCTGAATATAGATGAGGAGGCCGTTCTGGTCTGTATCACTGACACCTGGATGGTTGAACAGGACGGAGTGGATCTCATCCAGCTGTGCCCACTTGAGTACTCAGGGCAGACTTGAGGATCAGGGAGGGGGAGTTGCTGTAGTCTATATAAATTCCCTTTCTCTCTCCAAGCTCTTTGTCCAGTTGGGGGTGGAGGGGGGGGTTAGAGTGTGTGTTCCTGGCATTGGGTAGTTGGGACAGATTAAGGATTCTACCACCTTCCTTGCAGCCCTGAGCTCTCCCTGCCTGCGCTGACAGTATTGGTGGTGTTGAGGACTCTCAGGCTGCTGAATCTATATAAGGGTGTTGAGCAGCGAGTAGAATTCAGCAAGGAGCTTCTGAAGCTGAGCACAGTGAGAAATGCCTGCAATCTGGCTCAAAAGAAACTAGCTGAAGTCCACCTGGTGGTAAGAATGACTGTGAAAGATGGACTAAGGGTAAATGGCATACAAGTTAAATAGTGTTAAGAACTACACTTGGTGAACCAGACTTATGTAAACATCTGTTAACTGTCATTTAAAGATACAAAGGCTGGCACTTCCATGAGGCGAGGTCAAGCAATTTACCTAAAGCAGCAGATCCAGTTCCTAACCCACCCACCCCATTGCACCGCTGCCAGCCCTGCACACCCATACCATAACTGCTGCCACCACAGCACTCCTGCTCTCACTGCTAACACTGCAGAGCTGGTAGTGGTGCAGCCATGACAGCAGGGGCAAAGAGGGGGCCTGGATCTGCAGGTGTCAGGGTGTCAGGAGGGCAGCGGTGAAAGGGCATTTTGCCTAGAGCATCAAAACATCCCAGGCCACCCCTGAAGAATACAGTGGCCTTATTACAGCAAACATAAGTCTTAAATGTAACCAACTGAAGTATAGATGAAGGCTTTTGTAAATGGAATAATATCAATTTGTGGCAGTGGTTAGAAGGTTTTGAATGTATGTGCATGGTGGGAGTGGGAGAAAAGTAAGAAATGCTCCACAGCATTGGTGAATTAGCAGAGTTAAATAAAAGCTGGTTCTCCATATATAAAGAAAAGGCAGACTCACCATAGTATTATTTTTACTCATAGGAGTCCATCAGCAAATCATTCCCATGAGTTATTGCAAGGCAGTAAGGATGTATTTCTATGGGATGCCTCCAGATTTTAGGCACTCATGTCTGATTTGAATTAGGCATGGGCATAAATCCTACCCAGAGGGGTGACTTGTAGAAATGTTATTTCAAGTGCAAATTGCATCATGGAAAGCAGTCCTCATCCAGTAAGTGTCTGCAAGGGTAACATGCCCTTTCAATTACGGTTTTTGTCTTAAAAAGGGAACATCTCTTCCTGTATTGATCTCACAATTCAAAATGGTAACTTTGCTGCCCGTATTATAGCATTAAAAGATGCTACCTGTGATCTATAACAACAGTGCCTTTAACATGATAGGTAATTCAGTTCAAAACAGAAATTAGCCACTGACAGCCTCTACATCATGTCTGGCTCCTAGCTGACAACCCAGGAGGAGGAAGAGGAGAGGCAAGAACTTAAGAGCTGACCATCACCTCCTAATCTTGCCTTCTCTTCTCTAAGTTGCATCTTTCTCCTTCCATTCTGCTACAAGCTCTCTCACACTAAAAACATCCTGAAAATCAGTTGATCCAGAAGCTGTACTACAGTGCATGAACTGTTACTAGGCAACTCCTCCATTCTCTCCACCCCAGAAACATTTAATGTTGGAGGGGTGAAGGAAACAACAGTGGCTGGAAGGGGCAACAGGTCTTTGCTAGGGGGGGTGGGGAAACCAGGCATAGGAAAGGGAAAGCACAACTTGCCACCTCCACTTACTACTTAAGATAGCACTCAGGAAATCCTATTGCCCACTAGGTTTTTTTTTAAGGGAAGGGTTTGCAGTCCAGAAAAGTACTGGTGTTGATTATTCAATAGAAATCTGTAGTAGCACCTTGATAGTCTAAACCCTGTGCTCTGAACAGATTTTAAAGAAGGACAGCTTCTTTTACAACAGAAAAGTCATTCACCCTTAACGGTCCATGAAATTCCTATGTTACAATGGGCTCAGATAGACATTTTAGCAAGGCATGTAGGAGCCAGCTGTGGAGCAAATTGCAAGCCTCAGTCTTGAACTCAAACCAGCAGGACCTGACACTACAGAGCAACCTATTTAATACGTTTAAGAATGTGCTTTTCTATGGGGGGGGGACTTCCTGGGGTTGTTTTTAGTTATATAAATAAAGTAATGTAGTAAACCACTTTTGGAGAAACTTACCATTAGTGAGAAAACATCGAATATTGGACAGCTCTTTCTGGGACCACTTGTGAGGCTCTACCAAACAAAATCATTCTTCTGTAACAGCAAGAACATCATTCTATGAAGAAAGCATTAGATGCCACTTGGAAATGCAGCCAGATGTAATCTACAGATAAAGAAGAAGAACATGTTTTATACAACAACTCTCATTACAACACTCCTAAATCACTGACCTTTTACTTAGCTTCAAGAGAGAATAGTAATAATTCTTAGTATTTACATCACACTTGCAGTGTTCAAAGGGCTTCGCACGTGTAGTCCTGCTAAGCCTTACAATAAGACCAAGTGGTAGGTCTGTATTATTTGCAAACTGAAAATTGGAGTGAGATGTGAAGTGGCAAAGGTCACTCAGTGAATTCAACCCTAAGTGTAGAACTGAATAGTGAATTCTCAATTCTTGGCTATCACATTGGGCAACAGAGTCCTGCATTGCAGGGAGTTGGACTAGATTGCCCTTGTGGTGCTTTCCAGCTCTATGATTCTATTAATTTGTCTAATCCTCTCTCCTGGGACAACCATTTCCACCACAGGAAGGACTAGGATCATCAGTCTTAGCAACTCTAATGAAAAAGCATTATTCACTTAAATTTCTACTAGAAATGCCAGAGAGTCCAATGACCTTGTCCCTTGTGGGAATAGTCATTTTCCCATTAGGGATTCTGAAAGTTGAAGTCCCAGTGCCCTCTCTAACAGGAAGTGATGTTCCACAATGGAGCTGGAGTATCCTACCACCCACTTCAACTGTCTTCCCTGGCACCACAGGTCGGTTGTTGGGATGCTAGCTAACAAAGGGAGAAGGCAGAAGAGGAGAATGCAGGCTTTTTGTGGGCACGCAAAAAGGCTTAACCTGGGTGCTTGTAAAAGTATGAGATTGTTTAGCTCAGAGTGTCCATGCAACCTTTATTTTATTTTGTCAGAAAGCATAAATTAAGCACAGTTCCTAGTACAAACGACATGTCTCTGGATCTCACAGAAATATGTCCCCTCCTCAATTTTCATTATCAGGCTACCACAGCTATTAAAATGCTGCTTGATTTTTGAAGTATGTTCCAGGGCTCCCTCTGCTTGAAAGCCACCCGGTGTGCTGACTGTGGAGAAATGCCCTCTGCAAATTCTTTATCATCACTTCTTTTTCCAGAGGTAGGCCATGGCTCAAATTAAACCCTGCTACTTGAGAAATTAATTCCTTACCACCTCCCTTCAAACTCTCCACAGAGTCACTACCTTGCAATTCCCTGTCCCAAGAAAACCATATGCTGATAATTACTGCACAACACCCAAGCTCTGAAATTATCATTGCAGCTGGCTCATAAAAACAATTATTACAGCTCTAAGAGGAGCATGAATTTAGTCCTGCTGAATGACATATTTCTGAATATGTGAACTTTGTACATAAGACAGCAGCTTATATGAAGATGAGCCTTCAGTACATATCATGCTTTCTGTAGCGTAGCTAGTTACTTAAAGGCCACCATTTAGTCCTCTTACATATATAACTTCAAGGATTAGAAGGGAAAGTACACAAAGTGCCATCCATGATAGAAGCAAGTTGATTCAGTACAGAACCAATGCCACCAAGCTCTAAAGGCCTCTTGGCTCAAAATGACTTCAGCAAACTACAGTCATGTTCTGACTGTGGAGCTATGCAAAGCAATATTTACTAGAAATATGTCCTACTAAAGCTTACCTCAGACAGGTGTTGTATAGGACTCAAGGCACTATGTTCAATAAAATACTACCATGACAGTCCAATAGCATGCATACCTAATTGCAAGTAACACAGAGACCCTATGCAAAGTTGGCACACCTAAGGCCATTGACTGCCTCCTATTTCATAAGTCCATCCATATTGATCTTTCAAGAGTTGCTGCTTCAAGTTGCACCACCATTTGGGATGCAGTGGGTGGTTAACACAGGGCACAACCTTTTCAGCAGTACCATCAAGGCTGTGAACCTCCCTGGAGGTTAAAGCAGGGGGTTTTTCAGAGCCTATACAACCTGCTCAACATCTGTGGGACTAGTTTTTGCCAATTTCACTCCTGTTGAATTGAGCTGTTATTCTCTGTCTTTAGTTTCTGCTTATCAAATGTCATGCTTCATTGTTTCAACTATTGTTTTTCATTTTTATTGTGGATTTTTGCTATCATTGTTGCTATAACAATTCATTCCATTTTTGTTGGCCTACTTTCTGACAGTACAGTACAGTACAGTATGGGTTTTGCTACTGCTCATTTTATTAACTGCATCCTGCAATTCTGTTTCAGTTCATTTTTATTTCCATATGAGCTAAAAGCTGTATCATCATTTCCAGTGCAATCCTAAGCATGTTAATTCAGAAAGAGATCCCACCATATTAAATGGGGCTTACTCCTAAGCATGCATAGGATCTGAGCCTTAGGCACCACTCCTAAGCATGCTTCATAGGAAGTAAATGCAACTGAACACAAGTGGACTTACTTCTGTGTAAACATGCAAAGGACTGATTTGTAAGCTGCCTTGTAAATCAAGTTGGCTATATAAATAAAATAAACTGATTAATTGCTAAATAAAATAAATTAATGACCTTAGGCATAATTAATTATGCATAGAATTGGGTTTCAAGTCCCACCAACTTAGGTGGAATTTACTACCAGACAGATATGCATATGGGTGCAGCCTAAAATTGTACTTTAAATGAGGCTTACAAAATCATCAAAAGGTACTGAATCCAGATTCATAAAAATGTACTAGCCCACTTACGTATTTACTGACCCATTTTATATTTGGCCCGTCATTGCATAGTGATCTCATCTGCTGCTATATTAATATGAGAGACAACAATAGCTTAAACAAGATAAAACAGTAACTCATTTTAAAAGCTATTCTGGTTTATTGCATGAAAGAAACAATCTTACCTGCCACAGTGTCTAGGTATGCAGCTGCTTGCAATACAATTTTAAACAAGCAATCAAAAAATAATGGAAATATGTCTATCAACATAACATTTCAAAGAACCAGGAAGACACAACCAAGTTTATTTGGTGGGCATCTCACAATGAGGTAATACATACCTCATTGTGCCTATAATATTTTAGAAGCTCCACTTGCATGCCAAGAGTCATCAAGATGTTAAGGTGCACATCTATTTTTATTCACATCTCAGTTTCCAATTAGAGGCAATTTGGTTGGGGGCCCATAAGTTAAAAATAGTCATCTCTAATGATGCTTGCAAACCCATTAGGAATATTTCCTCCCCTAAAAACCCTGCAATTTTGTTTTCACAATTTTTCAGTAACATACTTGATTCCTAGTTTCCCCACTCCCATCACTTTCTGTCCTTATAAAAAATCCATATTTTGACTATCCCTGATACAGATATCAGTTGTGCATTAACCCCCCTGGGCTGCATTGTTTTCTGCTCTCACTACTGCCAGTCTAGCAACCCACTGATAAAGCCTCTTATAATCTGCCTTTTGGAAATCACTATAGAACTAGAATGGGCAATATCTACTGCATTTGCAAAGCTGTTTTAGAAATTTTGGTTTCAAGTTATATAAATCAATAGAAGACATTATATTCAAGGTTTTTTAAACTAAAAAATGCTTTGAACAGTATGCCAGATCTCTAAGTAAAAGGAGCTAGAGAGTAGACACTAATTTTTTTAAAAAGCAGAGACACAAATTGCACCCTTTTGTACAGACAAATTAATTTTGTCCTAATGTCAACTCTAGTCTCACAGGTTCTAGAAGTAATAAAAATAACTTGCAAAAGCTGTTTACCAGAGGTAAATGTGGGATTAATGTACACACTACAAGCAACAATACTCCCCCTCCAAAAAAATGTTTTACTAATGGGGGGGGGCAGCAATTTTCTACCTCCACCAGCTGCCTTAATACCCTTGAGTTCAAATAATGTCATTGAAATATAGCAAAAACTGGCAATGACAAAGCATTGCTGAGTGTGAAAAAATGATGATTGACTTCATAACCATTCTAAGCCAACGGTTTACAAAACTGTAACCCAGAGTTCCTTGGAAGCTTATCAGAGGTCAAATAATGGCAACTTCCTTGAATGACAACTTGTCTGCAACAACGCATCTTCTCCTCCAACATATAACGTAGTTGCAAGTGAACAAAAGCACAATTCTCTGACATACTCTCATTGCAAACAGGTAGTGAGGAGGTCCAACAGGTCTGGTCAGTACCCTATTGTAATCCTCTACATTCTACAACATTCCAAGGTCAGCAAGCTAGCAAGCTGGTCAGACAACAGCCTGGTAGCACCTTGGTGTGCAGAATTCAGCAGAGGAAGCAGGCTAGGCTGTGAGGCAGAAGCTGGCCCAAACTTACCCAGTCAACTTGATGGTTGAGGATTTGAACTATGTTATCCAAAATCCTAGTCAGACACTCTAACCAATACACCATACTGTACTAGTTTTTTAAAAAAAATGTAAAATGTGCAGGGATTTTATGAGAAATGTTTAAGGGTTCCCTTAAGGAAGTTTGAAACCCCCTGATCTAATTATCTTTCACATAGTACATATAGAACTTGTTTATCTGTGGAAGTTATACAGGCAACACAACAACAAAGGTCATCAGGGGGCTCATAAAATAATAAAATACAGAAAACAAATTTCAGCATAAAACAGTCAGCAATCCAGTTTCACAGCATAACTAAAAATACAGAAAAGATAGGCAGTGGATTTAAAAGTGAATACTGCAGGTTTTTAAAGGCCTGAAATCATCATCATCATCAGGTGCCAAAATGACCATAAAGGAATCAGCAGTCAAGCCTCTCTATGCAGGTGTTCCACAACAAAAAGCTACCTGACTCATATAATTTGGTGGAGGCACCTGGAACAGGAGCTCTGAATAATATCTCAAAGTCTGAGTAGAAATATATGAGAGGATTATCTTTCAGTTACCCTCATCCTAAGCCAATAAGGGCTTTAAAGGTCAAAAACAGCCCTTTGAATTGGGTTCAGAAATAGACTGGAAGCCAGTGCAACTGATAAAGCATTGATACAATACACCAAATCAACCAGACCCAGTTAAAAATCTTCCAGCCTTATTTTTTGATGCCATTTTCAAAGGCATTCCAATATAAAATAGACTGTTTAATTTGAATGAGAGGTAACTGTGGTCATGCCATCTACATCCAGAAAAGGTCATAGCTGGTATATTAGCCACGGGAAATAAAAGGTGCATAGAGTGACAGAGGCCACTTGGGTCTCAACAGAGTCCATTTAAAAGCAGAATAGGCTTAAGAGAAGCAGATATCATGTTCCATTTCAGTCATGGTGAACCAATAAATTGCACTGGCTACCACTCTGGTTATATTATATGCTGCTGTGGATAGCTAATTAAAATATCATGTTCAGTTTCTTTTTGTGTGTATAACAATGTGGGAAGCTAAAATACATATTTTTATGTGAAGTTTTGTATTCTTTGATTTTTAATAAATTTTCAAAGCCAAAAAAAAAAAAAGTGATAATGCTAGATCAGTAAGCAATCCTTTCCAGAAAAGGTTAACATCACTCACTTGGGTGGATGAACCATCCACCAGGGGTAGACCAAGTTTTACCTTATAAGCCCTCATCCTAACTGTTACTGCACACACTCTGCAGTTCAGGAGACCTAGAACCTCACCTAAATTTGATGTGGAAAAAGATATAAAACTGGCTCTCAGTGGTGGTGCCTCAAACCAAATCTCGGGATGAACTCTTCCAACTGCTTTATGCAATTGTTACACAGTTAGAAGAGTAGAGAATCGTAGGGCATCCCAAAGCCTAACTGCCAAGAAGTCAAGAAATGGTCCCCAGCACCAACTTCTGGAATCAGTTATCCAAGT
Source organism: Podarcis pityusensis (assembly GCF_964106645.2). Classification (NCBI taxonomy): domain Eukaryota; kingdom Metazoa; phylum Chordata; class Lepidosauria; order Squamata; family Lacertidae; genus Podarcis; species Podarcis pityusensis. Next base: position 17,653,421 of record NC_138039.1, read on the forward strand.
AGTAGCAGAATCACCACCAACGGCACCTTGAACATCCAGCTCAACTAGTCTACTGATAATTCCATGGGCAATGCTATTGAAAGCTACCCAGAGATCCAAGATAATCAATACTATTGTTATTGTTAATATTTTCCCTCCCCCCCCCAATTTATATCCTACCCTGCTTCCCAAAGAAGCCCAGGGCAGCAAACACATCAATATAATTACAAACACTAAGTAAAAACATTCCAAAATATTGTACCCTCCCCATCATTCATTCCCAGCAAGATCACCCCACAGGGCAGCCAAGGCAGCTTTTATCCCACAACCAGCCCTGCAGCACAACTGAAATTGATTCAGAAAAACCCATTGGTACCTTAACTGGGAGCTACATCATTTTTTCTTCCATACAAGTTTCATTTACTACCACAAACTAATTATCCTCATCTAAATTTCTCATCTCTGAAAAATTTATCCTGGCATATTATCCATAACGAACAAAAAAAATCTTTCTAGTGGCCAGAGGCATCTAGAATTCAGGTTTCCTGATTCTGGCAAATGTCTAGCTGACATTTGATGACTAAGAGAAAGGCCATGTTTTCTTTGCTCTTTGCAGAAGCAATGAAAAGTGTCATATCATAGTAACTCTAGCTAGGCAGAATTATATAAAACTTTTCAAGAACACTCTTGACATAAGCCTTGCAGCAGAAGCCTTATTTAGATGCTATGGCCAGATTTTATGTAGAAAGTTGTACTGTACTATATTACACTAACTTTTACCCACAGAAAACCCATTGAAATGGCAAACTAACTTACTTTCAATGGATCTATTCTCCATATGTTAGTGGAATACAACCCCAATATATTTTACACAGATTCCCTTTTAATAAGTAGGTGCAGTACATTTATCAGCCACGTGTATGTATCAAATTGTTTTGGTTTTTTTAAAAATTACTTACTCCCTTTCTCAGTTTAATCCCAACAACCTGCAATGTTGATTAGACTGAGAGGCAGTGACTGGCCCAAGGTCACCCAGTGAGCTTCATGGTTGAGTGGTGATTTGAACCCTGGACCAGACAGTCTAATCACTTAACCACACTAGTTCTTAATAATGTTTACATTCTTATCTCTTCACCCAGAAATTGCATAAATGCTGAGAAAGTCATTAAAAACAAAAATTAACCCTCTCTCAGTATTTTCACATTAATGACTACTACGGTGTAATATTTTAAGAGAAATAAGGGAACCTGTGACCCTCCAACTGTTGTTGGAACTCCCATCAGCCCCAGCCAACATGATCAGTGATCAAGGATCATGGCAGTTGCAGCCTGAAACTATTGGGGGGGGGCACAGATTATATGGCCCAACCTTATAAAGTCAATTTCAAGTCATAAACTATTATTTCCCCAAACCATTACATGTATATCACCTGAAGTGACAGCTTTAATTGGTCTCAAAGCAGCAGGTGAATTGACAGACACAAAGGTGAGAGGTGAGAAGTACTTGACAAGATTCAACCAGTTTTTTTGAGACACAATGAAATTCTATGTAAACTACATTGTAAAAGTGATGAGTTTTTTGGTGTGATTGAATGAGGTGCCCTAATGTCAGAGTGGTAAAGAGTAGAAGCATCTGTGGATACCATTAGGAATGTAGGAAGCTGCTTTACACTAAGTCAGACCATTGGTTTATTTGACTTTATGATGCATATACTGACTGAAAGCATCTCTCCAGGGTTTCAGGCAGGAGATGCCAGAGCTGAAGCTAAGGCCTTCTGCATGCAAAGCATGTGCTCTCTTACTCAGCTATGGTTCATTCATCTGAGGTACTCTGATTCAGAAGAGATACAGAAGGGTCTAGGAATGGAGGGTAGAAACTGGGTCTATGAAAACAGGAGATAAGAAGGCAGCAAGCTAGTGGGAACCAGTAGGGTTTGGGAGATTAACTCCTCCATCTGGCCTCTTCTTCAGTCCTCTGAAGTGTCCTGAGAAGACAGAAAGGAGAACTGCATTTGACCTGGAGCTGCAAATAGAGGCATAGCTAGGGGGCAGGGTACACTGGTCGCCACACATCAGAGGGTGGCACTTACTGTAGGGCCCGCAGCACGCCCGAGCCACACATCTCTCCTGGGAGTGACGCAGTGGCTTGGGCACCTGCCGGCTCTGCGCTGCCCAAAATGGCAACATGGAGCTTGTGTCTGCCTGATGCCTCCCCCTCAGCCACCCTACAGCTGAGGGGGATGTGGCGGACAGACTCATTGTAGGCTCCGTGGCGCACCCTGCCCTGGCACCCGAGCGGCTAGCTATGCAGCTGGCTGCAGAGTTGAGAAACTGCACTTCATTTTGAAATAGCCAGCTTGACAGTTGACTGCATGCATACCTCTAGTAAGCACTTAACATCAGTATTTTCCCAGGTAGATGGGGGGAAAATACAATCCTAGATTAATAGTGTAATCCTATGTACTCAGAAGAAAGTGCCATTGACATCAGTGGGGCTAGCTTCCAGGTATGTTTGTCTGGAACTGCAGCTTTGGATGTTTCGCACCACAAACTTAGTACTCTAACAACATTACTGAACTTAACCCTAGGCCCCTACATCATGGGCTGATCCCTGTTCCCACTGTCATGGAACACAGTCCTGTTACAAAAGGAGCTCATCTTTCAAGAAGCTGTTTGAGATGCACAGCCTTGCAAGCCAACCTATATGCCAAGGTTAGCCACTGTGGTGTACTCCAGAAGATGTGGGGATATAGTTTCCATCATACTTGACCACTGTACCTGCTGGCCAGGGCTAATGGGAGTTGTTTAGCCCAACAACATCTGAAGGACACCATGATGGTTACCCCTGATATAGCCATTTTGGCCTACAAGTCATAGAGGCAAAATATCTGTCAAGCACTATTAATAGTAAATGGGTGTTTTCTAATTAGGAAGGCACAGAGGCAACTCTAAGGTAAAGGGGCCCCTGACCATTAGGTCCAGTCGTGGACGACTCTGGGGTTGCGGCGCTCATCTCGCTTTATTGGCCAAGGGAGCCGGTGTACAGCTTCCGGGTCATGTGGCCAGCATGACTAAGCCGCTTCTGGCGAACCAGAGCAGTGCACAGAAACGCCGTTTACCTTCCCGCCAGAGCGGTACCTATTTATCTAATTGCACTTTGACGTGCTTTCGAACTGCTAGGTTGGCAGGAGCAGGGACCAAGCAATGGGAGCTCACCCCATCATGAGGATTCGAACCGCCGACCTTTTGATCGGCAAGTCCTAGGCTCTATGGTTTAACCCACAGCGCCACCCGCGTCCCTGATGAGGCAACTCTACCTGACTGCAAAGTACCAAAACATGTTTTAACTTTGATGGCACAAATAATTATGCTGCTGGATACCATAGGGCTGCTCAGTAACCCAAAGACAGTGGGTATGTTTGCATGTCACGCTAAACCAAAAGTGAGAAACCTGAGGCTCTCCAGATGTTGTAGGACTCCAACTCCCATCAGACCCAACCAGCATAACCAATAGTCAGGGATAATGGGTGTTGTAGACCAGCAACACTTGAAAGGTGTGAAGAGCTACGCATGCCTAAAATATGAGAGCACACTGACAAATTCAGGCAGGATGTCACTTCAGCCTGGAGAAGACACATCCAAAATGGTCCATTCCACTCGAGTGAAAAGTGTGCATAATCAGGAATAAGCTGTTGAATACAAACATTTATTACTGAAGCTTCTCTTTAGAAGGCCTAATATTTTCAAGAGAGATTAAAAAAAAAAGGGTGAGAAGAATCACCTCATGGATTAAAAAAGAATCTATTAGTCTAAAATATATACTGTGATTACTAGTGAACCTGTTTCTATTCAAGCTAAATAATTTCAGTGCAAAGCCTATTTTATAAATGGATAATTAAACCTTCCTTAATGGGAACTTAAAATAATGATGCTATCTAAGGAATGAAATTCCCAGGACAGTATATGTCAATTCATATACATAACACACTATGGCTCTTGACTGTTCAAATAAGCAGATTCTGTTAGTACAGAAGAAGCAGAGCAGCAAAAAAGCATTACAAGAGCATTAAGTCATCCCGTTTCATCAGTGTTTTGCTACCCAATTAGCTACTTCAAACATAACAGGAAAATCTCTCTTTGAAAACCAGCAAATATCTGAAAAAACAACATAACTATTGAAGAGGCACAAGAACATCAAAGTGATCAGAGGCACAGTACCTGCTGAAATCAGCTTCTGGGTGCAGAACCAGGGAATCTACATTCCATTTTAGGTACAATAGGGGTGTTTGGAGATGCCTGCTCTTCTAGCCCTTTCTAGCTCTTGCTTCCAAGTACGTGCATGTACTCAATTTCTGCTTTGATTTTTTAAAAGGTTCATATAATTCTGGTCATCTCTTTCTCTTTTTCCCTGTTCCTTATTAAACCAGCAAGCTTTGCTCACTTGTTCCATGAGCTCCGGACGAGATGTTCCCCACTGAATATTTGGACAAGAAAGCAGGAAGCCTGCCTTCTTACAGGAGCCCAAAGGAGCATTCCAACAACACAGACCTAATTGCTGGGGAAATGGAGAGGGGAGAGGGAGAAAAACTTCACACTTTCAGGGTTTGGGGGCGTACATTGGTGTGGAGAGAAATGAGATAAAAGTGGCTATCAACAGCCCACCAAACTAAAAATACATATTTGCTAAAAAGAAACATGTAAAATGCTATGGCTGCGGAAGGAGAGAGGTTTCCAAGGGATCAAAACAAGTATTTCTCTGCTTCTCTCCAAAGCTTCTGCAAAGTAAACCAAATCGCACACACCATGAAAGTAAAAGAATTTACACAGAAAGGAAATGCATGTACTTAGTGCCAAATAGCAAGAGCCAAGGCACACGCAAGCAGCATGAAGCAGGCAGAGGGGATAACCAGGCTTGCTGGGAAAGAGAAGAAAATTGGCTTAATATCTTCAACCACTTAAAAAATGCCCAGGGATCAAAACTGCAAAAAATAAAACAAAAAATAAGGTACACTCCTGAGCTGTGAAATCTACATCAACTGGAATGCTTTGGAATGAGACACAAGCTATTGAAATAAACAATATGGGGCATCTATAATAGTACAGTACTTGCTTTTTCAGAGTCCTGGATTTTAGCCTTGCAGCTACATGATTTCCAATTGGTAAGATCTCTCCTCCTCCCCCCACTCCCCCCCCCCCAAATGCTGGGTGAGGAGGACAGATATCTTCTGTGGGAGGGGAAAAAATGAAAAGTTTTTTTAAGCCTTTGTTAGATTTCAACAGCTGGGCAATGACTAGAAGCACAGAGGGACATGGCATGGCTTTGGGAAAACAGCAAGCAGGGTGAGGGAAGAGAGTGGAACAGAGACCATGGAAGTCCAACATGTTTGACTGCTGTTAATGCCCCAGGGACCTAACAGAAATCTGGCTAAAGGGTTGGGGACGGGGGTGATCTGGCAAGCAAAATACCGGTACATCAAGTGCACATCTAGTGGAGACTCCATGAGATATGATGCCCTGCTGGGCACCCTGCCAAAGATGCTAATAGTCAAATGTGGGCTGGGGAATAATGACTTTGTGACATTCTCCATCTCTCTCCTCCACATATAGGCTCAGAAAAGCAGGATTGTGCCACTTAGGCCATAGTCACCAGGTTCCAACCCGTGAACATATTGCCCTCACACTGCCACCTCAATGAATTCAGCTGCTACACCATTAAGACACTCTGCTTTTAACTCACCTACTGACAAAACTTAAATGAGGAGTGGAGACTTTCAGGCCCACAGGCAGAATGTGGCCCTCCAAGGCTCTTCCCCTGGCCCTGCTTTCCACCTTTTTCTTTCAGCCTGGATGGAGCATTTTATTTACTTACTTTTACATTTCTGTTCCAACTTTCCTCCAAGGAGCTCAAGGTTATACACACAGTTCTCCTCCCTATTTAATCCTAACAACAACCTTGCGAGGTAGGTTAGGGCTGAGAGTCGGTGACTGTCCCAGGGTCACCCAGTGAGCTTCATGGCTGTGTGGAGATCTGAACCCTGGTCTCCCCAGTACAACACTCTAACCACTACACCGCACTGGCTCTTGAACTCTCGATAACGCCTCTTGCTTCCATGGATGGAGGATAAACAGAAGTGTTCAAGCATGCGTAGCAAGCTGGCCTGCTGTACCGAGGTAAAAATTCACATTCTTTGCTCAGCTCACATTTCCCTCGAGGCTTGCCAACCACTGGCATGTGCCCCCCCCCCCCAAAAAGCCTTGGGCTTTAAAAGCTTCCCCACCCCAAGGCTCTGCCCCATAATTTATTTTGCGTTAACAGGTCTGCCGAAACGCGCAAAAAGTACTGGAAGAGGACAGTGCCTCTGAACATGCCCAGAACGCTTTCCACCACAAAGGAACCAGGGACCTCCTCTTGAATCACGAAAAACGCAAACTCCAGCAAACTCCATCTCTACCTCCAAGCTCATACCTTCTGCTTTCAACCAAGAGGAATTAGTATATTCTGCCTTGAGCGAGAGACCAAAGACGCCTCTGACCATGTACAGAGCGCTTTTCCCTCGCGGCTGATGATACGGATCTCATATTATACCCTTGGTAATCACCGGCCAGCCAAGAGAGGGGTGGGGGGAGAGACAAGTTTCAGGAAAGCTGAATTTAGAACCGATTTTAAAAGGCAAAAAAGGCGGAGGGGACAGTAGCACCATCCCTCCCGCCGGGATGAGCGTTCATGGAAGCGGCAAAGCCTATTCTCGCTTTCCCTCAGGCGGGTCTGGGGACGTGCAGACTGAAGGGACGGCAACATACCCGTTGGCACCACAGACTCCTCCTCCTGCTGCATCTCCTACCGACTGAGGAAGAATTCACGGGGGGCGACACCCACCGCCTCCTTTCTCCATCCCGCCCGCTCCAGCCGTGTTGGCGGCGGCGGCAACAACAGCTTTGCGGGCATGAGGAGAAAACGAGGGGAAGGGAAAGAGGCGCGCGCGGCCCGGCCCCCCTCGCTCCTCGGCCCGCCCTCAGGCCCGCCCAGCGCGAGGCAGGGGGCGGTTTGGGCGGGAAACTCTTCTGAGGAAAAGCTGCCGCGGCTGCCGTCCTAATTTGGAAGAAGCAGAAACACCCCGCGAGTGAGCGCGAGGTGGGCTTCCAAGTAAGCATGCGCGGAGCTGGGGGGGGATTTGAGGCTGCCGTTCTACGCATAGGAGAAGAAAGCTCAGCTGAGCTCCCTTTGGGGGGGGGAGCGCAAAAACTGCGGCTGTGTATATGGCGCGGGGTGGGGGAACAGCGGAGCAGCTGTGCTTAATTGTTATTAATAAGGCGGGGCTGCAGTCTTAAAAGCTGCCTTTGCTGCGGTTGGGTGTAAGCTCCCCCTGAACTCCGTGGAGCCCTGGCTTCTGGGAAGGCAGAAATAGGATTGCAATAACAACAGGGCCAAGGCGGGAAGGCAAGATTCAAAGGGATGCTCTTGGGCATATTAAATACTGCACTGCGAAGTGCGCATGCAGGAAGGATGGTGAGACCTCAAGTGAAGTTCTTGTCTCAGCTGATTAAAGGCACTCATTTGGAAAGAGGTGGCCTTTGGTTAAAATGAGGTGAGTGCCCAAAATCTGAACAGTGGACTAATTCAGCTAAATTCATTGTTACTATTTTAATTTATATCCCAACCTTTCTCCCAAAGGAGCCTATGAAGCAAGGGATATCCAGCACACACCCCTCTAGATCTTGCTGAACTCTAGCTCCCATCTTCCCTGGCCATTAGCTGTGCTGGCTTCTTGTGAGATTTAGAGTCCAGTAACATCTGGAATGGCTACTTCTGTGTGATGTATTAAGATACAAATATAAGTTTATGATGGGCAGTTGCCATCATAAGATAACTGGTGTTTGTTGGTCCTTTTCATTCTTATTCTAACCATGTTTATTCAGAGCAGAAATGAGGATGTCCAGATGTCCAGACTACAGCTCCCTTCATCCCTGACCAAGTCCCATCAGTTCCAGATAGCATATTCAGTGGAGTCTAACATCATCCAGTGGTCACCAGATTCTTCATATCCAATTCAGACATTAGTCTGAGGCCAATGGAACTTACGTGTTTCCAGCTAAATGGGCTTAAGAAGCAACCATGGAATTATACTTGATTGAAAATTGTGGGTAGTAGCTATCTGAATTAACTGGTAGCACATTCAATAACATGTGTTCATTATGTATTTTCCCATTGGATTGCATTGACCTATGAATACATGAGAAACAGATTTGTCTTCTCCCCTGCCTATCCCCCCTTTAGGGCAACAGCACTGCAGAGTCACTTTTCTCATATTTTAAGAGACTACATTTAGTCTTTTCTAATATGTAATCAATTTGTAATTGTCTAGGTCATTTTGAGTTTTAATCCAATCCTCTTGCAGCAGCTCTTAACTTTGCTTCTTATGCAAGCCTGAGGGGGAGGAGCAAAATTCAGCAGATCAGGTAGAGAGGCTGCTTGTTACCTTTGCTTCACCTGATCTATTAACCACGCTCTTCATCCTACTGCATATCTCTTGCATAATGCATTAGCAAATCATAAGTCTTTGCAAGATCAAGCCCAAAGAGTTTCTGCGTGGCCTGTTGTTCCAGTTTGACTTAATTGATGAAAAAACACCTTTCTTTAAATGGGTGTAACTTTGCATGTGAAGAGCCCTTCAGCAAAAGTAATCATAATAATAATAAGGTACAAAATAAACTTGGACTGAAGAGGGAGTACAATGAATACAGTTCTTAATGCAACCATAAGCAGCCCACAGAGTTACCATAGATTCCACTTATGTCATTAAATGTAACCTTACTATGCAATGGGCCTGTGATGGTAGACTGAAGCTGCACACTGAATTCTTACCCTGTTAGCCATGATACTTAAGAACAGCATAAGAAATAATATCCCAATAAGGACCATGATACAGGAGTGAATATAACCAAATAAAAAAATGCCCATTTTATTATTCCTGGCTTCTTAGCAGCTAACTTTTTATGTTTCAACAGCAAAAGAGGATATACAATATTTGCAAAAGATGGGTAAAGTGGTGTTGGTGGTAGTTTAAATATTAAATATTAAACTACCTTAAATAACTCCCATTTTCAGTGCTCTACAAATATTGAAAATATCATGTATCTAATAAGACAAATGTTAACACACAGGCTTGATACTGTTGGGAATGCTGATATCCTCATAATAGCAGTAAGATGAAAGAAAAACTAGCATTCAACGTCCATATATTTAATATACGATTCTCCCATTTTGTAAATTAAAGTGTTTGCAAATATTTAATATTAATATTTAATTGGTATTTTTCTGTAAACAAACATGTATGTATGCAGCAAAACCAATATTGCTAATAAACATTTATGTAAATAATTAACTACATGTTACCAATAATCAGACTTTGATTTTTAAGGCTTTAAGCGGGTTTTTTTTAATGTTGCCCAGAGCCTTGTGGGCTCGACCTCCCTGGCATAGAACATTCAGCGTGTGATTTAAGGAACTGAGAGACTCTGAATGGTTGGCAGTTCTAATAAATGGGAGTGAGGAAGACCACTGAGATTTGACAGCTGAGAGAAAAAGTAGTTCTGAATGAGTTTTCTCCTGACCTCAGACGACTTCCGTTCGACTTCCAAAACATTCGAAAACCAAAGCGTGGCTTCTGATTAGCTGCAGGAAGCTCCTTCAGCCAATCGGAAGCCCCGGAAACCCCTTCAGATTTTCGGCTTCCAAAAATAGTTTGCAAACCGCAACAGCCACTTTCGGGTTTGCGGCCTTTGGGAGCCAAAACATTTGAGAACTAAGCTGTTCGAAAACCAAGGTACAACTGTATTTTATTTCTCCTCAAGTTACCCCCTTTTTTCAGCTTATCCAGTAAATAATTGTTATGAGTTGGAGGGGGCAGATCCCCCTAAATTCTTAAATTGAGTAAATATTATAATTTGGCTAATATTTGGAGTATTAAAGGAAGATGCCAGGTGCAGTGTAGAAATACAGGCTATACCGGGTTTTCCTGTTCAAGAGATGGCTAATAGAGGGGCCATTAAGGAACAAAGGGATCAGAGTACTGGGCCATTAAGAGCGATTGACAATGCAAATGCTGTCCTTCTGTGAACAGAGACAGTAGAATTGGGAGGGGGAGGTTGTCAGGGTTACAGGGGTGTGATGTCACCACAGGAAAAAAATATCCTTTTGCAGAAGGTTTTTGAAAAAGTGAGAAGTAAGGACAGGCAGCACTCATTGCAGGCTGGCTGGGAGGTGCTGCACCCAGAGAGTGGGGAGCATGGCTGTCTTCTGCTCTGGGTCCAAGCTTGCTAAAGCCATGAGAGAAGCCAGAAGAGACTATCTAGGGATGGAATGTTCTGCAATACAGTGGTACCTCGGGTTAAGAACTTAATTCGTTCCAGAGGTCCGTACTTAACCTGAAACTGTTCTTAACCTGAAGCACCACTTTAGCTAATGGGGCCTCCTGCTGCTGCCGCGCCGCCGGAGCACGATTTCTGTTCTCATCCTGAAGCAAAGTTCTTAACCTGAAGCACTATTTCTGGGTTAGCGGAGTCTATAACCTTAAGCGTATGTAACCCGAGGTACCACTGTACTTCCATCAAGGTTCAAGGATATATACTCCCATCTCTTGTGGGGGCGCAATTAGTGCCAGCACCGTCCGTTAAGAGTTTGGGTGTAATCTTCGACACCTCCCTTTCCATGGAGGCGCAGATTGCAGCTACAACAAAGGCGGCATTTTTCCATCTCCGCCAAGCTAAGCAGTTGGCTCCTTATCTCTCTCGCCCTGACCTAGCCACTGTGATCCACGCGACGGTCACCTCCAGACTGGATTATTGTAACTCGCTCTACGTGGGGCTGCCCTTGAGACTGACCCAGAAACTCCAGCGGGTGCAGAATGCTGCAGCGAGACTCCTTACGGGGTCTTCGCTGCAAGATCACATTCACCCGGTGCTATACCAGCTGCACTGGCTCCCGGTGGAGTACAGGATCAGGTTTAAGGTGCTGGTTTTAACCTTTAAAGCCCTATACGGCCTAGGACCCTCGTACCTACGGGACTGCCTCTCCTGGTATGCCCCACAGAGAAACTTACGGTCTTCAAATAAAAACGTCTTGAAGGTCCCAGGCCACAGAGAAGTTAGGCTGGCCTCAACTAGAGCCAGGGCTTTTTCGGCTGTGGCTCCGATCTGGTGGAACACTCTGTCACAAGAGACCAGGGCCCTGCGGGACTTGACATCTTTCCGCAGGGCCTGCAAGACAGAGCTGTTCCACCAGGCCTTTGGCCAGGGCACAGCCTGACTCCCTCCCTCGGCAATCTTCGCGGAGCTCTGGCCCAATGGGTGCCAGTGGCTTGAATTAATTAATTTTATAATGAATGATTTTAGAGTGTTGTTTGTGCTGTACTTTTGTACTGTTTTATTGTTGTTAGCCGCCCTGAGCCCGGCTTCGGCTGGGGAGGACGGGATATAAATAAAATTTATTATTATTATTATTATTATTATTATTATTATTATTATTACTACTATATGTGTAAATAAAATCATACATCTTAAAGACACTACAGTCCCTGCTGTGCCTCAGTTTTACAATGGAAACACAACCCTGGGTAAGCACCACACACACACACACACACACACACACACACACAGAGGAATCTTGCTACCACTCGGCAGAGAATGGGGTTGGCATGTAACAATATTATCAGTTTCTTTACTCTCCGGATGACATCTGTGTTATTTGACTCTGCTGACAGGACTGCACTCCTCCGAAGGCTTATAACTTCCAAATAGGAAATCTGCCGTGTTTTCTTGTGCTTGGATATGAGATGAGAGAGGCATCGTGTTGCATATGAGAGTTAATTGTTTTCCTAATAAATCTTGCCATGACTCCCTGTGTAGGTGGTTATGCAATGAAATGGGAGCCGCTTTTTTATGAAGGGCTTGGTAGGAGTGGCACAGGTTATAAGTGTGCCAATGAGTCGTCCCCAACCAGCACAACAACCACACTCAGTATGGCAAAAAGAAAAGGAAAACATATGAGCAAAATTAGCATGTTGTGATTAAAAAAAAATCCACAACATACATCAGCAATATGAAAATATTCTCTGTATAATACTGAAGAAAAAGTGGGTGTTTGGAAACGTTTTTTAAAAAATCAAAAGGGGGCAGAGGAATCCAACGAAATTTCAAAACTGATGGGGCAAACAAATTGTATGTAGTGAATCTGAAAGCTAAAACACTCCAAGTCATTCTCTGAATCCAAAAGAAACCTTGTGGCCAAGAGCAACAGAATCAAACAGGAGGAACTAGAAATCTCTCTTACCCTTCGGGCACTGGCTCCATGGGGTGCCATGAACACTTCTGTAAACTTAGCATGAGACGTACATTCAGGAGGGCAAATGAAAAAAGAAATGCTTCAGTCTCACTGATGTTAAAAGCAAGTCAGCATTTTTCAGAGTAAATTAGTAATTAGTCACGACTTTGGTGTTCACTGCCACAAATGAGTGAAGGGAGTTTCCATTGTTGATAGCAATCTGACCTCAGTAATAAATGTTGACAGGATCAAAATATGGGCCAGGTTAACTGAGTCATTCCCAAAGGTGACTCAAAACATGGGTTACAGGAGGACTGGTGCTGGGTTTCTACAATACACAGATGGGGTGGGACTGTTAGTAAAGGACAACTGTATTTTGGAATATAGACCCTTAAATCACTGGTCCACCTAGCTTAGCACTGTCTACACTGATTGGCAGCAGCCTCCATGGTTTCAGCCAGGGGCCTCTCCCAGCCCTAACTGGAGATGCCAGGAATTAAACCAGGGCTTTCTGCTTGAAGACAGAAGTGAAAGAGAAATCCAAAACAGCTGATGTGCCACTTTGGAAGGAAATATTGGGCTATATTACCCTAATCTCTCTTTGAAACATCCTTATCGAAAACCTCCCAGATGTTTGGTATTAGAAAAATCTGGCCTACATATGTACTTTTAAAGTATCGGACTTGAAAGTTGTTCTGTTTTTTAATGAAGAAAATCACATAGTCTGATGCAATACTTGGGAAAGTAATCTATGATATATACACAAAATATGATGCCATTTATGACTAATCCACATATTTGTCGACTATGTAATTAGCATAAGCATAAGAGATTAAAGTCATCCAAGGACAGTGCAAGAAAATTGCTTGCACTCTAGTTTTCTCTCCTTTTCTTGAGACCTGTGCTTGCTACTGAAACAACCTTTCGCAGCCAGTTTTTTAAAAAGATAACCAGCAGCACTGGAGCAGCTGAAACCAAAGCCACATTAATGATGTTCACATTATGAAAACGAAAGTTATAGTTTATATTAATCCTAGTGGTGCAGCAATAAAATTGCTAGCACATTTGCAAAGCCAAACAGGGTCTGGTATGGTTTCAAATTGGATGGGGAGCCGTGTGTTGAGATTCCTGCATTGCAAGGGGTTGGATTATACCCTCCCCCCATGGGGTCCCTTCCAACACTCTGTTTCTGTTATTCTAATCTGTATGCAAATGGGACAAAACTGAGTAAAAAGCCTTACTACTGCACACCGTAGAAAGGGTTGTAGTGCTATTCTTGACTCGTGGACTCATTAATATCATCTGTGGTTGGTTGCTTGCTTGCTTGTTTCTTTATATTCCACCTTTCAGGGGTTGGGGATGTCCTCAAATGGAGCAGAGTGTTCTTCTTTCTAAAAGGGAAGCAAGTTCCTTGCAGTTGCTCCTTCTTTGGTCGATGGATGGGGCCATGCTGATCTTCCTTTCCCCAGAGGTTGATGGCCCCCAACTTGGCTAGCTTTAGAAGAGGATTAGACAATTTCATGGACGACAAGGCTATCAATGGCTTCTAGTCACAATGACTGCTTTGCCTCCACCGTCAGCTTAATAAAAAAAACACAACCTAGCCGTTTCATAATTGTATAAAATGTTATGAAATGGCTATTTTAAGCAAGCTTACCTGATGCTGTTGAAATAAGTGAAATCACTTTAAACAGTGGTTTAAATCCTTTAAACGCTTCTCTCAAAGAATACTGGGAAGTGTAGTTTGTTAAGGGAGCTCACAGAGCTACAGTGAACAGAGTGGTTTAACAAGCAATCACTCTTCCCAGGCAACTGGGAATTGTAGCTTTCTGAGGGGAAGAGGGACCGCCTAACACTCAGCCCCCTTAACAGACTACAGTTTCCAGGCTTCTTTGTGGTGGGGAAGCCATTACTGTTTAAAGTGGTCTAATACTACTTTAAATGTATAGTGCAGATAAGGCCTTTGAGTGCTGCTCTTTTGTTGTTCCTAAACTCAAATCAGTCAGACTTTAGAGACCCTTCAAGTGTCCCTATTTTCCAGGGACAGTCCCTGATTCAGAGAAGCCATCTCGGCTTCTATTTTGATCCCAGAATGTCCCGCTTTTCCTTAGGATGTCCCTGTTTTCATCAGAGAAATGTTGGAGGGTATGGAGTTATCCGACCCCTCGAGCGGTCTGAAGGCAGCCCTGTGTAGTGAAGTTTTATTAATGTTTAATGTTTTATTGTGTTTTTATAAATGTTGGAAGCCGCCCAGAGTGGCTGGGGCAACCCAGTAAGAAGTGTGGGGTATAAACAGTATAATTATAATTATGGAATGGGATGTCCCAATTTTCATTGAGGAAATGTAACAGGGTATGGACTTAGCATAGAACCATTGAAATTAATAGGCATTGGTTCTAATTCCAAATACATGTATTTTGGTTCTAGAAAAGGATTACAACTTTTGTTGAATGGTCTCTTCATGGAGGCCTGCCTAAAATCAACCTTGATATCTTTTCAATACCTGAAGACCTGTTAATTTACCCATGTTTTCCAGAAGGTCACCTGAGCATGCTTTAATGCTACTGACAGCATTTTACTAGCTCTGCTGGTTTTACTGTTTTGATATGTTTTACTACTGCTGTTTTAATAGTTCATCTTTGTTATGTTTTTAATTAAGCCATCTGTCCCTGAAGTTGTAAATCTAAAGGGTGGCATATACACGATTAAGTAAACCAATAAAACAAAACCAGCAAGCTTTCCTTGTAGACCAGACATGGCTTTGATATTTTGTTAAGACATAATTTGGAATTAGATTGAACTGAAGCTGCATAGGAATATATATATATATATTTCTAATTGGTCAACATGAATGGTCCATAACAGCATAACTTTTTAAAATTGATGTGCATACACAATCAGGTATTCAGGGTATGAAACTGACAACAAAACCCTAGGCCAGTTAGCTAAACACTTTCCCTGGTGCTGCTTTCAGCTAGGGTAGGCATGGTGTGGAGAAATTGGATAGGGAAATGCTCCCCCCGCCCATAACACTAAACTCCAACGAAGTGGAAGAGTAAGGCAGATAAAGTACACGGCACATAGTTAAACTATGGCATTCACTCCCACAAGAAGTAGTGACAGCAACCATTAATGCTTAAAAAAAGCATTAGACAAATTCACAGAGGAAAAGGTTGCCAATGGCTACTAGCCATGATTGCCATTCTCTGTCTCCACTGAATGCCAGTTGCTGGGAATCTCAAGTGTACAGTGGACGCTCAGGTTGCGAACGTGATCCGTGCAGGAGGCACGTTCGCAACCCGCAGCGTTTGCAACCCACAGTGCCGTGTCTGTGCACGCGCGGGTTGCGATTCAGTACTTCTGCACATGCACAAAGCGCGATTTAGCGCTTCTGCACATGCACAAAGCGCTGAAACCTGGAAGTAACCCATTCCGGTTGAAATATACTCAGAGTCGCAAAGTGATTTCATGCTCTTTATTCAGCTCATAGTGGTGAGGAGGAATGAATAATTGTCCCCTCACAGTATCTGCTTTATATACATTATTTACACAATGGGCTGCACATGATTGGCTAATTCTGGAATTCTACTGTAAGCCAATCAGGTTGTGGATTCACTTCTATCTGGAGCAGGATTGGGTGGTTCCTGCCAACCAATCATACTGCTGCATTGTTCTAGGACCAATCAGACTGCTGCCTTTTGGATCCTATTGTTCTAGGACCAATCAGACTGCTACAGTTTGGATCCTATTCAACTCAGTACATAACACCCCTCCCCTCTAAGTTCCAGTCCTGCCCGGGAGGTCGCATTCATAGTCCTCAAGGTATGCCGGCGGCCTACGTGTGCGTTGTGGCCTGGGGTGTTCCCTGGTCCGGGCTCCGGGTTCTGGCTCGTGTTCCAAGGATGCTGGCTGTGATGCGGCTGTTTGGTCTGGTGCAACCGGCTCGCTCAGTCGTGGTTCTGGTTCCGGTGTCCTTTCGGCCTCACGGGTCCTCTCTGTATTTACTGATTCTGCCTCTCCTGCTGGCCCCTCCTGCTCTATGGGCCTCACTGCCCCGCTGTTCCCTTGGGACTCCTCTGACCTGTCCTCCTCCTGGTTTTCTCCCGGGAATCGTCGCCGTATCTGGTCGCAGTGGCGGCGCCAGCATTGCCCCCCATCCGTTAGCACCTCGTACGACACGGGGCCAGTGACCCTGGTGATTGTGGCGGGTACCCATGCTGGGCCTGCCCCAAAATTCTTTGCGTACACTGGGTCCTGGGCCTCGAAGGTCCGGGGGTTCCTGCCTTCCCCCACCACTACCTCATCCTGAGCTCTATCGGGGTGAAGGCGGTCCAATCTGATTGCAAGGCGCCGACCCATTAGTAGCTCAGCGGGGCTCCGGCCAGTCGTTGAGCTGGGGGTGCTGTGCTGTGCTAGAAGGAATGTGGCAAGGCGGTACTCCCAGTCCCCTTGCGTCATGCGGCGAAGGGTGTCCTTGGTGGTCCGCACCATGCGTTCTGCTTGGCCATTGGTGGCAGGGTGGAACGGCGCCGAACGGATGTGGCGGATGGCGTTCTGCGCTGTGAAGGTTTGGAATTCTCCTGACGTAAATGCAGTCCCGTTGTCTGAGACGAGAGTGTCAGGGAGCCCGTGGGTTGCAAACAGCCTGCGTAGTACCCGGATGGCTGCGGACGTGGAAGTGGACGGTACCAGTGCGACTTCCAGCCATTTGGTGTAGGAGTCCACCACTATGAAGAATGTTTTCCCCTGAAAGGGGCCAGCGAAATCCACATGCAGGCGTGACCATGGTGCTCGGGCGGACTCCCAGGACTGGACTGGGGCCCTTGGGGGATCTGGGCGGGATTCTTGGCAGGCCTGGCAGTGTTTGACCCAGGCCTCTATCTCTCCATCGATCCCCGGCCACCACACATAACTCCTGGCAAGGGCCTTCATTCTTACTACCCCTGGATGTGTCTCGTGTAGGGCTGTGAGGACCCTTTTGCAGAGGGGCTGGGGAACAACGACTCTGCTTCCCCATAACAGGCACCCCTTGTGGGCCGACAGTTCATGTTTGCGGGTTGTGTAGCCGGCGAATTCTGGCCCGGGGCTGCTGCTGGGCCATCCCCTCCACACCCAGTCCAGGACCCGGGAGATGACCCTATCTTTCTTGGAATGGTGTGCAACTTCTTGTGCCTGAATGGGGCGGTCGGGAAGCAGCTCCAGGCTCATAACCTCTTGTGCAGGTGCTGGGTCAGGGCCTGTTTCCGGTAGTGGTAGCCTGCTGAGGGCGTCCGCATGGCCCATCGCCTTCCCAGGTCGGTGAATCAGTGCATCCTGGTAGCTGGCAAGGAAAATTGACCACCTGAGGACGCGAGGAGACAGCACTTGGGGGGTCTGCTTTTCGGGGGCAAACAAGCCAAGCAACGGCTTGTGGTCAGTCACCACGGTGAAGGGCCGCCCGTACAAGAAATCATGGAATTTTTTTACTCCCTTTACGATTGCCAGACCCTCCTTGTCGATTTGCGAGTAGTTCCGCTCGGTTGTGTTGAGTGTCTGGGAAAAGTACGCCACCGGTACCTCTCTTCCATCCGGGAGTTGGTGCCCCAGGACAGCTCCAATGCCATAGGGTGAGGCGTCGCATGCTAGCACCACCGGCAGCCTCTCGTCGAAGTGTGCCAAGACCGAGTTTGAGACAAGCAAGTCCTTGACTGCCTGGAATGCGGCCTCCTGGCGCTGGCCCCACACCCAAGGGGCCCGCTTGTCCAGGAGTCTGTGTAGGGGCTCCGCTACCGCCGCCTTGTGGGGAAGGAAGGAATGGTAAAAGTTCAATAGTCCCAAGAAGGCCTGAAGTTCAGTCTTGCTCTTGGGCGCTGGGGCATCACAAATGGCCCGTACCTTGTCCCCAGTCGGGTGGACCCCTTCTGCGTCCACCATAAATCCCAGAAAGTCCACCTGAGGCACTCCTAGTAGACATTTTTCCCGCTTCACCTTGAGACCCGCCGTCTGGAAACGGTGCAGAACGGTGCGGAGGCGGTCCTCAAACTCCTCTGGTGTGGGGCCGGCAATCAACACATCATCGAAGAAGGGGGTGACGCCAGGAATCCCTTTAAGGAGAGAGTCCATTATATTCTGGAATATGCCTGGTGCCACGCTGACACCGAATTGCAGCCGCTTTACCCTGAACGCTCCTCTGTGCGTCACAATCGTCTGTGCCTCTGCTGTGGCCTCATCTACTGGCAGCTGTTGATATGCTTGGGCCAAGTCCAGCTTGCCAAAAATTTTCGACCCAGCCAGGGTGGCAAGGACATGGCTGACCACTGGCACTGGGTATGCGTGGGCCGTGAGGGCCTTGTTTATGGTACATTTGTAGTCTGCGCAGATGCGGACCGAACCATTAGGCTTGACGGGTGTGACGATTGGGGTTTCCCAGGGAGCATTAGGCACCGGCTCCAGCACTCCTTGCTCTACGAGTCGGTCCAATTCCTCGTCTATACGGGGTTTCAAGGCGAACGGGACCCGGCGGGCCTTGAGCCTGACCGGTCGTACTGCGGGGTCAAGCTGTAGCGCAATGGGGGGGCCCGTATACTGTCCCAATTTCCCATCGAAAACCCCTGGAAATTCCTTGCATATGGCGTCCACGTCCACTTGTAAGCTAGTGTGGTTCACCCCGGTGACAGCTAGCCCCAGTGGTCCAAACCATGCCAATCCCAGTAAGCTAATGTAGGGGCCCTTGACCACAAGCAAGTCCAGTTGCCGCGTCCGCCCTCGGTATTGCACCCTGAAGGTCCCCACCCCCATTGTGGGGACCTTACGTTTCTGGAAGTCCCGGAGGGTGAATGGGGCCGGCCTGAGTTTGGGACCCCCAGTGGGACACAGTTTCCTTAAGGTCCTTGCCGAGATTATGGATAGAGTTGAACCCGTGTCAAGCTCCATGCGGCATGGGGCCCCCTCTATCTGTACCTCTACATAAATTTTCTCTACGTTGGGGTGGGGCAACTGGTATACCTGGAAGTCCGTGAGCTCCGTCGAGTTGCCTTGGTGCGTTGGGCCCCGGGACCTGGGGCTCTTGGATTGGTCATCTGATGCCTGGTGTCGGGTGGGCCGAGCCCGACACACCCGGGCGATGTGTCCCGATTTTCTGCACTGCCTGCACTCTGCGTTGCGGAAACGGCAGGTCCTCCTCTCGTGACTCTCCCCGCAGCTTGCGCAGTTCCCTCCTTCTCGTCGAGGCAGCTGTGGTCTGTGCGCTGCTTGAGTGCACTGCTGTACTCGGTGCACCTCCTCCCTGTCGGATCCTGAGTCGTCGGTGAGGTCTTCATGGTGGACCCTCGGTTGGGATGGCAGGCTCGGCCGTGCCTCTTGGGTCGACCTCTCGGCAGCTTCTGTTGCCAGGGCCTCCTCCAGAGCGACCTGGAACGTTAGGTCCTTCTTAGCGTAGAGGCGTCGTTGCAGCTTCTCATCCTTCAGGCCACCGACGAGGCGGTCACGAAGCATGTTCTCCAGCTCTGAGAAGTTGCAGAACCGGGCGGCTTGGCGGAGAGAGGTCACAAACCCAGTTATGGTTTCCCCAGGGGCTTGCCGCTTTGCGTAGAAGGCATTTCGACGAGCCACCACTGAGGGCTGCGGCGAAAAGTGCCCCTTCAGCTGTTCCATTATTGTTTTGTATGGAACAGTAGCGACGTCTTCAGGCGCAAGGAGAGCCCGGGCGATTTCAAACGTCTCCTCTCCGCAGACGCTGAAGAATATCGCCCTCTTCTTGGCGTCTTCTTCGTCGGTGACCCCTTTGGCTTCTAGGAGGAAGGTGAAACGGGAGGCGTACGCTTCCCAGTCTCCAGATGCTGGGTTGAATGGCGAGAAGCTGCTGTTGGCTGCCATTCTGAGTTCCTTGTGCCCCGGAGCTGAAGCCTGGATACACGGTGCGAGGCAGCGGTGCGGCAGTTGGCGGTGCTGCGGTGCTGTGTGTGGCAGTCAGCTCAGCGGGATCCCACCTTCGTCGCCAGTGAAATATACTCAGAGTCGCAAAGTGATTTCATGCTCTTTATTCAGCTCATAGTGGTGAGGAGGAATGAATAATTGTCCCCTCACAGTATCTGCTTTATATACATTATTTACACAATGGGCTGCACATGATTGGCTAATTCTGGAATTCTACTGTAAGCCAATCAGGTTGTGGATTCACTTCTATCTGGAGCAGGATTGGGTGGTTCCTGCCAACCAATCATACTGCTGCATTGTTCTAGGACCAATCAGACTGCTGCCTTTTGGATCCTATTGTTCTAGGACCAATCAGACTGCTACAGTTTGGATCCTATTCAACTCAGTACATAACACCGGTACTCCCGGGTTCGGCGCGGTGCACAACCCGAAAACACAGAACCTGAAGCGTCTAACCTGAGGTATGACTGTACTCAGGTCCGGGATGCTGGACTAACTGGGTCCTTGGCGTGATCCAGCAGCAGACTCTTCTTATGTATCTTTCAAAACACTCCTCTGTCTTCAGAGCGGCTATGAAAGGACAGCTGTATTTGAAAGATGCCTTTATAGGAGGGGAGGGAAACTTTTGGCCACCTGGACTAGTTATAAATAAGTAAGAAGGCAGGCAGGTGGGGGCTGGCTGAGGGGGAAGGCTGAGTTTGGTGTGGCAGTTCCCCACTTGCTCTAATAGACCATCCTCTGCTGGTTAGAGTCTCGCCATGCACAACATTAACAGCTTGATGCTAATGATGTGATAAACAGTTATGTATACAATTAAATCCCAATTGTTATCAAAATGGCAGCAGTGGGGAGGGGAGATTTCAAATTCAGAATGTCTGCCTTTCAAGCAAAACTGACCCCCCCCCTAAGTCTTATTTTACAAGGAAAGAAAGGGTGGTTTGTGGGGGTATGAAAATTACAAATAATGTGAAGGCTTTCAGCTGGAAATTACTGCTGGCAGCTTCCTGCCTTATCAAAACACCTCTGGGCATGCTTCCCATTTTGGAGCTCTCTGACACCTTGTTATTTATTTTTGTTTCAGCAGCAAGAAGACAACAGGTGAAATGGTTTCTATTAGTTTTATTTGTGCATTAGCCCCTTTTCTGAAGAAAATGCAGGTTGATGGGTGGGGGAGAATAGACTTACAGTGGCAAGCCCTAATTGTGACGTAAGTATGTTCAATGTACCTTGTATATGGTCTTTAACCATCAATCAGTCTCCTTCTGCCTGTCTTCAGTGACAAAATGAAGAAACAATGGTGTTTTCAGGCTTCAGGCTTTTAGCATTAGCCAGTCATTGTACTTCTGCAACAAACTATATAGGCAGCAGTTTTTCACCAGTGCATCTTTGGGTGTTATGTCCACCATATCAGGCATAACGTAGTGGTGTGGGCAGAGGAGTAACAAAGCACCACAGCACGCCATTGTAGCAGCAAGTTAATTTTTTCATGTATATTTTAATTTGCATTAATACACTTTTTAATTTAGCCATTTTGTGTGAACACTTCAACAACAACAAATATAGGTTTCATTTTTGCCGACTTTTGTGTCAGGATTTTCACTGTTTGAAATATGGCAACCTTTCACCATGCAGAGGATAGTTACAAGCAGAGAAAATGCTAATGAACCAGTGTGCACGCCAGTATCTCCTATGGTATTCCTGAAAGTTATCAGAATATCCCCTACAACCCACCCCCCAAAAAGCTAAAGAACATTTTGTCAGAAAACTTCAGAATTCTCTTCACCATTGCAGAAGACTCTGGGATTAGGGCTTCGTGCACAGCATACTTTTAAAGCATCCTGCCCCACCCCTGCCAAGAATCCTGCCAACCATGATTTGTTAAGGGTGCTGGGAATTGTAGCGCTCTGAGGGGTAAACTACAGTTCCCACAATTCTTTAGGTGAAGTCTTGTGCTTTAATTGAATGGTATGTTTTCAACCATGCACCTAATGGTAGGGCTGGCACCAAGTATGAAGACTCACATGTTGCGCTAGTACCTGTTCCTGACACCTCTACCACAACATACTTTCTGAAAGCTCCTTTCTCATCTCATTGCCACATGGAGAAATCTGTCCCTTTCTCAGTAGTGAATCTGGAACAGAATATCGCACCCCCCCCCCCAAACAAGGTTGAAGTTGTCAATGCCATCCAAGAAACTCTTGCTAGAGCTATTTATATCGCTGAATCTTAAAAGTGTTTATAGTTATTTCTTCTGGGCACATGCTGTCCTTGATTTTAAAGGATAGTCTGATTTGTCTGGCATAAATCGGAGCTTAAGAAGGAGGCCTTTGAGCTGAAGGTCAGGGGGAATCTGCTGCAATTTGCTTGATGTGAAAAGAAAGCTTGTCAGATACCAGTGCATTTGTGTCTGTAATTTTAAAGAAAAGGCAAACTATTTTAAGGCGAGTGGAATGCATGCATTACAATTTGAGCATAACACACTTTAACCACATCTTCCATGTAGAATTGTAGAGTTGGAAGGGACCCCGAGGGTCATCTAGTCCAACCTCCTGCAATGCAGGAATCCCAACTAAACATATGTCAGAATAACATTGCAGAGCTCTTTACAGCCCACAGGGTAACAAAGAAATTGGTTGTTCCAATGCAGCAATAAATTAAAGTCACTAAGCAGCATATTTGTTCTGCTGGTGAAATATATTGCACCAGCTGAATAATAATAATAATAATAATAATAATAATTTATTTGTACCCTGCCCATCTGGCGGGGTTTCCCCAGCCACTCTGGGCGGCTTCCATAGAAACCAAAAATACAGTAAAATATCACAGATTAAAAACTTCCCTGAACAGGGCTGCCTTAAGATGTCTTCTAAATGTCAGGTAGTTATTTATCGCTTTGACATCTGATGGGAGGGCGTTCCACAGGGTGTGCACCACTACCGAGAAGGCCCTCTGCCTGGTTCCCTGTAGCTTTGCTTCTCGCAATGAGGGAACTGCCAGAAGGCCCTCGGCGCTGGACCTCAGCGTCCGGGCAGAACGATGGGGGTGGAGACGTTCCTTCAGGTATACTGGGCCGAGGCCGGTTAGGGCTTTAAAGGTCAACACCAGCATTTTGAATTGTGCTCGGAAACGTACTGGGAGCCAATGTAGGTCTTTCAAGATCAGTGTTATGTGGTCTCGGCGGCCGCCCCCAGTCACCAGTCTAGCTGCCGCATTCTGGATTAGTTGTAGTTTCCGAGTCACCTTCAAAGGTAGCCCCACGTAGAGCGCATTGCAGTAGTCCAAGCGGGAGATAACTAGAGCATGCACCACTCTGGCAAGACAGTCCGCGGGCAGGTAGGGTCTCAGCCTGCGTACCAGGTGGAGTTGGTAGACAGCTGCCCTGGATACAGAATTGACCTGCTCCTCCATGGACAGCTGTGAGTCCAGAATGACTCCCAGGCTGCGCACCTGGTCCTTCAGGGGCACAGTTACCCTATTCAGGACCAGGGAGTCCTCCACACCAGCCCGGCCCCTGTCCCCCAAAAACAATACTTCTGTCTTGTCAGGATTCAACTTCAATCCATTAGCCGCCATCCATCCTCCAACCGCCTCCAGGCACTCACACAGGACCTTCACCGCCTTCACTGGTTCTGATTTGAAAGAGAGGTAGAGCTGGGTATCATCTGCATATTGATGGACACCCAGTCCAAACCCCCTGATGATCTCTCCCAGCGGCTTCATATAGATGTTAAAAAGCATGGGGGAGAGGACAGAACCCTGAGGCACCCCACAGGTGAGGGCCCAGGGGTCTGAACTCTTATCCCCCACCACCACTTTCTGAACACGGCCCAGGAGGAAGGAGCTGGGCAAGAGAATGCATGAGCAGGTTGCTGGTAACTTTGCTGCACAATAGACTGCACAATCTGTTGTACAATGAGCTTCCACTGGCACAGTTGTTTTGCTGGATCTGTTTGTTGTGCAACATTAAAACTCAATGGTCCACTAGTACAAGAGCCTGCACTCGCAGACAGAGAACCTTAGATGCAGCACAATATGCCCACCCTATTTTCCACTGGCAATCTCAAAGCTTGGTTTTCCTTACAATTGCTTAATTTTCATATAAATACATCTGCCACAGTTATAAGAACATAAAGCCCAGATGACCACACCAAAGGTCTAAGATTCTGTTTCCTGTTGTGACCTAGAGCTTCTGCTTGGCTATCACCGCAACCAAAAGCCTTGATACTTGTTGACACAAATGAACCCAATGAATTCAGTGTGGGTTATTTTCAAGTAAATGTCCATGTGATTGCAGTCTTAGTGCCTTGCTTTGCCGCAGAATTCCCCTTTGTATAATCTCTCATTCATTGGGATCCCAGTTCCAAGACTGCAGGGCAAGCTGTCTGAATTTCAAGTTTGTGTTTTAATTAAGAGGCCTTCTAAAGAGCGAACACATCTGATAGCATGTGTTAAAAATAGCTCAGATCAAAGAGCTGGCATGTCAGGCCCTGCGGCGGTGCCTTTTTGTTTGGCTTTGGGATTTTGTTATATTTAATTAATAAATGCAAAACAAAAAAATATGTCAGTGTGGTTGTATGATATGACTAAATGGGCTTGTCTACTCGTGACAGGCTTTGAGAACTGAGTGCACCAGATACATCCTTATATCTGCATTAACCACTGTACATTGCATGATAGCTGGGGCTGATGGAATTTGGGAGTCCAGCAATATCTGGACTGCCATAGGTTTCCCCTCCTGGTTCAGGTTAGGCAATTGGGGCTACATATCACACCATGATGCCACTTTAAATGCTACTCCCCCCCCCCAAAAAATAATAATAATTCTGGGAGCTGTAGTTTGTTAAAGGTGATGAGAGTTGTTAGGATACCCTATATTCCCTACACAGAGCTACAATTACCTGAGAGGAATTGATTGTTAAGATGCTGTGAATTGTCTCCACACCAAAAATACTGCCCAACAGGTTCCTATGCAACAGCTGAGCATGCTTCCAGGAGGACATGCATTAAGGAATGCAGGGGCAGCTTGAAAAACAAGAGTGGAGAACCTGACCTGCTAGAAGTTGCTGAACCAAAGCTCCCATCAGCTTTTAGCAAGCATAGCCAATGGTCAGGGATGATGGGACTTGCAGTTCAACATCTGGAAGGCCAAAAGTTCCCCACACCTAAAAAATGTTCCCCACCCCATTTGAGATTTAGGAACAAACCTTGACATGACCTTCGGGTATAGGGTGGTATAGAAATAAAATAAATTAAATAAATAAATTTTTCACAATGAATCAATTTAAGAGAAAACTGTGCATATGACACGCACACCCCAAACAGTCATGTAATGTTCCAAAATAGCTTGGGCAGTAGAGCATAAGACTCTTAATCTCAGGGTCATGGGTTTGAACCCCATGTTGGGGCAAAAGATTCCTGCATTGCTGGGGGTTGGACTTTGTGGCCTCTTCCAACCCTACAATTCTGATTCTAGATTCAATTATTCAACATGTTGGCAGTGTACGAACAAAACAGGAACATCTCCCCATATATGGTGGGCCTGTCCAGTGTTACAAGAAATATTGGTCTAACATAAGGAAGGCAATTGATGGAATCACAAAGACATCTTGTACATTTAGATCCTACTTTTATTGGCTTGTACAAGCAGATTTAACCAGAAGTTATAAAGAACTATTATCATACATGATTATTGCTGGAGGGGTACTAGATGCAAAATACCGAAGATTAGATAAATGACCTACAATGGAAAAATGGGAACACAAAGTACATGAATATGCTATCTTAGCCAGAGTTGGCCCATTACAGAAGAATGATAGACTGCAGTGTGTCCAAGGCACTGTGAGTTGACTATACACGGACCCTTTAAGAATAGTTCCAACTCCTCTCTTTCCTTATATAAGAAAGAAAAACCTGCTGAATAATTCTGCCAAGAAGCTTTATATAAAATTAGTTAAGCTAATTAAGTTACAAGCATGTTTGGAGCCTGAATGCAATAAGACAACAGTGTAAGTATTTATTATGAAAACTGTGAGCCTTGATTGGACTGTAAAAAAAACCCACCCAAGAACCTTTTTTTTTTTTTTAACTTGAGGCATAAAGAAATTATTATCCACCTTATGTCAGCTGCAAAATATTGGAGAACTCTGAATGCTGAATTGATGGTGGACTGGTACCAACAAATATGGAACTTAGCATCAATGGGGAAAATAGCCTACTGACTGTGGGCATATTGCAAGAATCAAAACATAGACAACTTTTCTACTATTTGGTTGCCCTTTACTAGTTATGCTGCAGTGCATGAGCTCCTGGTACTCATGGACAATTATGGAACAATATTTTGATGTGAAAAATATGATTGTTTGGTGCACTTCTTTCTGAACTGATACTTGTATTCATCCTTGATTGCTCTTTGCTGTGTTATCTTAAAAATTTTTTTTTAAAAAAACCTCTCTCGTAGATCTTGTACATTGTAGATCAGTGGTTTCCATTCTTCCCCCACCCCCACCCCCCATGGATAACTTGAAAATCGCTGGCAGTCTTGGTGGACAATGTAAATATTTTTTCTGCAATTGTAACATGTTGTGTGCAAGGTGCCGTATGATTGTTAACTGTACAGTGGTACCTCAGGTTACATACGCTTCAGATTACATACTCCGCTAACCCAGAAATAGTGCTTCAGGTTAAGAACTTTGCTTCAGAACAATTATAGAACAGAAATTGTGCTCTGGCGGCGCAGCGGCAGCGGGAGGCCCCATTAGCTAAAGTGGTGCTTCAGGTTAAGAACAGTTTCAGGTTAAGTATGGACCGCCAGAACAAATTAAGTACTTAACCTGAGGTACCACTGTACTTTCATTGCTTACTTTATATATATTGTATATTGTATTTTATCGTATTACAGTTTGAATTCTATATAATTCAAATTGTCATACAATAAAATACAAAATAAGAAATACAACAAAAATGAATAAAGATTAAATGTCTTAATTAGTATAGCCTTTGCTCCTCTCATTGAAAGTGCCTCCTCTTCTCATCACTATTGGCCTGTTCCGCACATCTTCCGTGTGAACTGCTGGGTTCTAAGACTGGCAGAGCAGCCTCTGGACCCACCATTCTTCACAGACACAGTGAAGAGCTCCTTAATGAAGGTCATGGACAACTATTTGGGAACCACTGTTGGAGATGTTGTATACGATTTATTGTAATTGGATGCTGTGTATACTTCATAAATTATATAACGATTTTTTAAAGTGTAGACATTGGAGGGACGAGTAGCAAATCAAAAAGCCAGATGTCCTTTAAGAAACAAAAATCCTCCCCACCCCCCATTGATCAGCAAACTCTTCTCCTTTTTTTTGCACAGAAGAGGATGGCTTGCTGTTTATCAAAACAGGGGTGGAAGGAGGCTCCAATCGTTGGCTGTTCCACAGCAGATGATTGATAAATCCCCCATGATAGGCTTTGCTAAGACAACAAGCACATAAATACACAATTGAAATGGGGTTCTAGATATGCTGCAACAGCTGACAGCCATTAAACTCTCATTTGTTAGGCTGTGTCCGGCTCAGAGTGAGAATTCCTTCTTCCAGATGTGGAGCTGGATCTGAGCTTTGAGTCAGGTGTCATGCTACTCTGCTAATATATATGATCCCTCAGTGAATTGCCTCTTCCTGTGATACAGAAGCAACCCCAAGAGCATGACTTTCAGGTTGTGACAGACTGCATGCCAGAATAAGGCATTGATGCATCCTTTCTGTTGCAGCTGGAGGAGCAGAGCAGCTGCTCTGTGATCCTGTAGGAATATCATATCGGCTGAGAAGTCAGCAAATATTGCAAGACCCCAGTGGGGCCGCCAGCCTGTCAACTTTGCTGGTGAATCGTAACAGATGTTTAAGGAAATAGGCTCTCCAGAGCATTCCAACTTTTCGTTGCCTTTGGGTCTTGAACTAATTTTTCTTCAGACTCCTTGATCTCTGTGCTAATCTGCTTTCCTCTTCCCTCCAAACAGGCATAGTTTCTCACTTCCTGACACCCACACACACAAAAACAGCACCTCCTTGGAATCAGGAAGGATCTGAATAAAGGAAGCATAGAAAGACCACCTGCCACTAGGTCAAAATTCACACTGCTGGCTTTTGAAGGAAGGTTGTTTTCAATGTGTCCCCTGCCTCCCATTCTTCCCTTCCTTCAGTGCAGCAGCTAGAGGCCAGAAAATGGGCTTTGCCCTTACTAGCACAGCTTATGTGAAAGTGGATCTGTGGGTTGATGGTAGTGACCCATAGTGTAACTGCATTCTGTATTTCCTGCCAGCCTCTTTTCTGACCATTCCTGCCAGTATTATTACTTTAAACAATTGAAGGGTTGTTCTATAGCAGGCACCCCCCAACTCGGCCCTCTGGATGTTTTTGGGACTACAACTCCCATCATCCCTAGCTAACAGGACCAGTGGTCAGGGATGATGGGAATTGTAGTCCCAAAACATCTGGAGGGCCGAGTTGGGGGGTGCCTGTTCTAGATCGTATCTGTGGGTGCCTTCCAGGCCTTTGATCCTGCATCCTGTGAGGTTAGAGAAGGCATTTTTACTACAGTGGTACCTTGGGTTACATACGCTTCAGGTTATGTATGCTTCAGGTTACAGACTCTGCTAACCCAGAAATAGTACCTCGAGTTAAGAACTTTGCTTCAGGATGAGAACAGAAATCGTGCTCCGGTGGTGCGGCAGCAGCAGGAGGCCCCATTAGCTAAAGTGGTGCTTCAGGTTAAGAACCGTTTCAGGTTAAGAACGGACCTCCAGAACGAATTAAGTACTTAACCCGAGGTACCACCGTATTCTTTTTTATATTACTGTTCTCTTACTATTTTCAGCCTTGATTGCAGTTTTATTGCTTCCTTCTTAGGGCTGCTGCTGTTTGTTTAAAAATTCAGACCTATTGTTTTTAAATTTCTAACTTTTGTTAGCCACCTCTGCTTACTACCTTACTATAAGCTTGGATATAAATGTTATAAATTAATAAGTAGGCACACGTCTCCTCCTGTTCTTAGCTCTTATAGATGAAA
The DNA here is from genome assembly GCF_964106645.2 of Podarcis pityusensis. Lineage (NCBI taxonomy): Eukaryota > Metazoa > Chordata > Lepidosauria > Squamata > Lacertidae > Podarcis > Podarcis pityusensis. Next base: position 17,682,686 of record NC_138039.1, read on the forward strand.
ATCAGCCTTTAATTTCTGCCATTAGTAAGCAATCAGCTTAACCAAGAATTCTCAGCCAGCACCCGTAGCATATTAATTTATCTTGTTACATTACCAAGGATGATTCAGACACATGGATTATTATATTAAAATATGACTACTTTGTGAGTATGAGGAAACACAGTTGGTATTAATATCTTTCATGGCCAAGCTAATGGTAATTCACTCATAAAATCTGAATATAATATTTGGACTTAATCAAAGCTATTACATAATTCCACATGAATACCCGGTGCTTTATTTCAACTGGAGGAAAATAATTTCATTGTTCTGCAACTGAGTTGCACCAGGATTGCCATACGTGCCATCATTAGGGTTGCCATACGTCTGGAATTTCCTGGACATAGCCGGAATACTGCAGTCGGAAGCAGTGTCTGGGCAGAAATTGCTGAAATGTCCGGGAAAATCCAAATATATAGCAACCAATGTCGGAAGTCTACATTTTGGCGAATTTCCTTAAAAATAGCTCAAAAACTTCTCATTTTTTTGAGATTTTGCAAAGAAAGCTCAACAACTTTGGCCAAAACGACAACAACCCTAACCATGATTATATTTTACATTCCCCCCCCCCTTTGCCACTGATTGTCAGGGAACAAACGGAGATACAAAGGGGGAAGAGACAAAGTGTTTGGAGCTGAGCAAAAGAAGTATCAAATAGCTGCCTCTGTTCACTTGTAGATCAGCAGCTGTTGTGAACATCCCCTAGGCAAGAGTGGAAGAAGCGCAGGAAAGAGAGGCCAAAACTTTTGGGTTCCGTCTGGAAAGTTGGGCTTAAAAGTGGGTGGATCTGGGAAAGTGAAAGATCATTACAGTAGGGTCACTTTGAAATACTTTTCATATTGTTATGGGTTTGTGGGTGCCCTGAATCCCCTGGGTTTCTGAGCACCCAGGTTCCTGGCTACTGGGGTTTAAACAGTGTTTGGGGAATTAAAGTGTGCTAACAGCAGGGGCAGGACGCGGGTGGTGCTGTGGGTTAAACCACAGAGCCTAGGGCTTGCCAATCAGAAGGTCGGTGGTTCGAATCCCCACAACGGGGTGAGCTCCCGTTACTCGGTCCCTGCTCCTGCCAACCTAGCAGTTCGAAAGCACGTCAAAGTGCAAGTAGATAAATAGCTACCACTCCAGCGGGAAGGTAAATGGCGTTTCCGTGCGCTGCTCTGGTTCACCAGAAGCGGCTTAGTCATGCTGGCCACATGACCCGGAAGCTGCACGCCGGCTCCCTCGGCCTTTAGAGTGAGATGAGCGCTGCAACCCCAGAGTCGGCCACGACTGGACTAATGGTCAGGGGTCCCTTTACCTTTTAACAGCAGGGGCAGATCTACTATGAAACCAATGAAGCTTAAGCTTTGGGGGCCCTAATCCTGAAGGGGCCCAGAAGCAACTTTAGTTCATGACCCTTCAGCCAGTAGCACATATGTTGTAAAGGTGTGGTGTATAAATAATTAATAAAGAGCATAAATAAACAAATAATATTACCGTAATCATAATGATAAAGTGCTCCCTCACTAAAGGCATAGCTATAGGAAAGGTGGGGCACACGGTTGGCCAGAAACAACATTCTTTTTGAAAAAGGCTCTTGCCTTTCTCCTGCCACGTTCCAGCACTCATGGCAACTGATAAAATGAGTGCCTCATCAGAATAACGTGTTCTAGTGCAGACACAACATGTAGCGCTCCTTTGGTCTGGTCAGCCTTCGCTGGAGTCCAACCTTCCAGCAACAGCTTTGTAGCAACCCACCTGAAATGGCCTTGCAACCCACCTGTGGGTTCTGACCCATTGGTTGCAGACCTTTGGTCTAATTCGTAAGGATCTACATTTGCTGCTGCTTGATTGGCTATTTTAGTTTAGAAAACTTCTACCATGCTATGTTTGAAATTCTGTACCAACAGCTTTAGTTTCTATCACTAGTAATGGCACATTTGATTGCAAAAAAAGCACACATAAATAACACTCAAACTAGCAACTTCAATGTGGAATGGTACAGTTTTATCCGTACCTGCAGCCTCATACCTGGCATTCCTCAGGAATTCAAAGGAACCAGTGTGGTTTCAAACCAGTGGCTTAAAATCAGTGCAGTTTTGAAAGGTTCAGCCTACCACCTTGATTCAAAATGGCATCTTGCTCCTTCATCGAAAGAGCATTGCTGCAAAACAGGGTCATGATCTCTTAAGAGGTATCCAAATGCAAACAAACAACTTTCCAAAATATATAGATTCAGCCACTAGATAAACATGGATCATTATGGCAAAAGCCCTTGAGATAATCAAAATATTACACACTTTACAGCATATTGTAATCAGAAAGAGACTTCCTCAGCAGACTTCACCACAATTAGGGCTGTGAGTTCTTTGTTCTTTGTTGTTCATTGTACTTGTTTGTTTTGTTGAAAGTCAATAATATATATATTTAAAAAACCACAGTATAATCAGGGCTTTCTCAGGTTACAGAAGTGACCCATCTTTCTAGTGCTTCCACATCAAGAGCTCACGTCCGCAGGCATCTCTTCCATTGTACCAAGTGATGCCAATAACTATGGAAGTACAGAAGAATACAGGCATCTATTTATGATGACACCATTTTCCAGGGGCCATTTTGCTTGGAGTCTTTCACGTGGAAAAGTTATGATGAGCTAAGGCATTCCAATGTATACACATTTTCTTAGATGGCGCAAGGCAACACCTGCAGACAAGCCCAAGGGTTAACTTTGATTTGTTTACTTTTAAATGAAGTTTTAATAAAGATGATTAGTGCAGAAATCCAAGGATGCTCAAAGGGAATCAGCTCTATAATCTGTGACAAAATTGTGGAGTGACTTATGTAGAATTTGAGGGCTGGAGCACACTATGAAAGTAATTAAAAAGCACAGTGAAGAAAAGAAGACCTACCCTACACATACAGCAGAATGCGGTGACAGAGACCTGAGATGCCAGAACAGGCTGTGGCTGAAATCATATACACACTTAGCTAGGAGTAAGATCAACTAAAACAATAGTAATTACTGGTGAGTAGAGGTATCTAGCAATATACCATGCACCACTTCATGCTGTGAACAGAAAACAAAAATGGCTGGAAAACGTGTTTGTGTGTTTTATACTAACCTACATGAGAAGAAGGGACGCGGGTGGCACTGTGGGTTAAACCACAGAGCCTAGGACTTGCCGATCAGAAGGTTGGCGGTTCGAATCCCCGCGACAGGGTGAGCTCCCGTTGCTCGGACCCTGTTCCTGCCAACCTGGCAGTTCGAAAGCACCTCAAAGTGCAAGTAGATAAATAGGTACCGCTCCGGCGGGAAGGTAAACAGCGTTTCCGTGCACTGCTCTGGTTCACCAGAAGCGGCTTAGTCATGCTGGCCACATGACCTGGAAGCTGTCTGCGGACAAACGCCGGCTCCCTCGGCCTATAGAGCGAGATTAGCGCCGCAACCCCAGAGTCGGTCACGACTGGACCTAATGGTCAGGGGTCCCCTTTACCTCTTTACCTTACATGAGATGAAGCACAACAAATATATAATTACAACAATAAGAAGTGCAAGCAGAGTTTTTTTTTTAGGTAGGGCTGGAGCTATTGAAAGCAGTCTGATGAGCCTTGACATTGTCTTTATTGATAGCATGCCATATGTAAAATAAAATTATACAGTTGTAGGACGCTGTCTTATACCAAGTCAGACCATGGGTCCATCTAGCTCAGTATTGTTTACACTGACAGGCAGCAGAATCCCAGGCCTTCAGGCAGAAATATTCCCTCACCTTACCTGGAGATGCCGAAGATTGAATCTGGGACCATCTGTACGCAAGACAGATTTGGTTTAACCTTTGGCCAGTCTTGGTCTATATGTTAATCTCTCTACTGACATGCTATTCCAGAGGTCAGCAACCTAAGGCCCATGGGCCGGAAGTGGCCCACGGAGGTCGTTTGACCGGCCCACGAGCCACCCCAGAAATGAGGTGCCCGCTCACGTGCTGCGCTAAACCGGCACAGCATGACGCGGGGACTTGCTTCCACAGCGCTGGAAATCGCGTCTGCACAGGCATAGATGCAGATGCTGAAAATCGCAGGCACACGCATTCATGTGCACACACGATCCAGCCCACAGAGGGATCTCCGCAGGACTGATCTGGCCCAGGCAAGATAAACCTTGCGGACCCCTGTTGTTCCATGCCTTGTGCCAGTACTTCTTTGTGGCCCTATTTGCATATCTCCAAAACCTTGCAAGTGGACAGATGCTAAGAGCTGGCCAATTACATCCTTACTTTTCAGATCCATGTTGTGTTCAGTGGAAGAGAGTTTCTGTCTCTCATGTGCTAGTTTTTTTTTGTTTTTTATTTAATCTGCAGGGTGAACTTTCAAAAACGACACCCCACACCTGCGTTTTAAAACTGATATTGTCCACTCCATTCTGTTGCCTCCAGGGTTTTTTATTTCATTTTGCTGAACACATAATAAACCAGACCTTAGCTATTAGGCTCTTGAACTAGATAGTCAGGTAAATAATATATGCCTTGTCTATGTTCTTCCAAAAGCTTCAAAGCACTTCACATATGCTATTTTGTAATCTGTGTAACAGCCCTGTAAGGTATGTCAGTATTACGCTTAGATGGCAAAAGGTAATAGAGGCTGTGTACACATTACCATTTACTCTGTCTCCAGTGCACTCCCTCTACTGGTGTTTGAAGCTGTGTACATGTGACATTAGCCACAATCCATATCTGTCCTGTAGGTTCTTAAGAAATACTGCTCTTTGGTGAGTCTTCCCTCAGGCCAGCTTCTGTCCAATTTGGAAACAAAAGTCACATTCATTGTGCAGTCAAGCGGAGGTGTGCACAGTTGAGATAGCCATTGTGCATGCAGCAGACGGCTGACCAACCAATTGACTGACCAAATTACAGCTTCATGAATATGAATTCAGGCTGCAGTGAGGAAACCCAACAGGTAATGCAGTCTGGGTGAAGCTATCTTGCTGGTGTACGGCAACATGCAAATGCGACAAGTGTGTGTGTGTGACCTTGCTGCATTTTAAGCCATTAATGTGTACATAACTGATGTCTCGGCAGGGGAAGTTTGTTACTTCATTCTGTTATTCATCTTGTCATTCAGTGGTTGGTTGCTGCACACCTGCAGGATGGCTTCTTGGTTTTCTAAATGATATCATGATCACCCTGGGGCTCTGCCAAGGCCACAGCAAAATGTCCACGATACTATGTCACTACTCAAGCCTCTTGGGTACATTAATTATTGTAGGTGAATTCATTGTCAAGTTCCACACATCCCTAAAGCCACAGAGTTGGAGAGCCCCCCCTCAGAGGACTAGAGCTCAGTGGCACAGCACATGCTTTCCATGCAGAAGCTTCCAGCATCTTTAGGTAGGGCAGGGGGAGAACCCGGCCTGAAATCCTGGAGGCCAGCTGCCTGTCAGTGCAAACAATTCTGAAGATGTACCGGTACCTACATTATACCTATACTATGGTGCCCATAATTCTTTGAGAAGAATGAAAGTGCTTCAGAGGTATAGTGTGTACAAAGCTTAAGCTAGGTGGACCAAAAGGTCTGGCTCAGAGTAAGGATAGTTTCCTATATTCCTGTGCTCCAAACCAACCTGAAATTCTCATAACAATGGCTTGCCTTCTGTGCCATTTAGTCGTGTGCTGCCAGAAGCTCCTCTTCTTTGGAGAGATCAAGGGAAATTGTGTGCATTTTCTTTATTTCAGAATCATTCGCCTAACCAGCTAATAAGAGCTTCAGGTGGTCTGTTGAAACAAATGACTTGCAAAAGGAAGTTGGGCGGGAGAGTAAGGCTGTGCAATGGGTGTGTTTTTCACTCAACCACAGTAAAAATTACTGTATGTGGGAAATGGGGGTCTAGTCCTGATTATGTTTCTCACAAAACCTTGTGGTGCCTCGCATATCTTACTTGTGGAAAGCAGCCACATTGTGGGAAAACATTGTGGAGGGAAGTTTGTCGTGCGCCTAGGAGCAGAAAGTGTTTTGCCTCTGTGGAATTTTTTAATGAGATTTAATTATGTCCCGGTTTTCTTTCTCTCTGGCTGTTTTCCAGAGTGAAGGCTAATTTAATATTCACCTTCATACTGGTACTTAAGGTGAATTTTAGAAAAATGTAGTGGGACTTGTTGAAGAGCTTTTAAAAAAATAAAAATAAAATCAAACTAATTGCAAGAGGATGCAATCATTCTCCAGTGCAATTGCCCCCTCATGGTTTCTGTTTCTCCAAAATGTCAGGCTCACAGCTTGTCTGCTTCTATGTTAAGTGCACAGATTCGGAAGTACAATTTAAATCAATGGGATTAGTTTCTATATAAGTGTGTCTACTTTTTTAAAAGGAAAATAAACTTAATTGCCTACCTGTAAAAGGGGGGGAAAGCCCATTATAAAAAGAACCTGAAAGCTTATCCACACTTACTTTTCACCCTGCTCTTTTCAGGCACAGATCTGCACTTAAAAGTTTTGTTTCTGAGCAATCTTTTTTCTTTCTTTCTTTTTGCCCCAGAACTTTCCCCTGCTCAACAAATGGCAGTTGGGCCTTTCTATAGCTTGTCTGTTTGCTCCGATTCAGCTTTAAAGAGCATGTTTTAGTGGAGAATGTTCTGGAGCAAAAAAAAAGAGTGCTCAGACACAGAGCTTTAAAGCTGTTCTTACAAAGTGCAGAGGTAAGCCCTAAGATCACATTGAAGAAAGTTTGCACCAGTACATTGAAAGAAAGGAAGCTGAGTCCATCTACTTCAGTATTGCCTACATGACTAGCAGCAGCTCCTCAAGGTTTCAGGCAAGGAGTCTCTTCCATCCTGGAAATGCCAGGAATTGAATCAAAGACCTGCATGCAAAGCAGATGCTCTACCAGTCTTTTGTGGTGCTCCACTCACACTGTTGCTCTGGTGCAACAACTGGAGACTGCTTAATTGTCAGTTGCAATCAGGGCCATCTTTACCTGGGGGTGCAAGGGGTGTGGAGCACCCAGGCACCGAATTCTGTGGGGCACCAAATGTATACCTACTGTATACCAGTCCCTCTCAATTGGCAGCAGGGAAAAGCAATGGAGCGAAAGTTCCTGTGCCCCTCCTCCGTCGCTCTGTTACTCCATAGCGTCAAAAGCAGTTATTTCCGCTGCGTCTTTGTCCCTGGTGAGCGATTTTCCTCCCCCCAAAAAGGTCAACAACTTTAAGTCCCCCCCCAAAATAGGGGCGGCTAAATTTGGGGTGGTGGGTGGATCCTTGCACCCCGGCGGCGCATATGCTAAAGACGGCCCTGGTTGCAATATATAAAATTATCGGATAGTCCAAATTTTTCAGTATTTACCGGTATTTGTTTTATAACATCTTACTTGCCCTGCACTGTGAAGTCTCAAGGTGTGTTGCAACAATATAATCATAACTTGCTCCTTCTAAGTCACTGATTGTTTCCCCTAGGGAAGGGCCATAGCTCAGTGGTGGAACATTTGCTCTGCATGCAGAAGATCCCATGTCCAATTCCTGGCATCCCCAGGTGGGGTTGGGAGAGATCCCTGTCTGAATTCCTGGAGAGCCACTGCCAGTTAGACAGCATTGCATGTTCCTGTGTTCCAGGCAGAATATTCCTCCTGATATGTTTGCAGTTAGATTAGACAACACTGACTTTTTATTGAGCATTCACTCTGATTGGTTTGTGCAGAAGTTATATGATGATGTGGCAAGCAGTATCTCACACTTTCCACTACATTTCCCATTCACTTTCCATCTTGCAAAAAGTCTGATCATTTGGGGAAGCGTAGTAGGGTTGCCATATCCGGGCACAGTTGTTGAGCTTTGAATTTGTTGGCTGAATCCCCCACAAAAGCAACAATGGTCAGAATGCTCCCATTGTCTCTGTTTTTGCTTTGGGGGAATGTCTTGCTAAAGTATTACTGCAAGTTCCTACAGTCATCCTTCATAAGGGTGCATGTAACTTTTATAGGGAATCCAGATGTTCTGCTTTGAACGTGGAAGGGTCAGCTGGGGTGACCTGTCCATTAGGCAAAGTTAAGTCATTGGCTTCAGGCAGTGGATCCCACCCCCACCACCCGCACTGTTGCACTGCTGCCAGGACTTTGCCTCTGCCAACACAGCCCCATTTCCCTTGCTGTTGCTGCTGTGTCATTGCAGAAGTGAAGGCACAGCTGTAGGTGAGGGTACAGTTGCAGTGATGGGGCTGGCAGCAGTGCAGGCGTGATGGTGGGAGCAGAGAGGAGGGACCCAGATCTGTGGTGGAGTAGTGTCGTGGGAACAATGGCAATGTCAGGGGATTTTGCCTACAGCTGCAAAATGACTCAGGCTGGAGTAAACATTTTGGGGTCAACACATGAACATTAACACTAATGCACCATCCACTACAGAGCCTATCATTTTATGCACCAAAGCTGCTGAGGAACATAGGGTACTGCAAACACAAAAATAATCCTGTTGGACCAGACCAGAGGCCTATCTCAGTGGTCACCAGTGTAGAGCTTTTCTTGTATTCAAATGACAGTTTTTCTGATTTTTCAAATGTGCCCATGTTCCCAAAAGGTTGCTGACTACTGGCCTATCTAGTCCAGCATTCTGATTGCACAGTGGTTCACCCAGCAGATGCTTCTGCAAAGCATATAACCAGGACATGAGTGCACCTGCATTTTCCTGCTTGTAATTTCAAGTAACTGGTATTCAGAAGCACACTGTCTCTGATACTGGAAGTAATACATCATAGCCATTTGCTACATCTTCTGAAATTCCTTATTTTACAAGCTCGTTCTTTTTTTCTTTTTTTCATCCAACCACCCTAGCCATAAATATCCCTTCAGTTACAAATATTTAAATTGGATCGACTCAAAACCCTCAAAGGGATATTGGCACACATCTGACAAATTAAGTTCTTGCCTATGAAAGTTCATTATGTAATAATAATAATAAAAAATTAAGTGCCCCAGTACCTAACATGACATTCCCCAGAGTGGCTGGAGAAAACTAGCCAGATGGGCAGAGTATAAATAATAAAATTAAAAAATAAGAAAACAGAATGGTTATCTGTCTCAAATTCTGGCTAGTTTTGCCATTGCAGAAATACATCACTGACTGTTCTGCAAATAACTATATGCAGATAGTTTCATGCTCTCAGTCTCCTGGTAGTTTTCTCTCTGATTACACTGCACACAGTATAGTCTTATGTGTAGACACATCATGAATCAATGTTATCTTGTAATATTGCCTGGTTGTAATATTTGCCTTTCAGAATTTGTGCTGAAGCTACCGTAACCTGAATTTTATCAATGAGTGGCACGAGGAAACAGGAACTGTTGCCATGGTCTCTGTGTTGCTTAGCATCCAGCTCAGTAGCTCCTGGGCTTTCAGTCTTTACAACCAAAATTTTGAATAAAATGACATTGATGAACTTCTGCAGGATGACTCTAGAGAACATTTTTATCCTCCTGAAGACTTTTTGCTCTTCTCACACAAGGTGTCTGCAGACATACAGTAATCTGAGCAAAGGGAGATCAGCCTCAGTGACAGCTCATTGTTTATTGTGAAAATATACTGCTGCCAAGGTTGGACATCACCCCTAATCTCTGCTGAGCTGTAGCAAGATTCCAGGAGGTTACAGGCGCTCACCCAAGGTTTGTGTTTCTTTGAGAATCAAGATGCGGTGGAGGCCATTTTGAATCAAGATGTGTTGGTGCTTTAAAAAATATGATTTTTTTCAAATATTTACACCTGAGTTTAGATGGATGGAATCCAGATCTTACAGCAGGGTCATCCCAGTGCAGCACTGGAGTCCAAGGCATCTCTCCCAGCCTGTTTCAGCAAGCCTGCCAAGATGGTTCTGGTCATCCAGCCCTGCATGGAGTTCTGGCCTTTTCAGCAGCTCATGGAAGACTCCTCTGTCCCCCTTTCTTCTTCCCAGCACACCTTGCTAACAAACCCAAACCTCCTGTAAAGAACACTCCTTCCTGTCACCTCATACACACACCTGTCACCTTGGTAACCTCTGCCCAGGCTCAAACACCTACTTTGATATGGGTCATCAACACCTTTTGTCATGTTAACGGGCTGTCTTATCCCCAGGTAGGTATGTGAAGCTGCCTGGGCTTGTGATCCTAAACTGAAAGCAACAGTGCTTGGCTCAGTTTTAATTAACCAACCTTTGCTTAATTTATGAGTTTGCTCCCATTATAGCTCTTTACCGAATCAAGAGATTATGGAGAGTCTGCCTCTCCCCCAAACTCTTAACATTTTGTCACATTTTCTTGCATTTACAGGCAGATATTTGCAATGCAAATGCAGGATGTATTCAAATAAGTTTCAGAGCATTTCTGCATAATGCATACATTGAAACCACAAGTGTTCCCAATCCCAGAGTTACCTCTTTATGTTCTGCTGTATAAGATGAATAGCTGTCAATTCACTATTTGGGAAAAGTAAAGCAATACATTATTAATATTATGTTGTTATTCTTATTTAAGACTGTTATGCTGCAGTCCTATACACATTTGCTGGGACTAAGTCCCACTGAATTCAGTAGGACTTAATTCTGAGCAAACATGCCTAAGAATGCACTATTACCCTAACCTCCAGTAAGGTCAGGTTATGGATCCATTTGCCAGCTAAGAGCAATGTGTTTCTAATAAAATTATGAATGACTCAAGTACCTAGGAATATTAAGTAGCAACATATTACCCATACCATACTTAAACGTAATTGGCATTCAGAATGCAATTCAGCATTAAGATCATAGCAGAAGTTGGCCCTCTCCTGGGTGATTTTATAATTACTACTCTATAAGCAGTTTCAGAGAAACTAGTCATATATTACATTTCATTCTGCAGAATCCTTATACCAATTTTGGGGACTTCTCTGTTTGTTAAATACTGTATTTTTCGCTGTATAACACGCACCCGACCATAACACGCACATAGTTTTTAGAGGAGGAAAATCCGTAGGCATGCCACCCGTAGGCATTCCCTCCATAACACGCACAGACATTTCCCCTTACTTTCTAGGAGGAAAAAAGTGAGTGTTATGGTGCAAGAAATACGGTAATTCATAATGCCTCTCTGATATTTGTTTTCCTACCATTAAAACAATTAATCTATTGAAGAATGTAGGATTGTAGGATTTTTTTTAGGTTATAGGGAACCCCAAATAATTTTTATTCAATATATTTCAAAATGTACATGACTGAGACTTGTGCAGTTTTGTGTAGAAATCAGACTCAGTTCAAACTGGGCTTAATGGTATCAGTTAGTCTTAAAGTGTTCCTCTCTATAAAGTGTTCCCCCATCTATTGGGGAGGCTAGTATGGGATCTGGGATTTCCACAATTGAAGGGCTAGGGAGGAATGGCGGTGGGGCTAGATATCTTTATCGGCGAAGGGTTTCGAGATGCAGTGATCCTCGAACCCCTTCCAATCTACGCTCCATCCCATGGGATGAGGGTAGGGAGAGCAAGGATTACACACCTCCGTCATTGGTGCTGTGCAATGCCAGGTCCATAGGCAACAAAACCACCACCATGCGTGACTTTTTTGTCTCGCAGGGGATTGACCTGGCTTGCGTGACGGAGACCTGGGTACGGGAAGGCGAAGTAGTCTCCCTATATGAGATAACACCCCCAGGTTTCTCTGTCCTCCATCAATCGCAGACTGTGGGTCGGGGGGGAGGAGTAGCGTTGCTATTCCGGGAGGATTGCTCTTTCAGAGCTCTGCCATCACCGGCGATCTCCGGCATTGAATGTGTTGGTCTCGTGTGGGGCACCAAGGAGAGCTTGGCTGTCTGGCTGGTGTACCGACCACCCAGCACACCTGCATCCACCCTGTCAGACCTGCTGGAGGTGGTGGCGGGCTGGGCCTTGGAGTTCCCAAACCTACTGGTTTTGGGAGACTTCAACGTCCATGCCGATGCCGCTCCCTCCTCACAGGCTCTGGACCTAGTGACTTCCATGGCAACACTAGGGCTCTCCCAGTTTGTTTTAGGCCCCACTCATCAAGCAGGCCACACGCTGGATCTGATCTTTGGGGCTGGCATAGATGTGATCATGCTCCCCGCTGTGGAAGTGCCATGGTCTGATCACTACGCTCTGAAAGCCAAGATTGACTTCCCGCTCCTCCCTGGTTCGGGTGGCGAACCTATTTGGGCTCGTCCGTGAAAACTGATGGATCCTGATAGATTCCGACAAGCCTTGCAGAACCCTGCTCCTCCTGGCGACTCATTAGATGACCTTGTTGAGGACTGGAATAACTGGCTCTTGGCAGCCATTGATGAGATCGCGCCTAAGTGCCCTCTGCGATCCCGTCGAAACCGGGCCCCTTGGTTTATTGAGGAGCTCTGCAAAATGAAGCGGGATCTCAGACGGCTAGAGCGAGTATGGCGACGGACTCATGACGGAGCCTCAAGAACATCTTATAGGACGCTTATGAAAGCCTATGAGATGGCTATGAAAGCTGCTAAGAAATCTTACTTTGCAGCTTCCATTGCATCCGCTAGCTCTCGCCCGGCACAACTTTTTAGAATAATTAGGTCAATAACGTCCTTAGGAGGACAACCAAATTTAAGCACAAATTCGACCCACAGCTGTGAGGCATTCGCGAGCTTTTTTGCAGAGAAAGTCCTGTTGCTCCGCCGTGACCTCCCTGCCAATTTAGATAGAGTGACTGAACTGGAGGCCCCTCGACTGACTTCAGGTCCAGTGTTGGACCATTTCGATCGGATACTCCCTACTGATGTGGATAGATTCCTCCAAGTTGGTAGGCCCACCACCTGCCTCCTTGATCCGTGCCCGTCTTGGCTGATTAGGGAGTGTCCAGATGTTGCGCGGACCCCCCTGATTGAAATTATCAATTTGTCCCTTGACACGGGGACATCCCAGGGGAACTGAAGGAAGCAGTGGTGTGTCCACTCTTAAAGAAAACTTCATTAGATCCCTTAGACCTATCCAATTACCGCCCAGTTTCAAATCTTCCATACCTGGGTAAGGTAATTGAGAGAGCGGTTGCTGAACAGCTTGGTAGGTTTCTGGAGGAAACATCGGCATTAGATCCATTTCAGTCCGGTTTCCGTTCTAGTTTTGGGACGGAGACGGCTCTGGTTGCCCTAACAGATGATCTCCGTAGACAACTGGATCGAGGCGGGTCAGGACTGCTGATCCTTTTAGATTTGTCAGCAGCCTTTGACATGGTCGATCATGATCTTCTGGACCACCGCCTCGCAGACGTGGGGATACAGGGCATAGCCCGTAACTGGCTGTGCTCTTTTATCTCTGGTCGGGGACAGAGGGTAGCACTAGGGAGGGAAATGTCATCACGCCATTCCTTGGTGTGTGGAGTGCCGCAGGGCGCAATTCTCTCCCCGATGCTTTTTAACATCTTTATGCGCCCCCTTGCCCAAATTATCCGGAGCTTTGGGCTGGGCTGTCACCAGTATGCTCAGCTCTATCTGCTGATGGATGGCCACACCGACTCGGCCCCGAACACACTGACGAGATGCTTGGAAGCTGTGGCTGGATGGTTTCGTGGGAGCCGATTGAAACTAAATCCTTCAAAGACAGAGGTCCTATGCCTAGGTTGGGATGGCATGGGGATGAGGGACCAACTCCCTTCTCTTGCGGGGGCCCAATTAGTGCCATTGCCTTCCGTTAAGAGTTTGGGTGTAATCCTTGACGCCTCCCTTTCCATGGAGGCGCAAGTTACAGCAACAGCCAAGGCGACATTTTTCCACCTTCGCCGCATCAAGCAGTTGGTCCCTTACCTTTCCTGCCCCGACCTGGCCACAGTGATCCATGCGACGGTCATCTCCAGGCTTGACTACTGTAATTCGCTCTACGCGGGGCTGCCCTTGAAGCTGTCCCAGAAACTCCAGCGGGTACAGAATGCTGCAGCGAGGCTCCTCACGGGGTCTCCGCCATGGGAGCATATTCACTCAGTGCTTTTCAAGCTGCACTGGCTCCCGGTGGAGTACAGGGTCAGATTTAAGGTGCTGCTTTTGACCTTTAAAGCCCTTCATGGCCTAGGACCCTCGTACCTACGGGACCGCCTCTCCTGGTATGCCCCACGGAGAGCCTCAAGGTCCATAAATAACAACACCCTAGTGGTCCCAGGCCCTAAGGAAGTTAGATTGGCTTCAACCAGAGCCAGGGCCTTTTCAACTCTGGCTCCGGCCTGGTGGAACGCTCTGCCTCATAAGACCAGGGCCCTGCAGGATTTGATTTCTTTCCGCAGGGCCTGTAAGACAGAGTTGTTCCGCCTGGCCTTTGGCTTGGAGCCAATTTGATTCCCTCCCTCCCTCTCTTTCTTTTTTCTTTTCCTTCTCCTCCTGCGATGAGGCTACATTTTAATATTTTAATGTTCCATTATTTTAATGTTGTATTTTATTTTTGTTTTTAAGTTGTAAACATTCATCTTGTTTTTATTATTGCTTGTAAGCTGCTCTGAGCCTGGCCTTTGCTGGGGAGGGCGGGGTATAAATAAAAAAATATTATTATTATTATTATACCATCTGTACATACCATAAGGTATTGTTAGGACGTTAAGAATTGAAGAGAAGGAGGCGGCGGCGGGGGGGGGAGGAGCCACGCTGCAATCTCGCTCACTGCGTAGCTGGACACGGTGTGTTAAGCTGGTGTAACTAGGGCCTAAATCAATGCACCAGGCCCAAGCGTCTTCCACATGGCAACCGTTGTCAAGGGCTTGCTGCCGTTGATCGGGCAGGTCCTGGCAGGGGTGAAATAAATTCATCAGTGACAAAAAATAAATAAATCTACAAAACACCAGGATGGTGATAAAGAAGACGGCGCGAAAGCCAGAAGCGAAAAAAATTAATAATCCATAGTTGTCAAAGGAAGCTGCGGGGATTGCTCGGAGATTACAGTAGCTACGGTTCCGCCGAGGTGTTTCACAACAAACCTGACAGGACCCGGCAGCGAGGGCCTGTCAGACACCCAGACTATAGAGATAGAAAGATATAGCAGGGAACGTTAGATATAAAGAAATGGCTAGTTAAGATGGAGAGTAGTAATTTTAAAAGTTTTTTTTTAAAAAATCATACAAAATTAAAATTTCCTACAAAAAGATATAGTGAGGTCCATTTCTAGCTTTATGGATAAACTATGGCCGCGGAATAGATGTGTGTTTCGCTCTGATTTGGCACCTCTATGGTGAAAACTCTCCATCCGGCGCGTTGGAAGTTAGGTTGGAAAAAGCAGTTCAGCGTGAGACCGGAAGTGAGCCAAAGGGTGCAGGAAGTGGCTAAAGTGTGTAGTTGGTGCTTGTGCTTCTTTGGGTGGGAGCGAGGGGATTTACTGCCGCCGCCACTGCTGCTGCTTGCTTTAATTGCCAGTTTGCGGATTTTCCCTGGCTGTCCTCATGCTGCCCGCAGACTGTGCCCACAGGTGATATTGTAGTAATAGTAGTAGTAGTTGTTGTTATTATTGCCGTTACATGATCAGCGTGCCTGCGATTTATGGAGTAGAACTGGAGAGGCCCCTCCTGTCCCAGCGCGTTTACTATCTAAGTTTAAATTCAGGAGGAAGGGAGCCCCGTCCCCCGCCGGCCTTGGGACGGGGTGGCGGGTCCAACCCCAGAACCTATTTGTAGGGTAAAAGCCGAGCCCTTTCAACAACTGAGGGAAGTAGTGTCTCAGCTCATTGTTCAGCGGTACCCAGTGTTTCGTTTCTAAAATGAGGAGAGTCTTGGATTACAAGCCTGCTTGTGAGGGATGCCTAGAAATTCCATACACACATCTATAATTTAATGTCAAATTTTGTATGGGGCTGCCAAATGCTTCCTTATCTCCCCATGTCTTTTCCTAGAGATCAGGCCAATTTTAAGAATGTTGATTATATTGTTTCCAAGTTAAAGAGCAAAATTTTCTCGTTGTACCATTTGCCATTTTAGACTGGTTTCTCTACTCACCCAAGCCTTGGAAGACTGTGCTGAACAAAAGCAGCAACTGCAGCAGAACCTAACACAATGCCAAGCTATTCTTGGAGACTGGTAAGCTGGAGGTGGGGAAAGAGGAATATGTGCCAGTCCTATCCTAAAGTTTCAGAGAATTGTGTTTTGTTTTGTTTTTAAGTGAGGAGGAAGCAAACTGTGTTAGTAAAAAAAAAAACACAACAAAAAACAACTGTGTTAGTTAATTCTCAGTTTTTCCATCTCTCCTTATTACCAAGCAGAAGAGATGAGTCCATACAGATTTTTTTAAAAAGTTAAAAGCTAAGAACCTTGTTGTTTCCTCAGGATGTCTGGGCAAAGAATATTGTTATTAATGACAATAACTGTCTTGTGTGCTGTTTGAAAGGATGACAGCTGTGGAAGAATTATTGGCCATACCTGTTTCTTGCTGAATGCTTGCTCTGTGTTTCCTTTCTGCTAGGAACTCACAAGCTCCTGAATACCCAGTCCTTGATGATGGCAAAAATGATAATCAAGGTATGGGAACAACAGTTCTTTCCCAGCCTCTCTCTTCAATTGTGTTCTCTCTTTCCTTTGCCTACATGCTAGCTACTTTTGTCTGTGTCTTCAGACTTAGAGGCACTTCATTGTGGGATCACACTGGTATTCAGTGTGTTTTGCACTGGTAAAGGGGTGGAGTGGAGAGAGAGAGACAGAAAAAGTGGGGAAAGAAGCAAAGTATGAAATTTATAAAACAGTAAAAAAAAGCCCAAAGCATTTCGGTGCAGATTTTATTTAAGGTCTCTTCCAACCCTACAATTTTATTATTCTCTTATTCTAATAATAATTTTTCCCTTGTAAGGCTTTACTTCTTAAAGTTGGCTGTGGCAGTTTCTGTGCATACTTGGGTAGGATCAAATCCGGTAACTCTCATGATACATAAAACTAGGCTTCTTTGCATTACAGGCTCAAAATTCTGCATCCAAACATTTGGAATATGCCATAGACTTGCATTTTTGTTAATTGTGGTCTGGTTCTACCATAACCTTTTCAGCATTGTCTTGAGACAGTCAGCATACTCGGTCTTCATGGTAGGCACATTCAAATAAAGTTTAAGCTATCTGGTTAATGAGAAATTTCACTATGAGGTGGTGGTGTGGAAAACATAACATATCTCATTGTCCATAAATGACTTTGTGCTTTAAAAAAAATCTGCATCATTGCAGGGGGATTGGACTAGATGATCCTATCCAACTCTACAATTCTTATAGTTTGTGATTTGGATCAGAGCGAAACAGCACTGAAAGACCTTAATTAATATATTATCTTTTTCATTTGTAGGAAGTGAACCCTCAGCCAAGGAGCTTGAGGAACTGGAGCTGCTTAACAAAGCCCTGGAGAAAGCATTAAGGATCCGAGCAAAGTTCCAGCAGGCTCCATGTGAGCTTCTAGAAAGTGCCAAAGCTGCAGAAAAGAAGGCTGTTAGTAGTGCTGATGTAAAACAGCAAGTGGATCATTCTAAGGAGAGCATCTCGAAGACAGTAAAAGTGCAATCTGTGAGCAGAAAGCCAGTGCCTTCCAAAAAGCCTACAGCATACATGCTGAAAGCTCCCTACAGGACTGACTTAGATGTGAAAAGGTCACAAGTGAAAATGTCAGGCAGACTGAGCTCCAGAACTTCAAAGATGCCAGGGAGGAAGAAGTCAGCCAAAGGGGCTGCCTCCCCCAAAGCCATGTTGTCTGCAAAAATAACCCAAATGGGTCATGAAAAGGTCTTTGCCACTGAAGAACCCAGAACACAAGATGAATTTTCTAAATCTTCACATTGTGCAAAGCTAAACCCTTCATTTGGGAACCTTGTGGGTGGGGGAGACATTGCAGGTACTGATGTGCCTTTTTCTGAAGCAGAGCATAATTTTGTTGGTCCTGCTCCAGAGTCTGTAGCCACACAGAGCCATACGGAAGAAGGCACCCCAGGGGCAGACACAACATCCCAGATATCTACTCTACAGGAAAAGGGGTAGGTTTCCAGGAGTTAAGCCTTTAGCTGGCTTAACTTGCTGCTGCTTGTTTCCTTCTCCATCAAATACATTTTGGACCTGTTGAAATTTCTGAGCTATTTGTAAAAACAGTGGTTCTGGCTAAATGTCCTTGACCTGAACTAATTTAATAAGTGGCAATACAAAAGAAATGCTTGTGGGATGGGTTGGAATTGGCATGGTGTGATAGCAATGCCTGGGTTATGGAAGGGCAGCTGGTGTCCATACAGCTAGTAACTTGCTTTTTGATATCTGAAATTAAAGAGAAGGAAATGAAAACATGTATCCAGATTTTGAATATGTGTGTGCTAAATTTTATAATCCAGTTCTATTTATTTTTACAGATCTTTGATGAAACTGCCACATCCTTATGGGAAAGCCTTTTCCAGGTATACCAGGTAACCTTATGCTAATCAAAAACTCAGAGTTCCCTGCAAATTGATGGGGGAAATTTGAGGGAGGAATCTACGCCTTTATGGTAGGATGGCCTAGGTTATTAGTAATTTGCAAAATGGAACTGGGATTGAAGGAGTGTTCTGTAGTCTGTCTTCTGGCACATCCACGGGGGTGGCACCAACCTGTGTTGTCTAGATGGGTTGGCTTTAGAGACCTTAAGTCAACTTTTCATATAGCCATGGGTGTACTTAGTAGCCTCTTATTCTCATGGCCTTTATTTGCCTTCTGCAGAATGGGTATAGGAAGCTGCCTGATACCAGGTCAGATTATACATCCCTCTAGCTCAGGAGCAGAGGACCTGCAGCCCATGGTCTAATTAGACCTGTCAGACCTCCTCATTTGTCCCACAAGGCCATTTTGGCCAGGACATGCCTACTATAAGGTGGTGTGGGGCAGACAAAAAGCTGGCTCAGACAAAAAGGAGGCCTGCAAGGGTTTCCTGAGGTCACTGTGACATGGGGGTCTTCGCCCATCAGTCAGACTTGGCCCATGGGGGTGAAGGTGATAATGGTTGTGCCCTCTGGCTAGCATTGTCTGCTCAAACTGTCGGCAACTTTTTGGCACAGTCTTAGGCAGAGGTGGTACCCATCACCTGGTTCCTGTTGTTTCTAACTGGAGTTGATCAGGAATTGAATATGGGACCTTATGCATGTAAAGCATGTACCTTACCTAATGCTCGTTTGGATAAACATGGGTTTCTTTAGGCTGACGAATGATAGAACCTCCCCCACACCGACACCTTGAATGGTATAAATCAGGCTTCCTCGACCTTGGCCCTCCAGATGTTTTTGGCCTACAACTTCCATGATCCCTAGCTAGCAGGACCAGTGGTCAGGGATGATGGGAATTGTAGTCTCAAAACATCTGGAGGGCCGAGGTTGAGGAAGCCTGGTATAAATGATGTACTGTTATCCTGTTTCTTTTAGACATGGATTACGCTGTTTCCCTCTTGGAAATAATCAGTCTCTTCTGGTTTAATGCCAGTCAGTGATTCTTGGAGGCTATAGGTGACCAGGAGAATTTTACAAACCTGGGTTAAAAGCTTATCATGTGACACCATCTATAACTCTGTGAGGAAAGTAGTTCTTTGTGGTCACATCCACATGATGCACCTAAGTGCATTTAAAGCACATGACTTTCCCCAAATAATCATGGGAATTGTAGTTAACCCCCCCACATAGTTACAGTTTCCAACACCCTTAAAAGCTACAGTTCCCAGGATTCTTTGGGAGAAGCCATGCATTTTAAATTTACATGTGGATGTGACCTGTATATGCAGTTTTAACACTGTTCAGTGTTTCTTTCATTTCCTTTGACATCTGAACAGCTGCAAAGAAATGGGAATATGTGATCAGAGACCATACGTGATTGTCTTCTGATGTAATACTACTACAGTCATACCTCGGGTTGAAGTAGCTTCAGGATGAATATTTTCGGGTTGCGCTCTGCGGTGACCTGGAAGTAATGGAGAGCGTTACTTCCGGGTTTTGCCGCATGTGCAGAAGCGGCGAATTGCGACCCGCGCGGACGCGGGTTGCATTTGCTTGAGGATGCGAACAGGGTTCCGGTACGGATCCTGTTCACATCCAGAGGTACCACTGTATTACATTTTATGTCATTACTGTATGGCTGCTGGTTGTCTGAATGCATCCAGAGCTAGAGTTAATGGAGTGACTAGGGCTGGATCTAGACACATCAAAGAAGTGTTTCAGTTAAACACGTTGCAAACTTTGTACTGTATGAGAAATCTAGTTAGCAAAAATGGAACTCTACAGCGCCATCTGGTGTCAAAGTGTTAGAATGCACAAACAACACATATAAGGCGCTTTTTCTTTGCCAATGTAACTTGAGTCCAGAGCCAAAAGAAAAATAATTAATACATCTCTATAGCTGCATCTGTCATATCCTATGTATAATATATACTATCATGTTTTTAACAGAAACTAAAACAAATGGCATCAATCTGTGTTGGCAGGAGGTTCTATCAAATTGTAGATTTGGATGACATAGTTTTGTCCTGCTGTTTAACTGAAACCACATGTGGTTTTCAAGTTTCAAAGTAAAATAGACACACAAATAAAATGTGTATGTGTTAGGAGTCAAAATACGTATTAGGAGCCAAATATTTCCTCATCCTTGCAGCTTGAAAAGCATCAGTCACTAGTGTCTAACAAACGTCTGGGATCTAAATGCCAACAACAACTTTAATTTGGAACAGGCAGAATAATATCTGCCACAACATGCTAAGTAAATATAAATCCATTGTTCCACCGAGTCTAATCTAAAGAGTCTAACCTGGTAGAGAATACTTTCCACCAATTTAAAGTGTGAGTCTCTGAATTCTGCAACTGCTTGCAGATTTTGCAATGAAGACCATATTCTGCAGTCATTGCCATGTAGATTTCTGTATGGCTTGGACAGCAGACAAGGGTATCTGTTCTGCTGTGCTTTCTCATTGTTGATGATGGTCTTGATTACTCCAGTGGAAGCCTACTGTGCACTACTGGAAACAAGGCTTGCATCTCTCAAGTAGGCAGATGCTCTTCTGTGGCTTTAGCTATCTGAGAAGATGCAATAAGTCCATCCAGCAATTTAGGACAAGTTATTCTCATCCTTGCCTATAGATGGACCAAATATCCTAAATTTAATTACTTTTCCAATAGGATTATACACAATCCTTCCTTCTTCCTCAGATCGTTCTGGCATTTCAGTGACAAAGGTCTGTTGATACTCAGTGTTTTGGGATCCTGCAGTGTAAGCAAATAAGTGTAGTTGACAGAAATATGATTGGCCCTGCTTCAGGAAGAACTGTAATGTGTGAGGTGTGAATTTCAGGCTAAGCCCAACTCTTGCTAACTGCTTGTTCCCCTCCTTTATAAATGCCTAGGCTGGGAGAGAAATGCCGTCTTTGCAAAACAAGCCCAGAAGCTGTTGCTGCAAGGAATAGTTTTATGGAGAAGCTACAAGCAACAGTATCTTTTTCTGGCTTTGGCTTTATAATGGGGGGGGGGGCAGGGGACAGCTGTGGGCTTCCAGATGTTGTCGGGACTCTAATGTCCAGCGGTCCCAACTAGCACGGCCAACCACCAGGGTTGTTGGGAGTCTTGCAGTATTAGAAGAGCCGCAGGTCCCCCAGCCATGCTTTGGAAGAAGTAAACATGTGTCTTCAGCTGTGGCTTGATGAGTGCATAAGATAGCCTATGTGGAAAGAGCCTTTTGGGCACATCCAAGACCTTGGGGGGCGGGGGAGTCCATTCTGTTTCTTCCTTTTGCATATTCTCATTTGAAAAACGTCAGTATTTTTCAGTAGTAGTTTGTTTTTTTAAATATGGTCTTCAGTTTCAACTTTTAAACACCTGCTGGAAAGTTTTCTGTTCTGTCAGGCACACAGTTAAGAATGCATCTTTCCATAATAGCTGGTTTTTAATTTTCATTTTAATGTTAATTTTTGTCATTGTGTGGTTTTCTATTTAATTGTTGTAAACTGCTCTGGTTTTTTTATGAATAGTGGTATACAAATATTTTTTATAAACAAAATAAACAATATAGCATGTAATATGAAGGAAAGAAAGTTAAACTATAGACAATATTATGCCTGTTCTGTTGTTTTTTTTTGGATAAAAATAGCTTTGAATAAAAGTTTGAAAAGGTGTGAAGATCCAGTCCCTCTTCTCCCAGCCCATTTTCTACCTGCACAGAACTTGGTGAATGCACCTGTGTGGAATTCCTTGTTTCCAGGAATGTTGCTAAATGCAAGGCCAGTTTTGGCCCTGAAACATTTGACCTTGCTATAAATCTGGCAAGCTAGCCAGTAGGATGGTGACCCTAAAAGCCTTTATTTCCACTGTCACCACTAAGCCTTATTGACTTAAGCTTATGGTCAGTTCTGCTTGCCTTCACTAGCCTTAAGTCCAGTTGAAGTGAAAGAAGAGTTTAAGCACCTACGTGACATTCACTCCCATGTGAGCCAGTGCATGGAAGCTGAGACCTCAGGTAAGGAAGGTGATGAAGGTAGCTAAAATGCTTTGGGAATGTAATTTCCGTCTCAGAAAATTGTGGTGGAGATATCCATACCCACAGCTGTGAACAGATTATTTACTCCACAGATTACATTGGCAAGAAGCTATGGTTTGGTGCGCACCACCAAATTCTCTATTTTGCATCTAGTCTGTATGATGCATGTAGTTTGGAACACAATATATCTCACCAATGTTTCATTTTTGAGTGTGCACTTAAAAATCCTAATGAATGGTAGCTGTCAGAACATAGCTTGCATTTCTTTATTTGTGGGACCCCCGCAACTTCTCTGAGGTGCTAGACTTGAGGCTGCCTTCTCCCGAGTGATTCTGTGAGACCTGAAGCCTCTAACTCTCTTACTCCTCTTAGAGTCTCTTGGAGAAAACCCAACTTGGCAGAGACAGTACGAAAGTCTTCTGACTCTCGAGGGCCTGCAAACGATAGTGGGCCAGTGTCTGGACAAAGTGCACCAGTTAAGAGAAGGTGAAGGATATGACATAATAACATTGTTTTGTTGTTTTTGAAAAATTGATGTATAGATATAACCAATTACAGATAGATAAAATCGGATTTGGGAGCTGCAGTACCACACACTCATTCTGCATGCTTAACCTGGATGGTTGAAAATTCAGCACTCGTTCCAGGTCTCCACCTAGGCGTGGGCCATGTAGGGTTAGGACATTTTGTCATAATCCTGCTTGGCCGCCTTCTATGGCACTGCAGCTTTCTCAGCAAAAACAAACAGATCAGCCTTACCCTGTAACTAATTGCTCAGTTCCTAGCAATGCGTGGCTTGTTTTCTTATGCAGATACAGTAAGCAAATTGTGTTGCAAACAAAAGGTTTATTATAGAACCATGGAGTTGCAAGGTGTCTTTTATGCCATCTGGTTCAACTCCCTTCTTAATGCAGGAGATCAAGAGTATCCCCAACAGGCATCTGCCTGGAGACCTTGAGCAAGGGAGAGCCTGCTAGCCCTCTAATAGATTGGTTCCACTGTCAATCTGCTTTTAACAATAAGACGTTTCAGTTCAAATCTTGCCTTATGAACCTAAGAAGAACCTGCTGGATTAGGCCAGTGGCCCATCTAGTCCAGCATCCTGTTCTCACAGTGGCCACCCAGATGCCTACGGGAAACCTGCAAGCGGAACCAGAGCACAACCCATCCTGTGGTTTCCAGAAACTGGCCAGAAGCATTATGCCTTCTGTAGGAGCGCATTCCATAGTTTCACTTGAGCCCATTAGAGATCTAGTCCAGGCGTAGGCAAATTCGGTCCTCCAGGTGTTTTTGGGACTACAACTCCCATCATCCCTAGCTAATAGAACCAGTGGTCAGGGATGATGGGAGTTGTAGTCCCAAAACATCTGGAGGACCGAATTTGCCTACGCCTGGACTAGATCTCTAGCCGAGTTTGCCTATGCCTGACCGTCCTACCTTCTGGGTCAGCCGAGAACAACACTTTGTCCTCTTCTTCTGTGTTCTAGCCCTTCAGGTATTGGCAGAGTGCTATCACTTCCCTCTTGGTGTTCTCACTTTTGTGCTTTGCTAATCCCCTGACAGCTATGGAGTCCCATTCGAAGCTGTTCCCTGCTAACTCCGCTTGCAGTGAGGGATGCTCCTCTGCATGGTGTGCCTCCCCTGGAAGCCAGAGGTGCTGGGATGTAGAAACTGTTGGGCCACCGCCACTGCTTTCTTACTCCAGCTTGGAGGAGCTGAAGGAGATGGAAGCCTTGAGACTGAAGGTGGCGATGCTGCGCCAGCAACTTGAGATACAGAAGGTAACTTGGCAGTAAGGCTGCCTTTTGTGGTGTTGGGGTCCAAGCTCTTTGCTCACTTTGTTCAGACCTCCTGGTCAGGTTCAGCTGGTGGGGTGTAAGTCTTAAGATGTATGCTTAAGATAAATAAAACATTTAATAAAAATAATAATAAGGTGATTGAGGTCTTGGGGGAGTCACTGTTAGTCGTCCCCCATGGCTTGGATACACCAGGAACTTTGTGTTTAGTGTTGTAGACCCAAGTTTATGGAACTTCCTTCTAGTTGAAGTCATGCAGGCACCTTTCCTGCTGAATGCCCAGCACCTGCTAAATGCTTTTTTCATTCATTCTGGCAGGCATTTTAATTGAAGTTTGATTTTATAGTTTTAACTGATATTTACTGCTTGTATTGTATCTAGAGGCTATTGCAGTTAAGCAGTATATACATTGTTTAAATAATAATACAAAAAAGATCTAAGGGCTGTAGTTCAGTAGTAGAACATCTGTTTTACATGTATAAGGTCGCAGGTTCAAATTCCCTATATCTTCAGGTAGGGCTGAAACCCTGGAGAGCTGCTGCCAGTCAGTGTAGACAGTATACCGAGCCAGATGAAGCAATGGTCTGACTGTATGAAGCAGCTTCCTGTGTTCCTAAATCTGGCTGTTTTATATTCAGAGAGATTAATTGGCTATCCTGCTGCATAGAACTAAAAGCGAGTGGATGAAACAGAAGGCAGCTAGGGAATATGCTCTCACAACTGGAAACTGGCCAGATGAAAACTCAGTTTTTACTTAATGGTAGCTGTAGAAAGCTTTTCTATTGAGCTTGAACCAATTGTGCTAATTTATTGATAGTATGAGTTCCGGAGTGGGGTATCATTCTAATATAATGCATCCTATCATTCTAATATAATGCATTAAGTTTGCCGTAGGAGCAAAGTGCCACGTTTTAGCCAACCATTCACTTGGTTTTTCATCTGTTCTCTTTTCCCCAGCTTCGGTCTGTAGCTGCCCCTGAGGTCATACCTCCTTTAGCATTAGGCTTCACTGGCTATCCAAATGAGCCTCATTGCACCATCCTGATGCTGTGCTGACTCTGATTACTGGCTTTTTTCTTTTTTCAACATTGCAGGTTGCTTGAGGGACTCTGCTTTGTGGTTTCTTGGTTCACACTGCAGAAGGCACCACAAGCCAGCGCAGCTTGCTGCCTATGCATATTAGCAGCCATTTACTGAGAGCTGGAAAAGGCAGTCAAGGGACAATTATACAACTCTTATTTGCTTCCCTGATTCAGTATATCACCTGCACTCCTGAACTTCTGAATGGTCTGTGTTGGAGATACTTTCCCTCCCCACTAACAGGTTGTCTTGTTCCCAGGCCATGGAAGCTGAACTTCTCCCTCTTCTAGAACCTGGACCTATTCAGGAAAGTTCCAGAGCATCACTGTGCCGTGCCATTTACACCTTGCTGTGTGAAGGAGGTGAACGCTTCCCTGTTCTTGTACATGATGAGGAGTTGCCCAGCTGACTTGGCGCCTCAATCTGACATATGACAATGTGCATAGAAAGCATTGAACTCTGGCTGCAGTCTTTAAATCAGTGCACATCCTTGGGCTGTTCTGTGAATGATCAAGCTTAATAGTACTCTAAGGGGCATTGCCTGCATTCATAAAGCAAATAAATTTATTTTATACCTTTGAAATCTTTCTCTTGCACAAATTTCTTTCAGCCTCATCTGAAACCTCTCAAACAGGTTCTGATGTACTCCACCCCCCTTCCATAAAATCACGTTTCTCATTGAGAATGGAGGGGTGGGCTGTTAATGACCAAAGATTCTGGTGCCTACCATTTTGGCCCTGCATGTGACCCATGTTCAGGCTCCTGAGGACTTGAGACCTTCCTGTGAGCAGATTTCAACATGTATAAAAAAGTGCAAGATTCAGGAATTCAGAGAGTGATCATACCTTATTAAATACACAGTTGCATGGGGGGGGGGGCAACCCTAGTGCAAGAACTGGTGTCACAGCACTGTCAGGCAAGGCGTGTCCAGAATGAGGGACTCACTATTTATAGCCAGGAAGTGGACTTACAAGTTAGGAAAAGGCATGTCCATCAGTTCTATGTCTCTCAGCTACCGCTAGGACTGGTCCATTGCAAGTTGGGTGACTTCTTGAAATCCTCCTATGAAAGGCATCCACATAATTCTTAATCTTGATTTGGTCCCCCCCCCCCCCCAAAAAAAGTAGTGATGGCCACCAACTTGGATTATTAGAAAATGGCTATCTCCTACCTCCACTGTTGGAGGCAGTATGCCTGAATACCAATTGCTGGGAATCAGAAGTGGGGAGTGATGCTGTTGTGCTCATGCCCTACTTGTGGGCTTCCCATTGGCCCCTGGTTGGCCCCTGTGAATACAGCCTTCTGGATTAGATGGGCCATAGGCCTGATCCTGCAGTGCTCTTCTTGGGTGCCAAACCCAGTTCCAAAATTGAGAATCTTCAGCGCACATCAGCAAACATACCCACCTACATTCCTCAGATGAAAATAAAAAGGTAAAGGTACCCCTGCCCGTATGGGCCAGTCGTGTCCGACTCTCGGGTTGCGCGCCCATCTCGCTTAAGAGGCCGGGGGCCAGCGCTGTCCGGAGACACTTCCGGGTCACGTGGCCAGCGTGACGAAGCTGCTCTGGCGAGCCAGCACCAGTGCAGCGCACGGAAACGCCATTTACCTTCCTGCTATAAAGCGGTACCTATTTATCTACTTGCACTTAAGAGTGCTTTCAAACTGCTAGGTGGGCAGGAGCTGGGACCGAACGACGGGAGCTCACCCCGCCG
The DNA here is from genome assembly GCF_964106645.2 of Podarcis pityusensis. Taxonomy (NCBI): domain Eukaryota; kingdom Metazoa; phylum Chordata; class Lepidosauria; order Squamata; family Lacertidae; genus Podarcis; species Podarcis pityusensis. The sequence continues at coordinate 17,709,707 of NC_138039.1, forward strand.
CGGGGATTCGAACCGCCGACCATACGATCGGCAAGTCCTAGGCGCTGAGGTTTTACCCACAGCGCCACCCGCATCCCTCAGATGAAAATAGGGACATTCTTTTCTACATCAATATCACTCCTGGAGGTGGGGGGCTTTTTCTGCATGTTAAGATTTTTTCATGATACAGAAACCCCCCCTCGAAGCCCAGCTAGCTTCAGCACCCACACACGACCCCCATAACCTTGGACCCCACATCCCTCAAACTACAGCCCCCCACATGCCTGGCTGCATCCCGCCAGCCATACCCTTCCCCATCACCCCCAGGGCCTTCTGCCCAGGATTTCCTCAGGCTGCTGCCTTCTCTTCAGGCCTGACCTGGCTCACTTTCTCCTCCTTGTTTTTATTCAGCATGGCCAGCTGGATGGTGGCTGGGGGCTCACCAGGCCAGGGAGTCACAGTCAGTGGGACAGTGGTGTTGGCATCCCCAGTGCCTTGCTCCTCTTTCTCCTCTTCCTGCTACAACTACTGCTACTATTCCACCAGCCTGGCTCCCTTGGACACAGTGCAAGAGTCTTTGGTGGCAAATGAGGTGAAGGAGGTGGAGGAGCGGAGGAAGGCAGCCTCAGCCAGCAACTCTCTCTTCCCCCTGCTTCCTCCAATGTGAAGCCATTTCCAGTTAGCATACCTCAACAAAGATGGGAATTCAGGACTCGGAATGAGAAAGTGAGAAACCGTGATAGCTTAAGCGTTTTCGTGACATTTCTGGGACAGTTGGAGTCTATGATGTCCCTCTTGGCATGTTGAGATATTCATAAGATCAACATTGCAGGGTTTGGAGATGGAAAGATCATAAAGCACAAACCACTACTGAGTTTTTTAAAAGGCTGAGATGGATTCACAATATATGGTCATTTTTTGCAGATTTAGAGGAAGGTGGTTTTTTTTTTAGCTGCTCTAGTTGAATAGCCTGTTCCGGCATGGTGCCCTATTAGCGCCTGATTAGAGCCAGGAATATAGCAGCAAGGACCTGCTGTCTTTGCGAGGTTTGGCAATGACAGAGTTGTGACATTTTAATCAGCTCACCTTTTCGCCTTGTTATTTCTATTCAATCCCCAGGAACTGTCAGTGTTAATCTAGCAAAAGCAGTTTCCCCATCAAACATGGGAATTTGGGAGTGGGGGGCAGGGAGCTGGCAGCAAAATTCCAATTGTTCAACATGTAAGGTTGCTGGCTTCCAAGGGTTCAAATATTTTTGCACCTCAAAAGAGCATCAAACTGGTTGCATACTGTTCTGCTCTTTTATTCTGTGCTCCTGAGGCCATGTTTTTAAAAAAAACTTTTCAGCCTGTAAAGTAAGCAAAGCAAGGCCTACTGACATAGTGGCAAAGAGACTGATCTGTGAACCAGAAAATCAGTCCCTAGTTCAATGTTTTCCCTCTTGCATGAACTTGCTAGGTTCCTCTAACTTAGAAGGACATGGGAAGGACTGCTGAGATAATGGTCCAGTTCACAAGTCACATTAATCTGCAACTAAAAGAAACATTAAACCAGGAATAGGAATTGTGGTGCTCTCCTGGCATTGTTGGACTACAGCTCCCATAATTCCCGACCATTGGCCATACTGGTTCTGGCTGATGGGAGATAGAGTACGACAACTTTGGGAGGATACCATGTTGACTATTCCTGCATTAGACTGTAAAAATGAACTATGGCAAACTAAGAGGTAAATCAGTGGTAGAGCATTTGCTCTGCATGCAAAAGGCCCTGGGTGAAATCACATCTTGAGGTATAGCTGGGAAATGCCCATTTCAAATTTTGGAGAGCCACTGCCAGTCGTTGCAGACAGTATGAAATCAGATTGACCAATGGTCTGACTCACCTGAAGACAACTCCCTATAGTCTGTTGAATATTGTGCTATTATTTCCATAGCAGTCTTATTTCTGGTCTGTCGACTATAATAAATGGGTGGTGGTGATCCACGTGGCTTGAAATATCATGGGCATGTTTGCTTTTGAACATTAGACATAAACATGTGTTACATACATTCACTTAAAAACAGTTTGCAAGCCACAACAATTCTTTCATCCTTGCCCTGCTAATAGGTTTGCTGCCAAAAACCTACTGTTTTTTAATGTTTTTCCTTAGGACAAATCTTGGCACTTGCAAATTTGTTTGACATTACCACTTAAGCTGAAAACTTTGTAAAATAAAATGTGAAATTTGATTGCCCACGAGGGGAATAATACTGTAAACCAGGACTTGAAAATATTGTTTGAATAATGCATGTTGTGGAGAAAATGGATAGAGAGATGTTTTACTGCGTCTCATAATATTAAAATCCAGGTTCATTCAACGAAGCTGAAAGGTGCGAGATTCAGGACAGACAAAATAAAGTACTTCTACACACAGTGTGTAGTTGACAATGGAATTTGCAATCACAAACAGGAGCTGCAACATTTTGTTGCTATTTTTAAATGACAAAATTGTCTCTTTCTTCATTGCTATGTACCCCGTTCTTGCAACTAGGGCTATTTAATTGCAAGTTAAGTCCAAGATGGTTATGACAGAGCCTATTTCCCATTAAGTATACTTAGAAAAATTGGTTCAGATTTTCAACCTGCTTTGCCCTCAAAGGCTCAGTTTCAAAATGCTCTGCATATAATGGCCTTAAGGGAAGCTGTAGTAGAAGCCACTGTCAAGGTTATTAGATGTAGGTACTTAAAACACTCTACACAAATTGTTTAATGGGGGTAAAAGGCACATACTGAAGATGGAATATCTCCTTCTCAGTAGAGATACCTTCCAGACTCAGAAGATAGATAGATACAGACAGACAGACAGACAGACAGATCTATCTATCTATCTATCTATCTATCTATCTATCTATCTATGAATGCTGGAAGCCAAAGCAGTACCATCCTCAGATAAGAAGGAGGCATCAGCAGGCCTTGGGGAACGCCAAGGTTTGCAGAGGAGGGAACCCCAGAACCCCAGCCCAGTAAAGGCTGAGCATGCTCAGTGCCCACAGAATGCAGAGTGGCTGGCTGGCACTCTGAACAGGAGGCACTCCACACTCCAACATTTTGTTCCAAGTTCTACTTGTTACCTCCAGTTCTCAGGCAGGTCGTGAGCACCTGAGATTAACCACTTCAGACAGCAGGTTGGGGCTCATGTGGCAGGATCTGTCTATACAAAAACTAACAGATCTTTCTCGTTGACAAACTAGTTTTCCCCGAGTCGTGATTTTTAATTGTATGGAAAAGCATTCTATTGTGCCTTGGTATTCCAGCTACCATGGTAAATGGAGGCTAACACTTTGGCCCTGTTTGCAGGGGATTCTCAAAAACTGCATAAATGGAAACCTGTGTGCAGCTTGCAAATAGTGGTGAATGTTTATGTGTGTGTGTTTGTATCTTGGCTCAGACCTAAGCTATGTTCTTGTTCCACAGTTGGCAATCTGAAAATGGGTTGTTGTTATTTCTGCTGCCTCCTTCTTCACCTCTGATAACTGAAGATGTGGGAATTCTTTGACAGCACTAACCAAGAAGGTGTGTGAGCCTGCCATTGAGCTGAAAATAGGAGGGAAATGTCACCTAGCAACTTGTCACTATCCAAGAAGCCTTTGTTGGTGGGAAGGAATGTGACATTTTGATGCTATTTCCAGAGCCATATTTCCGGAAGCTGCTATGTTATTAAGGCAACACTGTAATTTTCCCCACCTTGACTCATCAAAGGCAGAGGAAGGCCTTCTAAGACCATGCCACATGAGTCAAGAATGGTGTTCTCTCTTGTCCCAGGTCTTCAGTATGTGCTTTTATCAGCTTCTAACTGTGCAGGCTTGCAAGGACCATGGCTGTGGGATGGAGGCAGGAGTCCAGATAGGGCAAAGATGGGCATCCGCACACTCCAGGGGTCAAATGTGGCCCTCCAGGCCTCTCTATCTTGGCCCCTCAGCAGTATTCCCAAGCCACTCCTACCCCCTCCAACATTTTTCCCATGAAAATTGGGACATCCCATTCCATAATGATAATTTTACTATGTATACCCCACACATCTTCCTGGGTTGCCCCAGCTTCCAACACATATAAAAACATAATAAAACATTAAACATTTAAAAAACTTATCTATACAAGATTGCGTTCAGATAGTTTGGGGGTTGGATAACTCCATACCCTCCAACATTTCTCCAATGAAAATAGGGACAACCTAAGGAAAAGGAATCAAAGCAGAAACTGGGGTGGCTTCTCTAAATCAGGGATGTCCCTGGAAAATAGGAACACCTGGAGGGTCTGCTCCCCTGCTCTCCAGACCCTCACCAGCCCTACTTCATACCCTCCAGTGTTTTTTGAAAGGGGCTTTCAAAGAGCTCTGCACTGCACTTTGAAGCCTCAACAATCAGCTGAATGTCGGGGGGGGGGGCATTGTTTCTAAGCTCCACAGAGGGCTCTTTGCTGTGCTTTGAAGCGGCAACCCTCAGAGGATTGGTGGTGCTTCAGAAGCTTCTTTTGGCCAGGGCAGCTGCATTTTTACTTGTCCCAACCTGATGTCATATGAGATGTCAGGTGATTGGCAGGTGAGCATTGCTTACTTAGAATGGCCTGGCAGGTCAAATGGAGAGGCCTGGTGGGCCTGATTAGGTATGCAGGCTGGACATCCCCCAGTTCTGCATAACATAATACCCAGATTCCCAGCTTTCATTTCAAAAAGAGAGCAAGTTTCCAACATTTATAGAACCTGAGATATGAGACAAGATGCACAGACACTATGCTCATTTTTAAATGAGTCTGTTCCGCAATGTTTTACTTTGTCCCCCACACCAGCAAAATAAAATTAAAAAATCCTGTGAGGGTTGGTGCCTCTGAGACCCATGATAGTGTGGTGTGGCCACACCCACTGCTGACCTGTGGCCCCTGGATGGTTGCTTAAGGGTCCTAGGGATGGGGGGCGGCGGAATGAGAAAATAGCCACTCCAGTGTAATGCTTAAAGTGTAGAACTAGAACTGGAGAGGTCGTAATTCAAATCCCCATCCAGCCATTCATCTTACTTGTTGAAATTAAAAATTGAATAGCCATGTTCGTCTGCTACAGTAAAAATAAAACAAAAGAGTCTCGTGGCACCTTTAAAGACTGACAAATTGATTATGGAATGAGCTTTTGTAGACCATATCAATAGAATACATGAAGAATGTTATGCTGTTTTAGATTTGTAAGTCTTCAGGGCTTGCAACAAGCCTCTGTGGCCAGCTCTGCCATTAGGCAGAGTGAGGCACCTGTTTCAGGTGACAGATGGTGGGGTGGGGGAAGGTAAAGCAAAGGTAAAGGTAAGGTGTTGGGGGACTGTGCTACAGGCCTTGCCTTTGCCCCCTGAATCTAGTCTGCTGCCCTCAGGTGTGACGGAAGATGCTGCCCAGTCACCCATGCTTAAGTGAAACTCAGTCTGATCAGCTTTTGTATGCCTATGTCCTTGTGGATGTGAAAACCGTATGTCTGGGCCATGGGCGGGGTGTCATGAACAAGGAAGACCGCAGTGAGCGGGCATCAACTGGTCCTTAAGGTATCCTGGACTCAAGTTGTTAGTGGCCTTGCAAATTAATGCTGGCCCAGTTGCATATGGGCAACCACTACAACCTTTCCACGTAATTTGATGCAATTTACATAGAAGCAATCTACAGAATTGGACCCACAATACTGAACATATCCAATCCATGTGTCTGAGTCATAAAGGTAAAGGTAAAGGGACCCCTGACCATTAGGTCCAGTCGTGGCTGACTCTGGGGTTGTGGTGCTCATCTCGCTTTATTGGCCGAGGGAGCCGGCATACAGCTTCCGGGTCATGTGGCCAGCACGACTAAGCCGCTTCTGGCGAACCAGAGCAGCGCACGGAAACGCTGTTTACTTTCCCGCCGGAGCGGTACCTATTTATCTACTTGCACTTTGACATGCTTTCGAACTGCTAGGTTGGCAGGAGCAGGGACCGAGCAATGGGAACTCACCCCATCATGGGAATTCGAACCGCCGACCTTCTAATCAGCAAGTCCTAGGCTCTGTGGTTTAACCCACAGCGCCACCCACGTCTGAGTCATGGGGGACCATTAATTTACTTTCCCAAAGATCTTGGCCATCAGGCAGGGATATAAGGCACCAGGTGGTAATCCTGGACTCATCAGTAGCCATTGGAAGTTTTTAAGGACTGAAGTTATGTGCTGGAGGTAGTCCGCCCCCAAAACCCGTCTAGTTACAACATTTTGCGCCAGCTGGAGCTTCTGGACCAGTCCCAATAATAGCAGCACCACATAGAATGCATTCCACTAATCGAGTCCTGAACTTACCAGTGCACGAATCACCACAGCCAGGCTGTCACTGTGCAAGAATGACTGCAATTGGTGTACCACCTATAGCTGGACGAAGGCACTCCTAGCTACTGAGGCTACCTGAGACTCCAGCAACAAAGATGGATCCAGCAGCAACTCTAAACAGCAAGAGGGAATGCAACCCCATCCAAAATAAGCAACTGTCCAATCTCCGAGATGCGGGACCCCCGCCCCGCCCCCCACACTGTGCCTCTGTCTTCCCAGGGTCTAAATTCCGTTTATTAGCCCTCATCCAACCCCCAAGTGCGTCCAGACACGGGTAGAAATAATGTACAGCCTCTCCTGACTGATGTTAATGGAGAAATAGGGTTGCTTGGCAGCAGCCTCTAGAGGGCAGCAGAGCATCGTTATTTCTTGCCGTTCCCCCTTTCATTATCTCTGCCACGTAGGTGTAAACGGAACCCCCCGCTGGCCCATCCATCTCTCCCTGAACGGTGCTTGCAGATGAGCTAAGGTATTGGCTTCTTTATCTTTCTGCAGAATGAGTCACCCTGGCCCAATTGCCCCGATCTGTCTTTTGCTCTGTGCGGGGGACGGGAGCGAGATGCACTGTGAAGAATATCACAGAGAGTATTATAATAAGAAGTACATCCTTACAATGGTCGCTGCAGCAAATGAAGTGGCAAGATGCAAAGATGGGCAGGATTCCAAATGCGTGCCATGTCTTTTAGACTGCAATCCTGCCACCTGCACGGACGGTCTTATTATTTTATCCAGTCTTTTCAGTCGAAGAAAAACTGGCATTAAACTAAACTCCTCTACTTTTTAATAACCGCCTATTACAGGGATTCTCCCCCACCCCCAACACTCTGACATGACAGGCTTCACCAGCTAAAATGATTTCTGCATTTCTACCAAAGGAAACCAACCAGCATGAACTGGGAAGGAACAACATTTGCCGGCTGCAAAATATTCCTCAAAGTGATGTTGAGAGCTGTATCCTATACATGATTACTCCATAACAAGGCTCACTGAATTCCGTGGCATTTCTTATTTCTTATGTGTTCACTCAATGCTTGTCTTGGTGTTAAATAATACCACTGGAACCTGCAACAAAATGTTACAGCATGGAGTCACTTCAATTCCATGTTCTAGCCAGACACATCTTCTTTTGTTACGCTATGTTCCGTTCCCTCCTCCTTCCTACTTTTACACACACACATTCTGTGTCCACTGAGCATACTCAGTCTTTATTGGCTGTTTTTTGTTTTTGTTTTGGTGTGTGTATGTCCTACCCTGTAGCCCCCTCATTATTTTTCCTTTTGAATTTTTGAACATCCTGTATTCCCCTCCCCACCCCCAAGCATGCTGATTTTACCCTCTTGTGCACAAGAGATGTTGTTTGGTTACCTTGGGGAGAGATTGATGCTGTGTGCACACACCATCTACTTAAAACGTATATTCTCCCACCAGCTCAAGAGAATCCCGGGAACTGTGATTTACCCCCAGAGAACTACAGTTCCCAACAACCTTAACAAAATACAGTTCCAGGATTCTTTGGAGGGAAGTCAGCTGCTTTAAATGTATGGTATCAGTATGCACAGCCTCTGTTCACTCGCCCCCCCCCCACACTTTGTAATATAGCTTTTATTAATTTTCACCTTTAAACTGTTTAACACGGTTGCATCAAAATATATCTTTATTTACATTAGAGCATATGACATGCAACAATTACATAAAAATAAAAGAACAGTAAATTGTCATGAACTGGCAGGACAACAGGAAGGAATAATAATAATAATAATAATAATAATAATAATAATAATAATTTATTATTTATTATTTTTACCCTGCCCATCTGGATCCTGGCAAGGGGTGGAGCTGGGGCTGGGACACACTGGGGTCAATTGTGGGTGGGGAAGGAGAGGTTGGTGTAGGAAATACTCATGGGGTGACAGAGAATGACGAGGGAATGGGGGCCAGTGCACAGGAACCAGAGCAGCAGGACCCATCACCAGAGCCAGAGGGCCCCCGGTCTCCACAAACATGACAGGCTCTGAGGAGTAAGAAGCAGCAGGAGCTGCGCTCCAGGAGGCTGAGGCAGGCAAGGCCCCAGAGCCCAGCTCCCTAGCTGGCCAGGTGGGGCTCACTAGCTCTGGGAGAAGGTGTGTGATTCCTCAGCTGGAGTAGGCTTGGAACAGGTGAGCTTCACATGCCTCATCAAGCCCAGATGCTGCAATCAGCATGCAAAGTATAAAAGGGCAACAGAGCTGAGGCGCTGGGTCTGTTCAACTGCCCATGTTGATGGATCTCAGCTTGGATGCTTCAGGATCTCTGCACGACTGTGCTTTGGACTCTGGACACATGGATTGACCCTGGGCTGGGGACTCGACATACTAACTTGCTGCCAGGTAGGCCAGGAGTTCAGGACATAAACACTCTGATAAACATTTCTGAATATATTAACAAAGTTGTGTCAAAGTGCATAGACTGTGAAGAAAATTACCTGTTAGTTCCTGCAGTCTAAGTTCCTATTAAAGGCATGGGGGCTGGTCAGGCTGGGTTTTCCTCCCAGATGAGTTGGTATGGTGGGATGTCCCTATTTTCATCAGAGAAAAGTTGGAGGAGATGGAGTCTTCATCAGCAAAATGTTGGAGGGTATGGAATAGGATGTCCCTATTTTCATTGGAGAAATGTTGGAGGGTGTGCAACTCTCATGTTCATCACTAGTTCGTATTGTTTGCACAGCATCGTAAAGCAAATTCTGGGTGACAATCGCAGGCCACATTTAGCTAGAGCAGAACCTGTGGCCCTCCATATGTTGAGACCTATAATTTCCAGCATCTTTGGCCACTGGCCGTGCTGGTTTGGGGCCGAAGGGAGTTGGAGTTCAACCGTATTCAGAGGGTGGCAGGTTCCTCCTTCCTCTGAGTGTTGCTTTCCCAAGGCATCCTCCTCCAAATCCAATTAAAGGGATTATGCGACAGCCACAGCTGCTCCAACAGAAGGATATCGGAGCTCCTAGTTCCTCTTGCTTTGCCCTTATGCTAGTGATAATCTAAGAATATTCTTAGCTAGGGGAAAGGCAAGAAAAACCACTGAGCTTTAGTGCCCTTTGCTGAAGTAGCGGTGTTCACCAGAGAGTTTAAGTACTACAGAGATCAACCTATTAGATGCAGAAGTCAGCACTTTGGGAATTATTAGAAGAAGCTGTCTGGTGCATCTTGCCAAGTATTATCTCTTCTGAGTTCTGACTGGCAGTGGCTCTCCGGAGCCTCAGGCCACACGCCTTTCCCATCTATTGGTTCCTTTTAATTGGAGATGTGAAAACTGGAGAGGATACCTGGGACTCTGCACACGAAGCATTGTGCTCGGCTGCTACTGAGTCCTGGGCTCCTCCCATGGCTTCCATACATTTATGAAATGGGGAAGTTTTTCATTCTCATTACTGCAAGAGTCATGTATGTCTGGTGAAATCTCAGAAGCTTGCAGAAGAATGAGTGAGCCTTTTAATGGCCCATGGGTGAAACTTGCATTCTTTATAGCGTTTTCTGCCTCTCTCTATGACTAGCAAAATCACTTATCTATACATGAACAAATGTATACCTGTGTGTATGCCTCATTCAAATCAGACTCATAGAATTGTAGAGTTGGAAGGGAACCTAAGGGCCATCTAGTCCAACCCCCTGGAATGCCGGAATCGCAGCTAAAGAATCATTGACAGATGGCCATCCAACCTCTGTTTAAAAACCTCCAACAATCATACGGTCTTATCTACCTTGTCTTTGAATTCATATTATTATTATTATTATTATTATTATTATTATTATTATTATTTATTTCTAAACTCTGGTCTCTCAGGACAGTCACAAAAGGACAAGGGGGGGAAGCAAACGCAGGCACCAATTATTTAAGAGAGTAGTTTGTATAATGAACCAGCTGGAATGGAAATTTTGGATTTTCCGAGTGTACATTGCCTTTTTTTTGTCTTCTGAAACACTTGGCCAGAGAAAAATAAGTCTCCAAGCTAGACTTCTTTACAAAGGGGATCATGGGAAACTTTCACCATCTCTCCTACCCTCCCCACATCATTGGATGCTTTTATTTCTTTCGCTCTCTCTCATTCTACACAAGAATTAAATAGGAGCTTCTTGCTTTCTTTTCCTTGTCCTTGAATGGATTCAATTAAGCTTGTGAGACCCCCCCTCCCTCCTGGGCCATCCTCCTCCTCCCCCCCCCGTTACTCTTGTGGCGTCATCTGCATCGATTGCTTTCGCAGACCTGCTTCTGCCCTATAATGCTTTCCTCTGTCACTTGCTAAAATGGGCTTTGTTTCTAGAAAGACAAATGGGAAGAAGGTGATGACAGTCGTAGTGATGGTAAAGCAGGGAGGTCAATAGCGCCCCCACTCCACCCCCTGTTATTTCTATCGCCAGGAAAAGCCGAGACTGAAGCGCAGTGTCACAGAGGCTTCCAAAGGATGGAGAGGGATGAAGAGCTGCATGCTGATGGGGCCAGGCAAACACAGTGGCCATTGTGTGGCCTGTAAACTCCTGCATGCAAAAAAGGAGGCAATGGCCTCAGAGTTGGCAGCTCAGAACTTCCCACTAGAAACACTAAATTCTCCAAAACCTTATTTGGAGTGTTTCTAGTGGGAAGTTCTGAGCTGCCAACTCAATTGGCAGACACCAGGAACTCTAGAGCCAGCATGTTAGAGACCGGGGATAGGGAACGTTTTCCAGCCAGAGGCTGGGCAATCTTCTGGGACCCCACTAGAGTGTGGGGCCAGAGGCAAAAGCCGGTGGAGCAACAAATGCAAATTTTGCCTCTGTACAGTTAGGTTAGCTTCTGCTACGGTTGCCATATTTCAGAAAATGGAAATCCGGGGCTACCCACCTGTCAATCACATGGTGTTATTGTGACATGACAGGTGGGCAAAATAATTCTGCCAATATCCTCTCTGGGGCTTTGCAGTGCCTATAGGTCCAGTATGTAGACATGCTGGTTTATGGATTCTTTCCCCTTAAAGGGGTGTGGGTGGAGAAGGCTTTGCTATATTTCTCCTTTAAGCAGGTGGGTGGCAGCGGTGGTGGTTCAATCTTAAATCCTGCCACCTAGGCAGTGCAGCCGATGCAGGATTGAGCCCTGTCCTCTTATCCATAGCCAGTGATATCAGTTGATGGGCAGCTGAATGTGGTTTGGGGAAAATGCGTGTGATTAAGCCAAGATTGGCCAAGGGCATGAGGTTCCACACCCCTGACTTTGTCCATACCACCTATAATCCTATATGCTTCTATCCTGCTGCCCCCTATTTACCTGTTTCCAAAGATAAAAAGCCCCAATGCTGAAACCTTTCTCCACAGGGGAGTTGTGCCATTGATCATTTGCATTTCCTACTCTGGACCTTTTCCAACTCTACAATATCCTTTTTGAGGCGAGGCAACAACAGTGCTCCCCGTGGGAGGGATGGGGCCTCAAACTGGGGGCTGAATGCAACCCTCCAGGCCTCTCTAACTGGCCCTTAGGGCTCTTTCCCAGCCACACCCCTCCTCAGCCATACTTCTCACAGGTCCTGTTTTACACCCTCCTAGAATGTTTCTGAATGGGACGCGGGTGGCACTGTGGGTTAAACCACAGAGCCTAAGACTTGCCGATCAGAAGGTCGGCGGTTCAAATCCCCGCGATGGGGTGAGCTCACGTTGCTCGGTCCCTGCTCCTGCCAACCTAGCAGTTTGAAAGCACGCCAAAGTGCAAGTAGATAAATAGGAACCGCTCCGGCGGGAAGGTAAACGGCATTTCCGTGCGCTGCTCTGGTTCGCCAGAAGCGGCTTAGTCATGCTGGCCACATGACCCGGAAGCTTTACGCCGGCTCCCTCGGCCACTAAAGCGAGATGAGCGCCGCAACCCCAGAGTTGGCCACGACTGGACCTAATGGTCAGGGGCCCCTTTACCTTAGAATGTTTCTGCCTGGCTACCATGCACATTTAATCATGCTGCTTGCTTGCTTGCTTGCCTGCCTGCACAGAGGCTAGAGAAGAATGTGAGAGTAAATAAAGGTTTTGTTGACCCACCTACTTTCCAGATAGGGAGACTTGGGAGGCATATGTGTCCCCAATTCCTGGGGTTCCCCATCTCTGATCTAAGGAACTTCCACCCGAAGGCTCCCCAACCAGAAAATCCAAATGATAAAAAGACTTGATTTATTTTACAAACTGCAATGAAAAAGCTGAATAGATGGTTAAGTGGGCATTTAGGGGTACTGTAATATTGAATAGCTTACGTAGCTCTGAAGATGTGACTCACCCTTGACTAGGAGCACTGTTCCATTTCTTGTTGCTGACTGCTTTCCTGTATGATTTTCACCCGAGTCTTAATGATGCTGCAAGTGTAGAAGTACTATCCGTGCAGCATCATTTACACTGCTGCAATGTCAAGTGTCAAAGGACTCTGTGCTGAGCTGGAATGTTCCAGATATGAACGACTGCCTTAAAAAGCCATGGAACATGCCCCAACATGATCTGAGCGCAGCATTAATGATGAAATGCCATTTCGGGCAAGCAGTCAGGCTCTTGGGAGCTTCTAAGCCTTTGTCACTTAAAAGAAATCAGTGGAACTTACCTCTGAGTCAAAGTCTGTTTGGGGGCTCTGATAAAACCCTCAAGCCTCACCCACTGACTCCTTCCATAGTTTTCTAAAAGAGTAGCTAAGGGGAGAACCCATAAAAGAAAAGGGAGGGGTGGAAAGATGAGAATGCATACTATTATGAATCAGGACAGGAGTGATATATTCTCCAAGGAGATGGATGTATAACTCATCTCCAAGGAAGTAACACACTGGCTGGGTCTTGTTCCTGATCAGTAGGAGAAGCAGAATCAGGGAAGTAGGAAACCATTATGGGAAGTCTGAGGAGCTCACCAAGCCAGATGTGGTGTGTGAGCAGTATTTGCATGTTCCTTTTGGAAACGTTTCAGCCAGCCAGGAGCCAGGTGGTGAAAAGGGTAGCACAAAACCCATGGTCTTGGTACTATGGACAGCTCCCTAGTGGTGAAGGCCAAATTGTGCATGAAAGTAAAACCACATGCAATCTGATCAAAGCCTGGCAGAGTCCTATGGGGGGGGGGCAGGATGGAACAGAACAGGACACAACAACCAGTGGCTGGGTTTCTCAAGGGCTGTTAGATGAGCTGGGGGGGGATGTTAAGAGGTGAGCGTTTAAAACCCCAACTGAAGTATCTCCCTTGGATAATAATGATTGTTTATTTTTAGGAACAAAGGAAGCTGCCTTACACTGAGCCAGATCCTTATTCCATCTAGCTCTGGACTGTCTAGACCATGGGTAGGCAAACTAAGGCCCAGGCCCCAAATCCGGCCCAATCGCCTTCTAAATCCAGCCCGCAGATGGTCCGGGAATCAGCATGTTTTTACATGAGTAGAATGTGTCCTTTTATTTAAAATGCATCTCTGGGTTATTTGTGGGGCACAGGAATTCATTCATCCCCCCCCCCAATATAGTCCAGCCCCCCACAAGGTCTGAGGGACAGTGGACCGGCCCTCTGCTGAAAAAGTTTGCTGACCCCTGGTCTAGACTGACTGGCAGCAGCTCTCCAGAGTTTCAGACTGGGAGCTCTCCCAGCCTTGAACCCGAGACCATGAGCTCTGGGATCTGCATGTAAATTAGATGCCCTACCAATGAGCCACAGCCTCTTCCCTTTTTATAACTTTTTCCTTTTACTTAACTGATCAATAGTGCTTTGCATTGCCAGAAAAGTGGGAAGGAAGCTCTATAAAAATAACCTGTAATGTTGTTATGCTTGACAAAAGACACCAAATGTATACACTCCAAAAAACCAACAACGATAGCAGCAATGGAGTTGTTTCTAAATGTATATGTAGGAGGATTATCATCTTTATTCAGGTTTGTTTTACAAAGCAGGAGAACAAAGAATTTAAAAAATGACTTAACAGTTAAAAGCTTTTGGATTGCAGGTCAGAGGGGGAGGATTAATTTTTCAAAACATACTTTGCATGGTGCTTTCATGATTTTATGAACCATAATAGGTATATGCTGCTTCCAAATCCATAGGCACAATGTATACCCCAAGCACAATCCTGTCATTACTAACTCAGTGACAAAGACTGACCTGGAACTTTCTAAATGACCAAGTCTGGTCCTCTTACCTCTCAGCAGCTTTTGATACCAATGACTATGGGATCCTTCTGGAGCAACTGTCTGAACTAGGGGTGGGTGGCACTAATTTGCAGTGGTTCCAGTTCTGCTTGGATGGTCATTCCCAGAGGGTGTTGCTTGGGGAATGCTTTTCAGCCCCATGGAACCTTCAATGTGGGGTTCTGTTCCACAGGGCTCAATCCTATCCCCCACATTGTTTAACATCTACATGAAACTGCTGGGGGTGTTATCTGGAGGTTTGGAGTACGTTGTCAGCCGTACGCTGATGACACTCAGCTCTATTTCTTCTTTACATCTGCAGGTGAGGCAGTGGAAGTGCTGGACCAGTGTCTTGCCTCAGTAATGGACTGGATGAAAGCCAACAAACAGAAGCTCAATCCAGATCAGACTGAGGCACTGCTAGTGGGTGGTTCCCTAGAGCAGATGGGTGGGAGATTGCCAGCTCTTGATGGGGTTACACTTCCTCTGAAGAAGCAGGTTTGTAGCTTGGGGGTACTCCTGGATCTTTTGCTGTCGCTTGAAGCTCAGGTGGCCTCAGTGGCCCGGAATGCCTTCCATCAGCTTCGGCTGGTGGCCCAGCTACACCTCTATCTGGACTTGTATAGCTTAACTAATGTTGCCAATGCTCTGGTAACCTCAGGGTTAGATTACTGCAATGTGTTATATGTAGGGCTGCATCTGAAGATGGTTCGGAAACTTCAGCTTGTGCAGAATTCAGTGGCCAGGTTGCTCACCAGAGCAAGTCGGTTTGAGCATATTACACCGATCCTGGCCCAACTGCACTGGCTACCAATTAGTTTCTGGGCCCAATTCAAAGTGCTGGTTTTGACCTATAAAGCCTTAAATGGCTCAGGACTGCAATACCTCAAGGACTGCCTCTTTTCATATGTTTGTGTGTGTGTATAGAAACCTGCCTACTGTACAAAGGTTAAAAACTACATTTCTTGCTCCAACCACTTGTGCCTCTGGCCTCAGCTACCACTGGCATGTGGCCCTCTGAAGGTTGCCTAGAGGAGAATGTGGCTCTTGGGCTGAGAAAGTTTCCTCACCTCTGAAATAAAGCACTAAAGGGGCCAAAGTAACTTACAAAGGTGAAATACATCTGAAAAACCATAAGTCAATAACACTTAAAAATAAATAAACTCCAGATACAAAGCAAGTGTTAAAATCTGAAATGGTGGGGGGGGGGGAGAGGGAATCTGAGCAAACTGGAATAAAATCCTGGAAGCCAGTTAGCATCAGTCTCTTCCCTAGGACTCTCTCAAACCCAGTGTTTGCCCGCAGTTCCTCTGAAACAGTTAACAGGCTCAGAGTTCCCGCCCACAGGTATGATATCACTGCTCCCATCTGCCAATCGCCTCTTGATGTTGCGGCAAAAGAGTCCTCCAAGCCACAGCTCAGAGCAGAAAGCAAACAGCGGCAACAGCAGCCAGAGCCCAAGGAAAGAGACCAAGGAAGACAAGGAAGAACACAGGACTTTGCTTTTCTCACTTCTCTTCTCCCTTGCAGAGAAAGCTGTGCTGGGGGCAGGAGGCTGCAGCCCATGCTGTGACTGCAAACTCTCCAGGCTCGTGTGGGCACCTGCCCCTGTGCACCTTGCCAGGATGATGGGCTGCAAGTCCAACTCGCTGACTTGCTTGCAAGGAGGGAAGCCGGGTCTGCCTGCAGTGGCTGCCACCACCGACTCCACGGCCACACTCAACAAGCTGGCGCTGGCCACGGGGGGCACGGAAAAATCCTGGTACCGCTGCGTCTTCCCCTTTGGCATCGTCTCCCTGGTCATTGGCATTGCTGCCACGTGCATCACTTTCACCATCAATGGGCGGCAGATGGACATTGCCAAGGTGGTCTCGGTGGCCACCCTGATCTTCGGGGTAGGCCTGCTGGTGGGCGCCTTGGTCTGCTGGCGGGCCAAGAGGCAGCGGCAGCGCAAGAAACAGCAAGAGGAGCCTGCTTCCGTCGAACAGGGGGCTTTGTGATGCAGGCACCAGACCCAAACCCCGGCAGGTAGACCCATGGCTGGCAAGAACCCCACCTTTTTCTTGTACTCCAGGGCCAAATGAGGGGAGCCAGGAAGGGGGCTTTGGCAGCACCCTGCAATGTTTTGGGAAGAGGGAAAAAGGACAGTGGAACCTGGCAGTGTGGGGGCAACTTTTGTCCTGTTTTTACTGAATGTGTTGAGCGATGTTTGGAACAGTGAAAGGGAATTGGCCCAATCCAGGAAGGATGATGAAAAGCCAGAGGCAAGTGGCAGGGCTGGCTGGCTGTGCGTCAGGCTGTTCCCCTACAAAAGTCGCCCTGACCTTGGGTTTGCGAGTTTCCTTGCCACACAGAACTGTTTGTTTACAAAGAGCCCCGGGAAAAACTCCTTTAAAAAAAACACCAGCCGAATGAGAGCAGGGAAGGCGTTTCCTCCCACAAGGATGCTTTCTGCTCGTCTCCCAACACAGCTATGCATATTGTTGACTGATCACAGAAAGAGAGACCTATTTTTTTTTAATGAGGATCGTGGAGGAGCCTTGCCTAGTGAAACATGAGTGGAGCCAAAAGTTCACTAGTTTCTGCAGGACAAAAACAGTGCGATTCTGCCGGCTGAGAAGGATGATGGAGCTTGGGGTTCCAGTTGGTGGTAGCTCTAGAATGATACTCCTTTTCTAGGGTGGAAAGCCCAACTCAAAGGTTACTGTCAGGATGTTTTTGGAATAAACAGATACCGTCACTTCTTGCAAGTAAAAGTGAAGAACTACCGTTTGATGGAGAAGGTGCACAGTGGTAGCAAAAGAGCCCAAGACAAGTTTCAAGATCTCACGAGACATGGGACAGTTGAAACTGCAGATGAAGCTTACAAAGCGGTACAGCTTTCCTGTGGGGATGGCGGGGCAACTGTTCACAATGAACAGTGAAAGAAGAGGCAGGCTTAATCTGCCCTTCAGCGCAAAGTGCTGCAAACTAAGGAAGTTTCTAGTGCTGGTGGAGCTTTGCCCACCTGACTATAAATTCAGCCATGTGCCACCAACCCATGCAGTCTTCATTGTGTCTCTGGTTGGTTGCACATTGGCGATATACTGACGCAGGAGTGCGCTGTGAGGTTGTCCACCACAGATGGTTGTTCCACTAGTTTCCCAAAGCAATGTATCAGGTATTCTTGATAGAATTAATGTAACCTGTAGCTTGACAGTTGCTGCATCAGAGCTATGGTTTCAGAGGATGCAAAGAGCAGGTCGTTGACAGGGCCCCAGTTAGGACAGGATAGCAGCTGAGCTTGTAAGAGGCATGAGAGAGAGAGAGTAAATATATCATGCATTAGATGCCTACATTAAAGGGTGGGGGGGACAAATCTCAATGTCCTGGTTCGATCTTTCAGTGTTTCTCCTTGAGAAGTAATAGGATCAGAACAAGGAATGTGTGTATTCCTGACTTTCCCCCTTAACCTGACTTCTTTGGCCTGGTTTTTTCTCCCAGCAAGGTGGCCTGCAAACCACAGCTGTGTACCAGCAATTCGAAGGAGGTCTCCTTTCTCCTCCTCGCTGTTCATTCTCAGCTGAGCTATAGTAATACCAAGGCTGGCTGATAGCTATGGCTGGAAGAGTGGGGGGTGGGTGGGTGGGTAGGGAACAGCTGCTCTCTTGGCTCCTCAGCACCTGGAGCTCATCCACATCCACACATGCAGCTGGAAAGAAGTGAAACCAGACTCTCTGTAAGCCTAGGAGCCGGAAAAGGGCAGCGGCCAGGACTGGCGTGGGGGTGGACGAGGCTGGGAACGAAGGGTGTGCACACATACATCACGTTTCCTGGCTAACTCCTTCACAGTATGCTGTTGGATTAACCTCCCCCCCCCCCCAGGGTGTGTGTGTGTGCTGCTGTTATGTCTGGCCCAAGTGTAACATATGTGGAAGTGCAAACTTGACTGAGCAGGAAGGGAGACAGACAAGAGGCAGCAGCGCTTTGGGGCCATATCCAGATGGTAATCTCCTGTACTCCTTGTTGGAGTTCTAAAACAGAGATGACCCACATCTATTCACTTGGGGGGGCTGCTCAGTCCTCCAGACTTTCCTCTGGGGAGGGCATAAGGAAGTTTGTTGCAAACATCTGAATGGCTGATAGGTAACTCAGCAGTAGGGCATTTGCTTGGCATGCAAAAGGTCCCAGTTTCGCACCTGGGTATCTCCAGGTAGGGCTGGGAAAGACTGCCTGCCTGAAACCCTGGAGAGCCTCTGCCAGTCAGTGTAGGCAATATTGAGCTAAATGGCCCAATGCCCTGACTCGGTTTAATGCAACTTCCTCTGTAGACATGCTTCATAATAAAGGTATCATTGTCATCTTTTTATTCTGCCTTTCTCAAATGACAGCATGCATAATTTCTGTCTTTTATCCTAAGGTAGGCTAGGTTGAGAGATGGTGTCTGGCCCAAAGCCATCCAGTCCGTTGCCAGAAATTTGAACTTGGATCTCCCTAGAATAAATCTGACACCAGCTGCCATTGCACCACACATTCTGCATCTTGCACATCACATACATCCCATTTTTATCCTTGTGTATGTAATTTCTGTGTGTTGGCATAGCTTTTGTTTATTACAGCTTGCAAACATTCTTTTCTCCATGAATGCAACCGTGAGCAACCTTTCCCCACTCCTAGATTAGATCTTGGTGGGGCTTCCAGGGCCAAATAAAATTGCCTCAGGGTTGGTTGGGCTGAATCTACTCAAAGGGTCTAGTTGCCTACTACCACCCCATTCAAAGATAAGTTCTCATACCTGAGAAGAGGCAGGCACCTTTTTGTGTAAGAAACCAGATGTGCTGACCATACATATGGTGCTGAGCCACATGGAGGCTCATTCTAGTCATGGCAAGTGGACCGGTGCAGGTGGAAGCATTTTGACGTAGGAAGTGCTGGAAGATTATGCCATATCCTACTCAGTGAAAGTAGTGAGGGATAACTGTTGCTTCCCTGGAATATGGTAGAGCACATGCTGTGCATAGAGGAAGTCCCAAGTTCATTCAAAATAAAAATCAGAGTTATTTACGGACTAGTCTGCTGAGCATACATCCCGATTTGCTTGCACAAAGGAAGTGGGAAGGTTTGATGATGTTGGGAATTTATTTAGCGGTTTCTGGAGTGTTTCCCCGTCACTTTCCTTATTGCAAAGAGAGAGAGAACAAGTCCAATATGCGGGAAGGGGTGGGAACGTGTTGGACCACCCTGCCTCAGAAGTACCCCAGGGAGCAGGGGAAAGGAAAGGCACCACCTGGGCAGCTCTTGCTACTCAAGACTAGAGAATACTATGCTAAATGGACACATTGCCTGACTTCATTTAAGGCTGCTTCCTTTGCAGCATAGCTCTCACTTTTAATATATGTGATCCATGTGTTTCAGAGAGACAGACCTCTCAAGCATTTCCATAACTTTAAATGAAAACCATGCCTGTAACAAAGCCAGGATTTACAACTCCCCTCCCTTCTCCAGGAAAGATCTTTTGTCAGTTTCTAATGCTTTGTTCTGTAACTCAAGAACTCAGAGCTGCTTTCTTTGCTTTTTGTTAGTCTCTGTTTCCACTGAGGGGTTGGGGGGGGGGGTTAAGAGAGAAGAAAATAGACCTTTGCTCACCCAGGAAGATCCTTTGTTTGCCTGCATAATAGAGCAATAACCTGCCACGGTTAACCCCTTGCTGTTCCACTGTTGCAAAAGACAGGCAAACTTTCTATAATTAGTCTGCCAATAGCAGGTCTGTTTTCTCTATTTCTGGGCACCGGGTAATCAAATATGACCCCCCCCCCTCCAGCAGCTGAGCGCAATGCATGGCATTTCCTGGGCTGGAGAGATCTGTATACAGTTTTGTTCATCCCTGCATGATCTTCAAGTCCACAAGCCAACAGGCAAACTTCAAAAGACTTGGGGGTGCATACAGATATGCCCAGCTTTGGGATCTCATGCATTTATTTCTGCTGTGGGATGAGCTCTGCTATCTTCCACTGCTGATGTATGTACATGTACTTGGCTCTGAATTTGGGCAGTAGCTTAATGGCAAAACACCTGCTTTGGATGTCGATTCCAGGTTCAATCTTCAGGATCTCCAGGTAGGACTGGGAAAGATTCCTTGCCTGAAACCCTGGGGGCTGCTGCCAGTCAGAGTAGACAGTACTGAGTTACCTAGATCAAAAGTCTGACTTAGTATAAGGAAGGATCCTAAGCTCTTGCAGCAAAAGCCCCTTCTAGAAGTGACCTTGTTTATTTGGATTCGTTTGGTTCACTGCTGCAGCACATAAGCAATGCCGTTGGAAATATATCATCTGTACAAGCATTTATAACTTCAGTGAAGGACACACAAAAAATATGCCAGGCACTGTGGAGTTCAGCTAGGAATTCTGTTGGTCAAGTGCCAGTTCCCTGTGCCACTGCAGCTGTTGCCTTGAGGGTGAAACTGCAGGTGATTAAAGTTGGGCTTCATCATTCTGGAGGATTTATGAACATAGAAAGCTGTCTTCTGCTAAGTTGCCACACCCCTCACTGGCCCCATTTTGCACTCTTTGGGTGGTTTCGCTTTGTTTTTGGCTGGTTGGAATGTGTCCTTGCACACATGGAGGCTAGAGAGGGGCATGTGTGTGTGTGTGTGTGTGTAGAGACTAGCTTACCATGTACAGGTAAAATTTATATTAATTGCTCCATCTGCTTTTTCTTTTGGTCCCATCCTGCACTGACATGTGGCCTCCAGAAGATTGCCCAGAATTTGCCCCCCTACCCCTGGCATAGAGGAGTGGTCTGGTTGAAACCAGAGACCCACCTCTGACTCCCAGGCTACAACATGGGACCCGTTTTCACATTTGATTTATACCTTACAGAGCTGATAAGGCACGTGATGAATCCTAAAATGGCAATTCACAGAGCACAGTGTTCCCTTAGCATTTCTACTAAATGCAAATCAGCCCTGCAGTATGGCAGGAGAAAGGCACAAGCATGTGGGTGGCAGGAAATACGTACCTTATTATTATTATTTTTAATGGCCCATTCCATTCCCCTGCCACTTTGCAGTGCTTGTGGATGTTGATAAAATGAGCATCTCATCAGAAGAACACATCCTCGTCCAGACACACATGTAGTTCTCCTTTGGTCTGGCCAGCCTAAGGTGGAATCCAACATGGCGGCAACAGCTTTGCTGAGATCCACCTGATGTGGCCTTGCTACCCATCTGCAGGTCCTGATCTTCTGGCATTGGGCAGCTGCTAGTAGTCATGCCTCTGCAAGGCTGGCATAATGTAAGTGTTGCTGCAGGCAATGAGGCTGGCAATGCACTTTCTGCCAATCAGTGGAGGCCGTAGTGCTGAGCTTGACCTTCTAGCTTGGCTGAGTTCCTGCTTCCGATCACACCTTTTCTCTCTGCTTCTAATCAGCTAAATCTGGCCATGTTGAAGAAGAAGAAGAAGAGTTTGGATTTGATATCCCGCCTTTCACTCCCTTTAAGGAGTCTCAAAGCGGCTAACATTCTCCTTTCCCTTCCTCCCCCACAACAAACACTCTGTGAGGTGAGTGGGGCTGAGAGACTTCAGAGAAGTGTGACTAGCCCAAGGTCACCCAGCAGCTGCATGTGGAGGAGCGGAGTACCCATAAAAGTACCCATTATGGTGTCTTTCCAATTCAGCATCCCACCAGTTTGTTTTTGGGTGGACAAAAAGACAGCAATTAGCTTTCCACCTCATCTGTTTTCCAGCCTCACTTTTAAGAGAATAACAAAATCTGGTCATGGTGGGGACTCCAACAAGCACTGTTCCCCTGTTACTCTTGCAAATCTTTCAGCAGAAAGGAAATGCAATCAGAACTGGAGTGGGCATTCCTGGCACCAGCTGGACCTCTGCAAACCACTGTTGACACCAGTAGTGATCTACTTGGGCAGACAGGAAAGGTTGCAGCTTGCATGGTTGAGCTGGCTGCAGTTATATCTGCTTCAGCTCTCAGAGTCAGTCCTGATGTATCTGAAGCTGGGACACAAGGAATATCATAGCAGCCAGGGCTGGCCCTGGTTTAGACAGACTAAGGCTACTGCCTCAGGTAACCAATTTTGGCTGCCATTAAAGGGCTTGCTATTTAGTTTGTTATGATTGCATGTTGACTCTCAAGGAGTGCAAGGGGTGGGCAAGGTGTTTGTGGGATTTTCAGGTGCCAAGACAATTTGTACCATTCACTTGGTGTGTGTGTGTGTGTGTGTGTGTGTGTTTTGTGGTGGGTAGATTTGCTGCTCCAGCTCAGACACCAAATGCATTGGGCCAACATGGTGGGGGGGGGGGCACATCTTGTAATTTTGTCAAGGTACTGGAGTTGTTTCTGCAATCTTCTATGAGTCCCAACTTCAGATGTTACACTGCTTTATGACACTGGGTTTTTAGGAATTAGACAGCTGCAGTAATACCTTTACTGGATCATACTGTTAGTTTTACACATGGAAATGTGCCAATTAATTTTTTTGAAGCTTTCGACTCCAGAGTTGCCTGCTCCTCTGCCCTCTTCTATTTGCACAGACCCTTTAAAAAACCACTGTTGCATTTCTCCACTCTGCCAGCCTGTTGCACAACTTCTACTGAAATGACAATGATAACTACCCTTGTGATGAAATTCTTTATATCAAATGAGGAATGTTTGGGTGTGGGGGGGGGGAATCAAGGATCTGTAAGAAGTTGGCGGTTTCTGTTATCAAAGTGCCATGAATACAATCTTTATACATATATATTTTTCTGTTTTTCATATGCCCTCTCACTAATGTTGTACTGGAACCACATTTCTTGGGGTGGGGAAATAAAAATCTCTTCTTTACTGAGACGTTTTTGTTTTGCATTTGTGTGAATACTGATGGATTTTCCAAAAACCATCACAAGAAAAGGGAAGAGAGTGTGTGGGTGTACAGGAGGGTGTAAGAGACAAACACAGAGAAAGATTTCTAGAGGGTAGCCATGCTAGTCTGTTACAGCAAAATCAACAAAGAAGCTTGACAAATGTATTATGGATGCAGCTTTTGCAGACCGGGTCCAGTTCGTCAGATACATGAAATGATGCAAAGGAAGAGAGGAACAGAGGTCCCCAGAAGCCATTTGCCATTAATCTACTCACTGCTAGGGGACCTACATGTCCTACTTTACCATAGCTGTCAACTGTCCCTTATTTGGCAGGAAACTCCCTTATCCCAGCGCCGTGTCCCGCTGCTGTCGCTCATTGATGATGTCCCTTAAATTTCCCGGGTTTCAAAGGCAGCAGCTCCTCTCCCTCCCTCCCTGCCAGCCAGGGAGAAGGGAGGCTCCAACTGTGTTGCTTGGCTGCCCGGCCCGCTCCCTTCCAGCCTCCTCTCACCAGCCTCAGCCCCCGGGAGCCCCTCCCTGCTGGGACTGGCGGGAGCCTCAGGCCCTTCTGCCGCCATCCTTCTTGCGGCCGCCGAACTGAGCGTCTCTGCCTGGGGCCTCCCCTCTGCCTGTCACCGCCACTCCCGCTAGGCCGTACTGCGGCTGCACCGCCGAAGGACCTATATGAGATGGGCAGCCTGGCATGGCCTATGAATTGCTGCAGAGCCTTGAGAGGCGAGAGAGGGCAACCATAGAGAAAGCAGTTCAGAGAGAGGAGGAGGAGGCGGAGGCGGAGGTGGAGGCGCGGGCGGGTGTTCCAAGGGCTAACAGAGGGGGGGAAGTGGAAGAGGGACCGCAAGCGCTTCTCCCATAGATTTGTAGTGGTAGACTAGCATAGATGGTCTGATCTGTGGGTTTACTTTGGGCGCCATTCCCCCCCCTCCAGCCCCGCCTGATGGAACTGAGAGCTGCAGATGGAGCACGAGAGAAAAGATACAGAACTGCAGCAGCATCTTCGTAGCTTGGACTTCGTTTTGTGCGAAAAGTGGTTGCTGCTTGTAGTTATTTAATTGCAGTGTTTCATCAGATGGTGTCTTGAGCAGCAACCTCTGGAAACAAAGGGCTAAAAACCGATGCTGCTCTCCAAAATTATCTGTTCCCTTTTAACTTCGCATTACAGCTGGTTGACTAAAATCCCTTATTTCGGCTGCTGATCCCTTATTTTCGAGGCTGCTGGTCCCTTATTTTCAAATCTGTAAGTTGACAGCTATGTACTTTACACAGAACAGTACTCTGAAGGAGTTTATTTGAGGAAGGGCTGTAGCTCAGTGGCAGAAATCTTTGCATGCAGAAAGTCCCAAGTTCAATCCTTGGCATCTCCAGGACAGATACTGTGCCGGAAACCCTGGAGAGTCACTTGCCAATAGACAGGTAAAATAAAGGTAAAAGACCCCTGGATGGTTAAGTCCAGTCAAAGGTGACTATGAGGTTGTGGTGCTCATCTCGCTTTCAGGCCGAGGGAGTCGGCGTTTGTCCACAGACAGCTTTCCGGGTCATGTGGCCAGCATGACTAAACCGCTTCTGGTGCAATGGGACACCGTGACAAGAGCCCAGAGTGCATGGAAACGTCGTTTACCTTCCTGCTGTAGTGGTAGCTATTTATCTACTTGCACTGGTATGCTTTCAAACTGCTAGGTTGGCAGGAGCTGGGACAGAGCAACGGGAGCTCACCCCATTGCACGGACTTGAACTGCCGACCTTATGATCGGCAAGCCCAAGAGGCTCAGTGGTTTAGACCACAGTGCCACCCACTCGCTAATAATAATTGCCAATAGACAATAGTGAGCTAGATAGGCCAGTAGTCTGACTAAGTTTGATGTTGGCTCCAAATCTGGTTTCAAGAACCATAAAAAGAAAGGAGGAATCTTGTGCCTTTCAGGGCAAAGCCCTCCACTCCACCTCAGATCAGTAATGTTAGTTTTATTTCAAGGTAAACAAATTTTTACGCCTTTCTCTATCTAAGAAAGAAACTAAGATAACAATGGTAAGTTCTCTAGCCTGGCTTTCTATTCATAGAATCATAGAACTGTAGAGCTGGAAGGGATCCCAAAGGTCATCAAGTCCAACCCCTGCAATGCAGGAATCATAGTACAGAATTCCTGACAGATGGCCACCCACCCTCTGCTTAAAAACCTCCAGTGAAGGAGAGACCACCACCACCTGAGGGAGTCTGTTCCATGGCAAGCTGAGAGTTAATGTTGATAGTTTTAAGGTCTACTTTGCTAAATGTCTACACACACACACACACACACACACACACACACACACATATATATATATAGTCTAAATACATATATCCATATATGAATTTGAGCCGAGATAGGCAGCAGTTCCTTGTGCCAGGCAATTTCTCTCCAGCTCCTGGAAAATCTTCTTTTTCCTATGTAAAATATTACCTTTGGAAGTAAATTTACCATGGTGTGTGTGTTTGTTTGCTTGTGTTTGCCAATAGGGCCTGGGGCTTAATGTCACTTGTCAGTTTGACACCAGCCAATGGGGAAGCCAGCTTCAAGTCTCTCCTCCAATATGCTATGTTTATTACTAAAGGCAAATGAGGCAGCAAAATCATGTACTAAGACAAGAGGTCAGCTCTTCACAGGACATTTAGTCTGTGGTTTCAGTGGGGAGGCAGAACACGAGCTGTGTTGAAGAGATTGGCTGTCAATTTAAAGCACATGACTTCTCCCAAAGAATCCTGGGAGCTGTAGTTCACCCCTTACAGAACTGCAGTTCCCAGCACTCTTAATAAGCTACAGTTCCCAGGATTCTTTGGGGAAAGTCATGTGCTTTAACTGTTCGGTGTGTATGCAGCCGAAGGGTATGAGACATCTGCTTAGGCGAACACTTGCGGAAAGGGTCACATTTCAACCGTTGCTCTTGGAGCCAGTTCAAATTTAATAGGTAGGCAGCTAAGATATCCGAAAAGGGGCATCGCTGTCCTTTCTGCAATGCCAGCAATAGTGGGATTAAGGGAGGCAGTCAAGTTTCCCAAGGCTGGACATTAAACAGGAATGAGACACGCTTAGCTGCAGTAGTTGATAAGAATTGTGACTCTGCCTGCAAAGCAGCTTTCAGCAATTTTTCTGGAAATGAGTCTAGCAGAAGCTGCACCTGCTGAAGATGCCCTTGGACCTCTGCACTGGACAAGGGCTTAGATCAGATGACCTCCAAGGCCCCCTTGAGCTCTATAATTCTATGTATACACATAATTTGCTAACATGGAGAGAGTCACTATGTAATTTCCCCTACCCTCTTCTCCACTTGGCTGAAATACAGACAGAGCTAGCAAATGGATGTGGATTAAGAGGCTTTGCCTGGCAGCTGTGCTTCCTGTTTTCCCAGCCCGTAATGTGCCTTAATAGCCTTTCCAGACGTGCATTATTGGGCTGATCACATCTATCTGATGGACAATTTTCTGCTCTGATAGAGACACAACGCAGCCCTTTGAGTCATCTGAGTACCTGCCACTCTTCACCTTGGTCTCTGCTTCATTCAGTCAAGCTTCCTGTTGTTTTTCTCCCTCCAGACTGCTCTCTCAGAGTTGGTGCACAGACTTTTTTGGTTTGATCCTGCAGAAGCCTGGCAATCAGGGCACGGTGGTGAAGTCGGAATACACGTAGCCTTGGCCAACAGTTCACATTTAAAGGTGAACTTACCTAGTTCAAGCTTTCCAAAACAATACAAAGCCCAGCCATCCTTTCAAAAGTCACTTTTTCCTGAATTTCGCAATGCAGTTATCCAGCCTGGTAATGTGTACAAAAATGCACATACTAGGGTAAAGTGTGTATATAAATGCATATATTGGTATAAAGAACATAAAATGCATTCTACCCAAGCAAATTGCCCTGCAAAAATGTGTATGTTAAGCAACATTAATTTTCATGAGAAAGAACATTGCAAACAGGTACGAAAATGTGGAGAACTGAACTTGCAGTTGGCAAACTGGAAAACTGTCCCCTAGTGGGGACAAGTACCTACTTTGTTTGTGAATGCTGTTCTCCACTGCTTGGAAGAAGATAGCAATAAGGTTCAGACAAGACACAGTATTCACATGCAGCAAGAGGTGGACTCTGCCCACAGTCTAGGGGTAGGCAATATGGTGGACTATAATTTCCATAATCTCTGCTCCACCCTCTCCTCGAGTGCTTTTGCCCAGACAGAGCTCCATCTGCTTCTTGATTACCTGGATGGAGAGGCTGTGTGTGTTCTCCTCCTCTAGAACCGGCTCACCCATGAGGCAGGGTGAAACAACTGCCTCAGGTGGCAGAAATGCAAGAGGTGGTGCCTCCACAGACATCCCGCTTGCCCCACCGCCACTGGAGAAGAAACCCAGGTAAGGTAGGCTGTGGCAGCGGCACCGTAGCACAGAGTTCTGCCAACCAGCTTTGCTGCTTGTCTCCCCTACCCGCAGGGGCAGAGAGGGACCAGCAGCAAAGCTCTGCCAGCTCAGCAAGAGGGGAGGCGTTTCACAGCCCAGCATTGCTGCTGGTTTCCCACCTCCTCCACCCAACAGGGTGATGAGGCTTTGCCTGGACTCCTTGAGGGGAAGTCCTTGCAGTTCCATGCTCTTCCCAACGTGGGGGAGGCAGTGAGGTATTTCTCCCCAGGGACCAAAACATCTTGGACCACCCCTATTCTCCCTATGTTCTCCCCATCCTGCCCACATCTCTACCCTATTGTAGTGGTTGCCCTGGGGCATTATGGTAACTGCCAAAAAACCCCAGAGGGTTCTGCCAGTGCCTTTGTCCACTTGAAATTCCCCCAGCCAGGTCCTTTCCCATCCATGGGGCTGGGAAATATAATAATAATAATTAATAATAATTAATAATTAATTTATTTATATCCTGCCCTGCCCAGCCGAAGCCGGGCTCAGAGAGACTAACACGCGGGTTGCGATTTGGCACTTCTGTGCATGCGCGGGTTGTGATTTGGCGCTTCTGCGCATGCGCAAAGCACGATTTAGTGCTTCTGCACATGCGCGACCGCCGAAACCCAGAAGTAACTCATTACTTCTGGGTTTTGGTGGTCCGTAACCTGAAAAAACACAACCTGAAGCATCTGTAACCCGAGGTATGGCTGTAATGTGATAACACCGGGGAAGCATTGCTGAGCAATTAATAAAGAGGCATGCCATGTCTAGTTTAAATTCAACGCTAATGCACTGTTATTGCATCAATGATACATTTCAGAATGCACCCACACTGTGGTTTACCCCAGTCTCTCGCCGCTGCTTTTCATTCAAAATGACAGTCGCCACCTGGCAGGAAGGTATACCAGTTGCATGTAGTTTGTGCCTGGCTTGGTTCTTTTCATAGAAGAAAACTCTTTTGTGTACTTCATCAGTTGCTGCTTCCTTTCCTACATACTTTCATTAACTTTTTTTAATATAATCCTCTTCAATTTTGTCCTCGCTTGCTAGTGATCAGAAAGCATAACGGCAGTAATTAAGCAACATGCAATTAAAGAAGAAGGAGAAGAAACAAAACAGAGCCCTGGAGTCAGAACACCAGCTAGCTCAACCCCTTCAGCGCTGATGGTGTGACATTTCTTGTCCTCCTCCTACCCTTTTGAGATGTGAGTTTTCTGGAGTGTGGAACTCTTTTTTTTCTGCCTTGCTAGCTCATTGCCTTGGATGATGTCATCTCTGTAAACTGGAGGGCACTGAAATGAAATGTGGCTGTACAGGGAGAACAAGAATGCAAACATGGTGCTGGTTAAGAGAGAGGAATAAGAGGAGATCCTTCCTCATTTGAGAAAACGTCTAGGAAGAGCTGAGGGTCCAGAATTCTGCAGAAGTGCGGCCAGCATTTCCAGTGCCTTATGTGCAAGTTCAGACCAGGATATGTTTCAGCCATGGCTGTCAAGTGATTTAGAGCCCGTGAATCATCTACCCCCTGATCTTCGGTTTGCCTCTCCTCCGCCTCCTCTTCCTGAAGTTTTAGGAATTACCAAATAAGGGGCAGGATAGTGTCGAGATGTACTCCATTAAATTTGCCTTGGGGGTGACCAGGATGGTTGGATTCTGCAGACATGCATGAGCATCCTGTTGCTCACCTGAAAAGGGATCAAACTTTTCTGAGAATTCCCTTGAAAGCACTTGCAAAAGCTTGTGTTTGTGTGTTTGGTGTGTTTGGTGTGAAAGCTGACTGGTATAAAAAATTTTGTGTGCGATTTTGCCTAATGTATCTATGCTTACAAAGTAATTTCCCCTGCTATAATGCATTTCTGCATCTTATCCACACAAATCTTGGCATTTCCATGCACACTTTACCCTAGTATATGTATAATTTGGCTGGAAAATTGTACTGAAAACTTCAGACAAGTGCGTATTTTGAAGGATGGCTGTGTTTTACGTTTGCAGATTGTTTCAAAAAGTGCAAATTAGGGTGGTTCATCTTTATGCGTGAACTGAATCAAACTTCTTCCCTCACCTCCCAAGAAAATTCCTGAATAAATTACCACAGGATTTATTTCTTTTATTTCACAAAATTTATATGTTACTTGATTGTAATAAAACCTCAACACAGTTTGCAAAGGTTTGTCAAGCAGCAACTGCAGCCATGGGCTTCTCTTTGCAACTAAATTTGCAAATGCAGGTGTTCCAGGAGCAGCTTATCAAACAAACAAAACCACCTGGCACTTTTAAAACTGCAGGCCAGAGATGGGGAGCTTGTGACCCTTTGGATCAGCCTTTCTCAACCTGTGGGTCCCCAGATGTTGTTAAACTACAACTCCCATCACCCCTATCTAGCAAGGCCAGAGCTCAGGGATGATGGGAGTTGTAGTCCAACAACATTTGGGGACCCACAGGTTGAGAACCGCTGCTTTGGATATTGTTGGACTCCATCAGCCCCAGACAACATGAACGAATGGTTGGGGATGATGGGAGTTGTAATCTAACAACGTCTGGATGGCCACAGGGTCCCCATCCATGCTGTAAGCTTTGAAAAGTCTCATTGTGGCTCTTTTTGCTCAGCTATCTCTAGTGCTGTTGCCACATAAATGCCAACTGAAATATTTTGCTTGTTTGTTTCAAATGAAAATAAACCATTTATAGAGTTTACAGCAGGGATGAGGAATCTGTGGCCCTCTAGACAAGGCTGGAAGGATTTGTTTGCTTCAGTCCTCTCAGTTTCTCATTTTTCCAGCCCAAAATCCAGTTCTACACATTCCTGAAGCAATTTGCTTTTTTTAAAAAAGAAATCCTCATGAAAATTCATGTGTTTTAGAGCAAATTTCTCCCCGAAAACACATTCTGTATGCAGTTTATGCAGTATGCGGTACCCATTTTTGCAAGCAAATATAATACATTTTGTATGTTACTTTAACTCTTACCTTCATTTTTATGCAGACATTGCCCAAATATGTGCATTTTTTGCGGCTAGCTGCACAACTGAATTTCAAAGTTCATATATGTGTGACTGTCAAAGGATGGCTGTATTTCAGATCTCTGGTGTTTCAGAAAGTGCGGGTTTTATAGATTCACCTTTGAGAACTGATTCAAATTCCTCCCTCATCCCTCCTTCCAGCATTGCTGGGCTACAGCTATGAAGCTCAATGGGTGACCTTGGGCTGTGGCCTGCTCTCAGCCTAATCTACCTCATAGGATTGTTGTGAGGGGAAAGAAAGGAGGATGAGGACAATGTACACCACCTTGAGCTCCTTGGAGGAAAGGTGGGCTATAGATGTAATAAATCAATCGATAAACAAGCCCGAATCCAGCCCTCTGACTCTTAAGTCTGCCTCCAACTTGGCTGGCTCTGCTCCCTTGGAATTTTGCTCTCAGGAAGTGGGGCAGGAACTGCCTCCATCAACTCATCCTCTCTTACAAGGACATCCAGCAATTGCACAATGGGACCCTCTTCCTCTTTATTGTCTGAACTCTTCCCCACTTCCAACCGCAAGGTCCTCCTACCCCTTCTCTGGCAGATCCCGCATTCATATCCTTTACTGGTTGGGCGCCATGGGGCCTAGAACCACCCCCTTGGTTTACCATGTCACACAAACTTGGCCAATGTAAGGATTCGAGAACAAATACACATCCCCACCTCAAGATCTGAAACGAACCTGCAGTGACTTCTCTCCTCATTCTGGCCAGTCACTTCCTGTAATTGACCGCTCCCACACAGGATCTGGAATCTTCCTGGGCTCTGTTTGTCATAAGTCCCAGTTTATATGACTTATACTTTTGAAATAGGAAGAGTTGTGTGTGTGTGTGTGTGTGTGTGTGTGTGTGTGTGTGCGTGTGCTCCCCTCCCCCTTTAAAACAAGTGAGATAGCTAGCCCTGAGAAGCCGGTGAGACCTGGATATCTTCAGCGATTGGTGTGGGGGAGAGATGAGAATTTTGGGAGATGGCCATAAAAATAGCTTTGACATTTCAAATGTCAGTAGGCTGCCAGAAGCTTCTATGGTCTTTTATGGGTTTTTTCCTGTTGGAGAGACTATTGGAAAGAGTGGGAAAACGAAACCAGATTTCTTAGACGTGTTTTGTTCTATTTCTTTAAGATGTCCTGCCTGTTTCCTGGAACAATATAATGCCTGGGTTACTGAGACCTTGACAAAGGAGAGAAAAGCAGGTTTTCTGCCAGTAATGGCCAGATTTTGAGGCGCCTTTGAATGGTTCCATCTCTTTTTCACTGCTGATCACCTTTGCCCCTCTGGACCAATTCCAGCAGTAATGTAGTGGAAAATTCAGAAATGCAGTGTCCATTCATGATAGTTACACTCCCTCAAAGCCTCTCCCCCTTCTAGGATTATACAATCTTCCAAGATTATGCAATAATAATAATAATAATAATAATAATAATAATAATAATTTGGGATACAGTGCCATGATAACTGCATAAAACTCCATGTGTTACCATTCAGTTAGAGCTATTATTTTCCAGGCACATACATAGGTAAATGATTTGAAGTGCTCCGATATCTTCTTCCAGAGTGCCTTAAGGTGTGTTTTCCTTGAAGTTCAAATGTACCTAAATAGAGCCCCTTGCAACCTTAGTTTTCCTAAATCCTTAGCTCTGGAGCATAAAAAGCAAGTCACCCTTAGTGTTCTTCCCATGAACTGCTATGGGTGCCTCTTCGCAACCAACAATGTCTGGGTTACCACTGTTTTCCTCTTCATTGGGGCTGTTCCACGACTGATCACCACTTCAAAAACAAACAAACAAACTACTATGCCTCAGATTAAAATCTCACATGTCAAAGTCACTGGTGTGAATGCCTTACAGTTTTCAAGTTATGGGCGGTGTGTGCGAAAATTAGGGAAATGTTATATATATATATATATATATATATATATGCATGAAACACTGTGGACTATACTGGACTATAGCAATGTGGACTATAGTTGCTTCTGGGGCCGCTCTTGGATTAGGGGCCCTGAAGCTTAAGATTAATTATAATGATAATTTAATTATTTATACCCCATCCATCTGGCTGGGTTTCCACAGCCACTCTGGGAGGTTTACAACATATCTAAAAACATAATAAAAACACCTGTCCTTAAAAACATTCCCTAAACAGGGCTGCCTTCAGATGTCTTCTAAAAGTCAGATAGTTGTTTATTTCCTTGACATCTGAAGGGAGGGTGTCCCACAGGGAGGGCGCCACTGCTGAGAAGTTTCATAGTAGATCTGTCCCTGCCAGCCTGGTCAGATTCTATACATGGGATGGGGGAGGCACCATCATCTCCTTCGCCTCAGGGAGCAAAATGTACTGAGGAGATCCCTGGCTGCTGTTTATCCCTCTTGTAAAGGAACTGCATAAAGGGGCAAAAATGCACGGTACAAATCCAGCCATGTGGCTCCGAGTGGTGGTTTGACTGAAATCTCAGTGGTGGCAGACATTTTGAAAACCGAGCTGAGGGGGAACTAGGACCCTACTTCCTCTCCATTTCATTTTCAAATTGGCTATGGGTCTGGTTGGTGATCTTGGGCCCAGAGGAGAATGTGAATACCACATAACGAGGCAGGCAGTGCAGCCCCGGGAAGCATGGGGGAGAGAAATAGTGGTGGCAACAGCAGCAGAGAGAAAGCAGAGGTGGGACAGTGGTCAGGGTGGCATGGAGGGGCCCTTGCCAAGGCCCCTTTCAGATCTGGCAGCACTGAGAGCCAGCTTGGTGTAGTGGTTAAGAGCAGTAGACTTGTAATCTGGTGAACCGGGTTCGCGTCTCCACTCCTCCACATGCAGCTGCTGGGTGACCTTGGGCTAGTCACACTTCTCTGAAGTCTCTCAGCCTCACTCACCTCACAGAGGATTTGTTGTGGGGGAGGAAGGGGAAGGAGATTGTGAGCCGCTTTGAGACTCCTTAAGGTAGTGATAAGGCAGGATATAAAATTCAAACTCTCTCTCTCTCTCCTGGACACAACCCCAGTAGTGGGTCCTGACCCACCAAATTGTTAAAGAATATGATCAAGGCTTCCTAAATTTGGGTCTCCAGCTATTGTTGGACTACAATTCCCATCATCCCTAGCAGGACTGGTAGTCAGAGATGATGGGAATTATAGTCCAAAAGCAGCTGGAGGCCCAAGTTTGAGAAACCCTGGATTAGATATATGCATGAAGGATATGGCTGCCAAGAGCTCTAAGTCATAAATAGCTACATGGAAGCTCAATTTTCAGGAACCTCTGAATATCAGGTGCTGGAGATGAACTATCCCTTCTTGTGTACCTGGAGCTATCCAGGTTGAGCACTGTTTGCCTGTATTGACGAATATTGATTTTGCGGCTATGGATAGTGTTTGGTCTTTATAATGTAAATCATTGTATATATTTATGTGTGTTTTCTTTGTACTGTAAGCCACTTTGAGATCTCCAGATGTAAGCAATTTATAAATGGAAATAATAAATATAAGATTCTGGACTAGATGGATCCTTGATCTGATACTGACAGCATCTTTTTAATATATCAGGCCCCTTTGATTTCGTTTTCTCTATTTGTCCCTTTCTCTGGGCTTGTGCTTGGAGGCAAAAATAAACCATTCTTTCCCCAAATTGCTTTAGATGGGTTTTGGTACTACAGGGATGACTTTTGTACCCCCACCAGGTGCTACAGGTAATATTTCTGCCCCCTGAAGAAAGGCAGAGAATGAAAGCACGTATACTCACAAACAGTCTTTCTTTTTCCTTTGATGCTTTCCTCCACCCCATTTGCATTTCCCTCTTTTGACTTTATCTGCTTTTTCTTCCCATCTCCCAGCACTCGCTTTTATGTCTTTCTGTTTGAGAAGTGTAGAGATATAATTATAGAGTGAGAGGAAAGACTGAAGAATTTAAAAACAAGGTAACATTACATGGGACTGGAAGTACGGTAGTATCTTCTGCTGGGCAAATTTTTTACTATCTCTGAATGGATAGCAACTCTGATACATTTCAGGGAGCCTTTGGTACGATCCTAGAATCGTGGAAGGGATCCCAAGGGTCATCTAGTCCAGCCCCCTGCAATGGAGGAATATGCAGCTGTTCCATACGGGTATCGAACCTTCAACTCTGGCATTATCAGTACCGCACTCTAGCCAACTGAGCTATCCAGGATCTGGGGCTGCAGTCCTAATTTCACTAAGCTGGGAGTAAGTCCCACTGAAATCAATAGGGGATGCTTCTGAGTAGGCACAGTTAGAATTTGGTGCTGTTAAATATGCTTCCCCATATCCACCA
The DNA here is from genome assembly GCF_964106645.2 of Podarcis pityusensis. Taxonomy (NCBI): domain Eukaryota; kingdom Metazoa; phylum Chordata; class Lepidosauria; order Squamata; family Lacertidae; genus Podarcis; species Podarcis pityusensis. Next base: position 17,744,727 of record NC_138039.1, read on the forward strand.
ATATTTTTATTTATTTATTTGCCCCATTTCTATCCCATTCACCCCCTAACTCTTCTAGGCAATTCACATGCTTATTTAAAGAATGGAAATGCAACCTCAAAAAAGTTAAAACGGCATAAGCTAGCTCCATACAATACAGTTCAGCACGTACAGACACAAACGAAATCTAAACAGCCAGCATAAACGCAAGCAGCATAAAATCAATATGAAACCTGCCTAAAAGTCAGCCAGGGGGAAATAACTTAGTACAAGAATTGAAAAAGCACCAAACATATATACAAACTGTTATGAGTTGGAAGAATAAAATAGTCTCCACTTAGACATAAAAGTGAGATGGCGTATTCTGGATGTTGACGTATCCTTTCTGCACGCCTCCAGCACTTTTTCCTAATTCCTTTGTGGCTCCAAGTAAGTGTCAAGATACCACACTAGCCTCAGGCAATTCTTTATGATTCTGAAATTCGGTGGATGTCTTGAGAGGGAGCACATATTTCCCCCTCTGTTCTCAGACTCCTCCACCCCAACCACAAGGAGTGCTTAATTATATGCAGCGATGTCATTTTCTTTCCTTTTTTAAAATTAGAAAACTTGTATTTAATATTCAAAAATTCTTACACACAAAAAAAAAATCCCGCAAAAGCTTAACACGCAAATGAACAACAAACATTGCTGATAAATTCGTCTGGCTGGTCCACAGGGTCCCATTTACTGCACATGTCAGTTATACCTCCTTTTCTAACATGCTCACCATAGCATACATACGCAAATCATTGCAGTATGGAGTGCTCCTGCTGAGGGTGCTAGCCAGCCAGCCAGCCATGCCCTCTCCCAGAATACTCCATTCTATTCCACCGCCAACTGAGTTTTCCATTTTCCCTTCTCCCAACGCTCAGCATACTGTGTTGGCTAAGCATGCCCAATCATCATTGGTCTGTTTTTGAGAGCTTTTTCCTTGGTGGTTGTGTTTTATATATATATTTTCTGCACAGTGTGTTACGTGGCTCCATTAGAAGCCACACTTGGAAGGTGAATTCTCTATTTGGTTTACTGGAAGCTGCGTGGAAGCTGAATTTTTGCCCTGTATCTGAGTTTGGCTAGAGCAGGTATGCGGAACCTTTGGCCCTCCAGACGTTGATGAACTACAACTCCCATCAGCCCCAGCGAGCACAGCCATTAGTCAAGGATGATGGAAGTGGTAGTTCAGCAACCTCTGGAGGGTCAAGGTTAGATACCCTCTGCTGCATATGTGGGGTGTATTTTGAATGAATGTTAACAAAACAGAGAGATGGGAGAATATCCCCACTGGGTCCAGGCTAACAGAAGAATGATACTGCTGGATCAGGGATAGTCCAGAATCCTGTTCTGGCCAACCAGATGCCTGTTGGATATCCACAAGCAGGATTTGAGGACAAGAGCACTCTGCTTGCTGAAGCTTCTAGCAGCTGGTATTCAGAAACATTACAGCGGTACCTCGGGTTACAGACGCTTCAGGTTACAGACTCTGCTAACCCAAAAACAGTACCTCTGGTTAAGAACTTTGCTTCAGGATGAGAACAGAAATTGCATGATGACGGTGCAGTGGCAGTGGGAGGCCCCATTAGCTAAAGTGGTACCTCAGGTTAAGAACAGTTTCAGGTTAAGAACGGACCTCCAGAACGAATTAAGTTCTTAACCCGAGGTACCACTGTACTGTCTCTGGCCACAGAGGCAGAGCATAGCCATCACGGCTAGCAAGCATTGATGGCCTTATCCTCCATCAATTTGTCCAGCTTTTAAAGCCATCTAAGTTGCTGGCCATCACTCCCTTCTGTGGGAAAGAGTTCCAGAGTTTAACTATGCCCTGGGTAAAGAAGTATTTTATTTTATCTGTCCTGAATCTTCCCACATTCAGCTTCATTGGATGTTCTTGGGTTATGAGAGAGGGAGAAATACATGCCGCAATCCACTTTCTCCATGCCATGCATAATTTTATAGACATCCGTCATGTCACATCATCCCTAACTCACCTTTTCTCTAAACTAAAAAATATCCTCAAAGCTGCAACCTTTCTTCATAGGGGAGTTGCTCTAACCCCTTGATCAGTTTGGTGGCCTTTTCCTGATCCTTTTCCAACTCTACAATATCATTTTTGTGGCAACCAGAACTGTACACAGTAATCCAAATGCAGCCAGACCATAGATTTGTACGATGATATCAGCTTCTCCTGTGACTACATCTCTGATTTAGGAGTAGGTATGCAGCTTTCTAACTGAAATGCAGCAATTGCATCTTAAGTTAAAACTTTTTTCACTGCATCTCATCTCTCTTTACTTGTCCTCTGTGTTCTGTACTACTGGTTTTCTCAAGTGCTGAGCACTCCTGATTTTCCTTCATCCTCAGTATGTAGATTTCTAGCATTCCTGAAAATCTGCGCCCTTCATATGGACAAAATAGCCCTTTTGATAGGATGTATCCTAATTTCACTTGGCGTCTTTAAAGCTTTCCCTCTAACCTTGCCCTGTTTGGCCTAACAGAGTTGGCAGTGCAGAATTTCTGAGCTTTATATTCGGAAAGTGACATCTAGGTGCTAAGAACTGCTTGTGCAATAGGCATTTCACACACATCAGTCAGACTATTGGGTTTCAAGCACAGAGTCCCACCAATCAAGCCTTCGGTTCCGGTTTTTTGTTACACGGGGTTGTTAACTTGACCCTGGAGAAAACTCCAGCAGGTGCTTTTGAAGAAGCTGCTTGTTAGAGAATCCGTAGAGTTCATTCACCTCAGTTAACACCATTGGTGTTTCAGCAGGAAGCCAGTTTGCTGTCCAGGTTTATGGATTATTTAATTCAGTGATTGAGATCAAAAATGTTCCTGAGTAGCCAAGTGAGTGCTGAATTTTTTGGGGGGTGAAATGGCCACACCTGAAAGCTTGCCATAGTATTTAAAGTGCCCAATCAACAGTAGTCAAAGACCCTTTCCTGTTTTCTGCATCCCTCTGGTAACTTGAAATGCACGGGACCCTTTCATGCTTTCTGTACACACATATATGAAAGACTACGTTAAGTATAATTGTTTAATTCACACTAAAATAGAGAATGCCTATGTGTCAGGGCTGGGCTGAGGAGGAGTGGTGCCCCCCTTCTCCTTAACCTTCCCAAGAACAGAAGGACATTATAGAGTTAGAACAGTGGTTTGTAGAAGGATATAACTGAGAGACAGCTGAGGGGAAAAGCTGGGAAATATTGGAAGAGGAACAGCAGGAAGAAGAAACACTGGGGGAGAGACAGCTGACAGACTCAGTGTCTTTGGAGAGCATTCTTGAGCCCCACTCTCCCAGAACTAGGTGTGCACTGAGAGTAGTAGAACAGAAAGCTCAGAGGTAAAAAGCCCAGATCAGCCGGTGCAGGGGTGACGTAGGATAAGAGAGACGCAGGGGGTTGGGCTTTACACGGAGCAACGCCATCATTGAATAATGACTACATTCCTTTCTCTCTGTGAATACTGTATAAATCACATGGTAAGGACTCTTTGTGTTTGTCTGCTTTTTTGGCTGCCAACGGGGGAGGGATAGGATTCCCTGAACCTTGACACTATGTGTATTGCTGAAAGGGTTTAACTGGAAGATTCCATTGAAGCTAAAGAAGAGTTCTCTAAGCTATCTTTGTGCCTGAACTAGCTTCCTCAAGAAGGGAGTCTGAAGTACTCCCTTGTGATGTCAAGTGATGGCAGTTTAGGATTTACTTGAAGCATGACTGGAGGGCCAAGATTGGTGAATCTTCAATTGTTGCTGGGCTCCGTCTTCCGCCATCTCTAACAATTGGTCATACTGGCTGGGGTTGATGGGAGTTGTAATCCAATGGCATCTGGAGGGGCACAATGTTAACTAAACCTGGGCAAGATTAATAGCTGAACTCACTGATACGGGGTCTTTTCAAACACTGTGAAAAAACATACCTTACTAGCTTGTTGTGAAGATGGAATAAGAAAATAACTGTAAAGCATTGTGAACATTAAGTGGTGGTATTTTGCGGAAAACACAAAACAAGCTTTCCAACAATCTTGGTGCAAGGCCAGAGGATGCCTCTGCTGCTGTTGTTGCTGCCGCCACTGCCTCCTCTTCCATCCACCAAGGGAAAAAATGTTTAGATTAGTTCATGAGTGGAAAGTTGGATGCCTTCGGTTGGGAAGTCGAGGAGAGAGCTACAAAGAGTGTCATGCATCCCCACCAGAAGATAAAAATAGGACAGTGTATGGTCTTAAATCTGAGTGCTCTTTACAAAATGTCATGGGCGCATGAGCCTGGAGCAAGGCCAGCCGGCCAAGAACTGAGATTGATTTCCAAAGACTGGGAATACGCTTCCTTTTGGGAAGGAGGAAGGACCAGAAGAAAGTGTGCAAAGTCAATTGGCTGAACTCTAGGTGGTAGTTTATGTGGAAGGGTATTATTGAGCCAAGGAAGCTGTTTCCCATCATTAGGCAATAGCTTTGGGCAGCAAGGGTGGGGAGCAGTACATTCATGCCCCTGGGCCCCACTCACTGAGCCAGCCAAACTACTCAGCTCTTGCAGGGCTCTCCAAAAGGCACCTTGATCCCCATGCCTTACTGTAAGGAAAAGAGTCCTTACTGGCATTCTGAGCAAGGTGGCCTTGGAGAATGGCTTCTCTTTTAAACTAATTTTGAATGCAATTTCGTAGCTGTCATGAAAACCTGGCAGCCATCTCACCCAGAATGCCTCACTCTGCAGAAGGATCTCCTTTATCTGAGGTTGGATCTAGACACATGAAAAGAAAGTTTCAGGAAAACTCGTTGTAAAGCTCATAATGCAAAAATCACGTTGCTGAAGGATCCAACTACTTTACGGCACCATCTGGTGTCACAGAGTTATAATTCATTCATAACACTTATTTTTGACTAATGTAGCTGTGTCCCGAGTGAGGCATCGGAATAGAGCGGGGGCTTACTTTTAAAGTAAGGTCTTTCTGCCTTCCCTTCATCTCATGAAAAGGATTCTTCTCAGAACAAGGTGTTGTGGGTGAGGTGACCTAAGAGGGTGCCTGCTTTTTAAAACTGAACTTGAAAGAGAATTTCCAGCTGCTGCAGAAAATCCTAGAATGCCTCACTCCGAGGAATGGCCTGCTTTCCTCAGAGTTAGGCTGAAGAAGTGGTGCCTGCTCTAAACATTTTAAATGTAAGTGCTGGGGAAGAGAAGGACTGGAGAAAGTGGGGCAGAGAACAGGAAAAGAGGAAGGTGGTGGTCTTGGGCCAGACTTGGCTGAGCTGATGATGCAACGAGTTTCCCTTTCAAGCACTGACGAAGGACTGAGATTGCTATGCTTGTACTCGCCTATAAAACCTGCTCAGGCAATCAAGGCTGGTGCGAGCAACTAGTATCCCGGGGCATGTGCCAGGGCCAATGGCTGATACGTGCTCTGGGCCACCTCTTAAAATAAATTATGGACTGGAACTCTTCAGCAGTGTGAAACCCCTTTGAGCCCATTGGAAGAAATCAAACAGTGGTGATACTGTTATGTATTCAGTGGTCTGTGTTTGCCTGAGCTTGAATCTGCACTAAGGATTCTGAGCTCCTGTGTTCTGATTCGATACATGATATCCAATCACAGAACATTTCAGGATTTGGGTCTCTGCCATTGGCTCTTAAACTCTGAGTCATGATTCGCAGCTTGGAAGTTTAGACAGCCAATCACCTTGGGAGTGGTCCAGGCCTTCAGAAATGTATTTAAGCAGTTGCTTTGTCGCTGTTGTTCAGTTCTGTAGTTCAACAAAGGTTCTTGCTGTTATCACTGTGTCTTGACTTGTGGGAACCCACCTACACTTCAGATACTACAACAGCCAGAAGGAACTTAGGTGGGGTGGCTGCCACTTTTCATTCTCACTCCTCCCCTGAACGCCAACGGACTGATCTGTACACCTGTGCCCTGCAAATGCTTTCCTCTTTGCTCCATTCTTTCTCTGCAAGAAACACACTTGTGTGTTACTCTCTGCACCGCAGCCTTATCTGTGTCCCTTCTTCCTCAGCCTCAGTTTGTGAAACTGGCTGGAATCAGAACAGGACCGGCTGTTCTTTGGGGACCAAGAAAACAAGAAGAAAAATAATTAGCAATAAAGTGTTGATTGGGTATGTGGGAGGCCATGCCCCTCGGACACAGATATAATTGTTGATCTCCATGGCGCTATATAATGTACGTGTCCTCAGGGCCTGTGCCTCTCCATGCTTGAGACAAGGGGAATTCCCATAAAGGAGCCTGAGTAGGAACTGGCATTGATTTTTCTATTTTATTGTGTTCCAACCACCCTTGATGTTCAGCACCACTTGCCCACTTTGCCTCTTTTAAATTCTGCTGTTGGGGAAGGAGAGTTTACACAAAGCATTTAATTATGTATGTGTGCTTGCTGCTATGGCTGAAGCTGTGCTGGTAAATCATGTCCTGAACCCTAAAGTAGAGGTGGAAAGCAGAGTTAAAGACAAGGGGGAGCAGCCCCCTCAACAAACAACCAGAATTCTATTATAGCTGCTGTCACACAGGAGAGAGCAAGGAGCTGAGTCACTGCTCAGGCACAGCCAGGAATGATGAGTCACCACCAACCTAACCAACCATATCAATAAATTGGGGAGGACAGTGCTGAGTTAGCTTCCTCCACCAGCGCCCGTGTTATTTTAATCAAGAAAACCTATTTCTTTGCTACATAACTTGTTTTAAATCAAATGGATTCCCCGGAGTGGAAAGTTCATCTATTTTTTCGTTCCTTTAGTTCTCATTCACGCACAAACATATGCACATACTTCTGCCGCTGTTACTCCATATATCCTAGGTGTCAGGATCCCACCCAACCCAGGGTGTCCCCAGACTGTCAGTGTTTTCCAGGAGGAATTCAAGTGTATACCAAACTTTAGGTTACTTTGCGAAATTAAGGTGGATTAAAGTGCTCTATTGCCCAAGTGCACCAAATTCACTTAAAACCCACAAACCACAGACTTTTTGTGGTTAGGAAAATGATGGGGACGTTCACTGAAATGTGTGGGATGAACAAATGATTATCAGGAAGAAGTGGAAATGCCACACAAGCAAATAAGGATGAATGTTCCTTGTCAGATAACTGCTCTGTAAACAAATCAGAATGAATTGTCAGTAAAGACTGGACACAGATTAACCAGCCTGTAAACCCGTTTGCTGAAGGAGGCCATGGTGGTGGTGGTGGGGTACTCTCCTGGTTCTCACCCTCAGACATGGTACTAGAACTCTTGGGTCAAAAAATCCCAAAAGCTTTAAGCAAGAAATCAGCATGCTGTCTTGGCATCAGCTCTAAGTACAGGAAGCCATTATTTTGAGCTCTATAGGCAGAGTATAGGGTGTTAGCAGAGGGGTAGTACCTCTGGTGGGGGACACGTCCTGCTCCTTCTGGGGTAGTTTGTTGACCTTTGGTCCCCACCCTGCACTCAGCTCTCACCCGTGGCTCCTAAAAGCTGTCAGTATGCGACAGAGGCCATACCCCGGGAATGGCTTTGACTGGCCAGTGAAACCAAGTGAGAGTATCCAATTGGTCTCAAACCCTCAGCGAGTTAGAGACTTCGCCTGCATGCAAAGACAGGCTCTGGGGGTTGAGCAGACAAGACCATTAGTTTGGTTCAACGGAAAAATAATAAAACAGTAAGATGGTATTGCACATAGGTATGTAGCTTAGTACAAATAAAGCACACAGTGTTGACAAATTCCTGCAGACCTAGTGTGAGGAGGAAGCCTTTCCAGTGTCACAACAATTCCACCCAATGAATATCTTTATCTGCTCTAGTCCGTGTTGCAGAACTTGAGAAATGCCCCAATCATTCCTATCACAAATCTGGTTTCAAACATAAATCATAAACATGCTCCATGCCACATTACAGTCCAATGCTGACAATTTTCTCTTTGCCAATCTCGATTTGAAAGTCAGACTGTTTTAGACCACATCAAGGGAAGTCATAGTACTGCTTTATTACGCTTTGGTCAGACACCACTGTGTCCAGTGCTGGGCACCACAGTTTAAGAAGAATGTTGACAAGCTGGAACGTGTGCAGAGGAGGACGTCCAAGATGAGGAACGGTTAAGGGAGTTGGGTATGTTTACCCTGGAGAAAAGAAGACTGAAGAAAAATATCTGAAGGCCTGTCACATAGAAGATAGAGCAAGTTTGTTTTCTGCTGCTCCAGAAGGTAACCTGAGCCAATGGATTCATTGCTCAAGAGATTCCAACCAAATATTAGGAATAACTTTCTAATGGTAAGTGCTGTTCGACAGTGGAGCTGACGGCTTTGGAGAGTGGTGGGCTGTCCTTCACTTGTCATTTTTAAGCAGAGCTTGGGTGTCCATTTGACAGGGATTCTTTAGCTGTGATTCCTGCATTGCAAGGGGTTGGACTAGATCATAGCTGTCAACGTTTCCCTTTTTTAAGGGAAATTCCCTTATTCTGAATAGGATTCCTCGCAAGAAAAGGGAAAAGTTGACAGCTATGGACTAGATGAACCTTGGGGTCCCTTCCAACTCTACAATTCTTTGATTCTATCCCAGCAGGTATTTTCTTTTGCGTGTGTATCAGCACCACTGATTATGTTTCTCGTCTTCTGTTGCAAACACATTTTTATTATGCTGATTTATCTGGTTGTTTCATTTAATTATAAACACACAGTTTTAAAATATTATTCTTGGTGTGTTTTTTTAATCTACATAGAAAGGCAAGATATAAACATTTGAATGAATGCAGGAATGAGTAAAACACATGGCCATTTGTATTCTGCACTGAGGCATAAAAGCTTCGTCAGTTATGGTGAGATCTTTAAATATGTATGAAATAAATAACCTAATGACAGTTTTCACACAGTGCATTCAAGACGTCCTTTCGTTTTATGGTTCATTATGCGTCAGCATAAAATGAGACTGGAACATTCTGTGATGGAGCTGATGGGCAGGAAAAGTGTCACAGAGAGGAAGAGCAGCCCCTGATTCTTGTGGTGAGACATGCCAGCTTCACCTGGGGATGGGGAACAGGGAACACACACCATTCCTTGAAGTTTAAGAGCTATTGTTTGCAAGGGGTATTAAAGGTAAAGGGACCCCTGACCATTAGGTCCAGTCGTGACCGACTCTGGGGTTGCGGCGCTCGTCTCGCTTTATTGGCCAAGGGAGCCGGCGTTTGTCCACAGACAGCTTCCGGGTCATGTGGCCAGCATGACTGAGCCGCTTCTGGCGAACCAGAGCAGCACACAGAAACGCCGTTTACCTTCCTGCCAGAGCAGTACCTATTTATCTACTTACACTTTGACGTGCTTTCGAACTGCTAGGTTGTCAGGAACGGGACCGAGCAATGGGAGCTCACCCCGTCGCGGGGATTTGAACCGCCAACCTTCTGATCAGCAAGTCCTAGGCTCTGTGGTTTAACCCACAGCGCCACCCGCGTCCCACAAGGGGGATTACTGGCATGCTTAAAAACGTTTTGCAATAAGTGAAGTCATGGGGGAATGCACAACAAAGCGTGGAATAACGTTTGCTTGATGTAACACCATCTAGCCTCTCTGCGAGCAAACTGGAATGAACACTCAATAAATAGTCAGTGTAGCCTAAGCTCCCTGCAAAATGCATTCAACGCACATGGCATCTAGAAGTGAACTAATATGGAATGGCTCTAGTTTCTACTAAAAGCTTCTGAGTCCTGCTTGTGCACTTGTCTGAACTGATGATGGGGTGGCGGTGCTGCAATATCCCTTGCCTGAAACCTTGGGGAGCTGCTGCCAATCAGCCTAGACAGTACTGAGTGAGATAGACCAGCGGTCTGACTCTGTATAAGGCAGCTATGTTCCCTTGTCATAGCACACTGCCTTTACTTTAGCTGCTGGACAGTTGTTGCTCAAGCTAGAAATACAGAGAAGTGGCCATTGCTTTAAATCATCCCAGTCCTGACATAAACCCTTGGAAAACGGCCCGGCTTTCCCCGAGAACAACTTTTATAAACTGGGAAACAAATCTTGTTGGAAGAAAACAATGTTAAGAGATTTTCCACAGTTTTACTGCCTGTGTACATCAACCACTCACTTCCCAGCAAGCTACAGAACTGCCCCAGTTATGTGAAAAAGGACCCGGTGACAGCATGAAGCAGCGATATGACCTTGCAAGCATTTTGGCTGTCAGAAGAAACTGATCTGCTGAAATGTATGGACATAAACATATGGGTCTGGGAAGAAGGAGTGGAAAAACAGGAGCCAAGATGTGCAATTGGATTTCAGGATAGGGATGTTGGAAAAGGGAGAGGAAATTGCCAATATTCACTCATTCATCCCATGGCCGGAATGGAAATCAATCCATTGAATGTCAGTATTGACTACTGTTGTTGGTTTAAGTCCACAAACAGCATATAGTTGACTGCTCCCCATCCCTATTTGCACTGTGCTTCCAGTTTACAGTGACATGAATGGAATGGAATAATATATAATGACAGTATAATTAAGTACATTAAATGCAGAAGTAACCTAATTTCTTCACAACAGGCCACAAGACAGGTAACGTTTGTGGAAGCGAAACAGTGCTGCATATGCCATGTCAGGGATCGTTAGAAAAAGAGGCTGAAAATAAAACTGCCAGTTTGCTAGCACCATCTATGGTGCAGCTGCAATTGGAAAGCAGTGTACAGCGTACAGTTCTGGTTGCCACACACCTCAAAAAAGGATATTGCGGAGCTAGAAATGGGGAATCAAAATGATCAAGGGGCAACTCCCCTATGAGGAAAGGTTACAACATTTGGGCCTTTTTTAGTTTTAGAAAATAAGGCAAATAAGGAGGTGTGAGACCATAAGACGAGGCTGCTGGGTCAGGCCAATGGCCCATCTAGTCTGACATCTTGTTCTCTCAGTGGCCAACCAGTGGCCTGTGGGAAACCCACAAGCAGGACATGAGTACAACGGCACTCTGCCCACCTGGGACTCCCAGCAAGTGGTATTCAGAAGCATGATGCCTCAGGCAGTGGAGGGGAAACGAAGCTATTGTGGCTAGTAGCCATTGATTGCCTTATTCTCCATGAACTTGCTGAATTCTCCTTTACAGTCAAACCTCTTCTTACGTCCGCCTCTGCTCGCGTCCATTTCGCCCAACGTCCGCAGCAAACCCGGAAGTAACCGGCGGGTTTGCCACCATTCGCACATGCGCAGAAACAGGCAATCACCGTTCACACATGCGCAGAAGCGGGCAATCGCCGCCAGCGCCTGTGCACAACGGCGCCTCTCCCAGCGACCCGTTTCGACTTCCGGACAGGCCTCCAGAACGGATTGTGGTCGTGAGTAGAGGTTCCACTGTAATGAATGAATGAATGAATTTTATACCACCCTATACCTGTAGATCTCAGGGCTGTTCACAACACAAATTGGCAACCATCGATGCCTCCTGTGGGTGTTCCATAGTTTAACTATGCGCTGCACAAAGAAGTACTTTGATCTGTCCCAAATCTGCCAACATGCAGCTTTGTTGGACGTCCACAAGTTCTAGCGCCGTGAGAGGAGGGGGGACTTTTCTCTAATTGCTTTAGACTCCTAGCATGTCAGTTGTCGCTCATCTTTCCCCCCCCCCCCGAACTAAAAAGTCCACAATGCCACAAGCTTTCCTCTCCTAGGGGAGTTGCTCCACTACCACCCCAAGCGTTTTGATTGTTCTTTTCTGAAACTTTTCTAGCTCAACAATATCCTTTTTGAGGAAAGGTGACCAAAACGATACACAGCTATTTATTAAAATTATTACAGTGGTACCTCGGGTTACATACGCTTCAGGTTACAGACTCCACTAATCCAGAAATAGTACCTCAGGTTAAGAACTTTGCTTCAGGATGAGAACAGAAATTGTGCTCTGGCGGCGCAGCAGCAGGAGGAGGCCCCATTAGCTAAAGTGGTGCTTCAGGTTAAGAACAGTTTCAGGTTAATAACGGACCTCCGGAACAAATTAAGTACTTAACCCGAGGTACCACTGTAGTCGGTTGTCATAAAACAGGTCTCCAAGCAACTTGCACTGAAGAGCAAAGACGTACTTGAAACAGAAGACAGGGAGAAATGCACAAATCAGGTTGGTACATAAGCCAGGTGCAGGTTACAAAGGGCGATAGGCACCTAAAAGAGATAGATGAATGACTAAGATTAATCCCAACAAGAGACATGCTGCCTGCACCTTCTGCCCAAACAACAGGGCAGGCACAGCTCTTAGCGTGGCAAGCAGCCAGAGACCTGGTACTGGGCAAGAATATGCCTGGTATGGAGGAGGTGGAAAGTGAGAGGTTTTTTCACCATCTCTCGTGACGCTAGAACTCAGGGTCTTCCAACGATGCTGAAAGTCGGAAGAGATTTCCCCCCGATTCTCCCATGGTGGGTGATAATTCAAAGCTGACTGCTTCTTTTCAGTCATCACCAGCCCTGGGGTAATTGCATCAGAGTCAGTTTGCCAATGAGACAAACGACTCCTCTGTGTAATTATTACAAACTATGAGCACTCGTAACCTTCAGGCTAATTGTGGAATGATGAGCTCAAAACCATGAATCAAAAAGGAAAGGAGAAGAGGCCATTGGCAGCTGGGCTGCTCTAAGCGGCTGTTCTCCTATCGTTTCAAAGTCCCAGGCACACAAAGGATGGCGCCTTTTGAGAAGAGGCTAAGTGGTAATATAATTAGGAGCAGCGCTTTGAGCTATGCTGTACAATACGGTTAAATTGAGCATCTGCCTTCTAGGTCCTACATTGAAACTACACAGAAGCCCTGTCAGAGAAAGGAAAATGAGTACAAGCAGGAACAGACCCTGTTTCCGTCTCTGAGATCTGTGTAAAGTCAGCGCTCAGAGGGCAAAAGTGTGATCAGGGCTGCTGTTTTTACCCAATCTAGTTTTTGCAACTGAAGATCTCTCCCCCCCCCCTCCATTTAAAGGCCTAGCAGTCATTCTCTGGAGATACTCGACTCTCTCTGCTCATTAACTCCCATTGAAGCGTTGGTTCACAGGGTGAAGGAAGCAGAATTGTGGGAGAGGAACCAGCAAGGAGAATTACGTAGCTCTTTTCTATGCTTCCAGGATTCTTGTACTTTCTGTCACAGGTATGAATAAACTCAAGAAAATTTTGAGGGGGTTCAGGAGAAACAGCCAGGGGCTGCTGCTGTCCCTGCTGATGTCTGCCACCTGAGGCAGTTGCCTCACTTTGCCCAGTGGTAGAGCTGGCCCTGATCCCCTCTTTCTGCCCCATTCTGCCATTGGTCATCCTCTACCTCAGCTTCAGAGTGACAGGGAGCAGGCCTGACCCACCCATGCAGCCAGGGGAAGCGGCTACCACCAGCATCAGCGACAATTTCCACCAAGATCTCATAGCAGGAGCATTCTGGACTAGTTGTAGTTTCTGAGTCACCTTCAGAAGTATGCCCACATAGAACACGTTGCAGTAGTCCAAGTGGGAGATAACCAGAGAAGGGAGAGAAACAAGGACCTTGAGGTTACCTACCCACAGTTGGCAAACAACCTGTTTATTGAGCATTCGTCCTGAGTTGTTTGCAGGGAAATTAGATGATGTTGGCTATTTAATGAACATTCATTCTGATTCATTTACAGGGAGGCTGGAGGACTTTGCCTCAAATTGGCAAATTTTTATCCCACACTTTGTGGTGCATTTTCCCATCACTTTCCTTGTTGCAAACAGCTCAGTCTTTTGTTGCGCAATACTTCCCCATCGACTATAATTGACACAACCGGAATTTGCCGACATGTAATTAAATCCCACCCAAAGATTGTGATAGTCTGGAAGTGCCCATGGACAACAGACTGAGGAGGCATGCCAGTCACCCACTCACAATTGTCCCCAAGATGGAATTGTGTTTCTATCTGAGTTTTAGCAATTATTTTTAAATTTGCATCTGCACATGCAAATCAGCGCATGTGAATTCTGTACAGTTTTTGTCCTTTTGGTGATGTGCCTGTACTCAACTACCTTCCTCCTTTTAGCTTTCCCCTCCTGCGTAGCAAGGCCTTTTACTCTCTCTCGCTCCATGGCACTGAAAGGCCTGCTGTCATGTCATTGTTGTGCTTCCTCCTCCCCCTCCCCCCGCCCCTCCTCTCACAAGGCTAATAAACATAGGCTGCCACAGGAACGCTGAGAAATAATTGGTAAAGATGAGGCTGCCTTTGGTACAGGCACAGAAAAGATAGGCAGGAAAAATAATGGGAGCTATTCGTGCAGTAAATTACTATCCGGGCTGCTATAGTAACACATCTTTTAAATTTCCTTGGCCTCTTTTGGACCGACGAAAGCCCCTCTTGGTCCTTCTGTAGTTTTCCATTTCCTCGGTATTGCCTGCCTGTTTTTCATATCTTACAATTTGCTTAAAAACCCCAGGACGTTGGTTTAATAACATATGGGACTTACCCTTTTCTGACCATCTTTGTTAGCATTGTTCAATGGCTCAAGGAGCTTCGAAATGTGATCACTGTGATAAAATGTGGCTTGTATTCTTTTGGTATCCCAATCATCACTATAGTTTGGGTATTTGAACATCAATTGACTTGATTTGGTTCTGTATTTACTTGATGATCAGTCAAACTATGAATATATATGCCATTCTGTGTTACTCTTAAAAGGTAAAGGGACCCCTGACTATTAGGTCCAGTCGTGGCCGACTCTGGGGTTGCGGTGCTCATCTCGCTTTACTGGCCGAGGGAGCCGGCATACAGCTTCCGGGTCATGTGGCCAGCATGACTAAGCCGCTTCTGGCGAACCAGAGCAGCGCACGGAAACGCCGTTTACCTTCCCGCCAGAGCAGTACCTATATTTCTACTTGCACTTTGATGTGCTTTCAAACTGCTAGGTTGGCAGGAGCAGGGACCAAGCAATGGGAGCTCACCCAATTGTGGGGATTCGAACCGCCAACCTTCTGATCGGCAAGTCCTAGGCTCTGTGGTTTAACCCACAGCATCACCCGCGTCCCGCGTTACTCTTATTCTTGTTTATTTGTAATTTTCTTCCATTTTATGGTCTTGTTTGTATCATGAAAAACTAATAAAAAAATAAGATGGGGACAGCCCAAGGCCAGAAAGTCAAAGAACATTTTGCCTCTTTCCAGCTCTAGAAGTCTAGTCTATGATTCTTGCCAGCCAGCCACAGGAGGCTTGGGATATAGAACCACAGAATCTTAGAGTTGGAAGGGACCCAAGGATCATCTAGACCAACCCTCTGCAATGCAGGAATCTCAACTAAAGCGTCCAATGGCTATCCAACCTCTGCTTAAAAACCTCCAATGAAGGAGAGTCCACAACCTCCCAAGGGAATCCATTCCACTGTCAAAATAACTCTTACTGTTAGCAAGCTTAGTCAGAATCTCATTCCTTGTAACTTGAAGCCATTGGTTCAAGTCGTACCCTCCAGAGCAGGAGAAAACAAGCTTGCTCCATCTTCCATGTGACAGCCCTTTAAGATATTTGAAGATGGCTAGCATATCTCTTCTCAGCTTCCTCTTTTCCAAGCTAAACATACCCAGCTCCTTCAACCATTCCTCATAAGGCTTGGTTTCCAAACCCTTGATCAGGGGTCAGCAAACCTTTCCAGCAGGGGACCAGTCCACTGTCCCTCAGACTTTGTGGGGGCCAGACTATATTTGGGGGGGGGGATGATGCAAGAGCACCATGAGCCCCGGTGGCTGCTTACCTGTGTCTTGCGAGCGGCGGTGGGATGATAAGTGGCGCGCAAAAGCATTCCGGAGAGGGGCTGCTTAAAATGGTGGCCGCTGGAGCGCTGCTGCTGCTGGCACCAACAAAGCCCAGTCCCCTTTTTCCTCTAGGCAGGGCGGGGAGAAGCCAGGAGGAGGGAGGGAGGAGCCGCTGCCGTGTGCGGGACAGGGAGGGAGAGGGAAAGAACGCACACGTTGGTGATCCACGTGGCAATTCCCAGACCATCCGCAGGCCGGATCCAGAAGGCAATTGGGCCTGATCCAGCCTGCGGGCCTTAGTTTGCCTACCCATGCTCTTGATCATCTTGGTTGCCCTCCTCTGCAAATATTCCAGCTTGTCAATATCCATCTTGCTCCATTTGGGGCACATATATTTTATTGCATATTCATGATGACTTGTGCTCGTGGTACTACTGAGGCGGTTGCACATGATGCCACTTTCAATACTGTTTCTGCCTACAAATATTTTGGAGTGGCCACAGTGCTTCATGTTCAGTTGCACCCCACAACATCCCATTGACATCCCATAACAAACAATCTGGTTTATTCCCCCCCCGCCCGGGCAGCAATAATTTGGTAGGCTTGGGGAAGCATCGCAGAATAAAGCAAAACACAATAGTTTCTGTGACATCAGAATAGCTAAGCCAATGCCACTGAGAGGGGCCACTGCCATCTGCCTTATAACATCAGAACAGATTAGTCGCTGCTGGAACACATTTATAGCCCATGGAATATGACACTTGCAAGCTATGTAATTCTTTTAGCCTCACCATCTTGAAACATTCCCTGGTTCTTCCACTGTGTTTTTCCCTTTTCAAATATTGTTATTTTCAGTTTCTGTATAGGGGATCAAATTAAATAACAAGGGATGAGACACACATTTCTCAGACTATTGCCAGGCATCCAGAATAAATAGAAAAATATTTTTCATTTTGTCATTGCTGCCCAGGGTGTTTTGTTCTGTTTCACAGCAAGCAACCTTTTCCCCCATCAATACTCTGTGGAGACTGGTCCATTAATACAAATGGGGCCATGTCCCACCAGGCTCAGTCTGTCCTCACTTAGCCGCTCCCTCCACCTCTGGTCTGGCCTGTCTTTTCAATTACAGTACAACCAGTGCAAGGACGATGGCTCAGCTTCCTCCTTCTCCTTAGTCTCAGTGTTGCCCTTGCAGAACTTAGCAGGTAGGTGGAGGGGAACAAAACTAGAATTAGTTGGCTCTGCCTTTCCTTGGTTCTGGCTCCGCCTACTCTTGGCTGCCTTTTCCTTTACCAGCTCCAATAGCGAACAGAGTTTTTGTGTTTTATTATTATTATTATTATTATTATTATTAAAGTTTTCTTGGTTTACAAAGGTATGCGCAATGTCTCTTTTTTCAAGTTACATTTTCCATAGGTCAGTTTCGTTCGTTGAGATATTACAGTTATATTAGGAAGAATAGGGGGAGAAGAGGTGGAGGGGGGAAAGACGAGTGGGGGTGGGGTCGGGAGGCGATGTTTCTAATTTGCTTAATTGTATGTGTGGGGTTTTGTGTCAGCGTCGTTTGTGCGGGTTCTCTTTGCTATTCGCTTGTGTTCCTTTGGTGGTGAGAGAAATTGGGGTTGGCCTAGGGTGCGGTTGCTTGTTTGTGATCGGCTGTGGTGAATTTTGTTTTCCTTTGTGAGTGAGTGTGTGTGTGTGTGTGTGTGTGTGTGTGTGTGTGTTTGAATCAGGTTAGCCATATTGATTCGTATGCTGTTGGTGGATTCTTGTTGGGCTGTGTATGTGATAAAGGGGAGCCATACCGGGGTGAAGGTATCTTCTTCTATTTGTCCCCGTGTCAGTTTCAGTTTATTGGTTAATTTTTCTAGGAGGGCTATTTCCCATACTATTTGGTACCATTGGTCCATGCTTACTCCTGACAGGTCTCTCCAGTGTCTGGCTATGATGTTTCAAATAGGGAACGGTGTTTTAAACTCCTCAGGAAAATTCACCAGCATTTTATTACAAATTTCACCTAATCTATACTTTTTGTCTGCAATTTAGCCTAATGGACACATCATTACAAAGCAAAAAAAGTATGCATTTTAGTTTCATCTCTTTTATGCTTTCATTGTTGTTGTTTTGTGGTTTGTTGATTATTCATTATGCTGTGGCTGTATTTTAGTTTATGTAACCTGCCTAGGGACCTTAGCATGAAGGGTAGGTAGGAAAATACCAGAAATGAGCAAACAAAGGAACAGATCTCATGTACCAAATGGATTTAAATCTGACAGGAGAGGGCAAAGTAACCAGCAATTTAAAATGATGCACCAATTAAGGAAAAATCCATATAAAACTATGCTGTGTTATTATTGTATGCCTGTAAATTATCATGTTCCTTTCTGGTAAGTGTTGAAGATATTCAGCTAATTATGCTGGATTTTTGCACATCTATTGGTGGTGCAGCATAAAAAAAGAATATTAGAAAAATATTAAAGAAATGGCAGAGAATGTTTTAGAACATGCACCACAGTTTAACTTTAAATGATCTGAGAAGTTGTGTAAGAGGAAAAGCACAGAACATTGACGAGTAATTTATTAGCTTGTACAGAATGGTATTTTCAAAGTACTGGAAAGGTTGAAAAGATGGTACTGAAGGACTCGTGCAGGGAAATATGGAATATAATAATGATGTGAAATTGACCACTGCAATGATTAAACATCAAGGGAGCTAATACCAAGCCTATAATGCAGGGCTGGGGAACTTTTTCCAGCCAGAGGGCCATATTCCCTTTTGGGCAACCTTCTGAGGGCCACAAGGTAGTGGTGGGCAGGGCCAGAGAAAAAAGTGGATGCAGCAGGAAAGGTTACCTTTGTTTAGTTGGGTGGAATCTACACACATATATAAAAAAAACGCTGTGAAAAAATATATTGAATTTACCATAGCTCACCATCACCACCTAGTGTCACATTTGTATATTGCACTTTACAATGCACATAAAACATTTTATTTGCAGCTGTACAGCTGAGTCCATGGTTCGTTTCTGCAAACATCCCCCCCTCCCACCCTCCATCTGAGGAAACAAGATGCATGATCGGAGTTCGAGGTGGACACATTCCCTTCAAGCTATTCTGTTTGGCTCTCAAGACTCTCCCCTAGGCCATACACACCCCTTTTCTCCCTGCTGTGCACCCTCCTTGCATTTGAGCAAAGCACAATTCAACAGTTTGAATGTAATAGCAAACCATTGTTTCCTAAAACCCAGAAAGTTACTTATCAAGAGAAGAGCAGGAGGGGAATGAGAAATAAGCACAGGGGTTGTTCAAGTAAAACCAAACCATTGTGTTGTGATCTGTAGGTGGAATTCAGTGTTAGTGCTAAGGAAATCATTCTGTCAGCTCAAGGATTTCTGCCTGCCTGACAGAATGATCTCCCCCTTCTCAATTTGAGGCTCTCCCAACTCTGCTGAGTGTACTTGGGGGAGATATGAGGGGTGCGAAGGGGGGAAAGGAAGCCCCATTGTGCTTGTGGGGGTCCTCGTACTGGCTTCCATGAGTGGAATGGGGTAGCTGAATCTGTCCCGGGCTTTTTGTTGTTGTTTTCTGCCGCAACTGGCTTGCGGGCTTTTATCAGTTGGCCACTGTGAGAATGGGATGCTGGACTATTTGGGCATTTGACCTGATCCAACAGGTTCTTAGGTTCTTAAAATGTATACTGAGCCTGGCTCTAGACTGGCACTTACTGCCTCTTATGCTACAACATTATAAATGGAAGGATTCATATTGCAAATAAATCTCAATAATACGACCATTCCCAGTTAGAAAATAATCAGCCCTCTGTGTTTGTGTTTGGATTGGTTCACTTTCATTTACCTCCTACTGTTTCCTGGCATGAAGACATATTAATATTTTGACTGGAAAAGGAGGTGGAATTTCCCATGAAGATATTTTTCCATGAATATTCTTTTTTAAGAAAGAAAGAAAGAAAGAAAGAAAGAAAGAAAGAAAGAAGGAAAGAAAGAGTGGTTTAAGGCTGGAGGCAGACAAAAGCCTTCACCAAAATGTGACGGTAGCTTGAAAGAGGGACTCACTTCCATGTTAAGTGTATATAAGTGTGCAGCCCTGATCCAACACAGACGGGATTCAGTTGCATTAGTAGTAATTAGTAATTATTAATACAGCGATTTCAATGCGCTATAAACATGCAACACCAGATGGCACCAGAGAGCAGGGAATTTTAAAACACGGGTTTCCCTAGAAATTTCTTTCTTTTGTTATAACAATCTAATTTCTCATTTATTTATAGCGTTCCCCACCCCCTGTGTCTAGATCCACCCCAGGTCAGTGTCAAGAGTTAGCAGAATCTGGCAGTCTAGTGGTTAAAGTATCAGATTAGGACCTGGGAGACCAGGGTTCAAATCCCCACTTGGGGCAATGACTGCCTCCCAGCCTAACCAAATGGGGTTTTTGTGGAGATTAAATGAGGAAGGGGAAAGCCGTGTACATTACCTTGAGCTCCTTGGGGGGGGGGGAAGGGGGAATATAAATGTGATAGATAGATAGATAGATAGATAGATAGATAGATAGATAGAATAGTGTTTGTGGCCTCCCTTTTTAAGAGACATGCCTGATATATCATAGAAACTCGGTTTCCTTCTCTGGGTGTGGCTGGAACTAGTTGGAACCTTAGTCTTGCCTGCACAAGCAAGTCCTAGCTGTTGTGCTGAGTGTTAATCTGCGGTTCACCAATAAATGCTGCTATGGAAGCATCTTGCACCTGCTCTTTGCCACCGAAACCTGCTTCTTTGTTCACCCATCTCTTCCTCTTACCCAGACAACATGGGGGAAGGGAGCTGCCACGGCCTGCTTGCTTCTTGGCTGTCTCTGCCTGACAAGCCATTAAAAAAAAAGAAGGTAAGGGACCCCTGACCGTTGTCCAGGCGCGAACGACTCTGGGGTTGTGGCCGAGGGAGCCGATGTTTGTCCATAGACAGTTTTTCTGGGTCATGTGGCCAGCATGACTAAGCCACTTCTGGTGAAATCAGAGCAGTGCATGGAAACGCCATTTACCTTCCCGCCGGAGCAGTACCTATTTATCTACTTGCACTTGCTTTTGAACTGCTAAGTTGGCAGGAGCTGGGACCGAACAACAGAAGCTCACCCTGTCACGGGGATTCGAACCGCCGACCTTCTGATCGGCAAGCCCTAGGCTTAGTGGTTTAGACCACAGCACCACCTGCGTCCCTTGACAAGCCAGTAGGAAGCAGCAAAGATGAGGAAGGGGATCTGCCACTGTTAAAAATATTTTGTTTTATTTAAACAACTTATATACCACCTAACTACAATGGCCTCTCATACCCTCCAACATTTCTCCGCTGAAAGTAGGGATGTCCTATTCCATAATGAAGATTTTAGTCTTTATATCCCACCCATCTGACTGGGTTGCCCCAGCCACTCTGGGCGGCTTCCAACATATATTAAAAACATAACAAAACATTAAAAAAATTTTTAAAAAACTTCCCCCTCCAGGATTGCCTTCAGGTGGATAATGGATAACTGCGTACCCTCCAACATTTCTCTGATGAAAATAGGGACATCCTAAGGGAAAGTGAGGGACGCGGGTGGCACTGTGGGTTAAACCACAGAGCCTAGGACTTGCCGATCAGAAGGTTGATGGTTTGAATCCCCGCAACGGGGTGAGCTCCTGCCAACCTAGCAGTTCGAAAGCACGTCCAAGTGCAAGTAGATAAATAGGTACCGCTCCAGCGGGAAGGTAAATGGCGTTTCTGTGCGCTGCTCTGGTTTGTCAGAAGCGGCTTAGTCATGCTGGCCACATGACCCGGAAGCTGTACGCCGGCTCTCTCGGCCAATAAAGCAAGATGAGCGCCGCAACCCCAGAGTCGGCCACTACTGGACCTAATGGTCAGGGATCCCTTTACCCTTTACCTTTAAGGGAAAGTGGGACATTCCGGGATCAAATCAGAAACCGGTACGGCTTCTCTAAATCAGGGACATTCCTGGAAAATAGGGACACTTGGAGGGTCTGCAGATGCACATAACAGACATGCATCTGTGAGGTGGGGTGGAATGGCAATGGAATGCAAAAAGCACAGTCTGTGGTGATTATTATATGTTGGGAAGGTGGTTCCTTCCCAAAGCTGGGTAACTGAGGCACCAGGCTTTGGGACGGAGGCGCAAGGGCTCCAGCAGCATCCCAGAGTCCTCATGCCTCCTTCCCAAAGCCTGGTAAGCAAGGAAAACCCACCAGGTGCACAGGTGGTGAGGAGATCAATAAATGGAGAATAGTGGTTTTCCCTGGCTCACTGTTTATTTATTATTATTTATTTATTTTCCCCCCCTCAAGCTTATGATCAAGTAAATAAGCAATCACAAGTGGTGGACTTACTGTACATAAAAAACCATTTTAAATCCAATACCAATACCAAATCAAACCAAACACAGATATCAACTGGGATAAAAAGTATCCACTTCAGAGGCTTGTCGAAAGAGGAACGTCTTCATTGAACATCAAAAAGACTATGGCAGGCTTCCTTAAACTCGGCCCTCCAGATGTTTTGAGGCTACAATTCCCACCATCCCTGACCACTGGTCCTGCTAGCTAGGGATCATGGGAGTTGTAGGCCAAAAACATCTGGAGGGCCGAGTTTGAGGAAGCCTGGACTATGGAGATGGCTTTACACCCAGCCTGATGAAGAAGGCTGGAGAACTCCAAAGCTTGCTCTCTATTTTGTGTGACGTTTTGGTTGGCTAAATAAAAATATTGTTGTTGAGTCGGCAGAGCATGAAACCCTTAATCTCAGGGTCGTGGGCGCAAGCCCCAAGTTAGGCAAAACTAGTCCTGCATTGCAGGGCGGGGGGTTGGATTAGAATACCCTTGTGGCCCCTTATGATTCTATAACTTGAATTGCTGCATCGGCCTACAGGTGGAGGTGAGCAAAAGGTTGACTCAACGGGGGGTGGTTTCAATTAAGGAGAAAAAAGGGCTCCTTTCACCTAAGGGCCTCCACTCTGAAAACTAATTTATTTATGTAAATCAGCACCCAAGGCACTCTGCTGACAATCCACAAAGGATAATGCAGCAGAAACACTAATGCCAAACATCAGTGGATGTCCTCTACACCAATAGATCACATTGTCTTCCAGAGAATCTTGTGGGTACTTGAGACTTTCATTGTGTATATGTGTGCGCACGCATGTACATTTGCAATAACCATTATGAAATGCAGAGCATCAAGAGTATCAAACTCTTTTAAAATCTAAATTAACTCTCTACTGGTGAATTGTTAATTATCTACTAAGAGTTTCAATATTATTATTTTGTGTGTAACGTGTAATTACATTAATCACTCACCATTTACCGTACATAACAATCCCACATCTCTGCCTCTGCTCAAGTGCTCCTTAACAGGGGGGAGGAACCTGTGGCTGTCCAGTGGTTGTCTACAACTTCCATAATTTCACCCCACTCATCATGCTTGCTAGGGCTATTGGGAGTTGTAATCTGACTGCGTCTGGGGGGCCACAGGTTCGCTATCCCTGCTTTGAAATATATTCTTCCAGCTGTGACAGCAGTGAGGAGAAGGAGGGCAGGAAGAGGAGGGTCTATTCCCCTTTGGTTTAACCGCTTTAAAGAGGTTTTGGTTTAATTTAATAAAAATCAAATAGTAAAAACAAACAAACAAACAAACAAACAAACAAACAGGGTTTGATTTAAAAGAGGCACTTTCTTTTTTAAGGGAAACTGTATTTTGGTCATCATATTTATCTTATTTATTTATTTGCAAGCATTTACCGTATATACTACCAACATTAATAAATATCTATATCTGTATTTCATGGTGGTGAACAGGACCTGATCAACAATAAAACTACATTCATAAAGCAACTGCAAAACACATCACGAATCAGTAGATCAAATTAATACATCAAACATAGCTGGATTGTTCCTCAGGGAACGACTGGGTGAGCAGATGAGTTTTAAGCAGGTGCCTAAATGCCAGTACTGTTATTTCCCTTCTTGATGTTCATTGGGAGCACATTGCAAAAGGCAGGTGCTGCAACACCTAGTCTTAGTGGATATAAACTGAATCACAGGAGCATTACTAAAAGTGCCTGTGATTCATTGAGTAACATGTTATTATCTTGTCTATGGCAGGACACAAGTTGCAGTTCATTTTCCCAGCTTCTGACCAGACCACAGAGACAGAGGCCATTACTTGAGAGTAAGGAAGATAACTTTATTAAAGCAGAGAACATACGCAGACTCAGCAACAGGTAATGTGTCACAGCAGCTGCTAAGCTAAGGCTAGATGACAAGAAAGGAAAGGCTATTTGGCTGGAAACAGTAGTCCAAGTTGAAGGAGTCCAGGATCAGGGCAAGGATTTCAGAAATGAATAGAGCTGTCCCAATGGGTTGGCACACTCACTTGCCAGGCTTTTAAATATGGAGGCAAGGTGTGCCCACTCATGAGACTCATGGGTGATCAGGCTTTGCCCTCCCTTTCTGACTCCTCCACCATAGTCAGTGGGCTGACACCCTGCACAGAGCCCATTGCTGCTGTGTCCCTCTTCCAGGGAAGGAGGGAGGGAGATGGGAGTCCTGCTTCCCCAGCCGGTGCAGCCATATTCTGGGAGGGAAAACTACCTGCCTCCCCCACCTCCTGTTCCCCAGTCTCCCTCCCTCCCCATGTTGCCTCCCCTCTTTTTGTCATCCCCTTCCCCCCAATCTATCTCAATCTATCACTGTACTCTGGAACCCAGAAATGCCTCGGAACCTGGGACATTTACATATTCCAGTGGCTTTTGTTGAAAGTACAAAGTGTTCAGATGAAACTGTTTACGCGTGTGTGTGTGTGTGTGTGTGTGTGTTTTAAATATCAAGTGCCTCCTTCGCGGTATGTCTGAGAAAGTGCGGCTTGGCTTTCCTGCCATCCGCATAATTGATGTGACAAAGCTCTGGTATGGAAACAAGGTTGTGGCTTTTCATATGTTGTCTCCTTTTCGGCTACATTCAATTGGGCATACATGGTTTTTAACTTGTGAGCATTTAAGCCAAATGCTACCGGCCAGTCATGCATGGTTGATAAAACTCTATTTTTGCTGCCTCCGTGAGACTGAAAAAGCTGTGAAGACTGTGGCAGACTACCACTCATATCTTCCAACATATCACTGATGAAAACAGGTGGTTGTTTGCATCACCCCTATTCACATAACATGGCTCACTGTAGGACTCTTTTTACTGAAAAATCAAGGAGACATGGTAGTCCCGCCTGTTGCTCTCTTGGACTTTTCAGCCACCCTTCTCCTCATCCAGCAGGAGTAAGTAGCACTCCATGTTTGTCCTATGGCCAGTAGGAAGCCAAAATGGATTAAAGGTGTGGGGAGCTATGCCTAGGAGTAAATGCTGGCACCTCAACTCCTTGATCTTTGATAGGTGCCTTCAAAGGTCAACACTTTAGAGCAGGAATGAGGAGCCATTTTCCTATGAAGGAAAAGTTGATCAGGGGGCTGCAACAACTAGTGGGTGGAGCCAGAGTCCAAAGCAGGTGGAATTGCAGCATTACAGAATTGTATAGCTGTGCCACCCCATCTCTTCCTCTCTGTGCTACCCCATCTTCAGGCTGCATGCCTTCTGTGGGTCACAGATTCTTTGCCCTTGCTTTAGAGAGAGTAATCATGATTGTTTTATGTCTGTCTTACCACTCTTCCTTTTGGTGAGATCTTGGGCTCAGAAGGCACTTCAAACCATACCCCTGCTCATAAAATGGCCCCAGTAACCCAATCTCTTGAGATTTTCCCGTACAGAGTACATTAGTACATTTGATAGGGCACTCTGTGTTCATACAGCGACTGGGATGAACATCTCGTACCAGTGATGCTTGAAGCAATGTAATGGGCTTATTAGTGGCTGTTTAGCAACCAGTAGGGAATAATTAGCAGAGCCACAGTCATCACCTCCTTCCTAATGCATGGACCCACCATCCTCCTCACTTTTGGCAGATGGGCAGTAACGACTGAATGATCTTCTCCTTCCAAAGAGAAGAGGAGGCTAGGATTAGTCACCATGTGTAATGTGTGTCCTCCTGGTGCCACCAAGAAGTTTGCTGTATGTCTCAGGGACTGCACACAAAAGCAAGAAGAGATTGTGAAGGCAGTGAGGCATTTAGGCACTGGAAGAGAACACAGATTTTGCACACATGTATATGTGTGATTTATAAATCATGACTATGATTAAAGAGAAATACAACAAGTCTTACCATAACGGAAAGACTTTGAAGAGGTCACCTGGGTAGGCTTGCTCAGGCTGCTGTCCAGGTGCTGATAACTGTGGATGGGCAACTTGAAGGTCCTTCCTGCTCTCCCTTCATAGAGTACTTTATCTTTAAACTAGGCTTGGACCAGACAGCCTTCCAATTAGAGGATGGTCATCTATTAAATGGGGCATATGATTACCCTAGAGAGGAGCTAGAGAAAAGGTGGCCCCCACCCCATGCACCTAAAGCACTGGTGGTGTGTTAGTAAGTCAACCTCATTGCACACACCTGCCTAGGAGCTAGGACATAGTTAGCAGTCTCCAGGGTTTCAGGCAGGGAATATTCTCGCAGCCCTACCTGGAGATGCTGGGAATTGAACTTGGGACCTTCTACATGCAAAACAGATGTTCTGCCACTGAGCTACCACCCTTCCCCAGACTAGTTATTCTGGAGCAGCTTGTGCCCCCTCCCTTGTGTTTCCCCCCAGAAAGATGATAAATGGAAAATGTTTAATCTGAGGCTGTGTAATTAAAGCAATTACTGTGTTCTTTGCACGTGTGCATTAATTGCTCATCTCCCGGAGGCTAATGGAGTGTGCAGCAGGGCCATGATGAACTGGAAATGGCTGGTTAATGGCTGGGGACTAGGCAATTTCCTAAGCCGGGCTTTGGCCAATCACTTCTAACACTTCCTTTCGAACAAGAGCTGCTATATCAGTCGCAATTTCAGAGGAACTCCTGCGGCTGAAATCCATTAAACTGCCATTCGTGGTTTTTTGCAAAGCCTAAGTCCTGAGCAAGCAAGGATGGGAAGGTTTTGGGTTGGAGAGTTAAGCCTGCTGGTTTTAAATTGGGTTTGTGTTTTAGGATTGCCAGGTCTTAGGGTCGGGACGTGGTGACCTAAATGGTGCAGTGATCCTTTCCAAAGCATCTCTGTGGGAGCATAATCTTCTTACGTTGCTTAGACATATCTGCATATTCTCATGGCATTTCTTCATAACTTGCATGAGGGTCGCCCTCCACATTCCGTGGACTAGAGTTCCTATCACTCCTGGCCACTGGCCATACTGGCTGGGGCTGATGGGCATTGTAGTCCAAATCATGTGGAGGGCACCATGTTGACTACCTGAGACTTACATCCTTAAGGACTTACATTCTCTTGCAGCTTTTAGGAATGACTATGATGTGTTATGATTGCACAACAGAGACTAACTTTCAATGCGGAAACAGGGCAGCATCTCCCAAACATCTCAAGATGCTCCTGTACTTTAACAGCTAGATCCTAGGTAAGTTTACTCGACAGTAGGTACTGAGGACCAGACCAGACATGTGTCTGTGCTTATTACAGACATGTGCTTGCCTGTTCACCTCTAAAGCAGGTGAGGGTTTACTTTTTATATCAATAACAGCATGTTTTCCCCAGAGGCCAATAGTAGCCAGGGAAGTGCATCTTAGCTTGTAGAATGAAAACATCATTTATTCATGCTGTTACCAAACTTATTTGTCTCTACTTTCTGGATTGCTTATGGCAGGGTTGAGAAACTGGATCTGACTGGCAGGCAAGATCCTGACATCCACTAGCCTCTGCAGGCCACTTTGACAGCTGGGCAGGGTCACTCACCTGTTATTAGTAATGGTGGTAGGGGTAATCTGTACCAAAAGTGCATATGCTAGAGTAAAGTGTGCATAAAAAAGCATATAACAGTGAAAATAACATTCAAAAAAAGCATTATATTAGGGAAAATTGCATTGCAAAAATAGGTATATCAGGCGAAAGTGCAAACAGAAAACTGATTTCTGTGAGGATCTGTAAAAAAGAAAAGACATTGCAAATTGCTGCAAAAGTTTGGAGAACTAAATTAAAGATGGGGTGGGGGGAGAAACCAAGTGGAGGGAACCAAAATGGACAGATCCACCCCTGCCTATTTATCGCCAGATGTCACCATGATGTGAGGATGACAGAGTGGTTTCCTTTGCCTGTGTGGTTTGAAATCAAACCATATGTGCAAAGGAACAGGGCCTTGCAAGTAGGGATGTTGCCTGCCTTAACTTCTTGTGGGAGGGAGTTCCACAGAGTTGGGCCTAGAAGATGAAGACACGACTCCTTATTGACATCAAGACATGCTTCTGGCCCATAGTGAACTACTAATACTGCGCCTCCCTCTTTGCCCTGATGATCTCAGGGATCAACTTGGAGCGTACAGTGTAAGGTATTCCTTAAGGTATCCTGGGCCCAAGTTATTCAGGGCTTTGTATGCTTGTGCAAGAACCTGGTCCAGTAGCAGACGTGAGATGTAGGGCAGGTAACTTGTGGAAAGCAGCCTTGCAGGCAAAAGGTGAATCACTACTGGGCTGGATCACTGCAGGTGAGACATTCCACGCTGTCAGCTTACAGCCTGATCACAAACATGGGCCATTTTAACTCCTTACACCTTGTTCAACTTGAGATACATTTAATACAGGCTTTAACAGAACACGCTGTGTTCCTTGCTTTATTTTGTGACAATAGTATGAATGACTTGGGGGTGTGGGCACTGAATGTTGAAATCTATCCCTGTATAAAGTGCCCTTGCGAAAAGAAGGGGAAGATTCCCTCCTGGTTTGTTATGCTGCCATCTGTTATGACTCACAGAGGAGAATTGATGGTGGCAATTACAAACAGCACGCCAGCAGCATGGAGCGCAAGAGAAATAGGCATTTAGAGATGTTCCAATAAAGCCCAGAAACCCTTTCAATCCAGTCAGCAGGACACTTATTTATTTAGATCAGGGTCCTAACTTGTGGTTATGGAGGTTTTGTGTGGCTAAGAGTTAGAGATATGAATAGGAAAGTCCTGGGTACAGATCTCATTTCTGCCAGGAGTCCCCCGCATAAGAATATACTTACAGCCCACATTACAGCTCCAAGCAGCTTACAAAAGGATTGCATTCAAGCCTGGTATCAGAACCAGTCAGGGTGTAATAGTTCTTTCAAACCTATGGCTCCTTTGAGCAGAATAACCAGATTATGGTTTTGGAAGAATAGCCTGCTGAATCAACCTGTCATGTCCACCATCCTGTTCTCACAGTGGCCAACCAGATGTCTCTTGGGAAGCCCACAAGAAGGGCTTGAGCACAACGGGATTTTTCCTATTTTGATTCCCAGCAAGTTGCATTCAGAGGTGCAGTGCCTCTAATAACGATAACCCAAGAGAAAGATGCTAGGCATGTAGGAACATGCAAAGCTCCATTTCCTGGAGATGTTGAGGATTGAATCTGGGACCTTCTGCATACAAAGCAGATGCCTTACCATTGTGTGACAGGTTTCCACGAACTCCCCTGGAACCCCTTCAGTACTGGGGCCAGCAACAGTGTTCTCCTTTTCCTCTGAAATCTCATCCAGATCTGGACTGGTTCTCCAGTGAGGTGGTGGGATAGGACAGTGTGGTATGGATGATCTTGGGGAGTGATGTCATGGAGGCATCTCTCTCACCACATGTGTTTTACTTCCTCCATGCCTGGCTGCTGCATGATTAGCTGGAGTTGGCCATGTTTTCCTATACAGTGGTGAAGCAGCTGTCAGAATTTCTCCGTTCTGTGTTGTTTGCTGTGCTCTCACTTCCCACTCATCTCTTCTGCTGGGAAGATCCTAGCTATGTTTTGTTGACTGTAGTAGGTTGGCGTAAGCTCAAGGCTGGATTTAGTGGAAGGCAACCAAGTGATGGATTGGGCTGTCAGATTTGAACTGGACTATGGGTGGAGGGGTCACCTTTTGTGGATGATTGACCCAACTATTCACAGAACAACTGAAATAAACAGTACACACAGTCCATCTTATTTGCAAAGCTGGCAGCAGTGACCTGAAGGGGCAGCACAGTGCTAAAGCTTCATTGTTGTGATCAGTGCAAATTGCGAGACCCTCTGAAGTTGTCTCCTGACCTCATTACGGCATCTAGTGATTGATTAATTGGGGGTGGGGAAGGTCAGGATTTGGCCCACTGGTTCGATCCAGTTACTCACCTCTCTCTTAATGCTTTGAGGGCTGTATTAAATGTGATGACATGGGAACAGATCTGCTTAGTTTAACCCTGATTTGGGGAGCCTCAAACCCTGTGATAACCACTTCATGTCGTGTTACATCCATTGACTTACAGGCTTGCAGTTCTTAATCCCGCAGCCCCTTCATATGAAAACAGGCATTCCAAATATTGCCATGGTGCTCATTAATAAAAGACTTTCAAATCTTATATGCAGGAGGAAATAACAACTGTAAGAATATGCGGAAGGTTTTGAAATGTTTACACACACAGTTGTCATTCTAATTCCACTTCCACCCGAAACATTATATTCCTCAAGTACCCTGAAAGGCAAACAAACCTACACACTGTGTTCAATTACCAGGTATTTTTTTAATCAATGGATTATTAATCATCTGAAATTATTGTTCAGTTCATAACTGAGCTTTGAGCTCCTGGAAGCCAGTTTTTGCCATACATAAAGAACGGGGGGGGGGACGACTATACTTAGCAATTAGGGACAGGCCGTAGCTCAGTAGTAGAGCATTTGCTTTTCATGTCTAAGGTTCCTAGGCTCCCTTGTGTCCTTGGCAAGGAGCTGTCTTGCCACCCCCACCCCACCCCGTCCTTGGCGCCCTTGCCAGAGGAGCCTGTGGACCTCACCTGGCCGCACAGACCAGCAAAGAGCACAAGAAGCATGCAGGTGCACAGGTGGGCTCCTAGCCATTTTGAGCCAGAATGGAGGAGCACAATAAATGTGCCAGTGGCCGGGGAATCTAGCAGCTTCCTATAAACATATGGTCTGCTTCAGCTAACATTTGGAGGGCTACACTAGATAGGCAAATGTGTGGTTGTCTTTTCATACACACCCACACTCTCATTCACTCACTATGTAAAGACCAACCATGAGAACCAGTGATTCGGTTTGGGGCTACAATAGGGGGGGGAGGGAGTGCAATCCTTCTCTCCCCCCCCCCATCCATTTTCTAGACCAAAATTGCTTCTATTTGCCCTGGTGGAAAGCTGCCATGGGCACAAATAGTTGCTGGAAGTGGGACCAGCAACTAAGTGTTGTAGTTGTCATGTCCTAGCCTGAAGCCGGATTGCTCAGAATAGGGCCGTGGTGAGGTGGGTCAGGAGTTGTAGGACCACAGACAGCTCCGAGTGACCAACTTGCTCCAACAGAAGTTGAACAGAACTTTGAAGCCCCTGCCTCTGGACTACTTCTTCCGGGATCCACCCCCTTGTGGAGAACTTCAGGTTCTTAAAGGACCAATCCCCTGGCCTGAAGATGGGCACTTCTCACCTGTTTCATAGCTTCCAACCTGGTGTGTGCCTTGCAGTGCTGGGTTGGTGAGGTAGTGTGGGAGGCACTGGGCTCCTCAATGGATGGTGCTCTACATGCCCTGATGGCACAGCAGGTTCTTCTGGGAGCTTCCTGTCCATCAGGCTTGGCTGCAGTGGTCTCCTGCTTTCTAGCAGTTGGTTTAGAGCCCCAAATGTAGCCCCACTCCTTAGCTGGTGCCATTGCTGCCTCCAACACCGTACCTGGATTGCTGCTGGATTCAGAGGGGACATGACAGCAGTGCTGAATAATCCTATTCAGGGTTCCTGCCAGGCATGCCTCCTTCCAGGGTTCTTCATGCTATTCCTTCCCACCACTTGGTTTTCTCTTCCGCACTGCCTATTCCCACAGTTACTGGGGGTGCCCTTTTGGCAACATAAGATAGGCACTTGCAGAATGAGTTAACTGTTACTATTACTATTATTATGTATTTTTTTTTTCTAAATAAATAAATAGATCATCACATTTGGCTCAGAGCCTTTTTTGTTCCATGTGTCATTTCTTAGTGGCAAAACCCAAACTGCCACGCACTTCCCTTTTGATTGTGAAAAGAAACTTGTTTACGTTATTCATAAATTTCTTGGGTTCTGGTGTGATGTTTTTGTTTTTAATTTTGGTGTGTGTTGAGATTTTGAATTATCAAAAGTGCTTGAGGGAGTTTCTACCTTGGATAAAAATATCAGGCTGGGCAGAGAACCCTTTGGCTCTTTACAGTAACACATGACGCTTGTCTGCCCGATAAAGGACTGCTGTCTGCCCATATTGTGTAATTATTTCTCCTAATTAGAGAAACTGGTTGGTTGGCTGGTTCCATTCCAAGCATTTCCTGTTCACATAAATGTCCTTTCCCCCAACTCTAACATATGTTGATTAATTACTTACTAGAAAGTATTTAATATAGCTGGAGTTTCAAGGGAATTGGACTATATCTGGGTGAGATTTACTGTTTCCTGCTTTCTTCGTTGTATGCTATCATCACCGATCCTCCGAATAAATAAGGCTATGTTGACACCCGAATGCATGATCCCTCCACCTTTAAAAAAATGGAGAATGTGGGTCAAGCAAAAAGAAATTTGGCTGCATCCTTATACCCTCCAACATCCCGGGACATAATAATAATAATAATAATAATAATAATAATAGTAAATTTTATTTATATCCCGCCCTCCCCAGCCGAAGCCGGGCTCAGGGCAGCTAACAACAATAAAACAGTACAAGAGTACAGCACAAACAACACTCTAAAATCATTCATTATAAATACCAAATTTCAGGCTAAGATCTGCCCATAAATGAGGGGGCTTTGGAGCAAACCAGTAAAAAGCCAGAGCAGCTAGGCAGAGATGGGCGAATGTGGCCATTTTGGTTTCTCATTTTTCCAATCTTAAGTTCAGTTTTCCACATTTCTATATCAGTTTGCATTTTGTTTCATTTTTTATTTTCCTTGTGAACATTTATTGGCATTTTTGTGTGAATTTCTTCTACTGTACACATTTTACATGCAATTTCCCTAACATACACATTTTTGCAAAACAATTCCCCATAATATAATTTTTGTTTGTTTGTTATTTCACTAATATATGCATTCAGACGCACACTTTCCCTTTGTATGTTGATTTGTGTATCCACTACTTTGTGGGAGAACTGCACTGCAAAATTAGGAGAAGTGTGACTTTTGAAAGATGGCTGTGTTTTGGTTCAGATATTGCTTCATAAAATGCAAATTTAGTAAGTTTGCCTTTAAATGAAAACTGAACCAAAGTTCTCCCCAGTCCCTTGCAGAGAGTGACCAGAGTTGATGGTGTGTTTAGGTGGTGCTTTTACTCAAGGGAAGCTGAGTAATGTACCCTGCCATGGAGTTGGTAGAACTGGTGGCCTAGTAGTGTCTGTGCCTCGCCTGAATTGGGGAGTGTGCATGTCTCTTTAAAAGTGCAAATAACCTTCCTGCCGTAGACTCCTGGTTTGTTTCAGGCTGTTTAGTCACTGTATTCCCTTCTGGGCAACCTTGCAGGGGGCATCTGCCAGTGGTGGGCAGGGCTTGAGGCAAAAGTGTCGTTGAGGAACTAATGTAAAATTGACCTTTGTACAATAGGCTGCTTTCTGCACACCCTTGTGCTCTCATCTGCCCAGGCAAAAAAGAAGCAGGATCAGAGTTGAAGGGCATGTATGAGCCAGGCAAAAACACTCAAGGATATGAAGTAGGGAGGCTCTTGAGGGGGTGTTTTCTGGAGGGAGGGTGTGGCCTAGGGAGAGTTATGAGGGCTGTAGAGAGAGGTCTGGGGAGGGCTTTATAAAGTCTGAGGAAGCATAAGTGTAGGGAGATTTGGAAAGGAAATGGGGCGTGTGCAGTGGAGAATGTGCAAGCACAGGGTTTGTTTATTCCCTGACATTTCCACTCTACTTTTAGGACTCCCCCCCCACTTGTCATTCTACAGTCCCAGATCCCTACCTGCTTCAGAGTGCTTGATCAACATGTTGGAGCAACACCAATAAAAGTTCCCTCTTTCATAACTTGAGTCTTTCCCTCACATTGTTACTCATACTGACTAACAGATGCACTTTAAGTTCTGCTAAAAGCAAAAGTTACCCTTTTTTTAGTATCATCAGGATGAGCAAAGATTTGCACAATGAGAACTCCCCACCCCCACCCCCTTAAAAAATGACAGCACCTTTATAGTCATTTTGCATTGTTTTCCCCCCCCACCAGACTGTGGAGCAGGAGGAGAGTTATGCAATAGAATATGAACCTGATGCCACCTGGTGGCAGTTTGATTGGTGGCTTTGTTGTCCTGTTTTTCTGGTTATATAAGGGCTTTTCTTAAATTCATGATGCTTTATCTTTGCAATGCTGTTGGGGTAGCCATATTTAGCCCCATTTTCAATACTATTTGTGCCTGTCAAATTTTAAAGGTGGACATGCTGTTTCATTTCCAATCAGGCTGAAATCTTGTCACTTTTCATATCACAAATCTTCTGGGTTGTTTTTGGTCCCACTTTCGTGGCCCTCTGGACAGCCTTGGGAGGCACCACAAGATAACTAATAAAGCACAATACATCCCCTGTAATGAACTATTCACGTGTCAAGAACATGTTGCAGAATATATCCGGGAAAAACACAATTCTAGAGGATCCCTTAAGGCAATTTATTTGGGCAAGAACTCCCTGGAAATAGGGATTGGTTGTTAAACTACTCTGGAAATTAGCTCTGGGAAGGGAATAGGAGTCTCCTAGCAACTCTTAGCACTCTCAACAAACTACAGTTCCCATGATTCTTTGAGGGAAGCCATCATTACTGCTTTAGCTATATAGTGAAAATTGGGCCTAAGTAAATTGGGAATCATTTTGATTCATAACATATTCATTCAAATTACTTGTAGTTAATATATTTTTATCCTACCCATCTCCCAAAGATTAAGAAGTGGCGTGATTCCCCTACATTGTGTTATTTTCACACACGGTAAACCCTGTGTGGCTATTTCACATGAGAAGAACACCTAGTGGTTGAGTGGATATTTGAACCAAAATTGCCAACAAGTCCCACAGTCTTCTCACCAGTTGAAGTCCTCTAAATTTTATCATCACAGCAGCCTTCTTACTGAGGAAACTACTTCTCCTCAATTATCAGCTAAACCAAAACCAAATGGTTGGAATATTTTATAAGAGGCATTGGTGAGGGAGGGCTGTGTGTATGTGTTTAGGTGACCAGACTAATGAACATAGCTAAGTTGGGTCTATTGATTTACTCTGAGTAAAACCTAGTTGAATGCATTTGAAAGAATATCTAAATGGCCAAAACAAATATGGCA
The DNA here is from genome assembly GCF_964106645.2 of Podarcis pityusensis. Taxonomy (NCBI): domain Eukaryota; kingdom Metazoa; phylum Chordata; class Lepidosauria; order Squamata; family Lacertidae; genus Podarcis; species Podarcis pityusensis. Next base: position 17,779,798 of record NC_138039.1, read on the forward strand.
TCCATGACTGGATCTTTGCACTTAAAAAAAAATTGTATTAAAATGCAGGTTCCTGAATTGCCCCTGTAGGACTAGTAGCAGCTTCATATAGGGAGAGGGGACAATTTTAACCAGGGAAAGAGTTAAAACACTGATTTCCTTCATCATATCTCTTTTTGCCTTGAACTGAATTGCTACGAAAGATTTAGGCCCTGTTATCTGTGAGGCACTAGAACATCGCTCATACTCTGTAAATACAATTTCCATCTAGGCCATCTGAAGGAGGTTGTATTCCTGTCAAAGTTAAATTGTCCACCCCCACATCGGGCCATAGCTTTTGTACTGTCAGACCACTGAATCATGGTAGTGCAATAGTGGCAGATAACAGGACCTTGGCATTCTCTAAAATGAAGGGTCTTATTGGAAATGAGAGCCTGTAATTTGGAGACTGACTGGAGAGCTTCTCTCTCTTTCACAGCACAGGCCATAGGGACAGGGAAGAGCCAAGATTGACAGCAAAATTCATGCTGCCATTTCATCCCCCTCACTTAGGACTAATTTCACCATATATATGTCACTTGGTTACTCAGCACTTGGTGACTCACAGATGAATGTGTGTGCTAACATAAACCTAGTTTTCTGTGAGGTGGCAAACCTGTGTCAGTATTGTACCACCTGATGCAGACAGCTCACAGGATTGAACATTCACTCTTTGGGGTAGGACTATAGTGCAGTAACAGTACATCTGCTTTGTATGCAGAAGGTTTCAGGTTCAATCCTTGGCATCTTCTGGTAGGGCTGAGAGAGAAACAGTGGGTTTTTTTCAGAGGGTACTCAAGGGTACACAGTATTGGCACCTTTTGTTGTTGTTGTTAAAAAGTGTGGCATTTCGTGTAACAATTTCATGGTGAGGAAAAAAGCACTGGAGAGAACCCTGTCTGAAACCTGGAGAGTTGCTGCCAGACAGTGTAGACATTACTGAGCTAGATGAACCAAGGGTCTGCAGACCATCTCAGACCCTCCAAGTGTCCCTATTTTCCAGGGATGTCCCTGATTTAGAGAAGCAGTCCTGGTTTCTGATTTGATCTCAGAATGTACCCTTTTTCCTTAGGTTGTCCCTATTTTCATTGGAGAAATGTTGCAGGGTATGGTGTTATTCCACCCCCGAGCCATCTGAAGGCAGCTCTGTATAGGAAAGTTTTTTCAATGATTACCGTATT